>NC_069783.1:44338432-44965376 GCF_027406575.1 Nycticebus coucang
ATGTAGAAGTGTTCCCTTTTCTCCACATCCACGCCAACATCTCTGCTCTTGAGATTTTGTGATATGGGCTAATCTTGAGTTAGATGATATGTCAAAGTAGTTTTGGTTTGCATTTCTCTGATGATTAAGGATGATGAGCATTTTTTCATATGACTGTAGGCCGTGCACCTGTCTTCTTCAGAGAAGTTTCTCTTCAAGTCCCTTGCCCAGCCTGTGATGGGATCACTTGTTCTTTTCTTGCTTATACGTTTGAGTTCTGTGTGGATTCTGGTTATTAAACTTTTGTCGGAGATATAGCCTGCAAATATCTTTTCCCATTCTGAGGGCTGTTTCCTTGCTTTACTTACTGTGTGCTTGGCTGTGCAGAAGCTTTTTAGTTTGATCAGGTCCCAGTAGTGTATTTTTGAAGCTGCTTCAATTGCCCGGGGAGTCCTCCTCATAAAATACTCACCCAGACCGATTTCTTCAAGAGTTTTTACTGAACTTTCTTCTAGTATTTTTATAGTTTCCTGTCTTAAGTTTAAATCTTTAATCCAGTGAGAGTCCATCTTAGTTAATGGTGAAAGGTGTGGGTCCAGTTTCAGTCTTCTACAGGTTGCCAGCCAGTTCACCCAGCACCATTGTTAAATAGGGAATCTTTTCCCCACTGAATGTTTTTATTTGGCTTGTCAAAGATCGAATAACTTAAGTAGCTGGATTCATCTCTTGGTTCTCTATTCTGTTCCATACATCTACCTATCTGTTTTTGTGCCAGTACCATGCTTTTCTGATCACTATCGATTTATAGTATAGTCTGAGGTCCAGTAGCGTGCTTCCTCCTGCTTTGTTTTTATTTCTGAGTAATGTCTTGGCTATTTGAGTTTTTTTCTGATTCCATATAAAACAGAGTATTATTTTCTCAAGATCTTTAAAGTATGACAGTGGAGCTTTTATAGGGATTGCATTAAAATTGTATATGCTTTGGATAGTATGGACATTTTAACAATGTTGATCCTTCCCAGCCATGAGCATGGTATGTTTTTCCATTTGTTAATATTTTCAGCTATTTCTTTTCTTAGAGTTTCATAGTTCTCTTTATAGACATCTTTCACGTCCTTTGTTAGATAAACTCCCAAATATTTCATCTTCTTTGACACTACTGTGAATGGAATAGAGTCCTTAACTGTTTTTTCAGCTTGACTATTGTTGGTATGTATAAAGGCTACCGATTTATGAATGTTGATTTTGTAACCTGAGATGCTGCTGTATTCCTTGATCACTTCTAAGAGTTTTGTAGTAGAGGGAGGTGGAGCAAGATGGCGGCCGAGGAACAGCTTCCTTGCATCTGGGCACCGTGAGTTTGGGAAGATAGGACTCCAGGCATCTCTGCATGGTGGGATCTGCCTATCATCACCCCTGTGAGGATACAGGGAGTCAGCAAGAGACTTCTGGACCCCAAGAAGAGGACTAAACCAGTGGAAAAATGGCAAGTGGCCGCGTGTGTTCAATCCGTCTAAACCCGCCTGCAACTTCCACAGGCACGAGAACTTAAAGAGCAAGAGGAAGTGAAAGGAAAATTAGGGCAAGGAAACAGATCAAAGAAATCACTGATAAGGAAGAATCAGCAGAAAACTCCAGGCAACATGAAGAACCAGTCCAGAACAACCCCGCTACTGCAGATGATTCCACCTATAAAGAAATGTTAGGAATGACAGAAAGGGAATTTAGAATACACATGTTGAAAACAATGAAAGAAATAATGGAAACAATGAAGGAAACTGCTAATAAAGTGGAAAATAACCAAAAGGAAATCCAAAACCAGAATCAAATAAGAGATGAACAATATGAAGAATATAAAAAGGATATAGCAGAGCTGAAGGAACTGAAACAGTCAATTAGGGAACTTAAAGATGCAATGGAAAGTATCAGCAACAGGTTAGACCATGCAGAAGAAAGAATTTCAGAGGTAGAAGACAAAGTTCTTGAGATAACTCAGATAGTAAAAGAGGCAGAAAAGAAGAGAGAGAAAGCAGAAAGTTCACTGTCAGAATTATGGGACTTTATGAAGCGTTCCAACATATGAGTTATAGGAATCCCAGAAGGGGAAGAAGAATGCCCCAGAGGAATGGAAGCCATACTAGAGAATATTATAAAAGAAAATTTCCCAAATATCACCAAAGATTCTGACACACTGCTTTCAGAGGGATATCAGAATCCCAGGTCGCCTCAACTCTAACCGAGCTTCTCCAAGACACATTGTGATGAACCTGTCCAAAGTCAAGACAAAGGAAAAGATTCTGCAAGCTGCCAGGAGTAAGCGCCAGTTGACCTACAGGGGCGAATCCATCAGAGTGACCATAGACTTCTCTAATGAAACTTTCCAAGCAAGAAGACAATGGTCATCTACCTTTAATCTACTTAAACAGAATAATTTCCAGCCCAGAATTCTGTACCCTGCTAAGCTAAGCTTCAAAATTGATGGAGAAATCAAATCATTTACGGATATACAAACATTGAGGAAATTTGCCACAACAAGACCAGCTCTACAGGAAATACTTCAACCTGTTCTGCACACTGACCACCACAATGGATCAGCAGCAAAGTAAGAACTCAGAAATTAAAGGACAACCAAACCTCCACACTGATGCAAAAGATAAAACTAAGCAATGGACTCTCACAAAATAAGACGAATAGAATACTACCACACTTATCAATTATCTCAATAAATGTTAATGGCTTGAATTCCCCACTGAAGAGACATAGATTGGTTGACTGGATTAAAAAACACAAGCCATCCATTTGCTGTCTGCAAGAAACACACCTGGCTTCAAAAGACAAATTAAAGCTCCGAGTCAAGGGTTGGAAGACAATTTTTCAGGCAAATGGAATTCAGAAGAAAAGAGGAGTTGCGATCTTATTTTCAGATACATGTGGATTTAAAGCAACTAAAGTCAAAAAAGACAAAGATGGTCACTTTATATTGGTCAAGGGAAAAATACAACAAGAAGACATTTCAATTCTAAATATTTATGCACCCAATTTAAATGCTCCCAGATTCTTGAAACAGACCTTACTCAGTCTGAGCAATATGATATCTGATAATACCATAATAACAGGGGACTTTAACACTCTTCTTACAGAGCTGGACACATCCTCTAAACAGAAATTAAACAAAGATATAAGAGATTTAAATGAGACCCTAGAACTACTGTGCTTGATAGACGCATATAGAACACTCATCCCAAAGATAAAGAATATACATTCTTCTCATCACCCCATGGAACATTCTCCAAAATTGATCATATCCTGGGACACAAAACAAATACCAACAGAATCAAAAGAATTGAAATTTTACCTTGTATCTTCTCAGACCATAAGGCACTAAAGGTGGAACTCAACTCTAACAAAAATGTTCGACCCCACCCAAAGGCATGGAAATTAAACAGTGTTCTGTTGAATAACAGATGGGTGCAGGAAGAAATAAAACAGGAAATCATTAACTTCCTTGAGCATAACAACAATGAAGACACAAGCTACCAAAACCTGTGGGATACTGCAAAAGCAGTTTTGAGAGGAAAATTCATCGCTTTAGATGCCTACATTTGAAAAACAGAAAGAGAGCGCATCAACAATCTCACAAGAGATCTTATGGAATTGGAAAAAGAAGAACAATCTAAGCCTAAACTCAGTAGAAGAAAAGAAATATCCAAAATCAAATCAGAGATCAATGAAATTGGAAAACAAAAGAATCATTCAGAAAACTAATGAAACAAGGAGTTGGTTTTTTGAAAAAATAAATAAAATAGATAAACCATTGGCCAGACTAACGAGGAATAGAAAAGTAAAATCTCTAGTAACCTCAATCAGAAATGATAAAGGGGAAATAACAACTGATCCCACAGAGATACAAGAGATCATCTCTGAATACTACCAGAAACTCTATGCCCAGAAATTTGACAATGCGAAGGAAATGGATCAATATTTGGAATCATACCCTCTCCCTAGACTCAGCCAGGAAGAAATAGAGCTCCTGAACAGACCAATTTCAAGCCCTGAGATCAAAGAAACAATAAAAAATCTTCCAACCAAAAAATGCCCTGGTCCAGATGGCTTCACTCCAGAATTCTATCAAACCTTCAAGGAAGAGCTTATTCCTGTACTGCAGAAATTATTCCAAAATGTTGAAGAAGAAGGAATCTTCCCCAACACATTCTATGAAGCAAACGTCACCCTGATACCAAAACCAGGAAAAGACCCAAACAAAAAGGAGAATTTCAGACCAATCTCACTCATGAACATAGATGCAAAATTTCTCAACAAAATCTTAGCCAATAGATTACAGCTTATCAAAAAAGTCATACATCATGATCAAGTAGGCTTCATCCCAGGGATGCAAGGCTGGTTTAACATACGCAAGTCCATAAACGTTATCCACCATATTAACAGAGGCAAAAATAGAGATCACATGATCCTCTCAATAGATGCAGAAAAAGCATTTGATAAAATCCAGTATCCTTTTCTAATTAGAACACTGAAGAGTATAGGCATAGGTGGCACATTTCTAAAACTGATTGAAGCTATCTATGACAAACCCACAGCCAATATTTTACTGAATGGAGTAAAATTGAAAGCTTTTCCTCTTAGAACTGGAACCAGACAAGGTTGTCCTCTGTCACCATTACTATTCAACGTAGTGCTGGAAGTTCTACCCAATACAATTAGTCAAGACAAGGAAATAAAGGGTATCCAAATGGGAGCAGAGGAGGTCAAACTCTCCCTCTTTGCTGACGACATGATCTTATACTTAGAGAACCCCAAAGACTCAACCACAAGACTCCTAGAAGTCATCAAAAAATACAGTAATGTTTCAGGATATAAAATAAATGTCCACAAGTCAGTAGCCTTTGTATACACCAATAACAGTCAAGATGAGAAGCTAATTAAGGACACAACTCCCTTCACCATAGTTTCAAAGAAAATGAAATACCTAGGAATATACCTAATGAAGGAGGTGAAGGACCTCTATAAAGAAAACGATGAAATCCTCAGAAAGGAAATAGCAGAGGATATTAACAAATGGAAGAACATACCATGCTCATGGATGGGAAGAATCAACATTGTTAAAATGTCTGTACTTCCCAAAGCAATCTACCTATTCAATGCCATTCCTATCAAAATACCAACATCGTACTTTCAAGATTTGGAAAAAATGATTCTGCGTTTTGTATGGAACCAGAAAAAACCCCGTATAGCTAAGGCAGTTCTTAGTAATAAAAATAAAGCTGGGGGCATCAGCATACCAGATTTTAGTCTGTACTACAAAGCCATAGTGGTCAAGACAGCATGGTACTGGCACAAAAACAGAGACATAGACACTTGGAATCAAATTGAAAGCCAAGAAATGAAACTAACATCTTATAACCACCTAATCTTTGATAAACCAAACAAGAACATACCTTGGGGGAAAGACTCCCTATTCAATAAATGGTGTTGGGAGAACTGGATGTCTACATGTAAAAGACTGAAACTCAACCCACACCTTTCCCCACTCACAAAAATTGATTCAAGATGGATAAAGGACTTAAATTTAAGGCATGAAACAATAAAAATCCTCAAAGAAAGCATAGGAAAAACACTGGAAGATATTGGCCTGGGGAAAGACTTCATGAAGAAGACTGCCATGGCAATTGCAACAACAACAAAAATAAACAAATGGGACTTCATTAAACTGAAAAGCTTCTGTACAGCTAAGGAGACAATAACCAAAGCAAAGAGACAACCTACACAATGGGAAAGGATATTTGCATATTTTCAATCAGACAAAAGCTTGATAACTAGGATCTATAGAGAACTTAAATTAATCCACATGGAAAAAAGCCAACAATCCCATATATCAATGGGCAAGAGACATGAATAGAACTTTCTCTAAAGATGACAGACGAATTGCTGACAAACACATGAAAAAATGTTCATCATCTCTTATATATTAGAGAAATGCAAATCAAAACAACCCTGAGATATCATCTAACCCCAGTGAGAATGGCCCACATCACAAAATCTCAAAACTGCAGATGCTGGCCTGGATGTGGAGAGAAGGGAACACTTTTACACTGCTGGTGGGACTGCAAACTAGTACAACCTTTCTGGAAGGAAGTATGGAGAAACCTCAAAGCACTCAAGCTAGACCTCCCATTTGATCCTGCAATCCCATTACTGGGCATCTACCCTGAAGGAAAAAAATCCTTTTATCATAAAAACACTTGTACTAGATTGTTTATTGCAGCTCAGTTTACAATCGCCAAAATGTAGAAACAGCCTACATGCCCACCAACCCAGGAATGGATTAACAAGCTGTGGTATATGTATACCAAGGAATACTATTCAGCCATTAAAAAAATGGAGACTTTACATCCTTCGTATTAACCTGGATGGACGTGGAAGACATTATTCTTAGTAAAGCATCACAAGAATGGAGAAGCATGAATCCTATGTACTCAATTTTGATATGAGGACAATTAATGACAAGGTTATGGGGGGGGGGAAGCAGAAAGAGGGATGGAGGGAGGGGGTGGGGCCTTGGTGTGTGTCACACTTTATTCGGAGCAAGACATGGTTGCAAGAGGGACTTTACACAATTGCAATCAGTGTAACCTGGCTTATTGTACTCTCAATGAATCCCCAACAATAAAAAACAAACAAGAAAAAAAAAAAAGTTTTGTAGTAGAATCCCTGGTGTTTTCCAGATATACAATCATATCATCTGTGAAGAGCGAAAGTTTGATCTCTTCTGACCCTATATGGATACCTTTGATCACCTTTTCTTCTCTAATTGCGATAGCTAAAACTTCTATTACAATGTTAAAGAGCTGTGGAGACAATGAGCAGCCTTGTCTGGTTCCTGATCTTAGTGGAAATGATTTCAATTTAACGCCATGCTGTGGATTTGCTATAGATGGCCTCTATCAGTTTAAGAAATGTACCTTCTTGGGCGGCGCCTGTGGCTCAGTTAGTAGGGCGCCAGTCCCATATGCCGAGGGTGGTGGGTTCAAACCCAGCCCCGGCCAAACTGCAAGAAAAAGCTAGCCGGGCATTGTGGCGGGCGCCTGTAGTCCCAGCTGCTCGGGAGGCTGAGGCAAGAGAATCGCGTAAGCCCAAGAGCTGGAGGTTGCTGTGAGCTGTGTGACGCCACGGCACTCTACCCGAGGGCGGTACAGTGAGACTCTATCTCTACAAAAAAAAAAAAAAAAAGAAATGTCCCTTCTATATCAATTTTCTTAAGTGTTCTGATCATGAAGGGATGCTGGATATTATCAAAAGCTTTTTCTGCATCAATTGAGAGAATCATGGTCTTTGTTTTTTAATTTATGTGCTGAATTATATTTATAGATTTACATAGATTTTATTCTGATTTTAATTTACATTTCTCTGACTACATTTCTCATGAGCATCTTTTTTATGTATATTGTCTATTTAGATATCCTGTTGTAGAAGTGCCTACACTTTTGCCCATTTTCCTATTGGATTATCTGCCTTTTTCTATGGATTTATAAAGAAGACTCATCTTTATAGCGTTCAGATGAGTCTTTGAATATACGAATTGCAAATACTTGCTAGATAGTAGCTTGTCTTTTTACTCTCTAAGAGCATACTTTGATGCATAAATAGTTCCCAACTAACACAGTCCAATTTATCATTTTTTTTCCTTTATGGGTTACACTCTGTTCTATTTAAGTATTTCCTACCTAAAGATCCACCTATAAGTTCTTCCAAAAGCTTCGCTTTTACCTTCACCTTATGTGATTGTTTTTTCAATTGGGAGTAGTTTTTTTTTTTTTTTTTTTTTACCTGGGGCAGTGATTTTTCAACTGGTGTGCCATGAACAGTTTTTAAGGTCATTAATTAAATTATTTTTGAAAGACGTTCAAAGCATAGTAAGTATATTCTTTTTTCTTTTTTTCTTTGATCAACGTAATTTAAGTGTGCCATGGAAATTTAACTATAGGTTCAGGTGTGCTGTGAGATAAACAAATGTTGAAAAACACTGACCTGGGAGAAGTAGGTTGCTTATAGCACAAACATTTGGGCAGCGCTGCAGTGAAATCATGTTAACTTTAGCAGGTGGCAACAGGGTCGGGGGGTGGTAGAGGCATGCATGGTGCAGGTGCTCCTGGCTTCAGGAACACATTTGTTTTTCTGAAGAGTTGCATGTAAATTATATCTAGTGAACTTAACCGTATTATAATTGCTGAGTGTATAACTTCTTGGAAATTTCCATCAAAGTTTACGAGGTGTTCTCTCAACTGATGTTTAACTGACTTGTTAAATTAACTCTGCCTTTGATTCCTGCTGAAGTTCAGGGTATACTTGAGAGCTCGTGGCCGAGGTGGAATACCCCACTCTGCTCCTACCTCCCAGGTCTGGCCCCACTGTTAGTAGTACTTTTATCAAGTCATGTGTGTTTGTGGTTCTTATTGTAATAGCATCATTTTGATTCTATCTTATTTAAACTAATGAGATAAGAATGAAATTCTCTGGAAACTAAACTGAATGATGGAAAGTGTCAGTAAGGATGAATTGCTATGAAAATTACTGTTGAATTATGTGTGAAAACAAAATATGAGAAGCATGGATAATAAACGTTCTGAATTCAGGTTACTTCAAGAGTATCTCTAGTTTTGGCTCCACTAGAAAGAAACCAAAATTAGAAATGACAAAGAACCCACTATCTGTGAGAGGTCATGCAGAACTCAAAACAGGAACCATACTTTACAGAGCTTGGCCTTCTGTTGGTCAGTGAGCATACATACACATTTGTTTTTAGGCAAGTGTTTAAGTTAAAAATATTTAAAGTGCGTGTATGTCCTTTCTAGAAATGATTCTGTGCATCTATTGACTTACTGACCAAACACTGTTCCATTCACGACAAATCAGAGGGACAGCAGAGAATGAACCCTCTCACTCTAGAGCAAACCTCAAGCTAAGAACTTCTTTGAAGGGCAGTTTTATCTGCAAATAAAGTTATTGCTTCAAAATTTATAAATCAGCCCATGTGTATAAACAAAAAAGAAGTGTTTTGTGATAAACTCCATCTAGTTCTGGTGCAGAAAGGAGAGAGATGAAAGCTCTTAGTCGGGAGGAAAGAAATATTTCTTCTCTAAAGTCTTCACATAAAGTTGCAGCTTAGTGGGATTCTTACTAGAAGGTGATGATTTAATTAACATCCGAGTCTATCTGCTGTGTCAGTGTGCACTTGGATCTGTTCTGGAAGGAAGGGTGTGCTGGAGCTGGGGAGTGCAGGCTTGCCTGTGGCTTCCAGTGCCTGGTGATGCTGGGAGGCTGGACCCGTGGTCTGTCCCCTGGGGTTCTCATATGTGGTGGTGAGGAGGTGCTGACCTGAGGGCGTGGGAGATCTGTCAGGAACCAGCCTGCTACCCTGCAGCTGAGGCTGATTCTTTACCCTAAGAGGGCGGGAGCTGAGGGCCAGCATGCTATAACTGTCGGGAGGCTCTGCCATCCAGCCCCCAGCCTGCAGTCCTCTAAGGCCCTCCTTTGCTCCCCTGGTATCAGGTCAAGAGGTTGTTTTACTCAGACATTGCATTTATTTACTCCGTCCTCCCGCCGCCTCCGCCTGCCTGGTAACTGAGGAGCCTGTGCCCCAGGGGTGTTGAGAATGTGTTTGGAAAGTGAGGGGAACCTCTGGGCTGGTGCCCACAACATTTTGAAACATCCAAGGACGATCCGCTCTGGATCTTCGTCAGTGGCAGTGGGCCAAGCGAAGAGTTATCCCCAGTAGCGCTTCTGCCCTCATGGTCATCCTTTTCTTCCTCCAACGCGTTTCTACACAGAAAGGCAGCCAGCCAGAGGCCTGGATCCAAGGCGTTGACTCGTGTGCCCCCGTGTGGCCCTGGCAGAAGGCTTCAGAAAATGCAGCCAGGCTTTCCCAGCCTCACTGAGGCCAGAGCATGCACCAAGGCAGCCTGCAACCTCTGCCACTGCTTCTTTTTACATAAGCTTTGATTTTTGCTGTTATTTTCTTGAAAGTTAAATATAATTTGAGTTGTGAAGCATGGCTTTTGGGAGCACACGGATATTCTGTTGGTGTAGGGCATGTCCCCTCTCAGTTCTGGGAGGCCTCCTCCACCCCACAGCTTCTTGCAGGAACCTGTTCTTATTAAAAGGAGCAGGGACAAAAGCTATAGCTTTGTCAGTCCCTCTTATAGGTTCAGGCTGTGATCAGCCAGGTATTTACCTGCCTGGGCCATGATGTTGAATCTCCAGCATCAAAACCAGAGCCTGGTACAGACACGAGGCTCACAGTGCTTGTGTTTTTAACTCCACAGATGCGCGGGCCTTCTGCTCTGGGCTCCCCAGGTGGTGCTCCTGAAAGCAGGGTGCTCCTAGGGGATGAGCAAGGTTCTCCCCTACAGTTGGGATAAAGACAAATTCAACTTTGAATCCATGGCTTTTTATCTTTCTTTTACAAAATTTCCTTTTATTTATAGTTTTATAATTGCCCTAATATAAAAATACCTGTATAGGGGGGTTACAGGGGAAGCTATTGGTATCCCAGCCATAGCTGTGTCCCTTGGCCCACCTCAAAGGTCACCTTCTCTGTGACAAGCCCCAGAATTATGGTGTGGAGGCTAAAATGTGTGAGGAGCCACATCTTAGGTGGTTATGCTTTAAAGTTGCTCCTTAGCAACATCATTATTTCAATAACAGCTGCCATTATTGAGCGCCTACTACATACCAAGTGCTCTATGATATTTATACTCTAAATGCCACACAAACTCTAGAAGACAGATATTATGCCTATGCCTGCTCTCCCCGTTTAAGACAGGAGGAAGCTGAGGCTTAGCAAATAACCATGGGGATCTGGGAGTAGAAAACAGATCTCACTAGACCCAAAGTCACTTGTTGTCTTTGCCAACAGGCTGGTGTCTCTACAGTGAGAGCCGTCTACTCCTTACTATTAATGTCAATCACAGGGTCCCAATCCCCAATTCTCAGTTCTTGCTCTCCTCTTTTACTTCCTTTTCTACCACCTTTGTGCCCCTTGCGTTCTTAGGAGCCAGCGTTGCCCCAGAAATGAAAAAAGACTATTCACACATAACCATCTGCTAGGGAGAAAACAGGCACGCTGTTTGCCTCGGTGAAGGGTTGATTGGGGTGGGGAGGGGAGGATATTTAGCTCCTTAGAGGTTGTGCAAATACAGAAGGCAGCATGGAATGCTTGGCTGGAGAGAATGCTATCCAGCAACCCAGTGCATCTTGTGGGTTCTCGAGAACCCAAGTGACTACGTAATTTATCCTCCAAGAAAGGATATAGCTGAGAATGAAAAGTGGCACTGTTCATAATTACCTAGTGCTAGATTTTTACTCTTTTCTCGGAGGTAAACCAGAACCTGCCCTATCCTGTTTCTCTGTCCCTGCATTTCCCACCTTGCTCCCATGCCTGACCTTTTGGTCAACCGGTCCCTCACACCCCAGCTCATCCTTGCAGCAGCTGGTTATTCAGTTTGCAAACTTCCTGGCCTCCAAAGTGCATTCTTTCCTAACTCAGATCCCTTCTCTTTTGCCTAAATGTTGCCTTTTTCTGGTTATTTGATTTATAAACTCATTGTACGTGTATCCTGCCTTATTCAGCAACTTTCAGAACAAAGTAAACAAATGTGCAGATTTGCTCAAATTGAGAAAGCTTATACTTACAAAGTCGTGCCAGTTTTTTCTCATTTATTTACAGTTCCCTAATAAAGCCTTGGCCCTGTTTTAGGTTGTAAGCCCCTGAGGCTAGAAGCAGGGTCTTTTCACCTAGTTATGCACGGTGGGCATCTCCTTTGAGCACATTCAACACTCTGTTCTTGTGGAGCTTTGTGGCTGAGTCAACTCTCAGGAATCCAGTGCAGTAGGCTAATTCCATGCTGGCTCGACCTCATCCAACCCTGCCCTCCCCAGTGAAATCCAGCCAGAGCACCCTGCCAGGGTGGAGGAGGTGCTGGACTGTAACTCTCCCTATTCTTTCTTCTCCTGTAAACATAAAAACAACACAAAAAACAGACCTACACATTATACCCTTCTGAGCCTCACTCAGAGGGTCACATGGGGGCTTCAATGAAGTAATGAGCATAAGTCTGTTTTGGGAGAGAGAAATTGATCCAGGTGTGAAGTGTTGTAATTAAAGATCTTCAGAGTTTATTTTGGTAGCACCCCAATAGTGACAGATGAGAGATAGGCGCCATGACCTTCCTCAAAGTTCACCATTTCAATCCCTAATGAGCCTTGCTGTCAGGTGATTGGGCCTTGGAGCTGTCCTTTCTCCACTTGCTACTTGTCATTCGATGTGGTATTCTACCATAGAGTAGCATCTGGGGACGTTTTTTCGACTAGGCTGCTAAGACATTTAAAGAGACACTTTCAATTCCATATCATTAAAAGAAAATACAATGGATTAAAATTTAGTGATTCCAGTGTAGTTAGCTAATGCACTGTTAAGGCATTGCTTGCCGTAAATGGTTGGGAGTCTGGTGTTATTTCTGAGAGGTGGGTGTGACCCAGCCCTTCGCCCTGCTGGGCTGGCAGCGAACTGCTGGCAAGTGCATTCAGAAAACAGGAATACCCTTCCTTGCCTCGAGTATAGCTCTCCCTGCCTACTGACTAGGTGTTTGGGTATAGAACTCATCTCTGCATCTTCTTGCCATCTTCTCCTTTCCTACTCACTTCCTGACTCCTAGAAATTTGCATCAGTACTGTAAACTGGAGGGTTACCTTCTATGTGAAAGAATACAGACCTCATTTCCAGTTCATCACTGACATTTGCTTCCTGCAATCCAGCAGCAATCCTCAGCAGGATGTGGGTATGTGCGTCTGGGCCCTGGGTGAGTGACCAGATTGGTACATAGCACATACTAAGCCAAGGTGAGCAACTGGGATTTGGGAAACAAACAGTAGACCTTCTATCTATATTCATTTATTCATTTTCTTATCTAAGAGATAAGAGAATAATTCAGCTTTAATATTTCATGTATGGATTGCTAACATGTTTATCATTAAGAAGAAATGCATAAGCTTTTGCTGGTATTTGTAGTCGAAAAAGCCCAATTCATAATTGCCAAGTCATGGAAAAAACCCAAGTGCCCATCGACTCATGAATGGATTAATAAATTGTGGTATTTGTACACCATGGAATATTATGCAGCCGCAAAGAAAGATGGAGACTATACCTCTTTCATGTTTATGTGGATGGAGCTGGAAAATATTCTTCTTAGCAAGGTATCCAAAGAATGGAAGAAAAAGTACCCAATGTACTCAGCTCTAATATGAAACTAATTTATAGCTTTCATACGAAGGCTATAACCCAATCTCAGTACAAGAATATGGGGAAGGGAGCTAGGGAAGGGAAGGGAGGGACAGGAAGGGAGAAGGGAGGGTGATTGGTGGGTCCACACCTAGGGTGCATCTTGGAAGGGTGCAGGTGAAGTTTACTAAGTGTAGAGTATAAGGGTTTGAACACAATACTTAAGAAAATGCCGTGAAGGCTATGTTAACCAGTTCGGTGAAAATATTTCAGACTGTGTATGGAACCAGCACATTGTACCTCATGATTGCATTATTGTTCACAGGATGTGGGTATGTGTACAGCTATGATTTAATAAAAATAAAAGAAAAAAATTTGGAAAGTTCTGGATTAGTAGATCCAAATAGGTCAAAGAAATGTCAATTGGAGCCAGAGCAGAGATGATGCCTTGCGCCCAGGGGTGTGTACATGTGCTTGTGCGTGCACGGTGTACACACAGTGCATGTTTGCACACAAGTGTTCTCACACCACACGCATCACAGGCAAACACACAAACACACCCTTTGCTTAATAACCTATAGTAATTAAAACCTTAATAAACACCAATTTCTAGCTGAACAAATGACTTATGCATTAACCTGAAAAGGGACACAGCAGCATAGCTAATCCCTTGGGGAAGCACTCATGTGGCCACTTGCTGAATGACTTAACCCATTCTACCCAACATAGGCACAGTGACTGGAGCTTAGTTACCTCCTCGGCAGTTTCTGTGTATTCGAGTGTTGAGTGGACCGTTAGTATATTCATCTAGGGGACTAGGTGATCTGAAGGCAGGTGGGAACTGACCCTGTCTCCAGCCTTAAGAAACTTAATGCTGTTTGGACTGAGAGCTAACACAGACCTACATCAAAGTAGGCACTTCTGGGTATTATAAAGCGCCAGACTGAGCAGCCCAGAGCAGGGAGAGCCATGAAGGGGTCGGAGAGTGGGAGGGTTGAGGGGGATGCAGGGCTGCAGCTGGACATTGAAGGATGAACGGTTGAAATAAGGAGAAGGGGAGACTCAGCATGATTCTCTCTGGAGTTCTGGAGTGGTCACTGAGCAATTGAAGCGTGTGCTGGCGTCACCTAGGAGGGACTTCAGCTACTGACATAGATAACCTTTCAGGTCCACTTGAACCCCAGGATTTTATGATTACACAATCTTCTCTGGCTGACTTTTGCTGGAAGGTGATAAATGTGCTGGGTTTTGAGGATGGGTGAGGGGTTGTTCACTGGAATAAATGACACTTGGTACAGAACAGACCTAATCCTAATTAAAACAGGAGAACCAGACAAGAGGCTGCTGCAGGTAGTTGAAGTTCTGTGGGTGTTGGCTCTATCATTCCAAGAAGCTGTCGAAGCAAACTCTTAGGCACTAAATCTAATTGCTACTTGCAATTTGTTTTTTGAGGCTTGACATCTGACATGGTCCATGGAATGTGAACACTGTGGCTCAGAGATGCGCAGGGACCAGGCATTAGAAACTTCTGCTTGTCATGCTCACCTGGGGCAGTTCCTATAAAACACTCTGGTTCTGTATATTACATGTTGACAGAATGAGTCATTGTTCTAGTTAAGTTTCAAAAATACCAATTATAGAAACATTTCTGGCCAATGATAGTGCTTATCTGGGTGTACTCTGAGATTCCTTGAAAAATTTACATGTGGGGTAGGATAACAACATAATAGCCTTGTCTGTTGACTTCCAAGTTATACAAGTGAAGGGAGAAAAACACAATATACGACATATTGCTTCCTGGAATCCACTTAGGGGATATAAAAGAGCAGCCTCCTGTAAATTTCGGTATAATCAATATTGTCATATTACGTGTGACATGAGGAACACACAGCCATTGTGTTGTGAAAGGTCCCTGTGGCTGTTGCGGAGCAGCTGGTGTGGGGTGTGCACTCAGTAAATTACTGTTGGTCTAATGGCCAGGTCCTCATAGGAAGGGTTAGAACGGGAACAGAATACAAATTCCCTCTTTCCTGCGCTTTGTTACATAAGCGCACACTGTTTTCTGGTTCTGTGATTAACTCTTAGGAAAGTCACTTACTCTCCTTCATTCAGTTTGTTCAACAATAATATGCATTATGTATATTATAGTGTAGATGTCACTAAATGAGCACGTACACCAACATTCTCTGCAAGCCCCTTTTAATTAAACTGATTTAAATAATAAAACAATAAATGCTTATAATAAAACATTTCAGCAGAACCTAAGAGCGCTTTAAAGTGTAAAAGAAATGCTGCCTTCTCCCTAACCTCCTATTTCCACTTTCCAAGTGCTATCTGCTGCTTCAGTTCTTTTCTTAGTATATTTGACAGTGCTACGCAGATACATGTGATTATAATTATCACTCATTTTCGATGATATTCCAATTTTTGTGCATTTTATGTTGATGAATTATTTTAGCCAAAGAGAATGGTGGTGTGGTTGGGGCTATAATTCAACAGTGAGGAGTCATCAGGCTATATGAGCTCATTTTAGGTAATTTTCTGCTTTTGAGTATTGGGAGAGGTGCATATCTTTGTTGAAGGACTCAAGTTTACCCTAAACCAGACATTCTTTCTGAATATTCATTCTTTTCTTCCTCCATTTAAAAAGATGATTTTGGATTTACCATGTGCAAAGCATTTACTGTGCCTATGAAAGATTAAAAGAACTGCAGCATTTCAGCCAGGAGATTGAGTTACACTATAGTTCAGATCACATGTGCCAAAAGGTTGGGGGGTTATGGTAGAGGGCTACAGGAGCTCACTGTGAAGCCCCCCCTCTAATGGGGTTTGGGAAGAGCTTCCGAGAAGGTAACATTTGAACTGCACTTTGCAGGTTACTTAGAATTTAGTCATTCAAGATGAGAACAAGTTTTCCTGCAAAGACTCACAATTGTTGAGATTACACAGGCCAGAATTTCTTTTTGGCAGTGCCCCCTCACCCCTGAGTTCTTCAGTTCCACTGTCTCAGTTGACTTTGAGGAGGACAGAGAAATATAAAGTTCTCACGAGATGCCAGGATATAAAAATGTGTCAGTTAAGTTACACTATCTTGGTGTAAACCAAGCCTCCCTCTCCTGCTTTCCGTGTCCTCTTTATCAGAAGAGTTCCCGGTTTGCAGAGTGCTCCAGACACGGCAGGGAAGGCTGCGTCTGCTAATAAACAAAGGAGAAACCGCAGTCACCTCGGAGTGAAGCTGCCCTGTTCAGATAATCAACCCAGGGTTGTCTAAGTTGCTAGAGTAGAAAAGACACAGAAAAGCATTTGATCCACTCACATCATTTTACGGATTTGGAAACTGAGGAACTGTGCTGTGACTTATTCAAAGGTGCACAGACGGTGTGGGTGGCAGCTGAGTGGGGAGAGCATAGGTCTTATAATTCTATGCTAGATCACCTTGGCAACCCTGAAGGGCTGATCTGTACCTATTCCTACCTGAATTCATTGAACCCCCCCCCCCCAAGCCTTTTAGGACTGAGTCACTTAGTCACTGGGTCAAGCCCATTCGGCTTAACTATCGTAGGTCCATTTCCTCCTTTTAGGCTTTTTGATGCTGCTTTTGTCCCTCACCTTGTGGGTTGCCCCTGGGTACCAGGGCTTCAGGGAGAGAATTCAGTGTCTCTCCAGCAGGTGTTCCTGATGTACAAGCTCTGTACAGCAGAGCCCGCACAGTACATAAGAGACAGCCCAGGTTGTGAGAGTGGTTACACCGGTGTCTGCAGTTGTCAGGACTCATTGACTTGTAGACATTCCTCCTTATGTAAATGAATTTGCAGACACAAAAACCTCAAATGACCTCATTTATAAATCCTTGGACATACAGGCTGATGAATTCCTTTCAACCCTTTTGCAAATGGGTACAGAGGTGGCCCTCAGTAAAGTGGGGACACTTGTCTTCATGTCCCCAGCCTCCCCTTTCAGCGCTCTTTTCTCCCCAGTAATGGTGATTGCACCTCCCTGAGCCTTCGGTTCCCACAGATTCCTCTCATTAGGCGGGAGAATGACAGACACACCAGTGTACTGAGAGTAGACGTGTTCTGGGAGGATTTCAGTCTCAGGAGAAGACCCAGGGAAGGCCACGCTACACACCAGCCACAGCTGTCACTGACTAGGCCTGTACTGTCTGCCAGGCAGTGCAGTCTGTGAACTCTGGGTTCTCTGCGCAGTCTTGGGTGAGGCCCATGCCATTATTACTCCTCCTTGAGAGATAGTTTGAAGAGAGGTTGTGAATCTGTGAGAGTCAGAATTAGCCCCCAGGCATCTGACCCCAAAGCCAGGACCCTTCATCTTTATGTCCTCTTGAGAGGACAGAATGACTGGGCAATGGTAGACTGCCTGGCACTGGATGGGGAAGGCACTGGTGAAGGGCTTCTCTCTCTTTTAAAAAGAGACCACACCAATGGCCACTTACACCTGTGTGCGAAGCCATCATTAGGTGGTGGTGATGACAAACCAAAAAATGGAGTGGATTCAGTGCTCTGCCTGCATAAGTTACTTTGTGCTTATTAAAGACAAGGACTTATTAATCCTCACCTACAAGGAGAGGCCTTCCCAGGGCATAAGATGCTGGCTGAATGCCAGCCATGGTGGCCAGAGCTTGTGGGACTAAAAGAACCAGGAGGACCCCTAACTCGCTCCAATCCCTGCCTACCGCTGGGCTTTAAGACCACAGGACCCTTGATAGGATCGTAGTGGCCACGAGTCACGCTCTGTCAACTGTGACTAACTGTCCAATAAGGCCTTTGGGACTGTTTGCTTTACCATGTCTTTTCTGGCTCACTTCACTTGAATCTATTTTCCATTTAAATGGTATGGAAATGATACAGATTATATTAAATAAATGACCCAAGTCAGGACCTTGGAACATGCTGGCTCAGCTCTTCCCAGGATTTGCCAGCAGGGTGGGGTGGGGTGGGGTGAGGGGACAGGGTTACTGCTACGACATTTACTTGAGGAAAGAAAAGGCAGAGCCTAGAGATAAAGACCTCAGCTATCCAATGCTTGTTCAAAGCAGCTCAGTGATCAGGGTCACCCTGCCGGCTCACTGCCCTGAGCTTGGTGAGATGCGTGCTGGAGTCCCGGGAGATAGCCAGTTCAAGAGGTTTGTGGAAGAGGAGATGGATAAAGGTTAGTGGAACCAGATTGTGATAAAGGTACCAGCATGGTTTGCTGGGGTGACACCTCCCTACCTGCTTCATGGAGTTTCTGTGGGAAGTCCCGTAAACGTGGATGTGACCATATTCTGGAACAGTTCAGAATGTTTTGGGAGCATAAGCTGTGACCATCACTGCCCCACAGATATGTACCCTGGGTATGCAAAGTGGCCTCCTCTTAACTTATAGCAGCTTGGGGGCTCCAAGAACTGCTCAGACCCAGACCCTGAGATGTTTAGCTCATCTGTCATTAAAAATAATTCACATCCCAGGCAAACTGAAGACTCTGAACCTCTGGATCACCTGGTGTATTTATTGTTATTGTGAAAACCTTGCCACATAAAGTGATGTATCCATTACAATCAAATGTTATTCAGCAATAAAAAGAAATGAAGTGCTGGGGCAAGCTATGATATGGATGAAGCTAAGGGAAAGATGCTCACGAGCGAGCACTTTCGGTTCCATTTATATGAAATGTACAGAAGAGGTGAATCTGCATGGACAGAAAGTAGATTAGGGATGCCCGAGAGCCAGAGGAGGGGCCCAGGGAATAAGAGATGCCTGGTCGAGGGCATGAGGCTAATCTTTTGGGGGTATAAAGGTATTTAAAATAAGCCGTGGAGATGGTTGCACAATCCTGTAAACATAACCATTGATGATACATTTTCAATGGACAGATTGTATGGTATGTGAATTATCTCAAACTGCTGCAAAAAAAGATACTTTAGACATAAATGGTAAGCACTAAAAAATGGCCAAATGTAAAGAAATTAAGATGACGCTTATAGTACAATACTAACACAGCTATTTTAATGCACACATGTCATCATTTGCTCTTGGCTGCTTGGAGACATCTTTATGTGGTTCATCACAGTGCGCTGTTTTCAGGTACCTTTTTAGCAAACTAAAAGGTTTAGTTTTGTCCATTTTGCCGCGTAGTCTAATTATCACTCCACCAGTTTGACGTTTTGCTTGATTATCTTCTAATTGAAAGGCATCAGGTTTTTAGATTTGTGGTGGTAATTACTATAGAAATAAAATAAAAAACTCCCTGTCCCAGACTCTGTTCAGGTCTCACTTACCTACATAAACATCTTATGTCTACGAGTCAGATAGTGACTAATGACTGTAGCTCTGGGGGACAATGAATCTGCGAATTACATCTGTTTTAAAGTCGTGCTGTGTGGAACAGTCACTAGTGGACTTGTGTCACCTCTTCAAATTCAGTGTGCCAGGGTTAAGTCCATGTTATACCATCAGGTGGAACATTCAAAACAAATACTCATTGGCACATAAATGAATCTTTAAAAATGTTGGAAATATTAAAGACATAGATAACAAAGCAAGAATAATGTAGTGACTAATTACCTCCTTACCCATAGTTAACCAAATGTATAAAAAAGAATTGCTTTAGATCCTTTTCATTTTCTTTGTTGATGAAATAAAATATCAGGTAGTTGAAGTTCTCCTTGTGGGGGCATTTCTGTTCTTTTTCTTCCCCCAGAGGAAACTAGTGTGCTGTTAATGCTTAGTCCATTCATATGCAGCTGCTTTTTAAAAATAAGTGTGCCTGGAAATGTTTTGTCAATCTTATTTTATATAAATGGTATACTATACATGTCCTTTTGTAAGTTTTTTAATGGAACATTGCCTTAAAGACTTATCCGTGTTGATATAATAGATCTGGTTCATCATCTTAACTGATGACATTCCTTGTATGACAGTACAGTAACACAGTTTTTATCCATTCACTCTTCAGTGGACATTTAAGTTTCCAGGTTTTTACTACCACAACGGTCTGCCATCGCACAGCTTTGTATATGTCTCTTTGTGTATCGTCTGCAACTTTCTCTGTGCTATATACTTGGGACGGAATTTCTGGGTTATAGCATAGCACATCAGCTTAGTTAACTATTGGGAGGTTGCTCTTCAACATGGTTACGTTAGTTCACACCCCACTAGCAGTTTATAAGAGTTTATCTACATACTCACCAACACTTAGTAACATCTGATTTCAGTCTTGCCAACAAATAAATGTGATGTGGCATTGTTGTGATTTGCATTTGAGGATCCTTTCAGGGTTATTGGCCAAGAAATTATTCATGGTTTGGTTATTTTTCTTTTTCGTTGGTTTTTGTTTCCTGCTTGACAGGAGGGATTTTGAGATAAACTGAACTAAATCTGTTATCTGTTACAAATATCTTCTCTCAGTATCTGTGGCTTGTCATCATAATTTATGGTATTTTCTGAGCAAAGTTTTACATTTTAATATGATTATATTTGGTCTGTGCTTTTTGCATTCTGTTTAATAAACCTTTCCCTATCTGCAGATACAAATATTTTTCTATTTTAAAAGCTTCGGTGTTTTGCTTTTTATATCTGAGTCTAATTATACTTTTTTTCCAATTTGACAGCTGTGGACCCAGGATCGTGTTACCATCAGTCTGTGTTTTCTCTGTTGAACCTCCTGTTTCTGATCTTCATCCTATTCCTTTGGTATATCTGTCCCCCTGAGCTAATATGCATTGTTTTTATTGTGTTAGCTATAAAGTTTTGGTATCTGATAGAGTAGGCTTCCACTGTTTTGTTTTTTAAGAAACTTGCAGTCTAAGTATTTTTCAATTTTTTAAAAAATTTATCAACCTTCTTTCCACCATTTTTCTTTAAATTTTAGGACCAACTTCTTCTTTCATGAGAAACCCAATTGGGATTTAAATTGGAAATACATTGACTTTTGAACTGCTGACTTCTTAGAATGGTTACAGATCTAGTCACATTTTTAATTTCTTTTTAAGTTTTATGAAGCAGAACACTTGCCTAAAATGAATTCTTAGAAAATATACCCCTAATTGGTGTCCTGGAGAACATAACAAAATAGTTTTCTGCAGAATGAAATTTTGACCAAAGGCTGAAGCTGTTTTCAGCTAAGTAGGGTTTTTTTTTTATTCTTTAATTGAACGTATTTACCAAAAACTAATGCTTAGTTTTAACACCAGGAGGAAAAACAGATCGCTGCTTTATAGAACAGGTAATTTATTACCCTATGATGGATATCAACCAATCTCTAGTCTTTAGATGAATGATTCTCACTTTTTATTATGAAAAGCTTTAACTTGAAATTTGTTGGCAGGATTTCAGTTATACTCATTGAGAGTTAATTTATTTCTGCTTCTCACATTCTAATTTTGACGATAGCTGCTGAAGATGTCACAGTGCATTTGCATGAGGAACTCTGGCTGGATGAGCAGAAAATAGCTTTCAAGGTCATTAGCAGAGTTTATTCTGGATTCTGCCCCAGTTTCCCCAGGGATTACAGGATGCCTGGTTTGATGTCCCAGGCCAAGTGTCTAATAAGACACAGAGCGAGAAGGATTACTTCAAGCACACGGAGGGCAGAAAGACGGCTGTCTTGGGGCGGGGTGCAGATGAGCCCTGTGCTGCCTGGTGTCTTCACACTTCCGTTGGCTCAGGAGAGAAGTATTTGAAGACGAGGAAATGGCAGCGGTGGGCAAGTGGGAAGACTGGTTTCCTAAGAACCTGGCTCCTGTAATTAAGCCCTTTAACTCCAGGCTCATTTCTTTCACCTACTTTTGCCCACCTGGACTGCTGATGTGGGAACATGTTCATTAGGGAACCATGACGGAAAGCCCCAAATAGTGTCCTTGCACATCTCTGTTGTTGTCAATCCCTGGTCATAACTGTGAATTATACTCCAACCTCTCTCATGGCTTCATGCCAGTGCCCAGACCTTTGCTCTAAACCAGTGTTCTTTAAACATGGGAATGTTGTCCATGTAGTGCTGGCTGCAACAGATTTCCTAGGGAGCTGATGAAAGTAACAGATTTTTAAGCCTCACCCAGTAAAATTGGGGAGTGGCTCTGGAGTTTGTGGTTGCACCAGCTTGCCAGGGGACTCTGATAAGTGGTTAGGATGGGGAAGTGCTGCTCTAGACAACTTTAACCAAATGCTTTAGGGAGGAACCAGGTCATCTAGGAAAGAGCTTCATGCAGACCTCCTAGGAAGTTCCCTGTCACAGTCATCTCAGATACATCACTCTGTCTTGCATGACTTTTGGCTTCCATAATTCCTCTTCAACCTTGACTTCCCCACTGACACTAGGCAATATTTATGAGTCCATCCTCTCCACACCTGAGCTGAGGGTCCTTTTGGCATTGAGCCACACTTAGGTGTTAACCACAAGAGTTGTGTTCTGCTGCCCTTAGGCCTAAAGCTACTCTTCCTAGTGCCAAACCAGACCTTCAGTACCTAACACAATGAAGGTATTAATTGAACCAATACAGCTCTGTGTTGGAGGCAATTGTAGCAAAGGCTGAACACTTTTGTGTAGTGCACAAGCTATACAACTACACATGATGAACTTGGTTCTCCCACATCTTATGCTCTGAGTTTGTGCCAAGCTGAATCAAAGCACAACAGAGTGGTTTCATGACAGCCTCACCTGACCCTAGAATCCTGGAATATCACAGCTGGGAAGGACTTAGAAATCACATAGTCTGATATTTCCACCATACAGATAAACCAACTGAAGCCCAGAAAAGGAAAGGGATTCAGCCGAGAGCACACAACAAAGTGGTGGTGAGCAGAAGGACCCGGGCCCTAATTCAGTGACTGTGCTTGTTTAATTAATTGCACTGTGCTGCTCCTAGACCTCGCAAGCGTACATATAGTTGTCGCCGTGCTGTTCCCTAACTGGCATAACCCAGAGAAGCACCTTAAAGTTTAAACCAATAAAACACCCTTTTGTTGAAAGTATATATTCTAAAGTAGCATGCACTACAAACAGAACTTACCTTAAACTACCCTCTTGTTAAGGGTTTAAATTAAAGGAGCATAAAGCAACCCCTATTTTACATTGATGTTGCTATGTTAAAATTTAGACTTACCAAATCGTGGGATTAAGGTGTAATTATTAGCATTATCAAAAGATTTAGTCGCTCTTCAGAAGCACTCACCACAGGGCTCCCTTATGTAGCATTAACGCACTGAACATTTAAAATTGGGTCTGATTGCTGGGAAGTCCATTGGCATGCAGTTTTCCTGGAGTGTAACTTTCGTAGAAAAAGTAAGAACACTAAGAATGCTTTGTTGAAGCCGGATTGTGCCACATAACACGAAAATTTTATTAGACAACTGGGTTCTGTTTTCAAAGAGCTTATAACTTAAGAGGACAAAACACAGCAGCCAAATAAAACTATAGGTTGCAGTATGAGAATTTGCTTTACTCTGTAGGCTGAGCTCACCCTGAAATCTAACTGAGTGGACAGGAATGTCAAGCCAGTTGCCGTTCTTGATATTACTGAGCAGTGTGCGAGATAACGACACTCTCAGTAAGGATAGCTCTAAAATAACCCTAGATAATTCTTGCATTTTATCATTTGCATTAGATGACCTGGGACATACTCCATTCTCAAGCCCCTTCTCCATTGCCATGGGTCCAAGTAAATGCACGTTTAATGCCATAGTACTTTTGATGGAACACATCTGGAGAATCTTAGCACCAAAAAGAACTTGAAAAACACAGAACTATCCCGTGTAATTTTACCTCGGAAGACATGGCTAAAGCAAGAGACCCATCCAGAGGTCATGTATCTGGCTGTGACACAGATTGGAACCCACACCATTCTTCATTACTGGACACCCCATCCAGGGCTGTTTCCAGGTGCTTTTCACTTTGGTTAGAAAGTTATCCCCTCTCCCTCTTTTTTTTCTTTCCCCTCCCCTTTCCTTTGCCTGAACACCCAATGCCCTCTCTCGGTGCTCTGGATTACCTCTCCTGGCATAACCAACTATGAGTTGTGTCCCAAAATGATGTCGAACCAAGAACACTTGGTCAATATCACTGGCAGTTGCTGAGTCAGAGCCGCTAATTTGATCCACGCTGTTATCCCTCAGTGCCTCTCCTGATTTTTAATTGTACCACCACCCACTCTTCCTGCCAGTGCTTCTAAACACTGGCTGCACATTAGAAGCCCCTTGTGAGTTTTAAAAAAGAAAAATACCAGTGCCTGTGCTCCACCCCAGAGATTGTGATTCAGTTGTATGTTTGTGTGTGGGGGGAGCAGGCATTGGCTGATTTCAGCTCTCTCCAGGTGAGCCTACTGTGCAGCCAGGGTTGAGAGTCCATGTCATGCGGTATTGGTTCTATTATTTCTGTGCACCCGCGGAACCTAATTTACCAGTTGATGTGGGCAAAAGCACAGAAGGGGTTGAATTTTCAGAGAGGCAAATGGATTCACAAACACTGTTTTCCTGAGGCATATGAGCTGTCCCCCCCACCACAATCTAATCTATGAAAAAAATTTTTGCCTATGAAAACATTTTAAAACACATTCAAATGTCATTTTCTATATCTCTGACTCTTGAAATAAAACATATCTCTTTACCCCACTTTGAAAGGGGCCTTGGAGTACACAGGGCCCTTATGTGGCCCCAGTAACTCTAGGGAGAGAGAAAAACAGTTCTCCAACTTGCTCCCACGTGTATCTATTATTGAAAGGAGTTTGTATATCCAAACCAAATGAGGACTAGTGGTTTCCTTGTCACTGCAAACTTAATAGTCAAAAGAGTTGAGAAGCCAGATGGAAAGCTTGTGATTAGTTCTATGCATATCGCATTGTTTATTTACCGTTTACTGTAAAGCAGCCAGAGAACATAGAATGTAACATGAAACTCTGAATATGATGACCTTAGCCTAGGATGAGGATCTTCTTGCATCATGGTTCTGGAGAATTAAAAGACTAATTAAATCAGCTGATTGACTTTGAACAGCATGGGTGGAAACAGGAAACATCCATATAGGATCCATATTAACTCAGGATGCTTAGCCACAGACTTATAGAAAAGAAATGTATAGAATTTTATTATTTAAAATGAAGTGGGGGAGAGAACCATCATTTCCATGTGAAATCATGAAAAGAATCTTCTACGTAGAAACAATTATGTATCAAGAAACACATGTACTTAGGGCATGTTGTTGTGGGTCCTTTGGGGATTATAAAATGGTTTAGCACAGAGGATGGCTTCTATTTTGTGAAGACATTTCAGTCATATTGTATATGTGGAAAAAACTACAGTGATTTTTGAGCTATAATGGATGAATTACAGTATGTTTGAAAGCACTTTGCTTCTCCTTCCTACTGTTGTCAATACTTTGGTATTTCATTAAATAATGATTAGAAGTAGTCAATTGGGGATGCTGGGGGGAAGGATGACAAAGAAGTCTTAAGGGTTCCTTCTTTTCCCAAAGTAACTTGCAGTCTCAGTGAGGAAACAATAGGAACACTACATCAAGCGCTCAAAGCGTGTGATTAAATGTTTAATGGATGAATATCAAGTTGAATAGTAAAGACTCCAAGTACTGTGGTAGTTAAAAGAAGAGGTGATCCCTGTGGACTGCTCTCTTAGGGAAGGGTTTCATAGAAGAGTTGGCTCTTAAAGGATGGGAACGATTTAGATTAGTAGGAGGGCCCGGGAAGAAAAAAGGCCCAGAGGAGAAGCTTGGAGGGAGGAATGAGTGTGACTTCTGAGAGCCATAGGTGGGGCTAACCTGGTTGGGGTGATAGGAGCACAAAAGGAAGAATGAAAGGCCTGTGGAGTAGAAGTAGAACCAGATAGTGGAGGGGACCTGGTTTATACCCCATACGCCAGCTTCTTCTGAGCTCCTACTTTTATAATCTCTTCTGCTCAGTTGAGTTCTTGGCTCCCTAAAGTGCATTGGCATTCGGTAGTACACCTGTAGTCCTAGCTCCTCGAGAGGCTGAGGGAGGAGGATTATCACTTGAGATCAGGAGTTGGAGACCAGGCTGGATAATATAACAAGACCCTATCTCAAAAAAAAATCCTCCACAATGAATCCCCAACAATTAAAAAAAAAAAAAAATCCTCCAACAAAAATAAACGCTTCTGCCATATGCTTATTCTAAATTGTTCTCAGGGCCATGTTTTGTCTCTTTAGCACCCTCTGATACAGGACTGAGTAATGGTGGGCATGATGGTTTTTCTAGATTTCTAAGGGATACAGTAAATCTGCCCTAATTCTCCCATTTAAAAAAATAATTAAGATGTCATTTACATACAATAAAAAATATCCTTTTTAGCATAAGTTCTTTGAGTTTTGGCAAATACATGTGTTCGTGTAACTACTGCCGTAATCCTTTCCCCTTTTATGGTCCCAAACCCTTTGTCCACCTTCAGTCCCTAGTAACCACTGATCTCATCAGCGATTTAAATGGAATGTAGAGTATATGTGTAGCTTTTGGGGCTCTTTTTCATTTAGCGTGCTTCCTTTGAGATGTATCTGTGTTGTCATCTGTATCTATAACCCGGTCCTTTTTGTTGCTGAGTAGAATCCTACCGTACAGCTGCACCTTCATAGGTTTGATTATCCATTTTCCAGTTGAGAAATGCTAGGATTGTTTCCAGTTTTTGGTTATTGTAAATAAAATTGCTATACATATATAGCAATAGGTTTTTGTGGGAACATAAGTTTTCCATTTGAATAAATACCTAGGGAGTGAGATTGCTTGATCATGTATGGTAAGCATGTGTTTGATTTCATATTTTCCAACGTGGAAGAACCATTTTATATTCCACCCAGCAATGTATGAGAGGGGCAATGTTAGCACTGCGTCCTCACCAGCACTAGATGTTTTCAGGTTTGCCTTTATTTTTCTAACTTTAGCCATTCTAACAGGTATGTCGTAGCATTCCACTGTTATTTTAATTTACATTTTCTGAAAACTGGTGTTCATCACCTTTTTATCTGTTATGATTTTTTTTTTTTTTTTTGAGACGTAATCTCATTACATTGCCCTGGGTAAAGTGCCATTGTGTCACAGCTCACAGCAACCTCCAACTCTTGGGCTTAAGCAATTCCCTTGCCTCAGCCTCCCAGTTAGCTGGGACTAAGGTGCCCACCACAATACCCAGTTATTTTTTGTTATTGTTGGCATTGTTGTTTAGCAGGCCTAGGCCAGGTTCAAACCCACCAGCCCCAGTGCATGTGGCTGATGCCCTAGCCACTGAGCTATGAGTGCCAAGCCATGAATTATGTTTTTAATGTCATAGCTAATTGTTACCTAACCCCAAAGTCACAAACATTTTGTTTTCTTCCAGATGTTTTATAGTTTAAGCTTTACATTTCTATCTATGATCCATTTTGAGTTTATTTTTGTGTAGGGCATGGGTCTATGCCTATTTCTTGCATGTGGACATCAATTATTGCAGCACTGATTATTAAGTAGTCTGTCATTTCTCCATTGAATTGCCTTTGCACCTTTGTAAGTCGATTGAATTGTACATATATGAACTAATTTCTGGACTTTATTGATCTAAAGGTCTATTTTTTGTTATAATGATGGGAATGATGGTTTTTCTAGCTTTCTACAGCTTAATCAGGACTTTAATTACTTTGCATAAATAAGTTGATCACTTTAAGTGATTCAGATAAGGTGGCTAATGAGATCTAAACAGTTCTTAAAACGTGGTCTTGGTCATATCACCATTGAACTTGTTAGAAATGGATTTTCTTTTTTTCTTTTGAAAATAATTTATTTATTTATTTTTTTTTTTTTTTATTGTTAAATCATAGCTGTGTACATTAGTGCAATCGCCTGTACCCATTCTAAGATGCACCATAGATGTGGCCCCACCCATTACCCTCCCTCCACCAAAACCTCCTAGAAATGGATTTTCAACTGCTCTCCATACCTGCCAAATTAGAAATTTCTGGGGGTGAGGTTCAACAAGAAATGTGTGGTTCAGCAAATCCTCCAAGTAATTCTGATCCATACTGAAGTTTGAAATTCACTGTTATTTTAAGGAGAGAACCTCAGAATGCATTTGGAAGAAATTATTGACAAAATTATGTTAATAGACCTAATAATCTACGTTCTTCTGTGTTCTGATTCAGATTTGACAAGAGATTGTGGCCATTGCTTGACCTGTTTTTTTCCCTCCTCTGGCCCTTCAAACATTTTTCTAGACTGCTTTAGCCACCATACTCCAATGGGAAATGAGTTTTCCCCTTAAGGAATGAGAGGTCATTTTTGATCTCTGGAATAGTTTTCAAGCTGGCTGTTCCCTCCAAGCAGGGACTGGCTGGGGTGTGAGGCCCAGAAGCAACTTCTGAAGCTCTTTTGGTGGGTGATTTCTCCTTCCTTTCAGGAAGTCCTCAGCCAGAGGTCAACTGGCCTTCTTTTGAGCTGCAAATGGGGAGAAGAATATTGTGTGAGCTTTTACCAAAGCACCCAGCTGCCCCAGGGCCAGAGGAAGGTTGCTGGTGTTCTCCTCCTGGTTTTCAAAACTTTCTTTCCAGGGCAGCGCCTGTGACTCAGTCAGTAAGGCGCTGGCCCCATATACCGAGAGTGGCGGGTTCAAACCCAGCCCCGGCCAAACTACAACCAAAAAATAGCCGGGCGTCGTGGCGGGCACCTGTAGTCCCAGCTACTCGGGAGGCTGAGGCAAGAGAATCGCTTAAGCCCAGGAGTTGGAGGTTGCTGTGAGCTGTGTGAGGCCATGGCACTCTACCGAGGGCTGTAAAGTGAGACTCTGCCTCTACAAAAAAACAAACAAACAAAAAAAAAACTTTCTTTCCAGTGGGTCCCTGGGGCAGGGCTGCTAGTGGAGAGGCCAGGGCAGCTCTACAATGTGGAAGGATGCTTTCTGGAACACTGCCATCTTTTTTTTCTCAGACAGGTGATTTGAGAGAACAAAAGAATGTCAAGTCTTTGTTTACTTCTCCTGCCTTCAATACACACCCCAACATAGACATACACAATAAATTAACCTGTCACTTCTCATTTTCCAATAATCTATTTGATCTGGGCCTTTGCTAACTGCTCTGTTTGGAGAACAAGGGTAATGTTTATTTAAAAACAAAAAAGAACAGAAGTGTTATTTTCAATCTTTGTAGCCCCAGGATTGAGGTGAGGGGACAAACCTAAAGAGAAAAATTGGCCTTTTCTTCATATCTAGGTGTTCCTGCCAGACACAGGACCACTTGGATCAAGTTTAGGGAACACTTTGATCTGAAACTTGTCTCCTTGCTTGACTTAAGCAGATATAAACTTTTTGTTCCTGGAGGATATTGCCTATGTGGGGATTATATTTGTTCCCACATTGCCTCCCTTATCCTCTTGTCTTTCAAAATTCTGAATGAAATAGCTGGAATCAGTACAAATAAGCTGAAAGTAGGGCCCCTGGTCTTCTGTCACCCCTTAGTGCTCCCTGGCAGGTACGTTATGGTGTGAGAGGGAATTGTCACTATGAGCTCCCATTTTCTGTTACTCTGCCAGCAGGCTAGTTTCCAGAAAAACCTTTCAGAACTTTTTGTCAAAGCCAATATGCATTAAAAAAAAAAATTGGCCTCTGCTGTTCCGATCTGCTAATAATGTTTCATAGCTTTTTCACTTACAGCATTTGAGAAGGAAATTTTATGTTAAAAAAAATCCTTACACTGTTAGAGAAAGATGAACAACATGTTTGAGTATTTTTTTTCTAGTTTCTCCATGAGATAAAAGGGGGAGGATGTCTATTTTATTTTTTAATGTATGTGACATGGTGGGGAACACAGGAACTTTTGAGTCAGACATAGTACAAAACCAGGCTCCATCACCACTATGTGCCCGTGGTGAATCACTCGGGTTTTCTTAACCCCAGTTTTCTCATTTGTTTGGTGGAGGTGATAACACTAATCTTGTAGGAGCCTTTCCAGATGGAGAAAATGCATTTTGATCACCTACTATAACATAAATGGTACTTTTTTCTAATATCTGATTTTTAAATGGGGTTTATCTTTTGCTATAGATATACCAAGCACCCATCAGCTTTGGATTATAAAATTCCCCAAATTTAGCTCCTGCTGAAAGACTTGGGGCAGGACCCCCCACTCTGCCCGGAGCTCTGACAACCCCAATCAACCACAAGAGACGGCGCTTGATGCAAAACGCAAGAGGATTTTTATTCCAGCATACTAGGGCTTGACCCACAACTCTTTTAGAAGCCGAGGAGTCAAGCCCTGCACAGCAGTTTTTACAAGCTTCTAAAGGCAAAAACTACAAAGTAGGCGGGAATAGCAGACATAGCAGGGGCTTTAACCATAAAGTAGGAGGGGGAGTAGACATAGCAGGGGCTCTAACCATAAAGTAGGAGGGGGAGCAGACATAGCAGGGGCTCTCCAGATAAGAAGAACTCTGGTTCATTATTCAACTGTCTTAAGATAAGATCAACAGTCAAATATTTGTTTTTAACAATAAACATTTGCTTCAGCTCCGGGGGGCTATCTTCTGGAACAGTTACAAAAGGTCACATTCCTATGGTAGGGAGTGAGAGGTGGTCACATTCTCATGGTAATACTTTCTTTCACTGCCACCAGTTTCCCTGCAGTTCCTATGACCCTTTCTGTCCTACCATTTTCCTCCCTTCTCAGCACAATCTCTCTAAAAAGAATCTGAAGAGAGGGAGGGGGTTCAGTAAGCTCCTGCCTAAAGGGTACAATGTAGTGGGGAATATGGCACATCTCTGGGGTGAAGGACTCAACTATAACTTAGACTTCACCTAACAAACACAAACAATGTAACCTAATCACACGCACCCTCGTATTAATCCAAAAATAAAATATAAAAATGATCTAAAATTCATCCATGTTAAACTCATAATGGCCTTCCCAGATGATTTATGCTTCCACGGGGTTGAAAGCTTCAAGCTTAGGGGATAAAGCTTACGCAGGAGTTGGAAGCAGCAGCCATCTTTTTTTTTTTTTTTTTTTTTTTTAACAGCACTTTGCTTGTATCTCTGAATTCCCAGCTCTCAGGAGTTAGGAGCCAGACCAGCCTAACTGAATTTTACATGGGCACTGGTTTTCACGTGATAATGATTCTGATGTAGTCTGGACTGTCGCAGTGTTATTCTTCCTCTGTCTCTCTCCAGAATTCTATACACCGCAGAATAAATGTGTAAGGAAGTATCAGTACAGTACCCAGCATCTACGAGGCATTCAGTAGTAATGGTTGAGTGAATGAACGAATCTCACAGTTTAAAAAATAGTTTCCAACTATAGCACAAGACTATGGGGAAAGGGCCAAGGAAGGGGAAGAGAGGGGGGAGGTTAGGGTGGAGGGAGGGTAATGGGTGGGGCCACACCTACGGTGCATCTTAGAATGTGTACAGGCGAAACTTACTAAAGGCAGAATACAAATGTCTACATACAATAACTAAGAAAATGCCATGAAGGCTACGTTGAACAGTTTGATGGGAATATTTCAGATTGTATATGAAACCCACACATTGTACCCCTTGATTGCACTAACATACACAGCTATGATTTAACAATAAAAAGTAAAAATTAAAAAAGTTTCCTTCTGATGTTTACCCTGAGTTTCTCCTCCTGCCTTATCTATGACCGCTTGAATTAAGTATCTATTGTTATGTAACAGATTATCTCAAATTTAGGAGCTACTAAGACAATAACATGCATTTTCTTAGTGTCTCAAATGCGGGAGCAGCTTCAGTGGGTAGGCAGACCTGCTAGCTCTCCGGAGACACAGCAGGCTGCTTAGGCTGGGGCCGTGCGGTGCGTCGCGGGGGATTCTTGAGAGGCTTTACATTGTACAGCAGATCTCAAGCCCCGTGTAGCATTGTGACCTATTCCTAGTTACTGCTTAAACCAAAACCAAGCGACAGGGTAGGCAAGTGGCTAATAGAGCACGCAGGACTGAGATTTGGGGGTTAGGACGTTGACACTTTCTGTATGTGAAAATACAACTCTAGGGCTCCCCCAAGGTCGGTAAGGTGTAGGATGGGAGTTGTACTTTACTTTAAGAAAGAAGTTTGGTAATATCAAACTATTCTTAATTTTCCCCCAGAGGCCCGGTGGCCAGGAATCTGCCAGGAGTCTGGCTAAGATTCAAGGTACAGGGCCTGTGGTCAGTAATATTTTCCTTCTAGATAAAGATAACTCAGTCATTTGGGGAATTTGATCTCTACTCTTTCTTCATTAGCACCCACAAACCCAGCTAGCTGGATCTCTTAAGCATCGGTGGTCTCAGTGTTTTCTTAGGTTCATCAAATTGGGGAAAAATACTCCCCTTCTCCTTCTGGCAGTTGTTGTTTTCTTTGTATGGGAGTTTATAGGTATGCAGCCCCACATTTGGCTGATGTCTCTGTTGGTGGTAGGAGGATTAAAAACAGATTTTTCTCCCCATGTAGTGACTATTTCCCCAACATTCTCATACCACTACAGAAGACTGCTCAGGGGGGGATGAGAGTTGCCAAGGCCCTAAGGCCTGAATAACTGGGAATCTGGCAAGTTTCCTAGGCTACCATGTCCTCAGCTGGGGAGAAGTGCCAGCAGCAGGGGCAGCAGGTGACAGTGTGTGCACACGTGTGTGTTAGAGCCCATGAGCCCTGTAGGAACACGGGTTGTATGGTGGGGAAGCTTTCAGTTATTAAAAGTATTATTGCTTCTGACCTTCTCAGCCCTTCTCCATGTGCAGAGTTTTGGTCAATCTCAGTGGAACATAAAACTTGTAAGAAGTTGTTTAATTGAAACATGTTTTTGAAGCCAAGGAAAAGATGTAAGTTTCACAAACACTGTGGCTGTCGTAGTTGTTTCTGTAGAAAGTCTTGGGACTCATTCACCAATGTGAGCTTCCTAAGGAAGGTTCATTACTCCAGTGCCCTGGCCTAGAGACTGGATAGGGCCCGGTTAGTACAAGGAGGGTGGAAGGGAGGTGAGCTGGCTTCTGGGTCAGTAGAAAGCAAAGGACCATTGTGTTATGTAAAACAAACCCCTCTGCTTTCTGGGAAGGTGTGGAGGTCATTCAGTTCCTTATCAGCATGGACTTTGTGATTTAATCATCTTTACTACTTGACACTCTCTTTTTGTCTTTCTCCATCTCCTTTGTCTTACTATTCTTTCATTGCCTTTAGTTCCTTCCTTTTATCTTCTGATCCCCTGCAACTCTACTTTTTTCCCAGATGGTCTAATAAGTACCCACCAGGTCAGCTTCCTGGGAAACCTGCCAGGACTTCAGTGGTACAAGAGTGTTTCTTTAGGAGAGGCCATGATTTTTCTTTTTAAATTTCTTTAAAATTAGTGAGACCTCCAAACTGCCTTAGGAAAGAAGGAGTTTGGGTAAAACTATGAATTAGTCCATTGTGGTATTTCAGGAAATTGTGCAGGTGCTTGCTTTCCGGTCGTGTGGAGTACAGGGTGTGGTAGCTGGGGGCCCAGCGGGCATCTGGAGGGCATGATTTTCAGCCCCCTCTGTTTCACCTCTCACCAAATCTGACTGGCAATGTGGAATGGCTGCTGCAAACAGCACTGGAAGGGTGCAGGTTTTTCAACGAATAACCCATAAGCTTTTTGGCTGCAGTGCCCGCGGTATTAAAAGTCTTGTTATTTGAGGGAGGATGTCAAACGTCACTTGGCAAGGACACTGCCCCTTCCCTACATGCACCAACTGGCACCTGGGGGTGGAGAGGCAGACACCTCGCTAGGACTTCTGCCACTGCTGTTCCACAGACATGTGCCACTCCAGCATTTTTAGGAACATAAGCAACGGACAGACCCTGATCTTAGGGAGCAAGAGCTCCGCAGGTACCCAAGAATTCAGCACTAGCGCAGTTGCCTGCAATTCATCCGGGCCATCACTGGCACCCGCAGGGACTCTGGCCACACCCTTGGCTGGCGCCCACGTGGCTGGCTTCCCAGCCTGGAGTGCTCTTGGAGCTGCAGCAGGTCTGCCTGAGGGGCTGTAGCTTTGTTGTTTCTGCCTGGAAGTAGTGACTCTTCCTGGGTCCTGGACACGTGCAGAGGAAAGGTCCACTGACACGCTGATGTGCAACTTTGCATGGCTGGAGAAGGAATGGAGAATGAAGAATGAAGGGAAGAGTGACTAACTGAGGGCAGGAGGTGAGAGATCTTCCTGCTGAGGAAGTCACCCCTTTTTCACTGCCGCCCCACGTTCTGCGCGGTGTGCTCAGCGTCGGAGACTACAGGGCCGGGCCTGGGGGTCGCCCACCCCCTTGGTCCCCTTGCACGACCATCACCATGTCTTGCCTCAGTTTTCTGCAATGCTATTCTCCCCACCTTACCAAAGTCTGAAGTTCTCCCTTTTTTCTATGAAGTACACAGTAGCCGCAGCTTTGTTTTCAAAAGCGGACAGAGCATAGGCTCTGCCATGTGCACAGCAGGATCATTCAGAGAGCAAAGAGGAAGCAAACGGTGTATATTAAATTCGAGATGCTGATCTTGACATGCCACCAGTTCTCTCCTGATTAGATTACGCACAGAATAAAACGCGCAGACAAGCCTGAGCCTCTCCTCTCCGCCGTCTCTGATTCCCATTGTGCGGCTCTCTGGGGAGACACAGATAGCACAGAGGACTCTCTCTGAGGGAATTAATTGTTGTTTCCGCTTTCCTGTTTTGAACAGAGATTTTCTTTAATGTATTGTGAAAAGACGACATGCAGAATGTATTCGTCCGTGTCATGTAAATATTTACTTAATATTTAAAATTCACTGATGTGAAGCATTTATTTCACTTGAAAATATCATCTATTTTCTTTCTATGAAAAATAAGACACTGCCCTTTTGATTTTTAGTACCTAGTTTTGTTTTCCTTCCATTGCCCTTGCAACTTTTTTTTTTTTTTTTAACCATTAAGTCAAAACAGAATTATTGAAAGGAAAAATAAAGTCCCCAGAGGTCAGCTAGGGAACCTTTCCTCCTCGCTTCTGTCATGGGCACCTACGAATCAGAACTGCTATTATCTGGAGTATCATGGCAATTCCATGCTTTGTTAGTGGAGACCTGTCTATGAAGGACCAGATCCGAAATACCTGAGAGCTAAAATTGAGGGAATGGCCGTGAACTAGTCCTTTGTGGCCAAGAGGAGTCTGTGCCCAGAACATTGCCTGGCATCTGGTATCCACGTAGCAAAAGTTTTTTAGGGATAAATAACTTACTACATACCCCATCAAAAATTTTCATGTGTATTTTTGCTTATGCATGTTTGAGTATAGGTATTCTTTTTCTCATTTTATACAAGTAAACACTCATTTCTTGGTAGACTTAGGGTTTCTGCTTTGTTAAAATCCTGCATTCAATGCCATTATGTGCGTGTACTATGATTCAATCAGTCCCCTTCAGCTTTTGTATCTACGTCTCCAGGTGAGGGGGGTGGATGTGTGCAGGAGGGCGGTCAGCAGGAGGCTTCCCTACACCCAATGGGACCCACCTTTGGAGGCTGTGGATGGCTGGGCCAGCGCGGGAATTCTTGAACTGCCCTTTACTGTTCGCTGGGTGACTGTCAACGAAATAGATATTTTACCTCTTGGAGCCTCGGTTCCTTTGCAAGTCAAGAATAAGAATACCTCGTGGTATTAGAGGATATATGTAAGGTGCTTACCTATTGTATAAATAATACCTCAGGTATGTGTATCAGCACTTCATAGATATATAACACTATCTCATATTTGTAATAATACTTCACCTACAGGTAATAATACCTCATCCTTAGCGTGGTGCTCAGTACACCACGGGGGGCCCCATGAAGGGTTGTTGGTTTTGGCTTCTGTGAATATCCAGGGTTTGCCAGTCATTGAGACAAAATTACCAAGATGGTCAATTGTTTTGTGCTGTGAAATCGCCTTGAGGACTAGAGTCTCTCTTTGCTTGGGCTTTAAGAAAAGCCTTCTGAGGTGGCCTCTCGTCTTTTCTCAAACTAGTAACCTTTCTTGCTGCTTTTGTTCTAGAAGAGCTCAGTCGGCGTTCTTTTGCCCGGCCTGATTTTCCTGACAGTTTTCCAAGTCTGAAGTTGGAGTTTGCTGTCCAAAGGCCCCTGGTGGACGGGGTGGGGAGATAGCGCTCACACGGTTTCCCTGGCGAGCATGTCACACGGGAGGGGAGCTGGACTGCAGCAGGGTGGGGCAGCAGGCATGTGTAGAGCTCACAGGAGGGGATGAAGCTGCTTCACTCCCCCTCAGGAAGGTGCTGTGTTGGCTCTGCTGGAAGGAGAGAAGAGGGGGGTTTGGAGGTCAGCATGGGAAGATGTAGCTGCAGGGGTGCAGCCTGTTTTTGGAAAGGTAAGGGAGAGAGGAGACCCAAACTGAACTATGACTGTGTGTGCTCACCCTGCTCAAGGGCAGTGATGTGCTGGTAAATGTTTAACAACAAGCACCCTGAGTAAGTCCTGACTTGCAGCATTTGGGGGTTTCCCTGTAAATACACCCATTGCAGTGATTCCAGGCTATCATAATGCAGTTGCCACAGTGGGGAAACGGCATGCAAACTATGGGCTCTAGAGTGCACCCCACTGCCATGGTTGCAGCAGTGGAAAATCTGTCCTGTAGCATGAGTCTGAGGAAGTTCAATAGTCAATCTGAAGCCATCTTTTTTATTTTATTTTTTTTTTTTTTTGGCAATAAAATATTGCTTTTCCATCACTCCTGGTCCTTACACTGTAAGTTCTGTGGCCCATCCTGCAGTATCCCAGGGGGACGGTGAGTGTTGGAAGGCTCCGCTCCTCTCCCCTCACACCATAGACCAGATAAGGGAGACGGAGCACTGGTCAGCCTCCTACACCCCCCACCTGCCCTTGAGGGTCACAGAGGGCACAGAAAGACCTTCACACAGGCCTTTATCAACCATCTCAGGGGCAGGCCTGGGGTGGGAGCACTATTTAGAGGGCACCAAAAGTTTCAGTAATAAAGATAAATAATGTAGTAGTTTAAAAATTCTAATGACTGGAATATCAACATTTTAGGTAAAGTTATATCAGGATGACTTTTCCTTTCACCTCAGACTCCTATATGGCTCTGTACTGCTCCTACCAGCCTGGGGTCTGGGCTGAGCCACTGTATTACCCTCCCCTTAATAGAGGCCCAAAGAGATGTTCTGTCTATGACTTGTTCATGGATAGAAGGCAAGTTGGGACAAAGGCAAAACTTGTGTCCTGACACCTCATTCAACCATACTGGCAGAAATGGGAGGTTGAAAGGAAGTTCAGGAAAAAGGAAGCCCCCATAGTACACCTGCTAGTGGACACACCCTATGTGCTCTGACCATGAAGGACAGGGAGGTCAGGTGACTGTCCTGCAGTGAGGAATGGTGGTGGTACCCAGAGGTCGCGCATGCTATTTGCAAGTCTGGTCCAGGCAAGGCAGACCCTGGAGTTTGGCAGTGCTTGCTGCACACCATCTAGAAGGAAGTGCTGGCATCTAGGAGTTTGTATGTCTGGATCTGTCAGAAATTCCCTGCTAGATACTCTGAAACTGGAAGTCATCCCAAGAGTGCTGAGGCTGAGGATGCACGTTCTTATGTGAGTGTGGTGTTTGGTTCCATTTACTCCCTCTTTGTGTAGGAGGAGACGTGGCCAATGAGGGAGATGGCAGCAGAGTAGTAAATCCTTCAGTGACCACGCTGGCCAGGAGAGGTGTGGTTTGGTGCCAGGGCCTGCTTATCTCATGCCCCTGAGTGCTCCGCAGGTCCAGACTGAGAAATCTTGCCCACCCCAGGGAAAAGGGCCAGATGAGGTTAGAGAAACAGAATAATCAATGCAAGGTGTGGGCTTATTTTTGCTGTCTTGCCACCTGCCTGTCAGATTTTTCTGTGCATTGGGGCGGTAAAATATTCATTGATATGAAAGGCTCCCAGAAACCTGAAATTGAGAGATTAATTGAATCTAGTAGGAAGCACACCTGGAGTGTGTTTGGAGGTCAGGGTTACTGTGGATCTTGAAGGGGCTTCAGAGGATACTGCTGCCTGGCTTATATGCCTGTGTGAATTCTTGTTCTATCTGAACCGCCAAGGTCTCCATTTCCACAGAACGTTTCACTAAGGTTATCCAGCTTTGTGTTGGCCTTTCTCTGACTCAAGGTCACCCCTTCTGCAGTGTGGCAGATGTAGCCATAAAATAAGGGATCTCCAGAGAGCCAAATAGGTCCTCCGGGAAGTCAGGCGGCCTTGGTGTTACCTCGGAGGTCCCGGCAGGTGCACAGCTAGGCCAGCCGGGCATGGCTGAGCGCATCCAGGCTGGCACTGAGTCTCCTTCAGAGCAATTCAGAGGTGTTGTGGGAAAGGTCTGGTAACTTGAGCTGTCCCATGGGCCCAGCCAGAGTTACCAGTTCAGAACCACAGGCACTCGGGAAGCTGACGGCGTTTGTTTCCTATCTCCTGCTCCCAGGCAGCCTGTGGTGCCTTCTCTTCCTGTTTATGCCAAGAAGCCCCCCATTCCCACAGAGGAAATGCTTTAAAAAGTCATTAAAGAGCATTAGTGGGCTCGGCGCTTATCGCTCAATGGCTAGGGTGCCAGCCACAGATACTGGAGCTGGTGAGTTGGAATCCAGCCCGGGCCGGCCAAACAATGACAACTACAACAAAAAATAGCCAGGCATTGTGGCAGGCGCCTGTAGTCCCAGCTACTTGGGAGGCTGAGGCAAGAGAATCGCTTAAACCCAAGAGTTTGAGGTGGCTGTGAGCTGGGATGTCATAGCACTCTCTCAAGAGTGACATAGGCTCTGTCTCAAAAAAAAAAAAAAAAAATATATATATATATGTGAACATCTTTTCAAATATCAAAATACATAATCCCATCATCCTAGGGGATGCATGAATCTTCGGTTATCTACAACCTCCAAACATGCTTTACATAGGGTTGTGTTATTGTGGATTCTGTTTTTACAGTATTATATCACATTTCCCCATGTCCCTATGGTCTTCCCTCAGCACTTCTGAATTACTATAATGTGTTATATAATTTGTCTTCATTAGACCATTATCCTAGTGTCTAGGATAGAGAACACCTATGAAGTATAGCTTTTAGTTTCTGTTTAATTATTGACTTAATTCCTAAGGAATTGCCAAATCAAAAGATGTGACTCTCTTTCTGGTGGTTGCTACGCGTTGTAATACTGCTTTCTGAGAACCTTGTGTCAACCAGCATAGCCTCTAGCAGGGAATGAATGAACCAGTGTAGACTTGACAATCATGGATAACACCATTTTAAAACAAATTTGTTGCTTTAATTAGGTATTAAATAGTATGTCAGTAATATGTCATGTTATGCTTTGTATTTTTTAAATTTCTAATAGTGAATATTTTACATCCTATAAATGTTATGTTCATGTTATTTAAACAGTTAATCTGTAGGGATCTTAATGTTGATATTTGAATTTGTAGATACACAGACTTTTGTGGTGGTCTTGCCATTTAATCTGAAGCCAATTAGAAGGAAACACTTATATAAATTCAGATGGTGAAGCAGTCCCTAAGATGACATCCTGGGCTTTCCTAGATGTATCATAAAGGGGGGGGGGAGTAATGGAAACTGTTCTAAAGTCAGGAGACAAAAGAGATTTGGCAACCAAATTCAGTGCATATGCTCTAGTTAGCTCCTGGATTAAAATTTTTAAAAAAACTACAAAGGACATTTGGGGATCACTTAGGGAAATTTAAATATGAACTACATGTTATGTAATGTCATAACATGTTAAATTACTTGACTCTGACAGGCTGATTATGTAGGAGAATGTCTTTGTTCTTAGGAGGTAAAGGCTGAAGTGTTCTATCTACAACTTTTAAATGGTTCAACAAAACTGTATATTATGTAAAACATACACTATCATAGATCTACATGTTATAGAAATTATATGTACTTCATATGTAATATGTATACACATTCACATTTATGTATTCTTTTGCTATACATACACGATAGACATGAGAGCTGCATTTTATTTTTATTTTTGTGATAGTATTTAATATAAAGTCTACCTCTTAGCAGAGTTTTAAGTACACAGTACAGTATTGTTCACCACAGGCACTTTGCTACACAGTAGACCTCTAGGACGTACTCAACTTGCTTAACTGAAACTCTGTGCCCTTTGACTAACACCTCCCTGAGTCCCCTCCATGTCCCAGAGACCACCTTTCTATACTTTGCTTCTATCAGAGCAACTATTTTAGCTTCCTCTGCAGTATCTGTCCTCTGATGGGCCTGTTTCACTTAGCATAATATCCTCCAGGTTCCCGCATATTATCCCAAATGGCAGGATTTCCTCCTCCTCTGTGGCTAAATAATATTCCATTGCATGTATATGCCATATTTTCTTTCTTCATTCATCCACAAGTGGGTTTTTAGATTGCTTCATGTCTTGGCTTTTGTGAATAATGCTGCAGTGAATATGGGAAGACAGATGTCTCGTCCAAGTCCTGATTTGATTTCCTTTGAATGTACACCTAGCCAAAGGATTGCTGGATCATATGGCAGCTCTATTTTTAATTTCTTAAGGAAACGTCATACTGTTTTCCCACCAGTGAGCAAGGGTCCCCTTTTCTCAACATCCTTGCCAATACTTGTCTTTTTTTTTGGGGGGGGGGTGGCAACCTAACAGATGTGATGTGATATCTCACTGTAGTTCTCTGATGACTAGTGATGCTGAGTATCTTTTCATACACCTGCTGGCCATTTGTATGTTGTCTTTAGAAAAATGTCTATTCCATTCTTTTACCTGTTTTTAAATTGTGTTATTTGTCTTTTGCTACTGAAGTGTAGAACTTCCTCATGTATTTCAGATGTTAACCCTTAACAGGTATATGGTTTCTTCCAATATTTTATTAATAAAATATTTCTAATATTTTCTTTCATTCTGTAGGTTGCCTTTTCATTTTCTTCATTGTTTCTTTTCTTGTGCAGAAGCTTTTTCATCTGTAGTCCAAGTTGTTTATTTTTGCTTTTGGTGTCATATCCAAGAAATAACTGCCAAGATCCATGTCAAGAAGCTTTTACCCTCTGTTTTCCTCTAGAAGCTTTATGATTTCAGGTCTTTATTTAAGTCTTTTATCCATTCTGAGTTGATTTTGTAGCAGTGGGAAATGCTGGGGGCTCCATTTTTGGCAGTAGATTCTAGGCTCCGGCAGGGGGGTTGTTGGGGACTGAGGAACACTGTGGTTGGCTTCCTTTGTCACATAGGCCTCTTCCTTCTCTGCTTAGGGGTGGCAGGGTTTAAGGACACTCTAGGCTGACCTGTTACCTCCCTATCTGGAGGAATGTAGAATGGGAGGTGTTCACGCCAGCCATGGACTGCAACCTTTTTCTCCTGTCACCTGACCTGTGACTTGACTCAAGGAATTCACCTGGGGCATGAGTCCACCTGTGTTCTTCCCTTCCTGTAGCTTTCTCTCCCCCCCCATAACCTTGATATGGACTCGCTGGCTTCAAAGACAGTGCAGACATGCTCTTGGGGAAGAGTAATAGAGACCTTTGGGGACATCGAGCTCAGACCCAGACTTAACTAAAGGAGTTATCCTTGGCTGTCTGCCTCCCATGCACCTAAAGCCTTCCCTTCAAGGCAGGCTGGGGACCAGGAAGCAGACTCCCACCTGGGCCAGCTGTGTCTGTTGGGCATGTAGCCTGGGCACGCACTGAGGGCTCATACCTAGTAGACTGGCTGCCTGTCTGCTCAGAGGCTCCTAAAAGCACACACTAGGCATTTGTCCACTTTTTCTCCATTCCTCCTCCGCCTCACTGCCTCTGCCCAACTGTAAGTAACAAGGTGGATTAATCACCTGTTTGGGTCTCACATGTGACTCCCCACTGCAGAGAATCTTACATTCATAGAGGCCCAGGAGGGAGCAAGCCTGCTTCTCTTCGAGACTGGCACTCTTAGGGTGGGAAGTCAGGCCCTAGCTAGTGCAAGAGGTATTTGGGGACATGGAGCCTACCAGTGCATTTGAAGCTGTGCTATGGAGGGGGACCCTCTGTAGCCCTATATGGAGGTGCTAGGAGCCCAGCAAGAGACCCAGAGCCTACCTACTCTGTCCTTAGAAGCCACAGGTGGCTCAACTCCTTCATGATTAGAGCTTTGGGGACTTGCCGTAGGGAGTATGGGCTGTCCGTCAGAGCAGTGAGTGCATGTGGAACATTGACTTCTCCCCAACTCTCTGGGTTAGAATCAGGGCTCTACCACTTACTAGCTGAGTTAATGAAATAGTTTACTTAACCTCTCTATTCTTCAATTTGCACACCTGTAAAATAAGCATAAAAGCAGTAACCTTCCAGTAGAGTAGTTGTGGGGATCCAGTGAGTTACTGTATGCAATGCACTTAGCTTGGCATCTGCCACAGGGTAAGCCTGCAATAAACATTAGCCATTATCATCAGCTTAGGCTGCTGTAACAACTTTCCAAAGACTGGGTGGCTTAAACAATAGACATTTACTTCTCACAGTTTCGGAGGCTGGAAGTCCAAGATCAGGATGTTGGCAGGGTTGGGTTCTGGTAAGGGCTCTCTTCCTGGCTGTGTGTGGAGAGCTAGCTCAATGACATCTCTTCCTCTTCTTATAAGGACACTAACCCATCATAGGGGCCCCACCCTCATGACCTCATCTAACCCTAATTACTTCCCAAAAGCCCCACCTCCCACTACCATCACATTGGTTGTTAGAGCTTCAACATATGAATCGTAGAGGGACACCACCCATGGCGGTGGCTGTTGAACCTTCAGGAAACTGTCTATTCTTATAGTGTTACATTTCCCTCTCCTTAGACCTCTGGAGAAAAGTTCTTGGTTGTCCTAGTGTAGGTATGAGGGATAAGACAGAAGTCAGATTTATTACATTAGGCAGCTAGTTCTGTGAGCCAGGTAACTGGGCTTGTGGGGATTCGCACCACTGGCTCCTCTCAGCCTCCAGTGTGGCTGGCACTGTGAACCCCATCTACAGAGAGGGCTGCCCTTGGAGGCTTAGGGCGAGGAAATATATTTGTCCAAGGTCATGCTGCTCAGAAATTGCACTAAGATTAAACCTCGAACCTTTTGACCCAAGACCCTTCAAATGTGCTATAGGTGGGCAAGGGGAGGTTAATGGGACAGTCACCCTATTGGGAGCAGAATTTGGACTACAGTCCAAGAGTGCAGTGTGGATGCAGCAAGATTGTGTATGGTCTGGGGCTCATACACTGAACCTAAGCAGTGAGACTCCTCAGAGCCCTGAATCCCTCCCCCAGGGAAGGTTGCCTCCCACCCACCCAGGAGTAGAATCACTTTCCAGCAGGAGGTCATCTTGAAGGTGCACTAACCCAGACTCTGTCTTCTGCTCTGCTCTTGTCCTTCTCCAGCTCCTAAAGACAATGAAGAGCGTGTGTTCCGAGAACGCATGCGGCCGAGGAAGCGGCAGGGGGCCGTCCGGCGCAGGGTCCACCAGGTCAATGGCCACAAGTTCATGGCCACCTATCTTCGGCAGCCCACCTACTGCTCCCACTGCAGAGATTTCATCTGGTAAGGCCGTCTCCCCTGGGAACCTCAAGTTATGTCTTCACTATGGCAAGAAGCCAGGGATAGGATAGAAGGGAGGTTATGAACTTGACTTAAAAAGTGCTCGATTTGCTTTATTTCTTTTCTATCTGATTACAGAAGTCTTTTCCTGGGAGGCTGTGTGTTTGGTACATGGGGGAAGGGAGGATAAATGGAAAGAAGAAACAATGGTTCTTGGTAACTTTATACCTAGAGTTATATATTAAAGGAGTTGAGGTTTTATAACCCATAATATAGTGATTATTTTTTTTAAAGAATCCTTATCTTTTAGATAAGCCAAATTATTTACAAATGATATGATGTCTGGGATTTATTTGAACAACTGATTGTGGACGGAGGGGAGAGGAGCTAGGGGTACAGATGATACAAGTGTGGACATGTATTGAAAATTGTTAAAGTTGGTGATGAGTACATAAGGATCTATTATGTCTATAACTCTACTTTTATACATTTCAATTTTTTCATAATGAAATTATAAAATACTCAGTTGCCAATTTCTGTAACACAACAGCAGTCCTTCATAGCTGTTATAAAACTGCTTCCACTAGGATGTTGAAATTTCAGAGCAGTGAGAGAGTAGCATTAGCTGAAGTGGTCAGGGAAGGCTTCCTGGAGGAGGTGACATTTCTTTTTTCATGATGACTAGGATTTTGATAGAGAAGTACCAGTAGGCCTTTGGGGAAGCAGAGGAGGATAGGAAGCACTAGCCTTAGGGTTGGAGGAGGACTTTTAATGAACATCCACCACATGCTAGGTTCTATCTTAGGATGTGGAAGTATCTAATTAAATCTTCCTGATATTCTGTGAACTATGAACCATTCCACCAGTAAGGCTCAGAAAAGAAAAGGACTAGCTTGATGTGTTCTAGCTATGAAGGGTCAGAGGCACGATTCCTCCTCTGGTTAGACTGACTGTAGTGTTCACACCTCCCCTGTATCCCCTTAGCCTGCCTATCAATCTCTCTGAGCTCTTTGGAGCTGATGTAGAGGTTGCCAACACACTTGGATCCAACAGGAGTGGGTGAGCGAGGTATGAACACAGCCTGGGATGTTTGAATTTGGCTCTGAGTACCCCCTGGCTTCCTAAAGTATCGAGTACTTGCTTGTCTTAGCCTTACGATGTTATTGAACAAGTCACTGAGGTTAGTATGGTCACCTGAGATGACACAGCTCAGAGGAAACTCAACCCAACTGAAGCAGAAATGATGCCCCATTCCAGCCACAGACACTTCTCATTCCCAGGACGGACTCACCTCTCTGACCTGTTTTCCATATTTTGGTCACAAATTGAGTGGTCTTACATGCAGATCCAGCTCTCTAAGCCCATGGGAAACACTGCTGAGCTCTCAGTCCCCTGGGGTGTAGCCTGAGCTGGGAGCTGGATGGGGGTGGGGGGCTTCCAGACATTGCAGTGTTGGTACGCTGAGGACAGTGTAGGGCCAGGCTGGTTTGATTGGTCTGTGTCTGTGCTGCTTTTCAGCTTTGGTCTGGGGCCCTTACTTTGGCTATGGTAAGAGCTTCTAATGTTGACCTTCACCCAAAGGGTCGGTTTAGCCCCTGAGTCCTGGCCACAGACTGGGACTGATACCTTGGTGTGGTCTCTAGAATGCTCAGAGAACACACCTGCCCGGTGCAACCTTCCTAGCTAGGGAGCTTGCGAGCCCGAGGGGCATGGTGCTGGCCAACATGGAATGTCCACTCTGTCTACAAGGAAGGGGTGTGTGACTGGCCAAGTCCCACTGAGAGCGAGTAGGGTTGTCATGGCTTTCCAGAACACTGCTGACCGCGCTGAGGTGACTGTCTGTATAGGAAACCAAGCTCTGACACTGGCCAAACCTTCCCCCTCTCCCAGCACCAGCGCTGCCCTCTTGTGGCCTTCTAGAAGGAGGCGTTTTAAGGTGCCCTGCAAGTGGAGGCAAAACCACCCTGCTCTGTGGGCTCTTTATCAGTGTGATGAGGTAGCAGCCAGGAGTACCTGGCTTTGTGTGTGTGTTTTCTGACCGTGAAAAATTTCACTGTTTTAAAACATTGTATTCTTCTTTTCAGGGGTGTCATAGGAAAGCAGGGATACCAATGTCAAGGTAAGAGGTATTTTATGAACTAAATCTTTGGAGGGCTTGGTTAGATACAGATCCCTAATGCTTGCAGGAGGCATGTGCTGGGTTTGATGCCATTCAGAGGCTCTGCAGTCTGTGAAGCAGGACCCTGCTTTCTTTGTCCCTGCCTGGCCACCCCTCTCACATACATGTATGGGAACATGTACAGGTAGGTACTGCCTCCCTCCAGGTATCCCTGTGGTCTCAGCAGGACCCAGTCCACGCAGCCCTGTGTACCAGTTGGAGCAGATGGCACTTTCCCTCCTAGTGTGAGACACGCTGCTTCAGTGAGAGGCCGTCTGCATGCCTGCTTGTCCTCAGCCACCCGTGTTCCCTGGCGGCTTTTCACCTACTTGTTTAATTCACTTCTACTAAATGCTCCTTGCTCATAACTTCTTATCTCTTGTGTAGAATCGTTAGCTCTTAAAAACAAACCTCACTTGAAGCTATTGAAGATGATTTTGTTTTCCAGTTAATTGACTACAAATGGAAGGTTAAGTTGTACAGAATTGGAGGGTGGAAATATGCTGTGGTCATGTTGAGGTTTCCCTGTGGTGAGGGCAGGAATGCTGGTCCATCTCTTCCCCTGATGCTGTTTAAATTGGGTCTGACCCTTGGAGGAACTTGGAGGTAGCTGTGTCTTTCAGACAGTGTGTGTCCAGGCAGATACTTAATTCTTGGCTACCTGTCACCATACCTGTGTCACTAGAGACAGAGCTACCAGTCACTCCTTGTAGACGTTTTCAATGCAGTGAGAACTTTAAAGTTCGGCATATCAGAGCACAACCAGATAGGAAGCCTCTGAGCTTCTGTGTCTCCTGCTGCAGGCCTTCCTGTCGCATTAGTCACCCCAGCATGATCCTGAGTGAAGCACAAGGCAACTGCACCTTTGATAGACAGTTTTCCATGGAAGAGCTGGGAAGAAGTTGTTCCCTGACCTTAGCATATGGAAGTGAGAAAATTGATCAGTTAGAGAAGCCTGCCAATGCCCTTTGACTATAACTGCTCTTCAGAGCAAGTAGGAAGCCCTGATGGCTCTGGTGGCAGAGCATTTGAAATAACTGCATAATGGGCTCTGGGGGGAGGGTATTAAGGCTCAGTGACAGAAGGGGCTCCCCTTGTCCCTTCTCCCAGACCTGTTTAGACCCCAGGATGGACACTCCCTTTCCCACATGTCACTCAGCCTTCCCATCTTTGCTGTTTGCAGTCTGTACCTGTGTGGTCCACAAGAGGTGTCATGAGCTCATAATCACCAAGTGTGCTGGGTTAAAGAGGCAGGAGACTCCTGACCAAGTAAGTATCTGTGACGTGGAAGCTCTGGGCTCCCTCACTACCAATGCTTTTCTTCACTGCCTGCTCTGTGGTTCCTGGGAAAGCCTCTCTTTGAGACCTCACCACTTTCTTTGTGGTGTTGATCAAAACCAAAGGCAGCTGTCCAGTCTTCTGCACGAGCAGAGCCTATGGGTAAATGCACTTCAAGTTGGTCTTGGCCCTGTGGATGTTGTTATGCCAAATGTGGTGTGATCCCAGAGCTCAAGCCAAGGAAAGTGTGAATAGTTTTATTTCATTATCTCATCAGAACACTGAAGGGGCTAGCTGAGGTGTCACTGGCTCCATGCTGGTAATAAACAGTGATAGAAATGGGGGATCTTATCTTTAATGAGCTGGAACTGGAATAAAATGAGCAAGTCCCAGGAATACTAAGGGGGTGGAAATAATCGCAGTTACAGTCACCAGTCCCTAGAAACTTAGCATGCCCTGATTTAAGCACTTTAACATACATTATTTAATCCCACAATGACCCAGTGTGATAGATGTTATCATTCTCAATATAAAACAGAGGAGCACGGAGAGGTCAAATTAACTTGCCCCAAATCACACGACTAAGAGCCACATTCAAACCTCTGGGGCCTGTGTCAGGGTCTGAGCCCTTGACCCCTGTACCCTGTGGCCTCTTAAACTCAGAATCTATTGTCAGATGGGCTATGAAGGAAATTGTTGGGATAAGAAAGCAAGAAAATGCACCAGTGAAGCTAGCTTTCTCCTAATCGAGTGTTTGGGAGAATGACAATACCACTGGTAGACTGTAAACTTTTTCAAAGAAGATAAGTATGAACATGGGTATAGGTGTTATGTGTTCACAACAATTGATTTCAAAGGCATGCTTTTAATTCTACATGAAATACTTATAATTTCAGGCTATTAGAGCTGGGGAGCAAAGAGAGGGGCCCATCATCTGGGTGGATGATGAGGAAGGTCTACAGTTTGGCTTCCAGCAAGAATGACTTAAATTCAACCAAATGCATCTTGGTATCTGAGGCATTTCCCATCTACTATCTCTTTACTTTCCTACTGTCTTTGCAAAGAAGCAAGGGACATGGCTTAGGTTGAGCCTTCCATGCCCCTGCAGGGCAGACTGGAGTGCCAAAGTTCACAGAGGTCACCTGTCGTGGTTACAACTGCAAGCCCGCACCTGCCTGTCCTGACTTCTTCTGGTTTAGGATCATGGCCCCAAGTACCCTGTTAGCCTCATGACTTTTATAAGAAAGTGAAAGCAGGAGACGGCCTGCTTCAACCCGTCTGCCTTCCTGTGGACGTGCCCGTGAACGTTTACTGGGAAAGTTCTGTGTGGCAGGCACTGTGCCATGTCCCATGAAAGTAAAAGAGTACAGGAGTCCTACCCTCAAGGGTCTCACAGTTCTCATCACCTTGGGCCTCTGCAGGTTCCCGACGCTCTTCTACTCTTCTGTGGAGGGAAGAGTCCCATAGGAGTCCCTGCCATTCAGGTTGGAGGGCTGACATTTGAAATGCCAGAACCCAGCTTCACCTGTGACCTAGTTCTTCTGACCGTCCTTCTTGGCATATCCAGAAAAGAAGGCTCCAGTGAGGTGTGTCCCCCAATTTGGCAGGTAGCCCAAGGGTCAAATTGCCAGGGATTGAAGAAGGGAGGCTTTAGGTTTCCTAGCTGAGCAGAGTTGATTACCTGTCCCGGCTCTCCCTGCCACCATCTCATGCTTCCTGAAGTCAGTCTCCTACAGTGCCAGCGTGTCTGGGCCACTGGGGCCATGGGCAGGCTCTCTGCTGGAGACCAAACTTGGAGTTCATTCTTCTCTGTCATCACCTTTAGTGTGATACCTGTGCACACACATCCTACGTACACACGTCCTACACAGGTAGCCTTGAACACCACACTTCTAATCCCTTCCCCCATCAAAGGTGCCCGGAGGTTGGGCTCCGTAAATATTTGGCACCAGGAGCCCCAGTCGGTGAGCTCCCCCATCTTGTGTCCGTGTTAGCTGAAGACTCACACTCTCCCTGCATTTCCAGCTGTGATAACCAAGGAATGTTCCACCTCCCTTTGTCACTTTCCTTTTTTTCTTTTTTAATCTCACAGTTCTGTGTTTTTGCTCTTTATTCACTCTGTGTTCCGAGTCTTGCTCACCCCTTTGTTTCTCTGCCTTCCCCAGCAGGAGTGTGTGTGCTTCCGGCCAGCGGGCGATCCGTCTTTGTTTTGCGTCTCTGTCTGACTCCGGGCCTGGCTCCTGTGTGGGCTCCTTCCTCTCCTCTCACCATTCTGATGCCTCAGTTTGTAGTGGTCCCAGTGGAGGGCCACACAGTGCTTTGCACCCCCACGCTGAATCTCTCAGTCACCTGGGACAGCTTCTCTACCTCCCCACCATAGTCTCATTCCTCTGTGAGGCCATCCCTGGGACATCAGGACCGTATCCTCAGCCGTCTGCCATGTCTTTGGGATTGGCAGGAGCAGAGTGAGCACAGTGATCCCACACATCCTCCACCGTGAGGCAGGCAGCCACAGAGTTGACGTGTCTATATTCACAAATAGGCATACCTGAGCTAGGAAGCAGTGGGGAGGATAATCGGAATCCTGTACCCAGGAAAGACCCTAATTGATAGCCCAAGTGTCTAGAGCTTGGAGCAGGAAAAGGATCAGCCATTCCTTGGAGCTGGACGATAGGGAATGTGGCATGAAGTCCGTTGATGCAGAGTGCACGTGGGCAACCGTGAATCTGTGCTCGCCTTCAAATCCATGCTCCTGTCCAGCCTTATCTCTTCCCTCCTTAGTCCCTAGGGGAGCCTTTCACTCACTAGGGAGCCAAGGCCTGGCTGGTATGTTGCATGTTGTCCACTCCCTAATCCCCAGAGCAGTGAGAGTGACGTCCTTTGCTGTTCCAATAGAGACACAGTCACTCTGCGGAGGGGTAGGGATAGCCCAGGGAGGTGGCCCATGCTGAAGACCCCTTGCTTCTGTGGAGCACTTCATGTTTCCCACCTCTTCACCCCTCCTGGCTTGTTGACTCCATCATTCTGTGACATGGGGCTAGGGGACCATCTTTATTTGCTAGGTGAGAAATCCAAGGCCCCAGGATGTCAAGAAGCCTGACCGAGACCCTCAGATGGTTTGTGGCAGCCCCCGCCCCTGGGTCCCACACCTGGGCTCCTGTCCCCACCTCCTTCCCCTTCCATCTTGCCACCTTCTCTTTACCCCTTTAAAATACTCTGCAAGAGGCTGCATAGTGGGTAAAAAACCCGCGTCTGAATTCACAGTCGTGGGGACGGCAGCCTGGTCTTGCCTCTCGTCAGTTTATAGGCATGGTTCTTAATCCCGCTGTGTTTCATTTTCTCATCCGTGAAGTCAGGGCGATGATGGGCCTGCCCCACAACGGAGGAGGCCTGAGATAAGGTGCCTGGCCATGTGTGTGGTCAGCACTGATACCTGAGCCTCCTGAGTGTCACCACTGAGTATTCGGCAATCTTTATCCTAATTGTTTTTAGTCCTAACTGATGTCTGACAATTTCTGTGACACTGTGCTGAGTTCACATGCCGCTGTACCTAATCCTGTGTCCACCGTTGAGCTGCCAGAAGACCCTTAGACTGGGTGGGGCTTCTGTGCACAAAGCAGCATTGAAGGCACAGTGACGGCTCATGAGCAGCTGAAGCTGAGGGCTGTGTGCTTGGTCAGAGGCCTGGTTGGGGGGAACCTGGCCTGGGGCAGCAGGAATGAGAGCCGGGCCAGGATCGAGGCTTTCTTTGCCTTGTTTCTCAGCACAACTTTCAGAGCCAAGCTCTGGGTTCTGCCACCTACAATGACACACAGCCTCTGGGACAGAAGTTCTGTAAGAGTCTGGTGACAAGTGCTTTGGGGCAGAAAGGAGCTGGGCGGTGACCTTGTGTCTTGCCATTCCTGCAGGTGGGCTCCCAGCGGTTCAGTGTCAACATGCCCCACAAGTTTGGTATCCACAACTACAAGGTTCCCACCTTCTGTGACCACTGTGGGTCCTTGCTCTGGGGCCTCTTGCGTCAGGGTTTGCAGTGTAAAGGTAAGTTGATCCCTGCCCCACCCTTGGAACCTGTAACAGCCCCACCCCCTTGTCTCCTCTTTCTAAAAAATCCTTGTCTGTCCTTGTGGCTTAGGAAGGAAGTTCCATGGGTGGCACCTGTGGCTCAAAGGAGTAGGGCGCCAGCCCCATATGCCGGAGGTGGTGGGTTCAAACCCAGCCCTGGCCAAAAACTGCCAAAAAAAAAAAAAAAAAAAAAAAACAAAACTAAGGAAGGAAGTTCCAGATTTGGCCAAGGACAGAGCATGTGTCCTTGTCAAGCCCTCAGTGGTAATTCTGAGCATTTATCAAGCAGGCTCTGGGCGGAGACCACCCAAAACTGTGTGGTGGGAAGCACCAAGGAGGAGAAGGCGTGACCCCCTCCCGCCACCTCTTAAGATAGTTAACAAGGGGGGAGACAAGATGAGTCTACAAAAGTAAAGAAATAATTTAAGAAAAGATACTTGGGAACAAAAGGGAAGAAAGTTTTTGGAGTTAGGCTGTGGAAGTAATAGACGTGAACGGGGGCTTTTCTGTCGTGACCTGTGGTTGAGAGCTTCCCCTTGGGAGGAGCTGTGCTAGGACATTGTCACATAAGGTACCTGTGATCCTTCACAGGCTTAGAACATAGGTGATATCACCTCCATGTCCCTGGTGAGAAACTGGGGCTCAGAGACTAAGTAACTGCTCACATCGCACAGCTTATTAGCAGAAGTAGGATTTGAACCTTGACTCTTTTTTTTTTAATTAAGTCATATATACATAGATGATGAATACATTTATGGCTTTGTGGGATTCAATGTGTTGATTATTTGTACAAATTGGAGTGCTTACATACTACTAATTAACATAGCTTTCACCTCATTTAATCAAAGTGTTAAGATATTTGTGTTAAGTACTTGATAGATTTGACTTGTACTCTTGCAATATGCTCCATAAGTGTGGTCCTACCATTAACCCTCCATTGAACCACCCTCCCTCCCTTCCCATCCACCTTCCCTTCCCATCCACCTCCCCTTCCCTCCTTCATCCCAGCCTATAGTTGTGATTCATCTCTCACATGAAAGTGTGAGTGATTATAAATTGGTTTTATAGTAGTACTGGGTACATTGGATTTTTTTTCCATTCCTGAGATACTTTACTAAGAAGAATATGTTCCAGCTCCAACCATGTAAACATAAAAGAGGTAAAGTCTCCATCTTTTTTTAATGCTGCATGGTATTCCATGGTATACATGTACCATAATTTATTAATCCATTCATGTGTCAGTGAGCACTTGGGTTTCTTCCAAGACTTGGCAATTATGAATTGAGCTGCGTGGTTCAGTGGGTAGCACGCCGGCCCCATATACCGAAGGTGGCGGGTTCAAACCCAGCCCCGGCCAGACTGAACCTTGACTCTTGCGTTTCTTGTTTCGCATTCTGCCCATTACCTGTCCACTCAGATAAGCATTCTAAGTGGTATGAGAACAGCACATAATGTGTGGGGGATATGTGGGGGAGGAGGTGGGAACATATTTTGGGGGTCTGAAGAGAGTGTCCAGTTTTATAACCTGGCTCAGCCTGCTCACAAGTTTGGACAACCATGAACTATTGGGCAGGAATATTGCATGGGCATTATTTAAAAATAGTGTTTTATTTGTACTAAATATGTTAATAAATGACCATTGCAGAAAAATTAGAAAATACATGATAAGAAAATAAACAGGACACACAAAATTGGTAACTGAAGGAATCCCAATGAGGAATTACAAGAATGGGAACTAAGGTAATGGCTGATGGTGGAGTGAGGAGGAGTAATTGGCTGAAGTGACGAGCTCCAGCTGGGAGGATGACGCTACCGTTTCCTGAGATGGGGCACAGCAGGGAGGACAGGGCTGGAGGCAGAGGTGGTAGAGGTGAGTTGAAGACATGACCGTGGGGAACATTCTCCTGACACCTGGGGCAGGAGCCTGTCTAGCCTGAGCATTCAGAATTTGTGATTTATTAATATCTAAGTAGTAGTTAAAGCTGTAAAGTAGATGTCATTCTCCAGCATTAAGTACCTTGAGTTTGAAGAGAGAAAAATCTAGGATAACACATTGGGGATGGCTCAGGGAGGGAAAGCTCACCAGCACGCCAAGGCAGTGAGAGGGAGAGCCATTCCCTGGAGGAGGGAAAGCCGGGAAGAGTGGCACCACGGAAGCCGAAAGAGTAGTCTTAAAACTTAAAAAGTAGCGAGTGGTACTAAGTGCTCCCAAGAGATTAAGATATGAAATTGGATTTAACAATGAGGACGTCACCAGTTATCTTGGCAGGTGCTATCTTAGTAAATAGTGGGGTGGAAGCCCCCATGCACAGGCTGAAGAGAGGATGGAGGAGAAATACTTCCAGAATGTGCCAGTCAGGGACGGGCAATGGGAAAGGAAGGATTGAAGAGCCAGGAGGGAGGAGGGACTGTAGACACAGCAGGGAAGAGGAGGGGGCTAGGATTTGGGGAGAAAGGGGCTGTCCTTCCCGCCCCCAATGGAGGGAAAACCTGGAGCCCAGGCCTGAGTGTGCAGATGGGTTTCTGGTGTCAACAGTATAGCAATCCAGGGGAGAGGAGTGGGCAAGATGATCCCCTTAAGTTTTGAATCTGTTGAGGGTGTTATAAGGCAATTTCCCTTTTTTCCTGAAATAGGAGGTTCTTTTTGAAGTTGAAGAAGTGGGGTGGAAAAAGCACAAGGAAAGTGGCAAAGGTTGGAAATTGCTGTTGCGGAGGTGAAGACATCCTGACCAGGACATGAGGATGTGCTGTTGACACTCCCAGTGGCTGTGGGAGCCTCCCACCATGCTGGAAGCGAGAAGGAAGCCAATCCAGTCTCCCTTCAGAGTATTCTTTCTAGCATGTGACCCTGAACCAAATGGCCTGTCTGAAATTGTTTAGGAGAGGTGAAAACAATAGAAGACGAAAGAAAGTTAGCGGGAATTGTGAATATTTTTGGCCAAGGAGTGATGCATTTTTGGAAAGATGAGTGTCGTTACTGGGAAGCAAAGCCTGCTCTGGATGGGACTCTGATGAGGCCATGTCTGGTTTTTAGTAAATTCTTAATGATTGATCCATCTAGGGAATCTGAATGAAGATACATCATCTCATAAATATTGATCTTTTAAGAAAGCAGCCCAGACGTTGCTGGTAGGCCTGTGGGTACCTGGAAGAAGGCGGGGCCCAGGGACGATGTATTTGGCCCTCAGGGGGTGGGAAATGTTCTCTCTAGGGTTCAAAGAGAATGAGGATGCCTGGAGCAAGGATGTCTGTTCTCGGGAGCCCAGGAACCTGGAGGGGAGTCAGGCTGGAAGACGAAGACTGTTCAGAATTCAGGGTCCCCAGAAAAAGTGCCCAGACCTTCCCTCTTCTGTTCCTTTGTTGTTGTGACTTAGCTGTTTTCCTCTTGCTACTATCCTCTTGTGGTGTCCTTATGTCTTAATTAAGAAACTTGAAATTTTTAGAGCAGTTTTGGGTTCAATTCACAACAGCAAAATGTCATGGAATATACAGAGCTGCTGTATCCCACCTCCCACACACACAGTGTCCCCACCACCAACGCCCCTGGAGTGGCTCTTCTGGTGCAGTTGATGCACCTGTACCGACCCGTCATTACCACGCGAAGCCTGTAGTTTGCCTTAGGGTCACTCTCGGTGTTGCAGGTTCCATGGGTTTGGACGAACATGCAGTGACATGTATCCAACAGTAGAGTATCATACAGAGTAGGTTGCCCTAAAAAATCTCCTATTACTATAGACATCTTTGTTTCCCCCTAAATCTTTTTGGCCTTGCAGACTCCTTACCCTAAAATTTTGCTCTGGCTCCTTTCAGGCCTTTTTATATACATTTGCTGCCTGGATATTTATACACATGCTGTTATTTAGTGTCTTTTGCTACACTACAGATTATCCCTAAACTTACTGGTGTAAAACAACTGGTATTTTCTCAGTGTTGCTGTGTGTCAGAAATCTGGAGAGGTGTCATGGCTGAAAGATGCTGGCATGGGCCTAAGGGGCTGCTTATGCCCAGGTCTAAGTCTGCTTCTGTGGCTGTGATTACTAAGATGAATCAAGACTTGGTGACCTGCATGGGTCTCTCAGCAAGGCCCAATGGAGCTGGATGTGTAGTCCAGGTGGTGGGGCCTGTGCCTGGCTCAGAGTGGTGCCTATCTCTACCCCTCCTTCTCAGGAAGGCTCAGCTGGGTTTTCACCTTTACTAGACCCAGGCTGGAGTCCTGGTCGCCCGGTCCTGGTGGGGGATCAGCCATGTGACTGCTAGTCTATGGCTTCAGCCTTATTGCCATTGCCACTCCTGAGAATGGGTTCTGATATTTTCAGCAGAACAGGTTTCTCAGGAGTTAAAGAGATCCATAGGATTGTCCTCATCACTCTCCTCACAGCCTAAAATTGCTCAGCCTACACAGGTTCAAGCATTGTGTGTATACTTTTTGAGGGATGGCCCCTATCAGCAGGTAAAGGGAATGTGATTGCTTTTGTTTTGCTGATGGGGAAATGAAGGACTGGTGAGGGTGGGACACATGGCATATGGCAGGGAGCTGTGGGGCTGCCTGTGTCCTCGGGGCTGTCCTTCCCCTGCCAGAGGGCCAGACCCTAGGAGGATGCTCTCAAAATTATTAGGTAGCTGAGCTTCTTAACCAAGGACAGGAAAACACTGAAACTAAGCAAACAGGCAAATACGTATCTTTTCTTTCTTTTGTTTTATGATTCACGTACCTGCTGTGTGATTCTTTCTCCAGACTCACTCATGGATCTGTCTCAGCACATTGTTAAGCAGCGCAGAGGGTAGCTTCCAAGGTTTGGATGTTAGCATTGTTTAATCTCTGGGGCATTTGGATTCTTTGCATTCTCCACTTTAATGGTGTTACCATCTCCAGCTTCATGATCACTGGCAGGTTCACTCTCTCGGGCCCTTTTCCACCTGTGTTTTATTTTTCTTCTGACACATGGAGTCAGTTATTCCTGGAAAGAAAAGATGCCCAATATCTTATAATTGCCTTTTCCTTTTCTAAAGGAGATCAAGGATTCTCACGCACTGCCCCCCACGCTCACATCTCAACATACTCACACTGAAGTCATCAGACGCCTAGGGAGAATTTTACAGGAAAGCCAGGTCTGCTCACGGGGATTGCAGTCAGCCCTGCAGGCACCTGTCTTTTTTTCTCTGTCTGTCTAGCGTGGACCATCTGCACCTGCCTGTCCACCTGGACAGGGGCCAAAGCACAGGAAGGTGCCCTCTAGGAAGGCATGGCCTGGACATTTCTAGTGAGTCACTTTCCCAGCTCCTGCCTCTCTGAGATCTATCTGAACAGCCACTCTGATCCAAGATTGTTCTGGGTGTGCTAAGGGGCAGGGCATCACCAACTCTCCAGGAAGTAATGACCGGGGAGGCCCCTCGGGGTTGGTGGTCACAGGCTAGGAGTTGAGGGAGCCGTCCTGGTTTACTTAATGTCTGGCTCAGGGATCATGGCAGGTCACCTTGGCTTGGTGCCCCTTGCTTTAAATCTCAATAGCTTTGTTGCCTTCTGAGGACAGTAATGAAAATAACAAGAACAGAGTGATTTTAGCCACGTACCTAATGGTGGCTGTGCAGAGCCATAAACATGAAGGCATGTCTGCCTCCTTTTATCCCTACCTTCTTTTCTTCTTATAAAAGGTATTTTGGATAGTTTTTAAACACTAAAAAGGTAACAAATAATTTTTAATTTTCAGAAGTTCTGAAAAATGTCCCTTTATTTTTAACAACTAGGCCCCTTGTCATACCTTCCTTTTATTTTTAGAATTGTAAAGAGCACAATACATAAATATATCTTCACTGTTCTCACTGTAAAAGATTCAAGCAAGACTCAAGTTAGATCTATAAAAAAAGTCTTTATATTTTCTTTCCACTTCCACCCTTAGATTTAACTGCTACCAAAATTTTGCAATGGGTCCTTTCAGGCTTTTCTATACACATTTGCTGCGTGGACACTTGTATTCACACTGCATTAGTGTCTATTGTATATCAGACAATCCTAAAACTTACTAACACAAAACAGCTAATATTTATTTTCTCAGAGTTTGTGGTGGGTCAGAAGTCTGGATGCAACTTAGCTGAATGCATCTGACTCATGGTCTCAGAGGATGCAGGCAAGCTATGGGCTGTGGTCTCATCTGAAAGCTGGACTGGAAGAGGATCCACTTCCAAGGTTGCTCACCTGGCTATTGATCAGAGACAACAGTTCTTTGTCATGTGGGCCTCTCCCTAGGACAACTCACAACATGTCAGCTGGCTTCCTTCATAGCAAACAAGTGAGAGAGGATGCCCAAGACACAAACCAGTCTTCTATAACTTAATTTCAAAAATGATATCTCATTGCTTTTGACATGCTGTGCTCATTAGAATGTCAGACATTGGGTCCAGCCCACACTCAATGGGAGGAAATTGCATCAAGACATGAGTACTATGAACCACCTTAGGGGCTGCCTACTACTGCAGTAGCCCCTCCGCTACCCCACAAATGTGATTGTCTTGTCTGTGGGGTCTACCCTGACCACTCTTGCAGAAAATGAAGCTCTCATCTCTTACCTCCAATCACTTCCTCTGCTCTTTTTAATCATAGCATTTACCACCTTCTAATGCTCTAAGTTATTTATATATTTCTATTTCTGTCCATTAGGATAGAACATAAGCTCCACAGGTACAGAGATTTGTCTGTTCTGTGCTGTTGCCCCACCACCAAGAACAGAGCCTGCACATTGGCACTCACTAGATACTTAATCCCGTATGCATTGTTCTATAATTTTCTGACAATATGTCCTGTAGTATTTCTAAGGCAGTACATAGAAATCTATTTTATTCTTCTTAATGACTGCTTAAAAGTCCACATTATGTTTATTCTATGGATTATTCAAATACTGCCCTCTTGATGGATATTTGTTTCTGTGTTGTCACTTTTAATTTATGCTACCACAAACATGCTCATGTATGTGTAAATAATTATAGAATACAGATTCTTAGAAGTTCAACAGTATCTTTGAGCCCTTGACTTTTTGTCATTGGATTACACACACTTGCAGTCCTAGCATTCTGGAAAGCTGAGATGGGAGGATTGCTTGAGCTCAGGACTTTGAGACCAGGCTGACCATAGAGCAAGACCCTATCTTTACTAAAAATAAAAAAAAATTATCTGGGCATTGTGGTGGGTGCTTATGGCCTCAGCTACTTGGGAGGCTGACGCAGGAGGATCACTTGAACCCAGAGTTTGAAGTTGCCATGAGGTTTGATAAAGCCACCGAAGTCTCGTCAGCTAGCTAGGGCTACAGAGCGAGACACTGTTTCAAAAACAAACACACAAAACCCAGAGACCAGCAGGGCTGTATGGTCAGGAAAGGCTCTTGCCAGGAGATGGGGCTTGAGCTGCCCCTTAAGGAAGAAGAAAGACCTGGAAAGGAGAGCAGGGAGGGGGGAGACAAGATGGCGGACTGAAGCCAGCTTTCAACAAAGGCTCCCGTCCAGAAGGAGAGTTAAGGGACAGGAATTTAGTAAGTATCCTGATGGACTTGAGCCTCACCAAGAGAGAAGGCTGAAGAACGCACATCAACACCGCTGAGGCAAGTTGTGATCACAAGGACGCAAACAAAAGGTACAAAATCCACCACCAAGCGGATGGGAGTCCCCCTCCCCCATGAGACCGGCTCTAGAGCCCCACAATTGAACAAGTGGGCAGAAATTAAAGGCCCTCCCACTACACTCCACGGGAGAGACCTTCTAAAAACTGGACCTACCTCCCCTACTGGGGTGCCGTGGCGTTCTCCTGCCGGACATAGGGCTGAATAAAACTTTGGGAATCCTTTTCCGGCAACCCTGAATCCTTTGCCGGCAATCCCCGGCGCTCCCCTCCCGCCCACTGAGGTCTGGAGGCCTGTCCCCCAGGACTTTGGATCCTTGGGTGATTTCTCAAGGGGAGTGGACAGTCCCCGAGTTGCGACTGGTCAGCATTGACTCTGAGGCGCGCAAGTGAGGAGAGGGCACCGGGCTGAGGGGGAGTCACGCCTCACGGCACTTCCCTGCGGTGCAGTGCACCAACCCTCCCCGGGCATACGGGGCCCAAGACTGAATCAGACTCTGGCCTCCCCATTGAGAGCTGAGAACCCCTACTCTCACTCGGGTTCTGAGGGCCTATCCCCCAGGAGTTCGGCTCCTTGGGTGATTTCTCGAGGGGAGTGCACAGTGCCTGAGCTGCGTCAGGTCAGCGCTGACTCTGGGATACGTGAGCGAGAAGAGGGCACTCTGCTGAGGGGAAATCAAGCCTTGGCGGCACTTCCCTGCGGTGCAGTGCAGGAGCCCTCCCCGGACCGTAGTATTGTGTAACACTGAATGAAACTCTAGCTTCCCCCCCCCCACTCCCAATCGGGGTCTGGGGGCCCATCCCCCAAGAGTTCTGATTCTTGGGGGATCTCTTAAGGGGTGTGGACCCAGCACAAACTGCGGCCGCTCAGTGCTGACTCTGGGGCGCAGGACAGAGGAGAAAAGGGTCGCCTGAGTGCCCACACCAGAGCAGCAGTTCCCTGGAGGTAGATCAACAGCCGTTTTTTCTTTAACGGCAGAACGCTCACTTCTAGATATTCTGAGGCCACACCCCCTGTCTCCCTGGGCAACCAGAGGAGGCCACCGGTGACACGGCTCACAAACCCGGAAGCTTCCAGGGCGGGGCCGACCCAGAGAGGTGTTCAGACGCAATTCTCCAGCAGCAAAGACGTTTGAACTCAAAACAGCCCGTCTTCTGTAGGCGACGACAGGAACAGAGACAGAACCTCACAAAGTTGTCTGTTCTGTTCTGTTAGCAGCATCCATCAGGGACGGGGCTAAGCCTGAGTGAACACCTCCTTCCCATCACCTGCATCAAACACTCAAAGATGTCAGGCCCCATCTCCTCCTGCTAGATAGCGGCAGTCTGCGGGGGCCTGGCAGACTTCCTTGCGATTCAGGCAGGTGCAAACCCCTGGAGTGTCTGTTCACTGCAGGCAACTGGGTTAGCCATCTGCAGAGATACCAGTGACTGGGTCCGACGGAGGGGCAAAATGGGGAAGGAGACGTCAACCTTCCCAGACTGCTCTGTTTGCTGGGTGGCTCCTCCTGACTCCACGCTGCACTGGGGTGAGCTGTGTCAGAGGAGTCACCAGGCCCCTGTGATCCAGTTCCCAGAGACCTCTTGAACCCTTCCACCCGAGACAAGTGCCGATTGAGACAGTTGATTCGGACCTTTTGAACTGGGCTAATAGACTGAGGACTTTTCAGGCGGTGCCCTGGGTGTGCGATTGTAGGAAGGTTTGATTCTCCTTTTCCAACTGGGGCCAGAGGTGGGCAGGCGGGGTGACTTAATTGCTGATTTTTCCACACAGCTGAGACTTCAAGCCAGAGTAGAAGTTGCAATAGGATCGAACAGAAACCAACTGAAAACAAGACAGAACCACTTTGCTCCACCACACCAGACAGGGCCCCAGTTTCTCAGGCCACAACACTGTACGGGCCCTCGATAAAACCCCAGGGGAAAAACCAAAGGGAGTAAACCATGGGGCGGAATCAGCGGAAAAACTCTGGTAACATGAATTACCAGAATAGATCAACCCCCCCAAGAAAAGATACGGCAGATGTGATTGAAGATCCCATTCATAAACAACTGGCTGAGATGTCAGATGTCGAATTCAGAATTTGGTTTGCAGACAAGATTAATAAAATGGAATTAGGAATTCGAGGAGAAATTCAAAAATTGTCTCAAGAATTTAACGAATTTAAAGACAAAACCACCAAAGACTTAGACACACTGAAACAAGAACTTACAGCCCTCAAAGATATGAAAAATACAGTAGAATCCCTCAGTAACAGAATGGAGCAAGCAGAAGAAAGGATTTCTGACATTGAAGATAAAGTCTTCGAACGCTCCCAATCTCTCAAAGAGGAAGAGAAATGGAGAGCAAAAACGGATCACTCACTCAGAGAACTCTCAGATAATTCGAAAAAAAACAACATAAGGGTTATAGGAATTTCGGAGAACGATGAAGTAGCTGCCAAGGGCACAGAGGCCCTTCTACATGAAATTATGAAAGAAAATTTTCCAGACATGCCTAGAGAATCTGAAATTCAGATAGCAGACAGCTTCAGAACCCCAGCACGATTCAACCCCAATAAGCCATCTCCCAGACATATCATAATTAGCTTCACTAAAGTTAACATGAAAGAGAAGATTCTCAAAGCAGCCCGGTGAAAGAAAACTATAACGTACAAAGGTAAGAATATTAGAATAACTGCAGATCTCTCTGCTGAAACTTTTCAAGCAAGAAGAGGCTGGTCATCAACTTTTAATCTCCTAAAGCAAAAAAACTTTCAACCCAGGATCTTGTATCCAGCTAAACTGAGTTTCATCTATGATGGAGAAATTAAATACTTCAATGACATTCATATGTTGAAAAAATTTGCCATAAGTAAACCAGCTCTTCAGGATGTTCTCAGACCTATCCTCCACAATGACCAACCCAATCCTATACCATAAAAGTAAACTCACTCAGAAACTTCGGATCAAACTCCAACTTCCACACTGGCAAAAGGATTAAAAATGTCCACTGGACCTTTGAAAAACTCGATACCCAAAATTCCACCAGACTTATCAGTACTCTCCATCAATGTGAATGGCTTAAACTGTCCTCTAAAGAGGCATAGGTTAGCTGACTGGATACAAAAACTCAAGCCAGATATTTGTTGCATACAAGAGTCACATCTCAACTTAAAAGACAAATACAGACTCAGGGTGAAAGGATGGTCATCCATATTTCAGGCAAATGGTAATCAGAAAAAAGCAGGTGTTGCAATTTTATTTGCAGATACAGTAGGCTTTAAACCATCAAAAGTAAGGAAGGACAAGAATGGTCACTTCATATTTGTTAAGGGTAATACTCAATATGACGAGATCTCAATTATTAATATCTATGCACCCAACCAGAATGCACCTCAATTTATAAGAGAAACTCTAACAGACATGAGTAACTTGATTTCCTCCAGCTCCATAATCATTGGAGATTTCAACACTCCCTTGGCAGTGTTGGATCGATCCTCCAGAAAGAAGCTGAGCAAAGAAATCTTAGATTTAAACCTAACCATCCAGTATTTAGATTTAGCAGACATCTACAGAACATTTCATCCCAACAAAACTGAATACACATACTTCTCATCAGCCCACGGAACTTACTCCAAAATTGATCACATTTTAGGTCACAAGTCTAACCTCAGTAAATTTAAAGGAATAGAAATTATTCCATGCATCTTCTCGGACCATCATGGAATAAAACTTGAATTGAGTAACAACAGGAATCTGCATACCCATACAAAAACATGGAACTTAAATAACCTTATGCTGAATGATAGCTGGGTCAGAGATGAGATTAAGAAAAAATCACCAATTTTTTGGAACAAAATGACAATGAAGACACAAACTATCAGAACCTCTGGGACACTGCAAAGGCAGTTCTAAGACGGAAATTTATAGCACTGCAAGCCTTCCTAAAGAGAACGGAAAGAGAGGAAGTTAACAACTTAATGGGACATCTCACGCAACTGGAAAAGGAAGAACATTCCAACTCCAAACCCAGTAGAAGAAAAGAAATAACCAAAATTAGAGCAGAATTAAATGAAATTGAAAACAAAAGAATAATACAACAGATCAATAAATCAAAAAGCTGGTTTTTTGAAAAGGTCAATAAAATAGATAAACCTCTGGCCAACCTAATCAGGAAAAAAAGAGTAAAATCTCTAATATCATCAATCAGAAACAACAAAGACGAAATAACCACAGACTCATCAGAAATCCAAAAAATCCTTAATGAATATTACAAGAAACTTTATTCTCAGAAATATGAAAATCTGAAGGAAATAGACCGATACTTGGAAGCACGCCACCTTCCAAGACTTAACCAGAATCAAGTGGAAATGTTGAACAGACCCATATCAAGTTCAGAAATAGCATCAACTATACAAAACCTCCCTAAAAAGAAAAGCCCGGGACCAGATGGTTTCACGTCAGAATTCTACCAAACCTTTAAAGAGGAATTAGTACCTATATTACTCAACCTGTTCCAAAATGTAGAAAAAGAAGGAAGACTACCCAACACGTTCTATGAAGCAAACATCACCCTGATCCCCAAACCAGGAAAAGACCCAACAAGAAAAGAAAATTATAGACCAATATCACTAATGAATATAGATGCAAAAATATTCAACAAGATCCTAACAAACAGAATCCAGCAACACATCAAACAAATTATACATCATGACCAAGTTGGTTTTATCCCAGGGTCTCAAGGCTGGTTCAATATACATAAATCTATAATTATAATTCAGGACATAAACAAATTAAAAAACAAAGACCATATGATTCTCTCAATTGATGCAGAAAAAGCTTTTGATAATATCCAGCATCCCTTCATGATCAGAACACTCAAGAAAATTGGTCTAGAAGGGACTTTTCTTAAACTGATAGAGGCTATCTACAGCAAACCCACAGCCAATATCATATTGAATGGAGTTAAATTGGAATCATTTCCACTCAGATCAGGAACCAGACAAGGCTGCCCATTGTCTCCATTGCTTTTCAACATTGTAATGGAAGTTTTAGCCACCGCAATTAGGGAAGAAAAGGCGATCAAGGGTATCCATATAGGGTCAGAAGAGATCAAACTCTCGCTCTTCGCAGATGATATGATTGTGTATCTGGAAAACACTAGGGACTCTACTACAAAACTCCTAGAAGTGATCAAGGAATACAGCAGCGTCTCAGGTTACAAAATCAACATTCATAAATCGGTAGCCTTTATATACACCAACAACAGTCAAATTGAAAAAGCAGTTAAGGACTCTATCCCATTCACAGTAGTGCCAAAGAAGATGAAATATTTGGGAATTTACCTAACAAAAGACGTGAAAGATCTCTATAAAGAGAACTACGAAACTCTAAGAAAAGAAATAGCTGAAAATGTTAACAAATGGAAAAACATACCATGCTCATGGCTAGGAAGAATCAACATTATCAAAATGTCCATACTACCCAAAGCAATATATAATTTCAACGCACTCCCTATTAAAGCTCCACTGTCATATTTTAAAGATCTTGAAAAAACATTACTTCGTTTTATATGGAATCAGAAAAAACCTCGAATAGCCAAGACATTACTCAGAAATAAAAACAAAACAGGAGGAATCACACTACCAGACCTCAGACTTTACTACAAATCGATAGTGATCAAAACAGCATGGTATTGGCACAAAAACAGAGAAGTAGATATCTGGAATAGAATAGAGAACCAAGAGATGAATCCAGCTACTTACCGCTATTTGATTTTTGACAAGCCAATTAAAAACATTCAGTGGGGAAAAGATTCCCTATTTAACAAATGGTGCTGGGTGAACTCGCTGGCAACATGCAGAAGACTGAAATTGGACCCACACCTTTCACCATTAACTAAGATAGACTCTCATTGGATTAAAGATTTAAACTTAAGACATGAAACTATAAAAATACTAGAGGAGAATGCAGGGAAAACCCTTGAAGAAATTGGTCTGGGTGAGTATTTCATGAGGAGAACCCCCCGGGCAATTGAAGCAGCTTCAAAAATACACTACTGGGACTTGATCAAACTAAAAAGCTTCTGCACAGCTAAGAACACAGTAAGCAGAGCAAGCAGACAGCCCTCAGAATGGGAGAAGATATTTGCAGGGTATATCTCTGACAAAGGTTTAATAACCAGAATCCACAGAGAATTCAAACGCATCAGCAAGAAAAAAACAAGGGATCCCATCGCAGGCTGGGCAAGGGATTTGAAGAGAAACTTCTCTGAAGAAGACAGGCGCACGGCCTTCAGACATATGAAAAAATGCTCATCATCTTTAATCATCAGAGAAATGCAAATCAAAACTACTTTGAGATATCATCTAACTCCAATGAGACTAGCCTATATCACAAAATCTCAAGACCAGAGATGTTGGCGTGGATGCGGAGAAAAGGGAACACTTCTGCACTGCTGGTGGGAATGCAAATTAATACATTCCTTTTGGAAAGATATATGGAGAACACTCAGAGATCTAAAAATAGATCTGCCATTCAATCCTGTAATTCCTCTGCTGGGCATATACCCAGAAGACCAAAAATCACAACATAACAAAGATATTTGTACCAGAATGTTTATTGCAGCCCAATTCATAATAGCTAAGTCATGGAAAAAGCCCAAGTGCCCATCGATCCACGAATGGATTAATAAATTGTGGTATATGTATACCATGGAATACTATGCAGCCTTAAAGAAAGATGGAGACTTTACCTCTTTCATGTTTACATGGATGGAGCTGGAACATATTCTTCTTAGTAAAGTATCCCAAGAATGGAAGAAAAAATACCCAATGTACACAGCCCTACTATGAAACTAATTTGGGACTCTCACATGAAAGCTATAACCCAGCTACAACTTAAGAATAGGGGGAAGTGGGAAAGGGGGGGGGTGGGTTGAGGGAGGGGAATCGGTGGGATCACACCTGTGGTGCATATTACAGGGGTATTTGCGAAACTTGGTAAATGTAGAATGTAAATGTTTTGGCACAGTAACTGAGATAACGCCGGAAAGGCTATGCTAACCACTGTGATAAAAATGTGTCAAATGGTTTATGAAGTCAGTGTATGATGCCCCATAATCATATCATTGTATACAGTTATGATTTAATAAAAAAAAAAAAGCAAAAAAAAAATAAATAAAATTTAAAAAAAAAAAAAAAGAAAGGAGAGCAGGGAGCAAATGCTATAGGAGTGCTCTTGTTGATCCTTTGAGGTGGTATGTGGCAATGCCTAGGGACCATGACGAATGCCTCCTCCCCTCCACATACAGGTATGCTGAAGATTCACTCTGAGCTCTTGTCTGAGGACTGCTGAGCAGCAGAGAGCTGGCCAGCTGTGGTTCTTAGAAAACCCTGAGCAATGGTTCCAGTGTGATCAGGACTCCCAAATCTCTTTCTAGTGATGTTGGCTCAACAGGATCGCAGTGAGCCACATGCTGACATCCTTATCCTCTTCTGAGATTCTATAGTCAGTCACTGTGCCCCCCCACCTCTGCCTACTTATATTACATAAGCATGCAGTTTCCTATTTATAATTGTTTGTTCTCTGTCTCCTAGCATGGCATGACCTGTTATGTAATCAGCCCATTGCCCTGGCTCACCCTGCAGGACCAAATTACCCTAACATAAAGAAATTCCTATGGCACATATGGGTCTAGGTGTCTCCTCAGGCATGTGGTCATCATTGTTCTCCTTGCATCAACAAAGCAAGGTTGTTGGCTTGCTTTGGAAGAATTCCCTATAGCCTGACCCACCCTTGTTACAATCCTAGCTTTAATCTGAGCTATATAGAGGGTGGAAACAGGCAAAGTCTCTCTAAATGACAGTAGAGTATGTATAGAAGATGAAGGCCAGTGTGCCCAGCCCCACCCCATCTGTCCTAAGAGAACGGTGCTGTTACTACTGTGCCACCCAGCACATAATAGGTGCTCAACAGGTGTGTGGGGATAAGCTGATTGTTCTTTTGTAAGAGCTCCTGGCAAAGGTACTGTGTTTCTTAACACAGCCTCATTCAAGTGACACTAGGAAAAAGGAGCAGTAAAAAGCACCCTGGAAAGAGAGGCCTTGAGGGCTGTGAGCAGGTTGGCAGCCCAGGACTACTGGCCTTCACCTTGCTGTTCTCAGTAGTGAAGGAGTGGGGCCTTGGGTGTTTTTGGCCACATTAATGTAAATATGTCTGAGATTTCTTTTGGTTCTCGTTGGCATACCTGATTTTCTTTGCTGGCCTGCAGCCTCCTGGTAAACACCCCTGACCTCTCATGTGACCATTGTGGCCGCCTCCCTTAGCCTCCCACGTGCCCCTGACTTTTGAAAGCACTCTCGGAGTTACTGTGTCATGTTATCCATTTTACCTGGTGTGTGATTGAGATTTTTTCCCTTACATATTAAGATGGATGTGTAGCTCTCCCAGGGAAATAGCAGAGTTTTTAAAAAGCGAAGCCCTCAGAAACTATTTCTACCTTGCTGACCAAGTTGTTTTGTCAAGAGAGGCAAGTCTAGCATTTCAACACCAGAGGGCGCTGACGTTTAAGTTATGCAGACCAGTTGTCTGTCCTTGCCGGCAAAATCTCTCTTAATTTGGCTTCTTTATTTTTGCCCTTTCTGTCACAAAGAGGCAGAAGAGAGCCATCGTGGGGTTAGTGGGTAGAGCAGGTAAGGTGAATGAGTCTCAAGGGGTGTGGTGGTGCTTTCCTGTTTGGTTCTTCTGCCTGAGAAAGCCACCTTCCCTTCAGCACGCCCATCCTTCCCTTCAGTAGCCCAGCTGAACTCTCCAGACCTGGCTGGGGTGAGGTGGGGTCTGTGCTGTCTCTCTTCAGGCCAATGACCACGTTATGCAGAGGTCTGCCCCGTCCTGCCGGTCCTGCCCCTCTGGTTCCATTCCAGAGACTTTTTTTTTTTTTTTTAATTGTTTCAATAGTTTTTTTGTTTGTTTGTTTATTTGTTTTGGAGACAGCGTCTCACTATGTCATCCTTGGTAGAGTGCTATGGCGTCACAGCTCACAGCAACCTCCAACTCTTGGGCTTAAGTGATTCTCTTGCCTCAGCCTCCCAAGTACTGGGACTACAGGTGCCCGCCACAATGCCTGGCTATTTTTTTGGTGCAGTTGTCGTTGTTGTTCAGCTGGCCCCGGCTGGGTTCGAACCCTCCAGCCTTGATGCATGTGGCCAGTGCCCTAACTATTGAGCTACGGGCACTGCCCTGTTTTAATAGACTTTTAAAAAATTTTTAGTCTAACAGCAAAATTGAGCAGAAGGTACTGAGATTTCTCATATATTCTTGCCCTGATACATGCATGGCCTCCTTTGCTATCAACATCCTGCACCAGACTGGTATATTGGTTGACAATGAATGTGAAACAATCAACAAACTTAGCACATTATTATCAAAGTTTATAGTTTACATTAAGGTTCACTCCTGGTGTGTATACCATAAGTTTGAACAAATATATAATGACATGAATCCACCATTATTGTGTCACATTGAAGAGTTCTACTACCATAAAAATCCTCCACGTTCTACCTATTTGTCCCTGCTAACTCCTGATTCTGTTTCTATTTACGTAGTTTTGCCTTTCCTGAGTGTCATATAGTTGGAATCATACAGTGTGTAGCCTTTTCAGATTGGCCTCTTTCACTGAATAATAGGCATTTAATGTTCCCCTATGTCTTTCCATCATTGGATAGCTCATTTCCTTTTAAAGCTGAATAATCCATTTTCTGGATATATCACAGTTTATCCATTCACCTACCAAAAGGCACCTTGCTTGCTTCCAAGTTTAAGCAATTGTATGTAAAACTGCTATATAAACATCTGTGTGAAAGTTTTGATATAGACACGAGTTTTCAACTAATTTGGGCAAATATGAGTAGTGCAATTGCTGCATCAAATGGTAAGAGCATATTTAGTTTTATAAGAAACGGCCAAACTCTATGCCAAAATGACTGTACCATTTTGCTTTTTCCCCAGCAATGAATGAAAAGTTCCTGTTGCTCCATATCCTCACCAGCATTTGATGATGTCCAAAATCCAAAGCACTGACATTTTAATAAGCACATAATTTTCTTATTGTTTTAATTTATAATTCCCTAATGGAATATGATGTAGAGAATCTTCTTATATGGTTATTTGCCATTTGAATATCTTTTTTGGTTAGGTGTATACTCAGGTCTTGTGCTCATTTTAATTGGGCTGCTCATTGTTACTGTTGAGTTCTAAGAGTTCTTCATTTTGGGTCACAGTCCTTTATCACATACATCTTTTGCAAATAGTTTCTCACAGCCTGTTACTGCCTTCTCATCCTGTTGACAAGATTTTTTGGTATAGCAAAAGTTCTTTTTATTTTAAACTTAATGCCACAATAAGTTGGTTTTTTTTTTTTTTTTGTGGTTTTGGGCCAGGGCTGGGTTTGAACCCGCCACCTCCGGCATACGGGACCGCGCCCTACTCCTTGAGCCACAGGCGCCGCCCTTAGTTTTTTTTTTATTTTAATGAGGTTTAGTTTATCAGTTATTTCTTTTATGGATTATGTCTGTGCATTATGGTGTTACATCTAAAAAGTCATCTCCACGTCCAAGCTCGCTTATTTCTCTTATGTCCTATGACTTCCATAGTTTTGCATTTTACATGTAGCTCTGTGATCCATTTGAGGTTAATTTTTGTGAGGGGTGTAAGGTCTATGTCTGTGTACAGTTCTATCACGATTTGTTGAAAAGCCTATCTTTTCTCCATTGTATTGCTTTTTCTTTTTTGTCAAAGATTAGTTGACTGTCTTTATGTGGGCCTATTTCTGGGCTCATTATTTTGTTCCATTGATCTGTTTGTCCTTTCCCCAATTCCACATTATCTTTGATTACTGTAGTTTTATGGTAAGTCTTTAAATTGAGTAGCATCAATCTTCTGACTTTGTTCTCTTTCAATATTGTGTTGGCTAGTGTAGGTCTTCTGCCTCTTCATATAAATTTTGCTATCAGTTTGTCAATCCCCAAAACGAACTTGCTGGCATTGTGATTAAAATTGTATTGAATTTATAGGTCAAGTTTGGAAGAACTGACATCTTGACAACTTTGGGTCTTCATGAACGTGGACTAGCTCAATATTCAGTTTTTCCTTGATTTCTTCAAGGTTTTATAGTTTTCTTCATATAAATCTAACATATACCTAAGTATCTTGTTTTGGGAGGTGCTGATGTAAACATTACTATGTTTTTAATTTTAATTTTTACTTGTTCACTGCTGTTGTATAGGAAAACAACTAACTTTGGTGTATTAGCTTTGTATTCTGCAACCCTGCTTTAATTACTTACTGGTTCAAGGAGTTTTTGTCTATTCTTTTAGTTTTTTTAAATAGATTTTAATGTGGCCTACAAATAAAGATAGATTTACTTCTTCCTCTCTAATCAACATACCTTTAATTTCCTTTTCTTATTTTACTGTATTAGTTAGAACTTCCACTATAATCTCAAAAACAAGTAGTAAGAAGGGACATCCTTGTCATATTTCTGATCTCAGCAGGAAATCTTCTGGTTTCTTAACATTAAGTATGATGTTAGCTGTAGGATTTTTTTTTATTCTGCAATATGTATCATTTATTTTCTTTTATTAATTAAATCATAACTGTGTACATTGATGCATTTATGGGGTTCAGTGTACTGATAGGATATACAATGTGAAATGCTTACATTGAATTGATTAACACATCCATCACCTCACTTATTTGTTGTGGTAAGACAATTATACTCTTTTCCTAATGATTTTGAAATGTACCATTGCATTATGCACATTAGGTGAGGTCCCCACAAATACCCTCCGTCTCCCCCCTTCCCTCCTACTTTCTGGACTGTAATTATGTTTTACCATTCGTATGAATGAGTAGGTGATTATACATTGATTTCATAGTAGTATTGAGTACATTTGATACATTTTTCCCCCCATTCTTGAGATACTTTACTAAGTAGAATATGTTCTAGCTCCATCCAGGTAAACATAAAAGATGTGAAGTTTCCATCTTTTTTATGGCTGCATAGTATTTCGTGGTGTATGTATACCACAATTTGTTATTTCATTCATGGGTTGATGGGCACTTGGGCTGTTTCCATGTCTTGGCTATTATGAATTGGGTTGCAAGAAGCATTCTGGTGCAAATGACTTTGTTGTAAAATGATTTTTGATCATCTGGGTACATACCTAGTAGAGGAATTGCAGGATCGAATGGTAGGCCTACTTTTAGTTCCCTGAGTATTCTCCAGCCTTCTTTCCAAAAGGTTGTATTAGCTTGCATTCCCACCAGCAGTGTTGAAGTGTTCCCTTCTCTCCACATCCATGCCAACATCTGTAGTTTTGGGATTTTGTTATGTGGGCTAATCTTACTGGAGTTAGGTAATATCTCAAAGTAGTTTTGATTTGCATTTCTCTGGTGATTAAACATGATGGGCATTTTTTCACATGTTTGTAGGCCATGCACCTGTCTTCTTCAGAGAAGTTTCTGTTCAAGTCTTTTGCCCGCATAGAAATGGGGTTATTTGTTATTTTCTTATTGATTAGTTTGAGTTCTCTGTGGATTCTAGTTATTAGATCTTTGGTGGAAGCATAACCTGAAAAAAATCTTCTCCCATTCTGAAGGTTGTCTGTTTGCTTTACTTACGGTGTTCTTGGCTGTGCGGAAGTTTTTAGTTTGATCAGATACCAGTGATGTATTGTTGGTGTTGCTTCAATTGTCTGGGGGGTCCTCCTTATAAAATATTCTCCCAGGCTGATTTCTTCAAGTGCTTTCCCCACACTCTCTTGTAGTATTTTTATAGTTTCATGTCTTAAGTTTAAATCTTTTATCCAGTGAGAATCAATTTTTGTTAATGGTGGAAGGTGAGGGTCCAGTTTCAGTCTTCTACAGATCACCAGCCAGTTCACCAAGCACCATTTGTTAAATAGGGAGTCTTTCCCCCAGTGAATGTTTTAGATAGGCTTATCAAAGATCAAATGATGATAAGTAGCTGGGGTCATCTCTTGGCTCTTTATTCTGTTCCATACATCTACCTCTCTATTTTTGTGCCAGTACCATACTGTTTTCATCACTATAGATTTATAGTATAGCCCGAAGTCTGGTAACGTGATACCTCTTCATTTGTTTCTATTTCTGAGTAATGCATTGGCTATTCAAAGTTTTTTCTGATTCTATATAAAATGAAGCACTATGTTTTTCAAGCTCTTTAAAGTATGACAGCAGTGCTCTAATAGGAATTGCATAGAATCTGTAGATTGCTTTGGGTAGTATAGACATTTTAACAATGTTGGTTCATCCCAGCCATGAGCATGGTATGTTTTTCCATTTGTTAACATCTTCAGCTATTTCTTTTCTCAGAGTTTAATAATTCTCTTTATAGAGATCTTTCATGTCCTTTGTTAGGTGAATTCCCAGATATTTCATCTTCTTGGCACTACTGTAAAAGGAATAGAGTCCTTGACTATATTTTCAGCTTGACTATTGTTGGCATATATAAAAGCTACTGATTTGTAAGTATTGATTTTGTATCGTGAGACCTTGCTGTATTCCTTGGTCATTTCTAAGAGTTTTATAGTTGAGCTAGAGGAGTTTTAAGGTGTTCTTTACTAAGTTGTAGACATAGTCTTCTGTTTCTTGGTTGCTGAGATATTTTATCTTAAATGGAAGTTGGGTTTTGTCAAATGCTATTTCTGCATCTATTGATAGTATTATGTGATTTTTCTACTTTAGTCTGTTATGATTATATCAATTGATTTTTAAATGTTGTCGAACTTGGAATGCTTGGAATAAATCCCACTTGGCCATGATACATAGTTCTTTTTGTATATTATTGGACTCAATTTGCTGATAAGTTGTTGAGAATTTTTGCATCTATGTTTATGAGAACAATTGGTCTGTAGTTTTCTTGTAATGTCTTTGTTTTGTTTAGCTATTAGGTTAATGTTGGCCTCATAAAATGAGTTAGGATGTATTGCCTCTGTTTCTATCTTCTGGAAGAGATTATAGAGAGTTAGTATAACTTAATTATTGGTTAGAATTAACCTATCAGGCCGAGTGTTTTATGTTTTGGAGGTTATCAAGTATTGAATTCACTTTATTTACTAGATATAGGCCTATTTATATTGTCTGTTTCTTCTTGCATGAGTTTTGATAGATTGTCTTTCAATCAATGGGTCCTTTTCATGTAAGTTATCAAATTTATGGCATAGAGTTCAGAATTTTTCTTTTCCCTCTTATTATCCCCTTAGCTTTATTAGAGGCTTGCTGATTTTTACTGATATTTACAAAGAATCTGCTTTTGGTTGTTGATTTTTCTGTTTTCAGCTGTTTCTGCTAGAATTTTTATTACTTATTTTTCTTGCTATGGATTTAATTTGCTCTTCTTTTTCTAGTTTCTTGTTTAGGTCTTTTTCACTTCTAATGTATGCATTCAATGCTATAAATTTCCCTCTAAGTACTGCCTTTACTGTATCCCACTAATTTTGACAAGTTGTATTGATAGTTTCAATCAATTCAAAATACTTTAAAATTTCTCTTGCTATTTCTTTTTTGACCTATATGTTATTTAGCAGTGTGTTGTTTAATTTCCAGATAGTTTGACATTTTTCAGCTGTCTTTCTCTTACTGATTTCTAACTTAATTCCCTGTGGCCTGAAAGCAGACATTGTATGGGTTCTATTAAGTGTGTTAAGGGGTTTTATACAGGCGTCCTCGAACTTTTTAAACCAGGGGGCCAGTTCATTGTCCCTCAGACCGTTGGAGGGCCGGACTATAGTTTAAAAAAAAAAGAAAACTATGAACAAATTCCTATGCACACTGCATATATCTTATTTTGAAGTAAAAAAACAAAACGGGAACAAATACAATTCACACCACCTCATGTGCCCCGTGGGACGCAGTTTGAGGACCCCTGGTGTGGTCTCTCGATGAACGTTCCATGTGAGCTTCAAGTATACATATTTTGCCATTATTGAATGAAGTTGCTGACAAATGTCTGTTATATCCAGTTGATTGATGTTGCTGTTGAGTTCAACAATGTCCTTACTGATTTTTCTGCCTGCTGGATCTGTTCATTGCATATACAAGAGGTTTGAAATCTCCAACTATAATAGTGAAGCCATCTATTTCTCCTCACAGTTCTGCATTTCTGCCTCATTTATTTTGATGCATTGTTGTTAGATACTTACACATTAGGGATAAGTTTTCTTAGAGAATTGACTCCTTTATTATTATGTAACATATTTCTCTATCCCTCATAACTTACCTTACTCTGAAGCCTGCTTTGTGTGACATTGCTATAGCTACTCTGCTTTTATTTTTATTAATGTTAGCATGGTGTATCTTTCTCCATGTCTTTACTTTTGATCTGTATGAGTTTTTGTATTTAAAGTAGGTTTCTTGTCAACAATGTACGATTGGGTCTTGTTTTATAATCTACTCTGACAGTCTCTCTTAATTGGTATATTTAGACCATTGGCATTTGAAGTGGTTGTTGATACAGTTGGTATCTGCCATGTTTACCCTACTTTGTCTTATTCTTTTTCTGATTTTTGTGTTTTCAATTGAGTACTTCATCATTACATTTTCTCTCCTTTCTTGGCATATCAGTTTGCTTTTACTTTAGTAGTTGCTCTAAAGTTTGCAGTACACATTCACAAGTAATACAAGTGCACTTGGAAATAATACTACCGTGCTTCATGGTAGTAAAAGTACCTCATACTAACAAAATAACTGTAACTCCTCCCTCCTGGCCCTTATCTCATTGCTGTTATTTTTCACTTACACATAAACATATCTAGCTTATATAAACTATTATCATACATAAGCAGATACATTGTTTTTATTTTGAGCAGCTAGTAATCTGTTTGATCAATTAAGAATGAAAAAATAAAGGTTTTTTTTTTTTTTTTCTTTTTTTTAGCTTGTGTATCTTTTTTTTTTTTTTTATTGTTGGGGATTCATTGAGGGTACAATAAGCCAGGTTACACTGATTGCAATTGTTAGGTAAAGTCCCTCTTGCAATCATGTCTTGCCCCCATAAAGTGTGATACACACCAAGGCCCCACCCACCTCCCTCCTTCCCTCTTTCTGTTTCCCCCCCATAACCATAATTGTCATTAATTGTCCTCATATCAAAATTGAGTACATAGGATTCATGCTTCTCCATTCTTGTGATGCTTTACTAAGAATAATGTCTTCCACGTCCATCCAGGTTAATACGAAGGATGTAAAGTCTCCATTTTTTTTAATGGCTGAATAGTATTCCATGGTATACATATACTACAGCTTATTAATCCATTCCTGGGTTGGTGGGCATTTAGGCTGTTTCCACATTTTGGCGATTGTAAATTGAGCTGCAATAAACAGTCTAGTACAAGTGTCCTTATGATAAAAGGATTTCTTTCCTTCTGGGTAGATGCCCAGTAATGGGATTGCAGGATCAAATGGGAGGTCTAGCTTGAGTGCTTTGAGGTTTCTCCATACTTCCTTCCAGAAAGGTTGTACTAGTTTGCAGTCCCACCAGCAGTGTAAAAGTGTTCCCTTCTCTCCACATCCACACCAGCATCTGCAGTTTTGAGATTTTGTGATGTGGGCCATCCTCACTGGGGTTAGATGATATCTCAGGGTTGTTTTGATTTGCATTTCTCTAATATATAGAGATGATGAACATTTTTTCATCTGTTTGTTAGCCATTCGTCTGTCGTCTTTAGAGAAAGTTCTATTCATGTCTCTTGCCCATTGATATATGGGATTGTTGGCTTTTTTCATGTGGATTAATTTGAGTTCTCTATAGATCCTAGTTATCAAGCTTTTGTCTGATTGAAAATATGCAAATATCCTTTCCCAATGTGTAGGTTGTCTCTTTGCTTTGGTTATCGTCTCCTTAGCTGTACAGAAGCTTTTCAGTTTAATGAAGTCCCATTTGTTTATTTTTGTTGTTGTTGCAATTGCCATGGCAGTCTTCTTCATGAAGTCATTCCCCAGGCCAATATCTTCCAGTGTTTTTCCTATGCTTTCTTGGAGGATTTTTATTGTTTCATGCCTTAAATTTAAGTCCTTTATCCATCTTGAATCAATTTTTGTGAGTGGGGAAAGGTGTGGGTCCAGTTTCAGTCTTTTACATGTAGACATCCAGTTCTCCCAACACCATTTATTGAATAGGGAGTCTTTCCCCGAAGGTATGTTCTTGTTTGGTTTATCAAAGATTAGGTGGTTGTAAAATGTTAGTTTCATTTCTTGGTTTTCAATTCGATTCCAAGTGTCTATGTCTCTGTTTTTGTGCCAGTACCATGCTGTCTTGAGCACTATGGCTTTGTAGTACAGACTAAAATCTGGTATGCTGATGCCCCCAGCTTTATTTTTGTTACAGAGAACTGCCTTAGCTATACGGGGTTTTTTCCGGTTCCATACAAAACGCAGAATCATTTTTTCCAAATCTTGAAAGTACGATGTTGGTATTTTGATAGGAATGGCATTGAATAGGTAGATTGCTTTGGGAAGTATAGACATTTTAACAATGTTGATTCTTCCCATCCATGAGCATGGTATGTTCTTGCATTTGTTAATATCCTCTGCTATTTCCTTTCTGAGGATTTCCTAGTTTTCTTTATAGAGGTCCTTCACCTCCTTCGTTAGGTATATTCCTAGGTATTTCATTTTCTTTGAAACTATGGTGAAGGGAGTTGTGTCCTTAATTAGCTTCTCATCTTGACTGTTATTGGTGTACACAAAGGCTACTGACTTGTGGACATTGATTTTATATCCTGAAACATTACTGTATTTTTTGATGACTTCTAGGAGTCTTGTGGTTGAGTCTTTGGGGTTCTCTAAGTATAAGATCATGTCGTCAGCAAAGAGGGAGAGTTTGACCTCCTCTGCTCCCATTTGGATTCCCTTTATTTCCTTGTCTTGCCTAATTGTATTGGCTAGAACTTCCAGCACTACGTTGAATAGTAAAGGTGACAGAGGACAACCTTGTCTGGTTCCAGTTCTAAGAGGAAAAGCTTTCAGTTTTACTCCATTCAGTAAAATATTGGCTGTGGGTTTGTCATAGATAGCTTCAATCAGTTTTAGAAATGTGCCACCTATGCCTATACTCTTCAGTGTTCTAATTAGAAAAGGATGCTGGATTTTATCAAATGCTTTTTCTGCATCTATTGAGAGGATCATGTGATCTTTATTTTTGCCTCTGTTAATATGGTGGATAACGTTTATAGACTTGCGTATGTTAAACCAGCCTTGCATCCCTGGGATGAAGCCTACTTGATCATGATGAATGTCTTTTTTCATGATAAGCTGTAATCTATTGGCTAGGATTTTGTTGAGAATTTTTGCGTCTATGTTCATGAGTGAGATTGGTCTGAAATTCTCCTTTTTGTTTGGGTCTTTTCCTGGTTTTGGTATCAGGGTGATGTTTGCTTCATAGAATGTGTTGGGGAAGATTCCTTCCTCAATTTTTTGGAATAATTTCTGCAGTACAGGAATAAGCTCTTCCTTGAAGGTTTGATAGAATTCTGGAGTGAAGCCATCTGGACCAGGGCATTTTTTGGTTGGAAGATTTTTTATTGTTTCTTTGATCTCAGGGCTTGAAATTGGTCTGTTCAGGAGCTCTATTTCTTCCTGGCTGAGTCTAGGGAGAGGGTGTGATTCCAAATATTGATCCATTTCTTTCACATTGTCAAATTTCTGGGCATAGAGTTTCTGGTAGTATTCAGAGATGATCTCTTGTATCTCTGTGGGATCAGTTGTTATTTCCCCTTTATCATTTCTGATTGAGGTTACTAGAGATTTTACTTTTCTATTCCTCGTTAGTCTGGCCAATGGTTTATCTATTTTATTTATTTTTTCAAAAAACCAACTCCTTGTTTCATTAATTTTCTGAATGATTCTTTTGTTTTCAATTTCATTGATCTCTGATTTGATTTTGGATATTTCTTATCTTCTACTGAGTTTAGGCTTAGATTGTTCTTCTTTTTCCAATTCCATAAGATCTCTTGTGAGATTGTTGATGTGCTCTCTTTCTGTTTTTCGAATGTAGGCATCTAAAGCGATGAATTTTCCTCTCGAAACTGCTTTTTCAGTATCCCACAGGTTTTGGTAGCTTGTGTCTTCATTGTTGTTATACTCAAGGAAGTTAATGATTTCCTGTTTTATTTCTTCCTGCACCCATCTGTTATTCAACAGAAGATTGTTTAATTTCCATGCCTTTGGGTGGGGTCGAGCATTTTTGTTAGAGTTGAGTTCCACCTTTAGTGCCTTATGGTCTGAGAAGATACAAGGTAAAATTTCAATTCTTTTGATTCTGTTGATATTTGTTTTGTGTCCCAGGATATGATCAATTTTAGAGAATGTTCCATGGGGTGATGAGAAGAATGTATATTCTTTATCTTTGGGATGGAGTGTTCTATATGCGTCTATCAAGCACAGTTGTTCTAGGGTCTCATTTAAGTCTCTTATATCCTTGTTTAATTTCTGTTTAGAGGATCTGTCCAGCTCTGTAAGAGGAGTTTTAAGGTCCCCTGTTATTATGGTATTATCAGATATCATATTTCTCAGACTGAGTAAGGTCTGTTTCAAGAATCTGGGAGCATTTAAATTGGGTGCATAGATATTTAGGATTGAAATGTCTTCTTGTTGTATTTTTCCCGTGACCAATATAAAGTGACCATCTTTGTCTTTTTTGACTTTAGTTGCTTTAAATCCACATGTATCTGAAAATAAGATCACAACTCCTCTTTTCTTCTGAATTCCATTTGCCTGAAAAATTGTCTTCCAACCCTTGACTCAGAGCTTTAATTTGTCTTTTGAAGCCAGGTGTGTTTCTTGCAGACAGCAAATAGATGGCTTGTGTTTTTTAATCCAGTCAACCAATCTATGTCTCTTCAGTGGGGAATTCAAGCCATTAACATTTATTGAGATAATTGATAAGTGTGGTAGTATTCTATTCGTCTTATTTTGTGAGAGTCCATTGCTTAGTTTTATCTTTTGCATCAGTGTGGAGGTTTGGTTCTGTCCTTTAATTTCTGAGTTCTTACTTTGCTGCTGATCCATTGTGGTGGTCAGTGTGCAGAACAGGTTGAAGTATTTCCTGTAGAGCTGGTCTTGTTGTGGCGAATTTCCTCAATGTTTGTATATCCATAAATGATTTGATTTCTCCGTCAATTTTGAAGCTTAGCTTAGCAGGGTACAGAATTCTGGGCTGGAAATTGCTCTGTTTAAGTAGATTAAAGGTAGATGACCATTGTCTTCTTGCTTGGAAAGTTTCATTAGAGAAGTCTGCGGTCAATCTGATGGATTTGCCCCTGTAGGTCAACTGGCGCTTACTCCTGGCAGCTTGCAGAATCTTTTCTTTTGTCTTGACTTTGGACAGGTTCATCACAATGTGTCTTGGAGAAGCTCGGTTAGAGTTGAGGCGACCTGGGGTCCAATAGCCCTCTGAAAGCAGTGTGTCAGAATCTTTGGTGATATTTGGGAAATTTTCTTTTATAATATTCTCTAGTATGGCTTCCATTCCTCTGGGGCATTCTTCTTCCCCTTCTGGAATTCCTATAACTCGTATGTTGGAACGCTTCATAAAGTCCCATAATTCTGACAGTGAACGTTCTGCTTTCTCTCTCTTCTGCCTCTTTTACTATCTGAGTTATCTCAAAAACTTTGTCTTCTACCTCTGAAATTCTTTCTTCTGCATGGTCTAACCTGTTGCTGATACTTTCCATTGCATCTTTAAGTTCCCTGATTGACTGTTACAGTTCCTTCAGCTCAGCTATATCCTTTTTATATTCTTCATATCATTCATCTCTGATTTGATTCTGTTTTTGGATTTCCTTTTGGTTATTTTCCACTTTATTAGCAGTTTCCTTCATCGTTTCCATCATTTCTTTCATTGTTTTCAACATGTGTATTCTAAATTCCCTTTCTGTCATTCCTAACATTTCTGTATAGGTGGAATCCTCTGCAGTAGCTACCTCATGATCCCTTGGCGGGGTTGTTCTGGACTGGTTTGTCATGTTGCCTGGAGTTTTCTGCTGATTCTTCCTTATAGGTGATTTCTTTTATCTGTTTCCTTGCCCTAATTTTCCTTTCACTTCCTCTTGCTCTTTAAGTTCTCGTGCCTGTGGAAGTTGCGGGCAGGTTTAGACGGATTGAACACACGCGACCACTTGCCGTTTTTCCACTGTTTTAGTCCTCCTCTTCAAAAATAAAGGTTTTAATTTTACCTTCACTTGTTCCTTAACCTGATCTTCCTTATGTCTAGGTCCAGATTTATGAGCTATGTCATTTGTCTTCTCTCTGGAGGATATCTTTTAACATTTCTTTCAAGGAGGGTCCAGTGCCCATAAATTCCCTCAGTTTTTGTGTGACTGAGAAAGTATGTTTTTTTTTCTTTATTTTTGTAAGGCAGAGAATCCTAGGTTGGTGGGTTTTTAATCTCAGCATTTTAAATACTTCACTGTACTCTTTTCTGGCTAGCATGGAGTCCAAAAAGTTAGATATAATTCTTATTTTTTTCTCCTCTACAGGTAAAATAATTTTTTCCTCTGACTTCTTTTGGAATTTTTTTAATCTTTGATTTTCTGTAGTTGGAAAATGATATGCCCATGGATAGTTGTTGTTTTGCTTTTTTTTTTTTTTTTTTTTTTTGTATTTATTCTGCCTAGTGTTCTTTGAGCTTCCCAGACCTGTGGTTTGGTGTTGGATATTAATTTCAGGAAACTCCTAGTGATGATGATAATATTTTTTTCTGTTCCTTTCTTTCCCTCTTCTCTTTATGGTATTCTCATTATGCATATGTTACATCTTGAATAGTTATCCCACCATTCCTAGATATTTGGGGGATGCCCCCCTCCTCAGTCTTTATTTGTTTTATTTTTGTTCATTTTTGAGGTTTCTATTGCTGTACCCACACACTCAGAGACTGTTTCCTCAGCCATGTCCAGTCTACTAACAAGCCCATCAAAACCATTCTTCATTTCTGTGTTTTTTTTTTTTATCTCTAGAATGTCTTCTTGAGTCTGTCTTTATAATTTCTTTTCTCGGTTTATATTGCCATGTGCCCTTATATGCTTGTGCTAATATCTTAGCGTATGAATTATAGTTTTTGAAATTCCCTGTCTGATTCCAAAATCACTACCATATCTGAGTCTAGTTTCTGAGGTTTGCACTGTCTCTTCAAACTGTGCTTTTTGCCTTTCAGTATGCCTTGCAATTTTTCCTTGATAGTTAGATATTATAGACTAGATAAAAAACCTGTAATAAATAGGCGGTGAGTAAGGTGGTGGTAAGGTGTGCAGGGAGGGAAAGCATGCTGCAGCCCTGTGATGAGGTCTTTCCAGTGAGCCTGAGCTCTGCACTGTGAACTTCAGCAGTGCCTCTCCATCTTCCCTTGGTGGGGGCAGAGTGGCTAGGGTGGACTTGGAGATGGATCTGATAAAACCCCAGTAGGTTAAGTTCTGGTGAAATAGCTTCTCCTGTGGGAAAATCTTATTAAGAAGAGCAGAATTCTCTGGCTTATTTTAAAAAAGACTCTTTTCCCCCTTCCTTCTGCTGAAGCCATGAGGGGATTTTTCTCAGATTTACTGTAGCAATCTGGTTGAACTCCTGGGGGTAGAAGTCCCAAAAGGCTGGGGCGCAGGGGACTGGAAGAGCTCCATGACTGGGTCCACCTAGAGTTTTGATCCTGGCTTGTCTGCACCAAGCCCCCAGCAGTCCACCAGTTCCAGTTCCAGTTTGCTACCCTGGCCCTGTTCCTGCAGAGCTTTCTGCTCCAGTAAATTGTGATGCTCTGTTCGCCTGGCTGGCTGTCCATTTGGGGGGCAGGAGTTTGCCCTGGGACCTTGCTCCACAGATATAGCTAAGAAGAGTTGTTGGTTTTATAATTTGTTCAGTTTTTTACTTGTTAGAATAAAGCTGACTTCTAAACTGATTTCTAACTGGAAATCAGCAGTTTGTATTTAGCGTTGATGCCTGTATCAGAGGCAACTGAGTCATGTGGGAAAAACAGAAGCATTCATCGAATTCAGACTTGTAGAACTGAAAGGAGCTTTAGAAGTCCAACTGCAGGCATTTCTCTCTCAGGAATAGTTAAGCATTTTAGCAGAATAATGGAGTAGACTGTATATACAAGCCAGTAGGACCCCCTGGGATCCAGAATTCAAATTGACGTTGTTTCAGAGAAAAGAGTTAAGTTCTATTAGAGTCTTTTTGTTCTCTCTGGAAGGAAGTATAAATGTGATATTTATTTGTAGGTAAATAAATATTTGTTTAATATGTGTAGAAAGAATGGCTGGAAGGAAGTAACTAGAAACAGTGGTTATCTCCATGAGCTGGTTTTGTGTGAAAGGATGATGGGTGATTCTTATTTTCCTTCTTTTGCATTTCCTAAATTTAATCTCAAATGAACATGTAACACTTCACGAACATCTAGTACAATCAGAAAGAAAGGTAATGTGGGGCCATGAACATTTGTCCATGTCTCCTACAGTCTGCAAGATGAACGTTCACCGTCGATGTGAGACCAACGTAGCTCCCAACTGTGGCGTGGACGCCAGAGGAATCGCCAAAGTGCTGGCCGACCTGGGCGTCACGCCAGACAAAATCACAAACAGCGGCCAGAGGAGGAAAAAGGTAACTGGCTGTTTGCTGGTGTTTCTGGAGCCCTTTCTGGACTGGCATCTCTGCTGTGGCTTCCTGAAAGAGCTCTGAAGTGAGGTTCGAAGATTCTTGGGTTTTAAGGTGTTTTACTCAAAACAGCGTCTGCTTAAAGAGAAAAAAAGGAAATGAGGCTAGGCAGGTATCATTAAAGTCTCCTTCAGCTCCAGAAGTGGGGGGGAAACAAAGCAAGCCTCGGGGTTATGTTTGCCAGAGAAACATAAGCTTTGAGATGAGGACTTTGAAAAGTCTTCTCGAAAAAGGTTAACTCTAGACCAGAAGACAAACAAACAATAAAAAGACTCATTTGCCCCCCAAACTGGCATGAAGCAAGGTCATTGTCTGCACTTTGCCCCCGGTATTATTATAATGAAGATAAATGGAGGAAATGTTGGAACTACATTCTTGGGAGAAAGCCAAGGAGATTTGTGATCGTACCAGTGCTGAACTGTCCGAGGAATATTGTTAATGTTCCATGACATAAAACATCTGGGCCTTTCTTGGGAGACCTATCACTGTGATGGTCTGAGTATCAGTAGGAAGAGATCCATTTGTTAAAATGTTATTTTGGCACGTGAGGGCCCGCAGACCTAAACAGAACTAGAGGCATCTGTAGCCCTTTGTTTACAGCCCCTTCTTTAGTGTTGGATCCTCGCCTAGAAAATTTAAGAAGTCTTTAAAAAGGAAATTATGAGAAAATCAGAAACATGTTAACTGGGCAAGAAATCCTGGGGAAAGAGTGCGGTGGGGTGTAGCCCTCCTTGCCCACTCTCACACATCCTTGGGCTCTTTGCTAAAAAAACAAGTCTGACTCTAGATGCCTCTACAGTCTTGGCTCCGAAATGTGCTCCTTAAATTTTGCCCTGAAATTCCTTCTAAAGCACCCTGAAGTTCCTAGTTATCTGCTCAGTTTAGAACCTGCCAGTCTCTTCCTTGGTGCCTCTCAGAAGAGCCTTTTCTCTCACATGGGAAGGGATGGGTTGTTTTTATTTTCTGAAACTTCTCTTCCTTCTCTGTTACCAATGAGGGTTTCAGAAAAACTCTCTTCTCCCTGGTTAACTTTGAGCTTTTATAGTTTTGGTAGTTCTGCACAGTTCTGTAAATCCCGTTGGTAGAAATTGGACTTCAGTTGTTGACCCAAGGTGTCAGAATTGCAAGCAGATGGCCAATGCCCAAGGATGCCAGGGCCCCTGCTAAAGATCCGGGTTGTGCGACACGCTGATGACGATGTTAGACACGTTACCAGCACTGCAGAGTCCTTTTCAGGAGACATGGGTCGTTTTCATTTTTCCTGGCTGAAAGTAAAGATAGGATCTCTGTCCTGAAACATTTAAAAGGAAACTCAATACCTGCCCTCTCTCTCCATGGGTTAGAATGTTAGTGGGACATTACTTGCCTGCCTTGGATTTGAGGGAACCTGGTGGAAAGAAGCCAACTTAGAGAAATTCAGGAAGGGGCAACATGAAAGGCTAAAAGACTGTAGTCCTGATATTTTTATTGCTGTGATGCTTCGGATGTAAAACCTGGAAAAAGCTAAGTCACAGCTCAAGTTAGTATAACAGGATGGGGGAGAAGTGCCTGTGACCAGAAACTGCAAAGCTTGCAGGAACTTCAGGCCCCGTTGTGTTGTCCCTTGCCAGTAGCCCAGAAAAGGACATATGCCCACACTGGGTGGACAAAGAATGAAAGGGACTAGACATGTTTGTGATGTGACTTAGTCCAAACCACTGACTCTAATGGCAACTTAAGTGAATGTGCCAGCATCTTTGCCAAGAAACAAACTTCACTGAGGGTTTTCTACTAAAATGTGCTAATGATGATCAGGTCATCTGGAAAGATTTATTGAGCATCTATTATGCAAGTCACTAGAGGCAATAAAAGTGCTAGGTAGTCCTACCTTCAGAGAACTTATTGCTGAGGAGAACCCCGCCCCACAACGTACACCTACAGATATTAACTACGTGAAACTGAATAAGGCAATAAGTGCCCAAAAGATGTTAGAGACAAAATGTGGTATTGCTTTGATAAGATGACTTGCATAGTTGGGCAGGCAGAGGAAGGCTTTATGGAAGAGGTGAGGTTGAGCTTTGCTTTGAAAGGTCAGTTATATTTGGATAGGATAACAATTGAACAAATGAAGTCTTTGTCTTCTCTATTTTTTTCTTTTATTAAGTCACACACACATAGATCATGAATACATTTATGCAGATGTAGGGTACAATGTGTTTTTTTTATACAATTTGGAGTGCATACATCAAACTAATTAATATAGCTTTCACCTCATTTACTTGATTATTGTGTTAAGACATCTATGTTCTATGCTTGATAGATTTGACTTGTGTCTTCTCTTTAATTGGCCACTGAAACCTTGAGTCTATGCTTTCATAGGATCAATCCAGCAGGTGCCGCTGTGCACCAGACTCCTAGAACTCCTGTTGCAGTATCTGGAACTTTTCTTCTGATGGCTCTCTTCCTTCTCTCCTTTCTAGCTCATGGCTGGTGCTGAATCCCCACAGCCTGCTTCTGGAAACTCGCCGTCTGAGGAAGATCGATCCAAGTCAGCACCCACCTCCCCTTGTGACCAGGGTGAGACCCTCAGATTTGCTTCCTTACCTCTGAGCTCTGTCACTGAAAAGACCAAGGCACTTAGGCCTCCTCACCCAAGAAAGACCTTATTAGGATAAATAGCTAGACGCCTTGGAAGGTCTTCAGACACTCTTTCCTGTTGGTTTAATAATTATTCACTCTACAAGAATTTCTTGGGAGATGGGCACTAAATGGCCATGCCTGCCTTAAAATTCCTTCCAGACCAGGGTTAGAGAGTATGTGATGCTATGATGTGTTATTTTCCTTGGCCTATTTTCTAGCTTCCAGGTATAAGGCAGCAAGAGGGGTTCACCTTCTTTCCTTAGCTCTCTGCTCAGTATCTGGCCCTAGACCTGTCAGCCTGCTCACTTGAGCTGAGTTTGACAACCTCTACTATCATACCCAAAACTTGAGATCAGGTTGAGTTAGGAAACATTCTCCCTGACCATCCCCTATCCTGGCATTTGGGTGGGTGGGGCTAGAAAAATGAAACTGGAAAAGAGATTGAGAGAAGGGGGAAGGAAACCAGCTCTAGACCTGACTCTCTCCACAGCTCAGCTCAGGGCATCTCCTTTTGATGGAAGATGCTTAAAGTAGTGATAATTTCTGCAGATGTGATATGCATAGTAATATTCTGCAGGCTTCTAAGAATGTGAGGCGAGGAGGGCTTGCACATTTAAAATATTTTGCTCTGATGACGAGTACCAGACATCACTGGGAAGGGCTGTGTGCCTGTGCAGGACAGAAACAATCACAGTAGCGTAAGAGTCATGCCTTGATTTCCTGTTGCCCGTTTTGTATTCATTACCCACATTCTACCATGACATCCACTCTGTGTTGACACTCCGTTACTGCCCAACAGGGTGGGAAGTGCAAGGTGTGAGAGTTGGGAAGATTTGTCCCAATGTCATGAGCTGAGTCAATGGCAAGAGTGAGACTATACGCTCCTGGCATAGGGATCTACTATCAGAATTCCTGCTGTCAAACCCTCCCTGGAAGTCACCAATATGACCCAGCCCTTCTTATCCAGTAGTGAATAAAGCAACTTTAGGAACCATCTATTAGTTCTGATGCTACAAAATAATTGGTCTCAGTCCCTCTAAAATTAATTTTCTGTGTCTTTATACTCTACCTCATTCCAAAAGAGATTTAACCTTTTCATAAGTAACCTGGCAGCATTCTGGGGCCTGCAAATTTGAAGATATTATTCTGGGCCAGTGTGGGCACTTTCCTCTTTCCCTTTTTGATGCTGATACCTGCTTTGAGAGCTTCAAAGAGGCAGGGTCTTGTGGTCCAGAGAACCCAGGCAAGAGTGAGGAGACCCTGGTGTGTAAGCCTGGCTTCTGCCCTATGTGCTGTCTGGCCATAGCAGAACAGAGTGCCTCTCAGGGCCCTGCTCAGCCTGGCCAACAGGCACGGGTATTTCCCAGTGGTGATGTGCACAAGTGGTTGAGAAAGCCCTCTTAGCAAGACTTGGCATTATCACAGTATAGAGGACATAATTTCTCTTCCTTCCATTGCAAAAACACACAGAAAAACACATTCTTCTAGCTTTAGTGTCCCACATACCTATGTTCTGCCTTGATGTTTAGCTCTATGGGGAGATTAAAGATGACCTTAGTTAAGAGTGATAACTCTAACTGATGAACTGGTATGAGGAATATCCATGGACCCAGAATCTGCCACCCATCTCCCGCCCCAGCTCATCTCAGAGCAGCCCAACTCCAGATCTAAGAAAGATCTCCGAAATTCCTGAGTGAGCCCTCAGGGGGTTCTGTCCTTGTGAGAAGAAGCTGAAGATCTTTCTATCAAGCGGCATGTGATTACTCACTCCTGATACTAATTCCCAAGGGTTAAGAGTCTATGTTCCCTTTCTGCAATCCCAGTAATTCATGAGAATCTTTTAAAATTGGATTGTGTTCAAATGCCCACTTCTACACAGAAATGTGTATCTTGGCGAATGAATAGCTAACCGTAAAGCTCTTTCAAATAGAAAAGGGCAGAGGATCACCCAGCGTTATCACCCCCAGGTAACTCAGGTCACATGCTCTGGAGGCGGCACAAGACTGTCTCACTGTTGTGAAATTGTACTGAGGAATTCCCTCCCTGTCAGAGATAAGTCTGCATCATGTCACTCTGGGAAGCAATTCTTTGGTTAACGATCAGCCCATTGCTCACTTTGTTAGATAATCTTGTGTAAGATGAGTATTTAGAACAAACCCAGCAACAAGGCCAGGTAAAGACCTTTTACAAGGTGAGAAGGCTCCTGGTCTCAGTTGTTGACATAATTATATCACCAGTGGTATCTGAGTAGGTGTTCTCATCTCCAAAGGACGCTTGGAGGGTCCTTGCTGCCTATGTGGCCCCACTGAGTTCCAGTGAAGGCCCAGCTTCCTGGGCTGCACTTAGAAGAAATGGAGGATGCTGCCAGGCGAAGAGGGTGGCAGAGAGGTGGCCAGGTCCAGGGCCATCTGCGGGAGCTTACGAGGACAGGGTAGTGACTGTGTCCTCTTCCTCTTTGCACAGTGACCCCCACTGTACGTTAGGGGCTGATGAGCATGTGTTGAACAAAGAAAGGAACACACAGGGCTGCCACCTGGGTCTGTTGCCATGAAGAACCAGACAGAAGGTTGAGATTCTGAGGATTGAGTCCTGAGATGGGAAGGGCTCACGGGGTGTGCACTAATGCAGTATCTTGTTGCCCTTGGCCCTAGAAATAAAAGAACTTGAAAACAACATCCGGAAGGCCTTGTCATTCGACAACCGAGGGGAGGAACCTCGGGCAGCGTCGTCTGCTGACGGGCAGCTAGCAAGCCCTGGTGAGAACGGGGAAGTCCGGCAAGGTCAGGCCAAGCGCCTGGGCCTGGATGAGTTCAACTTCATCAAGGTGTTGGGCAAAGGCAGCTTTGGCAAGGTCTGTGGTGCACCGGGGAGGAACTGTTAGTTTTCTCTGTCCCTGGGCAATGCCTGAGCAGGTTGATCTAAGATTAAAAGAAGAGCCTTTCATCTGGGTTATGTTTTCCTTCCTTGTTGAATAGAAATGGCCGAGAACCAAGCAGATAGGACCCCTGGCTCAACTGTCAACCAGTTATGGGACTTTAGTTATTGAACCTCTTTAGAATTAAGTTTTTTTTTTTTTCCCATTTGTTAAATGGGAATAGGAATCAAGTGAGATGTAGATGGAAAAGCACTTCAAAAAGTTGAAAGCAGGACAGCGCCTGTGGCTCAGTGAGTAGGGCACCGGCCCCATATACCGAGGGTGGCAGGTTCAAACCTGGCCCCGGGCAAACTGCAACAACAACAACAACAAAAATGGCCGGGCATTGTGGTGGGCACTTGTAGTCCCAGCTACTCAGGGCTGAGGCAGGAGAATCGCCTAAGTCCAAGAGCTGGAGGTTGCTGTGAGCTGTGACGCTATGGTACTCTACTAAGGGCAACAAAGTGAGACTCTGTCTCCAAAAAAAAAAAAAAAAAGAAAAAGTTGACAGCATATACAAACATGCTCACATTCTATCATCAATGCCAGTGACAATGCATTTCTTCCCCCCTTCAGAGACGCATCTGAAATTCTGTTCTATTTTATTATGAAGACTTTGAAAATGAACTCTGGAATCTCTGCCCTCAGTGAACTTTGGGTTCAAAGCAAATCTTAGCATGCATCACTCTGGAAGTTAAATGTTATCTAACAGCTTTTCTGACAGTGAATGTACTGTTTATCTTCCACATGTGGCAAGAGAATGGGATCCAATCACGCTTGGATCCTGTCCTCTGCCCTTAGGGCCATTCTCCATACCTGCTCCCCTCGGAGACAAACATGATAGTGGGGGTTATGGCTCCAAGTGTGCTCAGTAAAGCCTTAATGGTAATTGGCCATCCTGATGACTGAGTGAGATGGAAAAAACAATCCCTGTTCTTTTTAGAAAGAAGAAAGGGGCAGAGAGCCAGGAAGCTGGTTGGTTTTTCACCCGACCTCCTTGATTCTCCATGGCTCTTCTCAAAGCTGTGCCTGGCTGTGACCTCCTGGAGCAGAAAGGCCCCACCTGGGGACCAAGCAGCTCCCTTGGGTCATATGGCCCTTGTGTGTGCTGCACTCTTGAAAGCAGCAGCCTGTGGGCCATTCCAGCTGGTTTTCAGCCCTGCTCACCTGCCCCTATCTCATCCTGAGATCACTACTGCAGGAGGGTAACTGGCGTTTACTTAAATAGTAAAAGCTGAAGCAATCACATTCCTTAGAAACTGACTAAATTAGACCCCAGTCCTCTGGCTGGGCATGACCGTGGGATGTGAACAGGATTTGATTTAATTTTGAACGAGATTCAAGGGAAACAAGCAGACTCAGATTCCAGTTTTCCATATAGTGTAGACAGGATAGGAACTTCAGCTCTGGAGTGTGGAGGTTGTTTCTTAGGAAAAACCACATCCAAAGCTTGAGCCAATTTTTAAAGTCCTTATGACACGCAGGCGGCCAAGAGTCTGTAGGTTATCTATCATCACCAACTCCCTCTGCAAGGTTCTGAGTGGCTGCTTTTTAGCTTTGACAACTCACCCTGAAGTACTAAGGAGTTATTTTAAAAGAGAAAGACTTGTGACATTTGTGGGTGAATGAGTGCAAAACTGTCAAATATAGGAACACTTTAAGAAAATAGAAACTGTTAATTAGTTCTCTGGAAGAGGAATCGTGTTTCCAACTTTAAAGCTATAGAAGAAACCAGAAGGCAAACAAGGACAGATTCAACTAAAGATAAATGATTCTTTTCAATAGAAAAAAAAATATTATAAAACTGGCTTGGTGAAATCTTTTCAGAAAATAAAGGACTGGTTATTTATCATATGTACACAAATTTGCAAGAAATCAATATAACAGCAGATAACTAGACACAAATAATTTACATAAAAAGAAATAGAAAACAAATACGTAAGAAGTTCCAGAGTCCAGCACAAAGGCTGGTAACAGTAATTGCAGCTACTTAGGAAGCTGAGACGGGAGGAGCACTTGAGCCCCCGGGAGCTGAAAGCCGTAGTGAGATAAAATGGTGCCACTGCCCTTCAGCCTAGGTGGAAAAAAAAGTTTTATTGCAAGTTGAAACAGCATTGGGCTAACATTTCATACCTATTAAATGAGTTAAAAAAAAAAAAAAAAAACTTCAATGGAAAGCATTCCATGTTGGTAAATTGCCATGAAAGGAAAAACACTTGTGTGTTGCTAGTGGCATATTGTATCACACATCCTTTCTGAAAATAACTTAGGAAATGTGCAAGATGTTTAACCTTTAATCTACTTCTGAGGATTTCTATGGTAAAGATGTAGTCCAAAAGAAATAGAAACACTTTACGTACAAAATACAAAGTGCTACTTACTTACGGTACTTAATCATTATATATAACTTACGTGTCTAATTTGAGGGATGTGGTTAACTAAATTGTAGTATATGTCTTTGAACTGAGCATAAGCAACCATGGTAATGATAGAGAACATGTAGAGAAATACAAAGTAATGTTCAGTTAAAAATAATTACCATATTTGCTGTACTACATTGTAGCTATGACAAGAATACATGAGCATATGACTAATCATTGGACAGATGTGCATTGAACTTCTTTTCTATGCCTGGGCACTGTGCCAGAGATTAAAAACAAATAAATTATAGTAGATATATTAGAAGGGCTAGCTTTTCTAAACATTTTTAAATGTTGTTATAGTATTCAAAATTAAAGAAAAATCAGTTTTTAAAGTATTGGGTATAAATCTTGTGTTTCTTCTTTTGATTTTATGCGTGCATGGATTGATGGGGGTGATTTTGATTGCAGGTCATGTTGGCGGAACTCAAGGGCAAAGATGAAGTATATGCTGTGAAAGTCTTGAAGAAGGATGTCATCCTTCAAGATGATGATGTGGATTGCACGATGACAGAGAAGAGGATTTTGGCTCTGGCACGGAAACACCCGTACCTAACCCAACTCTATTGCTGCTTCCAGACCAAGGTATGTTTAGGAAGAACCATCTTGGGGGTGACCTTGTGGAGGGCATTATAGTATCTTAATTATCCGATAAAATATCGATTTTAGACCCTCTACATTGTTTTCTGAAAGACTTTGTAAAGTGGAATGGATTTTGCCCTTAAAGATCAGGTGTATTTGAACAGCCTCATCTTCTTTAAGGTCATGGAATTTTTCACTCAAGGTTATGCTTGTGAAGGGATGAAGTGAGCAGTAGAAAGGCCTCTTTGCAAATATAGCTGGACAAAGCCAAATAGCTAAAACATAGTGTTTGCTCACTGGAAAAACCAACAGATGTGGTTAGCCTTTGCAGACTCCTAACTTTCTAGCACTCATCAAATCACTTACTAATAAATTCTATGTTAGTTTCAGGTCAAATGAAAAAGAGTAAAGGCTACCCTAATCTCTTCTAACCCGTGTAATATCATATGAGGATGTGACCAAATCCTTCAACTTTCATAGTGAAATACAAATATGAGGTGGCGTTTTAAATTTACCATGTAGGTGCCTAGGAGAACCAGAAGGTGGCAATAAAGAAACAAAGAAAATCTATACACCGTAGAACAGCCTGGCCTATGGGTATCATAAGGGATTTGTTCCTTCTTGTTAACAAGAAAAGAAATGCCAACATTCTTTGTGAAGCTTTTACTATCCTTTTTGGGAAGGGGCACTAGTCTTTGAGGATCATTATGGATTTGTAGCGTTTGGTTTCTTGAGAAGGAAAGACAACCTCCCCTGAGGCTCCTGCCTGTGCCTATCTGGAGCCCAGATGGTGGTGGTGCATAACCTCACCGGGGCATAACCTCACCTGTCTGTGTTCATTTTGAGGGCCTGTATTTTCACTCCGAAGTCAGTGATAACTCATCTGGATGGCAGCAAGTTTTTATTTTATTATATTTCACTGAATCTTTCCCATGTGCCATACCAGGTGCTAGAGTGAACCAGTCCCAGCCCCTGACCTTGGGGAGGGGACAGTCTCTGGAGTACACCGGTTTTCAAAGGGTATTTCCAAGAACACTGAGAAGCTGGGTTCTTGAGAAGCTATAAGTAAAAAGGGACTCTCTGGTCCTTGATCACTGCAGTCTGGACCTCTCTTAGAGAGTCTCAACACATTGTTTACTGGAGTCCTTGAGGAGACCTTCAGTGGAATAAAAAAATTACCTTTGTTTAATCTACTTTTTCTCAACTTATTTGATCCCAGGCTCCCCATCTCTTTCTCACACTCCCCATGCCTGTTCCACACTGAGAAACACTGACCTGATGGGGTATTTTTCCTACCCCTTTGATTTCTCAGGAGAATCGGAAATATCTTCTGAAAACCTAAAAATCACTCTGATATCCTTGAACAGCACTTGTGTTTCTTTGTCTATGAAATGTTCCTCAGGGAGCCCTATTTAGATGCAGAGTTCAACATGATACAGATTCGGGGACTGGGTCCACTTTCTTTCCTCCACTGCAATTTAATACTGGATTAACAAGAGATGGATGGTGTTCTCCATGCTTTTGTCTTCCATGGGGCCTGTCACAGCACCTCACACCTGCGAGATGCTCACTGTCAAAATCAGCGGCTTAAAAGATTTTCTCAAAGCCACATTTTCTACTTTCTCTCTCCTCTCTCTTTTTTTGCACGCATTTAAAAACTGGGTTTCAGAGAAGTTAAAATCATTTTGTCTACAAAAACTTCCTGTTGGCAGAATCTGACCTGGCCTCTCATCCCTCCTCTGGGACTCCCAGGCAAGTGAGGCCTTTTCTGACACCACATTGTCGCTATCTTGTGTCTGACCCAGCACTGTTGCACTGTCACTATCTCCACTGTGTGGAAACTCTCCTACCCACTGCCCCCAGAAGGTGCTCTCATCTCTCTCTGTCAGAGGTGGCTTCCCAGCAGGGAGCTGCCCTGGCTTCCGTCTTTGGACACATTGCCAAGAGGGCCAGCATCTTAGGAGGGGCTCCGTCTAGTTGTGAGGATCCTGTGGGGACCTGAACATGGTGGATCTTGGGAAGCTACAGTTGAAGGTCAGCCTGGTGAGTGAGCGGATGGGGGGGGGGCGGATATCTTCAGTGTCACCATTGCTCTCTTCCCTGCATTGTAGGATGGTCGGGCTGAGGTTCCTCAGTGGGTGGTAGCTTTGGGAGTATAAAAAGCTATTGAATGCCACCGTGGATTTCCTTAAAAGTAGAACAGTGATCCAACCGATGTGGATGTTTGGGTATGGATGGCTGGGGTGGGAGTGAGGGTGGGGAGAGAAGGAACTTTGTAGGCACACTTATTAGAGGAACTTTACACCAACACTATTTAGTAGAATACTTTGCTTTATACACCAGATGTATATTCATCTAATTTTTCTTAAGTGAATCATGGTTCAACCTCACTGAAGGATCTTAACTTATTTATGAAAGGAATCTTATGAAGAATCATCTTGTAAACCCCCAACTTAACTTTTTTTTTTTAAAAAAATGTAATTTTTTCAGCAGCGCCTGTGGCTCAAAGGAGTAGGGTGCCGGCCCCATATGCCGGAGGTAGCAGGTTCAAACCCAGCCCTGGTCAAAAAAATAAAAAAGTAATTTTTTCTATGACAGCCAGTGGTTTTAAAAGGCAGCTCTTATTCACCTAATTGAGGTAGGTGCTGGGTGTGGAATTATCAGCGAAAAAGAAGATGCTTTGCAAGTGGAGAAGTTTGCTGAACGAGGGGTTGGGAGGTTATACTGACTTCCACAAGCGCAGAGAACAGCACACAAAGCTGAGTTCAGGTCTCATGCGGGGAAGGGGCTCAAGCCGTGATTTGAAAGGTAAGGAGGATTTAGATAGGATTTGGGTGGAAATGGGAGCTGGATTTAGTAGCCATAGAAATTGGTCTTGCTTGAGTTTTACTTTTCCTAAAAGAAAGGGTGGTTCCTCTGAGCCACTCTAAACCTGGTTTCAGGTAAGACTCTAATACATGATTAAGGAACACAAAGACCAGATTGCCATCCTATTAAGATTTCTTTCATTCGCGTTTAATTATGACACATGGAGCAGCAATAATGTTAAGTCAGGCTTAATTATTTGTTACCTAATTTGTCACCTAATTAATTATTTGTCACCTAATTAATTATTAGGTGAGCCTTTATTTTTCTGCCCTGTTGGAAACATTCTTCTGAGCACTTTCTGAGAGATTGCACACAACTGCGGTCCGTGCCCTACACACAGGTTGCCTGGCAGGACTCTGAAGCATGTGCTGTGAAAGGAGCCCTATCTTAAATGGCAGCCAGTGGTGGTGATCTGCAAACCCATTGGCATCCTACAGACTCTCACTGCACACAGGAAGGAAAGTTGGAGCCACGTCTCTTGGTTTTTTTGGTTTGTTTTGTTTTTGGGATTCTTTGAGGGCACAAGAAACCAGGTTACACTGATTGCATTTGTTAGGTAAAGACGTCACTTGCTTTTTGTGCCCAAGTCACGATGGCATAATTAGATCTGGTCCCTGCAGCCCACTGGAAGACCGAGTTGCAGCTGAAGAGTGATTTGGGCTTTTCCGTGCTGAGTATAACTGCTCTCAGCTTGCGTGTTCTGGGTATTCTTTGTGGGATCTGGACAGACAAAAGCAAGTGAAGTGGTCCCATCTTTCTTTCCTATGCCTAGTGAGAAAAGGCAGACAGGCCAATAAATGAAGCTGGCAACTGTAACTTCAGTCGAATTCAAATCATGACGTTTGACCAGAGCTCTTTGGGATGCTAAAGTTGCCTGAGCCAAGTGGGGTGTTCTACAAATTCTATTTAATTCTCTGTCAAGACTTAAGTCCAGAAAAGGAGATAAGGGACTTCTGATTATAGCTAAAATGGAATAGCCTCATTCATCCCAGGGCATCCCTCTTGCCACTGAAAAACCCTGAACATGATTCTTACTTTATGAGAAACTGGCATAGGTGTAAAGAATTAAGTCTGTCGATATGGGTGAGAAACTAACATTTTTGTATTTAAAACTGCCAGATGACTTTTAAATGGATGATATTAAGTTATTGTCAGTAGTGTTTAACTGACACTACTCACGAGAAAACGTATTTTTCTCATTACAGTTGTGTTTTTTTTTTTTTAAAAAGTTATGGTTCCAGTAGTCTTGTGCGTCTACTGGGTGCCAAACACCATGCTAGATTCTGGGGCTACAGAGCCACAAACACACCAACTGGGAACTCACGGAGATTGCTGTCTGGTGGGGAGAGACATGTAAGAGGTGATACTTTACCACGTGGCAGCTCTGCCCGTGGAGCCCCATGAGTGATAACTTCTGCAGAAGACAGTCAGGAAGGCTCTCTTCCTGGTGGAGATAGAAACTAACCTGGACCTGGAAGCAGAGATGGCGTTTGGAAGAGGGTAGGGGCAAAGAGATAGCAGCGAAAGTCTAGAAATTATTTCCACATTTTTACTCTTTTTCCAAGACTAGAACTCTCAGTTCATTCTGTGTTCACTTCTTCCAAGGAAATGATCATTCTGAATCACAGCAAGGAAGGAGAGGGAGAAAGGAGGAGCCTTCAGAAAATAAGGTGAGGAATTCCTGCAAGAGATGAGCTGCTGGTTGAGAGATAACGCTGGGGGCCTCCTGCTGGGCGGCTGGACTGTAAAAGTCATGGGCTTGCTCTGGGGTGGAGGGGAGAAGTGCCTTCAGAAACAGCTTCTCCCAGCTTCCTGTTCAAGCCCTAAATCACTAGGAATAGGACAGCCACTAAGAGGCAGGTTTGGTTTTTGCTTTCGTGTTTGAAGTTACGGGAAAGAAATTCCTGGATTTCTGGATTGTGCGCTCTCTGCATCTGTGGAAGTCGGTATAACCTCCTAACCCCTCATCAGTAAACGTGGCTTGAGAAGCATCTTGTATTTGTGATCCCCCACTGTTGAAACCGTCCTCTCCAACAGGATCCCACAAAACCTCTTTTGAATAATTTCACCCCTGATTTTTCCTCTTTAAACATTTTCATCTCCACACAGTCCTCCCCTCCCCCACCCTTTGGCATTTCCTGCCAGGCCTGGGAAGCCAAATCCTGGAGGGGTTTGCTGCAAAGGAAGCGAAGGGTGAACTCCTAGAGAATCTCCCTTGGCCAACCTCCCTCACTGCCCTGGGGAAAACGACGTGTGGAAAAATCCTTAAAAAGCAACCGGAGGCGTTGTCCAAGTGCATTTTAATAATCCGTGCTAACAGTTGGGAGAACCACTGAGAAAAGGGCTGTTGACAGTAAGGGGAAAAGTATAGTTTCAAGGAACTCTAATGTTTGGCCAACCGTTAACTCCCAAAACAGCAAACACGAATGTAAAAAACAAAGTAACACAGCAGGCCATTGCTAGATTTTCAATTTTTTTTTAAAGAAATGGTTTTGCCAGATTAAATCCAAAAGAACCGGGAAAGCAATTGAATTGTAAAGTATGAGCAGGCTGTTTGTCTGAGACAGCATGACTTTGAAGGGGACGGAGAGTTTGCAACAGGGTCTGGTGGGTGCTTCACGAGAGCAGACAGAGTGCTCCTCACAGTGGCTGGGTTGTGGGTCAGGCAGCCAACTGGAAATCGGCTTCCTCGCCAGTAACAGACTTCAAGTGGAGATGGCCTCAGTAGTTTGTTACAGATTTCAGTAAATGGTGGTCCCTGTCAGAGGTCTCAGGCTCTGTGTTGGCGACACTGGGGAGCTCCATGGCCTTACTCTGCAGAACCTCCAAGCCCCACACCATTTTTTCTGATCAGCAGTTAACACGTCTTTAGTGAGTGCCAGTGGTGTGCAAATCCTTGCAGGGCATAAGGAGACTTTTATGGAAGGGCCTTTGGTGGCACTATGGGGAGTGGAGGACATGCTCCACTGTGGAGTGATAGTGTTGTACATGAGGGGCTGGGAGTGCTCTGGCCAGTCCGAGCAGGGACATCACAGGTTTTCATGCTCAGACCAGACTTCATGGAGCCAGGAGGACTTTCTCCAGGTCTTGAAGCACAAGCACGTTCATTCCATGTGGTAGAAGAAACGGTGGCTGAGTTTCCCTGGGGACAGAGAGGGACGCGGTTGGCTCGCCATCTGGGTGCCACTGCCTCACGTAACCTCTTCACATGTAAGGAAGACTTGTGTTTGAATAGGACAGTCGCTTTTTAAAAATGCCTTCATTCATATGTCATCTGCCTAATGATGTCTCTGTGGGGTAGGTGTGGTTACTCCCCTTTTTTCAGATTTTTTTTGTTGTTGTGGTAGAAAACATGCAACACAAAATTTGCCATCTTAACAGTTTTTAAGTATATACTCCAGTAGTATTAAACGCATTTATATTATTACGCATTCATCACCACCATCCATCTCCATCACTCTTTATCTGGTAAAACTAAAACTCTGTAGCCATTGAACAGTAACTCCTCATTAAGTGCCCCCGCCCACAGGCCCGGCAACAGTGATTCTCCAGTCACTGTGATTCACAAAGCACCTCGTAGGAGTAGGGTCAGTGATTTGTTTTTGCAACTGGCTTATTTCACTTAGTGTAATACCCTCAAGGTTCGTACGTGTTGTATCATATGTCGGAATTTCCTTCCTTATAAAGGCTGGGTAATATTCCATTGTAGGTATAGACTATGTTTCATTTATGCTTTCCTCCATGGCTGGACTTTTTAACTTCCGTGTTTTAACTACTATGTACAATGCTGCCATGAACATGAGTGTAAATGTCTCTTCAAGATCCTGCTTTCAATTCCTTTGGCTATATACCTAGAAGTAGGTTCCTGGATCGTATGGCAGCTGTAGTTTTCATTTGTAAAGGAACATTGTGGAGGCATAATATTTTCCCTTGTGACATTGCCCTGTTTTACATCCCCACCAACAGTGCACAAGTGTTAGGATTTCTCTCCAACCTTGTCAACACTTGTTGTTTCCTGGGCTTTTGATAGTAGTCATTCTGATGTGTTGGAGGTAGGATCTCAGTGTGGTTGTGATTTGCATTTCCCTAATCATTCGTGGTAACTCCTTTTTACAGATGAGAAAGCTGAGGCCTGGGGAGGTCTTAGAACTTGTTTGTGATAGGATCCAGACTAGAATCAAATAGGCTTTGTTGAGCATAGTTTTTCTGCCTCCAGCTCTTCCCCCGTTCAGATTCTCTACTTCACATCTTCACCTTCACATCCCCCCTCCTCAGTCCCCATTTAATGTCACCCAGGTGGAGTCTGAGGGTGACAGCTCTGTTTTGCTTGGATTCAATAAAATTAGGACTGAATAAAAAAAAAAAAAAACGCCCCTTAAGCTGGCAGGAGTAGCCAAGTCTGGCAGCCCATTTCTGGAAATGTTTCTGTTTTCTGAAAGTGTTAAGAGAAGGGAGAAGAAAAGGCGAAAGTGGGGAGGTGGGGTTGTGGGCTCACGCATTATGCCCCAAACGGCCAGATCAGGGTTTTCCATTCAGCCATTGGTTCCTGAGCACCTACCATCACCCTGTGGGGGACATGTGAGGGATGTGGTGGGGACTCTAGGTAGGTGTGTGTCCTGTTTTCGTGAACTTGAAGCCTCGTGGGAGCATGTCCACTGCACCACAGCCTTCCCAATGCTGCCCTCCATCTAGTGCCCAAAACTCAGTGCTTTATTCTCTAAAAACCGTTAGCCTCTCCAAAAAATTTTTTTTGATGTTTTTAAATCACAAAGAACATTTGTTAAAAGAAAATAAGAATGCAAGTGACTGTTACCAACATTTCGATATGTATATTTTCAGTTTTTTTTTTTAATGTATCTGTTCATATGTATGTACTTGTAAAATTGCTCATATTTTGGTAAACTGTTTCCCCTGGTAACATAGTATCACTATTTTCCTTTTCACAAAATATTTTTCAACTGAGTGATTTTCTTGGGCCCTTACGGTATCTGAAGGCCTCTTGTAGAGAAGTTCTGTGTTGGGGACAGTAGGCGCTGAGGAGTGCCTGGCTTCCTGTGGAGCTGATACCAGCAGTGAGCCAGGTGCCTGGGGCCCATACTGCCCAGGGGTGGTGTTTGCTGCTGCCACAGAATGAACGCGCCTCCTAATTATGTTTCACTCTCGGTACCATGAACTTGAGTACAACTTCTTCATAGCCTATTTGACAATAGCATAATATAAATCAAGATTTAAGTTTCTTCAACATTGTATACACACATATACACACACAGCAGGTCCTTGAATAATGTCAGTTTGCTATAACATTGAGGGGCAACAATTGATTCCCTGGCAGGGCCCCCATCTGTGTGGAGTCTGCGTGTTCTCCCCACATCTTTGTGGATTTTCTCCGGGAGCTCCAGTTTTCCCCCACATCTCAGAGTTGTGCACATTGGATCAATCAGGGTATCTAAACAGCCCCAGCCTGACTGCGCATGTGCCAGTGTATCCTGTGACCAGCGGCGTGCTGGCCAGGGCAGGTTCCCACCTTGCATCCTGAGCTGCCAGCACAGGCTCCAGCCACCCATGCTCCCGAATAAGAGGGTAAACAATACTCTTGTCTGTTTCTATTAATGGTTTTTAAATGCATGGCTCTCATATTGACTTTGATGTTTAATATTAGAAGTGTTATTTCAGTTTTACTATTAGAAGTATCCTAAATAACGTTTTAAAAGCTTGATGTTTTTGTGCCTTAGGCACTTAACTCTTGTTCATATCAATTAGCCTGTGGTAAAAGTGGTTTCCTGATATGTCACTTCATTTCAAGTTGAGAACCTATTGGTGACATTGAAGGTCTTACTGTATATGTCTGGCTAGTGAGGTTTTGTTTTTGTTTTTATTTTTTTTACACCCCTACGCATGTTTACCCATCCTCCTAAACTATTTGCTCATTCTTGTGAAGTTGTTCATTTTCAAATTAGATTTTGTTGAGGTGCCTCAGTTGCTACAGTGTGTGTGGGTGTGGAGCTGGACACTGTGTGCACCGTGGCAGGAGGACCTGAATGCTTCCCCTCCCAGCACAGCAGCCCCTCTCACTTCCAACTGCTTCTTGAGCTAGTATTCCAAGGATGCTGACTTGTGAAGAAAGGATTTCACTTGGCTGGGGGGAGGGAGGAGTCAAGCCATTACAATTTCCACTGAGAGTTTGGAGTGAATCTTGATTTTTTTTTTTTTAATCTACTCACAATCTAATGCATAAGTGCAGGCATCATTTCCTGGAGCTTTCCATTAGCAAAACAGGCACATTCTTGGTAGCAATGGAATTTTGGAAACAGTTCCATTTCTCATTCTGCAACAGTGCTGTCTATAATTTGTTTGGATTGTTCACTGAAGTGCCCGCTGATACGTAAGATATGTCGGCCTCTGACCCACTGCTGGCAGGCACAGGGGCCTGTGACAATGTGACTGGGGTGCCACTCCATGGATCAAGGGATCTGCTCTGTGTCAGAACCTTTTCAGTTGCCTTTAGGATAAGGGGGCAGGTACTGGGATAGATGTGACACAATTTATATCAAACAGTAACTTAGAATAAAGGTGCTATGTGCTAAAGAGGAAAGAGACTTCTCTGTTGGTCGAGTACCTGCTATATGGCCAGCCTCATGCACAGTGGTTGAGAGCCAATTTCCTAAGTTTCACGTAAGTCCCGTGGGATATAGATATTGTTGCCAGTTCTTTGGCCAAATGCAGGAACTGAGACTCGGAGAAGCATATGCTGTTGGTTGGGATCACACAGTTAATTCACAGAGCTGGGATTCCGACCAGCAGTCCCCACCTTTGCCCTCTAAAGGGAGAGAAGGGCCACTGTGCATCGGGGCGAATGAGGAATGTGCTCTGCAGGGTGGTTGCTGGGGGTGGGTGGAGGAAGGAGTTTGCAGGAGTGGACCCCTCATTCAGGGAGCATGATGACAGGCCTGCTGCAGTGAGTTGTGAGGAAGACAACGTCACAAGGAGGTTCTAGGTCAGCTGGGGATTTCCTAAAGTGCGAGGCAAGGAGTTGAGACTTACAGTGCAAGTAAAGGACAATTCCGTGAAATGAGGACTTAGAAAGCACAAGTCTATGTAGCCTGGATTAATGGGAGAAATGAAAAGCATAGATCCCTGTGAGGAGGATGTTTCAAAATAGCCCAGGAGTCCCCAGAGGAGTAGGGAAGAACTTCTGAAGGAAGAATTGGCGTGGCTGATTTCCCCTCTGCATCTGGAAAGGCTGGCCTGCTTGTGAAGGAAGCAAAAGTATCATCCCATTTAGCGCTCCAGAGAATATTGATTGTGTAGCCCTGAACGGATTAGAAACAAGAACTTAGATTGCCGTCAGTTACCTAAGTGATCTATAAACTCATAAGGTGTCATTTGCCCACAGTTCAATAGGTACATAATGATCCAATTTAAATAAAAAGTTTCATCTTGAAATCTAAAACTAGAGGTCCAAGTTATCTAACCCTCTCCCAAACAAAGCCAGTTTCCTCTTGGTTGATGTCAGACCTGCCATGTCTCCCCAACACCTGTCATCTATTGGATTTCAGGATTTACCTTTTATTATGTGTCTATTTTTAGACTCAGGCTGAATTTTGATAGTGGTCTGATGTTTTCTATAGGGAAAGTCACATGGGGTGTTCTGTAGAGAAGCTTGTGCCTCCCTGTTGAGATGACTCAGCTGAAGTGACGGGCTTTCCTCATATAACCTGGACTTGTTCCAGTGGTCTTAGATACTTTAGATAACCTGGCTGGCCTCTAATGCTCTGACTTTGAAGATCTTGCCAGGTGGTGGGTAAAGCCCATTTGGCTATTTGTGTTCGTGTATGCCATATTGATTTACAGGGAACACAAGACACCATAAAGACAGGACCATGGGTCAAACTCTGCTTCTAGCCCTGGCTTCTGCCACTCATGATGATTGCCCTGAGATAGTTCTCTGGGCATCGATTTCCTCAGTCATAATAAGAAATGTGGGAAGACACAGAGGGAGCGAGATAACAAACATTATAGGTATATAGTGATTATTATAATTTTAATACAAAAAATGTGCATATATTTTTTGGCACCCAGCCTGAGCCCTCATTGTCATCAAGTACCTCTATGGCCCAACCCCTTGGCCTGTCTGGTCATCTCACAAAGGCTTAGTCAGTAGGATCCCATTCCCAGAAGTTATGTCCAGCTAAGAGATAAATGCTTTGTTTCTTAAACTATTTTTGTTTCTTAAACTATTCATAAATTTAGAGCTATAACTGGCTAATGTGAAGATCACATCTTTGGTTGTAGATTCCTAGGAGTTAGGTAACTCTTCCTTCCGACTGCCTGACCCAGAGCTTAAACAGGGATCACCAGACCATAGATTCTCCAAATACCTGTGTTTGCCCACAAGATTCCCAGGAATTCCTGGCAAACACTTTGTCTCCTGCCTGTCATGGGTGTGTGAGTGGAGGGCTCACATATTGGGACTGGCTCCCCAAGGTGGAAAGAAGAGGTTCGTGGTTCCAGTGAAGATCATCTTGGATGAACCTGACACCTAGTGGTTTATCTTTGCAGGTTGCTGATGTAGCCTGTACAGAGAGAGGCTCGCCTTGGCTTTCTATTTGGCAAAAACTTACATGTACTCATTCTATTCTAGGTTCACTTTTAAGCACTTTATGTGTATTAAGTGAACTGATCTTCAAATCAACCCCATTGAGGTAGGACTTATTCCAAAGAGAGGTGACACAGCTAGACATGGCAGAGCCTAGATTCAAATCCAGTTAGTTGACTTCCAGATACTTTATTTTGTCCAAATGCCCAGGGTAGATTAGGCTCCTGAGGACTGAACAGCAAATCAAACTCCCAAGAGACCAAGGTGTAAATAACATGGCAACTTGTAATGCGGGGACTGGACTACTTATGTGTGTTGACCAGGATACCCTGGAATAACTTTATGGGTGGTATTTTAGGCAATGTGAGTTGTGTTGGGAAAGACCAAGGTGTAAATAACGTGGCGATTGGTTGATTTGTAATGCGGGGACTGAACTACTTATGTGTGTTGCCCAGGGTACCCTGGGATAACTCTTTATGGGTGGTATTTTAGGCAATGTGAGTTGTGTTGGGAAAGCAATAGAGGGAAAAACAGACCCTCTGCTTCCTGTTTTGGGATTTTTTTTTTGGCAGACGCAATAGGAAGTTGAAGCATCTACTTTTGACCTCACTGGAGCATTTTGTTTTTACTATGACCTTCTAGGGAGAATGCCAGGAATGATCACATCACAGGCAAAGAGAATTCTCTCAGTTGGTCCCCTCAATGTGTCAGGAGGTACAAATTAACTCCCTTGTTGAGTCAATGTGGCCTTCACTTAGGATTCATCAGTGGTTGGTAACCCATTTTATCGGAACACGTGTGTGCAGATTGCTAGGGAACTAAGCTTATTACCTGACTCTGGCTCTTAGTGTCAAGCCAACTGGACTTGGGCCTGAGAAATTCATGGCCTTTCTAATCTCGAAACAGGAGTGGGTAAGGTGCAGTAACAGTCCAAAGATGAGAGTAGTTGGGGAAAATGATCTTTGTTCTAAATGTTTTGGCCACCATTTACCCAACCCATGCCCATTTTTGTTTCTTTAATCTTCCTCTCAGGTAATAGCATACATCCAAACAGAAGCCCTAACTTATGAAGATTTTCTAGGTTCAGCAGCATTAACGCTAAAAACATCAACAGAACCAAAAGAAATATATTATCATTAATGTTGAAATACTTGCATGATATAACTCACCCCAAGTTTTATTCCTTTTGGAGAATGTATTAGAGATCTGGGAATTATTTTTTGATGTACATAATCTGGAGACAAATTTCACAAAGTATAAGCAGCCTCCACTGAAAGAAAACTTGAAAATGTGACTTGAAAAAGCAAATTTAGGTCTGATTGTTCACCTTACAAATGCCAACTCCTAGTATAAAATGTTCATGAAAGAATTCACTAGAAAAGTCCCTGGGCTGGCAAGGCCCATTTGTGTTGCTAGACGTGGTGGCTAAGGCTTGGCAGAGTAACCAAAACCCGGAGCATCACAAACAGTAGCTCTGGAGGAGCAGGACCTAAGGCGAGTCCTCTGGAACTCGCGCCACCACCTGGGGAGTTATGTTAGATACGTTAGCGCATGTTAGACAGCCAGTATTTTTTGATACCTGGTATGTCTTGATCTAGTACCAGTATGCCAAGAACTGCTGGTCTATCCAGGGAGATATGGCTGATAGGTGAGCCAGAAAATGAAATGTTTGGTATAAAAGCATGTGTGGCAGAAATTATTTTAGAAAGTGAGAGAGAGGAGGGAGCTGAATGGGCTGAAATTGCCTGTATACTCCTACAGATGGAGAAATCTGAGGCGTAAGCATCGAGGTGCTCCTTCAGGGACACTCTTGAATGAAGGACTTTGTCACTGGAGTAAGAACCTTGGTACTACCGACCCCACGGGAGCACCGTGGTGAGGTTCCCTCTGAATCAAGGAGATTGGCTCTGTGGGGTTATAATACTGTGTTAAAAGGGATAATAAACCCCTGTTCAAGACAGATATGGATGTTCATGTAGTTCAGATCCCCCCTTCCAGCTGTCTGGCCAGTGTTGATCTCTGCTGCTTTAAACCACGTTAATGGGGGTGGGGGGGAGAATCAGCCCATTGCTATGGCAACCTCGAAGAGAGAGTGTCCTAGGCACTGGGCAAATGCATAGTCAGAGCCTTGTGAATGCCATGGACGGGAACAAACTGAGGACTTCCAAAAACTGAACATGATAGATGCTTCCAGCTCTAAAACCGTGATTCTTGGGCATCTGTATCCTGGGAAGGGTGGATTCTGTTTAGCTCCTGGAGTTAATTATCAATTCCAAAATCTTGATGACACGAAGTTCAGCATAAACTGCAGATATCCAAACACTCCTTCCTTCTCTGTGGAAATGGTGCTAACAGTTCACAGGTCCGTTGGAATAAAAACCCTGTTTAATCAAAACAAATAGGGCGGCGCCTGTGGCTCAAAGGAGTAGGGCGCCGGTCCCATATGCCAGAGGTGATGGGTTCAAACCCAGCCCTGGCCAAAAAAAAAAAACAAAAAGCAAAACAAATAGGCATTTATCAGATGGAGAGTCCAAAGTTAAGGGGCTATAAAAGCTCTGCAGATTATTCAAAAGATAGAGATGTAAAACTGAAAATCCCAGTTCCACAAAAAGGGACACTTGGACATCACAGGTGAAGAAAGACAAGAATGGGGAATGTGGTGTTGGCAGTTGGACAAAACTGGGAAGAAACATGAAAGACTGTGCAAAAATATTAGGAATATATATAGTGTTTGGGAAAAAGTTACCTTATCTGGAAGATAGTATTCTTTGGAGTGTTTCAATGCATTTCTTTCATCTATAACTCTACCAAATATATCACTTTGATATGAGGAAATATTTGGATTGAAAAGGGGAGAAACTGGCCACACTTTCCTAAACTCCACAGACAATTTGAATCTAAGAGAACAGAATGAATTGGTTCATTTGATGTGTCATGATATTTTAGGGGGCATGGCTGAGGGATACTTATTAAGGACACTTTTTTTTTTTTTTTTTAGAGACAGAGTCTCTTTATCACCTTTGGTAGAGTGCCGTGATGTCACAGGTCACAGCAACCTCCAGCTCTTGGGCTTAGGTGATTCTCTTGCCTCAGCCTCCCAAGTAGCTGGGACTAGGCACCCACCACAGTGCCCAGTTATTTTTTTATTGCAGTTTGAACCCACCACCCTTGGTGTATGTTGCAGTTTGAACCCACCACCCTCGGTATATGGTGCAATTTGAACCCACCACCCTCGCCCTACTCACTGAGCCACAGGTGCCACCCTAAGGACACTTAAAACAGAAAACAAAGGCCAGGTGGTGGTGGCTCACACCTGTAATCCCAGCACTTGGGAGGCTGAGGAGGGTGGATTGCCTGAGTTCACAAGTTCAAGACCAGCCCGAACTAAAACATAAGCAGGCATTTTGGTGGGAGCCAGTAGTCCCAGCTACTTGGGAGGCTGAGGTAAGAGAATTGCTTGAGCTCAAGAGATTGAAGTTGCTGTGAGCTGTGACCACCACAGCACTCTACTGAGGGCGACAAAGTGAGACTCTATCTCAAAAAAAAAAAAAAAATGAAAACAAGACCGCTTCAGAACAGAGACACATCATCAGAGCTGGTTATTTATTTGTTTATTTCGGATTAATGCGAAGGTACAAACAACTAGGTTACCATGTTTACATTTGTTAGGTAGAGTCCTTGTCGTGATTTTGTCTGGCACCCAGGAGGTGTACCATGTGCCTTACATCGTAATTTAAAAGGAGAGATACAGACCAGTGATCCAAGAAGCAAGTCCCAGAAAGATGCGTATGGGATAGTCCCATTTCCACCAAGTCCTCAAACAGACATAACTAAACCATATGTTGTTGAGAGGTAAATACACAGGTGATAAAGCCATAAAGAAAAACACCAGCAATGATTATAAGGAAAGTCTAAATCATCACAGTTACCCCTGGGTGGGGGAGGTGTTGTAATCAGAGGACCAGCAGCCATTCTCTATTTGTCAAGGTGGTCACAGCTAAAAGGGAGTGTGTCTTATTTGATCTTTAAAATGCATAGGTACATTGCATATATTTGTCTGTAGGTATTTTTTGCAATAAAACGGGAGGACAAGAACACAAAAGTATCTAAACTGTCATTAACATTTTAAACAAGAATATGCCCTAAAGCAATTCCACCCTTAATAAAAATCTGTGCCTTGCCACTAAAGTTTTGATTTTCTGTTGTCTTTGGCAGTGAGGTCTGTCTCGAGGACAGGAAGTATGGCGACTGGTCATATGGTTTTAGCTGGAAGGATAAAGCACAGTCCCTATCCTTTTTTTTTTTTTTTTTTTTTTTTTTTTGTAGAGACAGAGTCTCACTTTATGGCCCTCGGTAGAGTGCCATGGCCTCACACAGCTCACAGCAACCTCCAACTACTGGGCTTAAGCGATTCTCTTGCCTCAGCCTCCCGAGTAGCTGGGACTACAGGCGCCCGCCACAATGCCCAGCTACTTTTTGGTTGCAGTTTGGCCGGGGCCGGATTTGAACCCGCCATCCTCCGTATATGGGGCTGGCGCCTTACCGACTGAGCCACAGGCGCCGCCCATCTATCCTTTATCCAAGACCAAGGCCACAGTGGAGATGAAGACCAGGGGTTACCCACAGAAATGCTGACTCACCCTCCACTTAAGAGTTGGGAGGAAGGCTGAGGATTGCTTCTTTCAACAAGCAGCTCTGAGTAGGGGAGAAATCTTTCCCATCGCCACAACTTTGGTGTTTCTCAGCCATTGTTTTAGCTGTATTTTGTAGCTTAGGCGAACATTTCATTTGGCAATTTATATTATGAAAATCATAGGTATCCTTCCATTTTCATCTACAAAATTATAAATGAAATCAGCTTTTAAGCTGTAGATGTACATTTTCTTTCTGGATTCTGGTGTATTCTCTGTGGGGGCATGGCCCTTGCTGTGCTGCCCTCTCCTGTCCCCACCGCCAGTTGGAGGCAGCAGCTTTCCTTGCCGCCATCACTAGTAGCTCACAATTATAGAATGTTTTCCATAAGCCAACAATAATAGCAGCCGATGTTTTTATGGCACTTAACTACATACCTGTCATTTTTAAGGCTCTTTATGTATGTTGATTAATCCTTGCAATGCCCCTAGGAGGTAAATATCTTGAGACATGGAAGGAGAATGACGTCTTCCCAAAACACACAACTAGCAGGTGGGGGGACTGTCCCAGTGCTTACCATCCCAGGAGGGCTGCCTCAGGTAACATGTCACCAACTTGACAGGTGTGGTTTCATCTTTCCCCCACTTTGGATGGTTCCTCTACTTTATGGATAAGCATGCTGAGGTTCAGGATTTCATGTCATATGGGACAGACAGCAGAGGGAGTCAGGAAAGTGGCATGCAAGTGGGACCGGTGATCCGGTTTGTTCAATTCCCCTGCTGACAACACCACGCCTGACATGGAGTAGGTCTTCCTGCACCCCCCAGTCCCAGGCTGTGGCTCCTCCAACAGGAAGAAGAAGCAGGTCCTAGACCGAGAGTGCGAGCAAGCCTGGTCATGGTCTGCTAATTGCTAAAACATCGTGGAGAGGAGTTTGTCTTACTATGGGTTTTTTTGGGTGGGAAAACTGTTCATACAATGCTGGCTGACTCCTGAGCCTTAAAGTAAACAACTACATCATCCTGTACAGAGAGAGTCAGGAAAAGGAAACTGTAAGAAAATATCAAACTCTTACAGCTCTTTTTTTTTTTTTATGTTAAGCGGAGGAAATGTTTTAGGGAGATTTGCTGGGGTTCTTGTGAGAGAAGGCTTCGTGAACATTGAGACCCTTCCCCATCGCTGTATCTGTTCGTTTTATACCGTCTTCTAAATATCCTCTCTGTGAAGAGGATAATCCACTAGCAAAACACGGCTAGAAGATTCTGTAAAGTTTAAGCCCACTGCAAAACTGCTGGGTGACTGAGCTGATGGGCTCTGAAGTCCTCAAATCCTGGGAATGCAGCATCCTCACTGCTGTCTTCATCATCTAAGGACATGGACAGTATTGTAGGCATCCTCCTGCACATGGAGACAGCCTTGGAGAACCTTCCGGACATGTTCTACAATGGCAGACTTGTCAGAAAACAAACTTATTTTTTCAACAGTAAGACAGATATAAACCTCTTCTAATGCCCCACTGTGGGGCTCTGTGGAGGCCTTTCCTGCCTCCCTAGCTGGGTTTAGGCCTTTCCTGCCTCCCTAGCTGGGTTTAGGCCTTTCCTGCCCTCCGAATACCTGAGGGCAATGGGCAGTGCCACAGGCCACATTTGACAAAGGGGTTTGGAGTGTGGTGACCAGCAGGCCGGAAGACACAATGATCAAAGTCTGTTACTGTCACACCAGGCCCACCTGGGGCTCCTGCAGCACTGTCTCTGACCCCCATCACTCTTCCTTCTAAGAAGCCATTGAGTCTTTCAGGTGTGAGTAGGGATGGACAGACTTGAAGTTGCTGTCTTTAGGATTCTGAAATTGATGTCTCCTAGGCTTGCTGCTATAACACTTTCCTGTAGCAAACTGTAATTACATCCCAACGAAAAGGAATTCTCTCATACAACATTGTCCTCTCCTCCTCCTAATCCACTGTTTGTCCCTGCTGGTGCTGTGTGCTAGTCCTTGCCTTCCTGCCGTCCACAGAAGTAGCATATTTGTTCTCCCTGAGAATCGTTTCCATTTTGTGTCCTTTTATGATCCTTGGGAACGTCCCTGGGGCTATCTTACACAGTCCTGTATATATCCCTCATTACCTGCAGGGCATCCTATTTTTAAAAAACTTTTTGTGAGTGAGGTGGCAAGCTCCACGTGGGTAGGGATGGATATTTAAATGGACTTCCTTTAAATGCTACTTTGGATAGTAACTAGAGTAACGCTGGAGTCGCCTGGCCATTTTGGTTTTTATTTGAAATGCATCACTCCTGGGGGGAGTCTGACAAGTAGACCAAGAGAGTTTTTCCACTTCTGCCATTCTGTGTTGAGACTTCAGGCATCGCTCACGGCCTGTAAAGTAAAATGTCGTCTCTCCTCCTTCCTTTGTTTGGATCTCAACCTGCCCTCCTCAGTCTCACTGCCCACTTTCTGGAATTCCTCATCGTTCTTCTGCCTGGGCTGACCCAGCCCTGCTGCTTCCATGAACCCTCTCCTCCATGAAGCTTCCATTCCTCTGAACCCCTCCAGCGTCTACTAATGTCCCACCTGGCTTGATGCTCAGTACGCGCAGCCTGAGTAGCTGTTCAGATTCATATACAGAAAAGTCTTCTCTCCCCAAACCCACTGTAAGCATTCAAAGACAGATGCAAACTTTTCTGCCCATTTACACCCCCCTCTCATGGAGGAAAACTCCACTTTACGCAGAGTGAGCGCTCAGGGAGCACATCCTGCTGTAGTCGTGGATAGGGAAAGACAGTGTGATTACACGTGGCAGGAATACTTTCTAGAATGAAAGTCAGCCAACTTCACAGCTCCTCTCACTGTTAATCCATCATTCTCCCTGTCTCCACACATGGCCATAGAGTCCCCCGGTGTTCCACATGCTCCTTGTAGCCTCTCTTACTTGGGAGCAATTAGCATGGGAAAGAATCCAAGCTTCTTTTTAACCCTCCCCTAACCACAATACAAGCTCATCTTGGGAATAGAGTATCATTTTCTTATCAGTATCTTGTCTGTTAAATTTCCAGCACATATTAAGGATGCTAGTAAACCTGGATGTCCCCTCAGCAGAGTGGATGTGATGCTGCCTTCCGAGGGCTGGCTACCTTGAGAATTCAGTGATAACATCCACAGCCCTTAGCACAGTGCCTGGCATGTGGCACGCGTGCAACTTTTAATTGCTTTACTGAGGCCTTTGCGCGTCATCTTCTGTCTTTATCCTCGTGGTACCTCGGAGATAGGCAGGTGCCTGGATATTTTTCTTTGACAGATAAGGAAGTAGGCACAAATCAGTGAGGGGACTTGCTTCAAGGGCCCGTGATTCATGGAGAGCTGGGACTGGATCTTTGCAGACTTGTTCCCATGCCACTCGTCTTCCTGACAATGTTCATTTTGGAGAGAGGAGAGAGGGAAGTATTTGCCTACGAAATGAGTCCAGCACTGAGCTGCTGCCTGAGAAAACTACAACCCTCTCAATATGGGCATGAATTTGCTGGCAGCACTTGCTCTTAATTGTGGTCAGGCCACCCCTTCACCCCCACCTTCCGGAATTGTCCCCCTACTTGGCTCCAGTTGTGCGGTTGTTAAAGGCTACCATGTGTTTTTCTTGCATCCCAGTCATCTCAGAAAATTCCAGGAGGGCTTGGGAGTTTGGCTAGGCTAAAAAATATCCAGGCAACGATGGTATGTTGATGCTTGGAGTCAGATTGCCTAGAGCAAGAAGTGGTTTACGTAACCCTACAAGGTTCTAATAGGGAAGCTGAGAGAAAGGGATGAAACATTTTAATCCTCTCCATAATTTCCTCTTTAAGAATGACTAATTAGTCATGGGTGAAGTTTCTCTTCCAAGGTGTGTGCTCTTTGGGATGTCAAGATTTCATATTTCCCAGCTGCAGCCGACCACAACTGGGGCCTGTCAAGGTTCTGGGCTGTGAGCAAAGAGCTCTTTACCAAAGATTCGTCATGTACTGGAACCAAAGTATGGATTGAAGGACCCATCATAAGGGCTGTGTCTAAAGGTCAGGATTTCATTTATAGAACTGGAGCCATCCAGTTGGAAGGGAAAGGCCGGTTCTCATCTGTAATCAGTGTGAAAAGCACAGAAGCCTGACCTGTGACTTCCACTCTTGGTTCAGGGATGGGAAATTAACGTGTCGTATTTACAAAGTTCAGTCATTTTTGGGAGGATTAGAAAGGATGAAAGGTAAACCAAACACTCGTTCTGGACTTCAGCATGTCATTTTCATTGGCAGTGATGACATGTCACCACATCATCATTTGGTCAGGTACCCATTGCTTCTCCTCATCCTTACAAGACGTGGTGGGAAGTCCCACCAAAGTGGGAGGTGTCCTCAGTCTCCATGGCAGAACTCCATGCCCTACCATCTGGTGGCCCTTGGACGTGGACCTTGGTGTCTAAATTGACTATTGCATTGTTGCTTATGGCAATGTTCTCAAATATTAATTGTTGCTTATGGCAATGTTCTCAAATATTAGAGTGTTGGGTCTCCCGGGGAGCTGGTTGAATGGAAAATTATAGGTCCCACCCCTGAAGATAGTGGTTCCGTAAGGTGCAGGAATTTGCATTTTTAAAAGTAAGGTGGTTGTTGACCACACTTTGAGAAATACTTCCTGATTATGGCATAACCACCTACTGTTGGAGAATTGGCTTTAATCAGCAGGTGGCTGCCCTGGGCACCGTCCTAGGCCTGATGGGATTTGGGAAAGATCACATGCTTTGCACCTTTTATCCTTAAGAAGCTACATATGAAATGGAGTAAGCAGGACAGGATTTGATGGAATCAGATGCTGGGTGGCTGGAGAATCAAGTTGGACTGGGCATGGGAGGTAGCATTTCAAAGGAGCCTGGAGGGCTGTGGGATTTGTGCTGATGACTCATGGAGGGAAAGAGAGCATTTCTGATGAGAGGAATAAGCTGAGGGGGCTGCAGTTGAGCTTGAGCTTGAGCTTGATACTTCACCAACTTGAAGGCATAGATTCAGAACATTGACCTCTCTAAAATCTGGCATTGAAGTACCTGGAATAAATGAGTACCAAGTCTAAGCAGGCAGCCCAGCCCACCATCTGCAGATAAGGGGTTAGCCCTAGCTATGCTGGAGATAATAGCTCTCTGGACTTTCAGAAACTCTGCTCTGAAATAAAGGGTCTCTTTAGGGCATCTCAAGAGCTAAGATTGTGGTCTGTGAGAGTCCAGAACCTTAAAGTTACTTGTATGTTCCAGATTTTCAATGCACTCACTTCTGGGTGATCCTTAAATGGGGGCCAACCCCATAGGGTTAAAGCGAGGATTAAATGGAATAACTTGGGCAGTGCACTTACCCACCAGCACGGGACCAAGGTCAGCACTCAGTAAATGGTGGTGGTTATCAGGGCTTCCCCCACCACTCTCTCAATGGGGCTGTGTGTTCATGCTTATGTATCTGGCATTATGTTCTTCCTTGGTCACAGTATCTTCCATTCCAACTCTTAATTGTGAAAACATTGCCTGTAGATCTCTGGCCACCAGTCCATCAAAACTCAGTACCAGAATTGCTGCTTCCTTTCCACAGCCCACCCTCCAGTGTCTGGAGGGGCTCCACGATAACTCAGTCTCCATAACCCTCTCCTCCCCTGGTCTTGGGAGCACTCTGCAGCCATGGCTTAGGAGGGGCAGCCTGGCAGCTGGCTGGAACCCAGGTCGGGATTGCTTTTTAGGCTCTGCTGCCTGACCACAGAGAATCCTTTGGCAAAATAACTGCTCTTACCTACCTCAGAAACTTGTCGGAAGATTAGAGAGATTATTTCTAGTATAGTGGTGTGTCCCAGAGACTAGTGAACAGTAGCCTGATTCGTTACTGATGTTAGGCTTGCAACTTTGGGGACCACTTGCCGGTTAGAAAATTCTGCCTGCACACATCTATGGTCCTACTGTGTTTAGTCTCTGTAAATCTGGATTTGACCCAGGGAGTCCATTCTCAGAAAGCAGCCTGTGATCACATAGGTTGTATTTTGGAGCTGAAGGTCCTCCCATCCTCTTCCCTCAGACAGAATCTCTCTTACTGTAGCTCAGCAGAGCCAGTATAACCCCTGATCTCAGGGCTTTGCAGCATAGAACATTCCCTCCCTGTGTCAGCTGGCTGTCTCCACATATCAGCAGGCCTGCCCACAGCTCATGAGACCACACCGAAAGGTTTAGTTGATTCTTCTATAGAAATATCAGAATTGAAGCTGACCTGAAAGCCTACAGCCCTTCCCGTGGCCCTCAGGACCTGAACTCTTTTCTTGCAGCAGCATAGAGGGCTGGGGTCCACAGGAAAGCTCCCTCGGGCAGATGCCAGCTCACTTGACACAGGACACTTTGTCGTTCCCAGTCCCTTCCTGCTCTGCTGCCCCCAACCAATTTGTCCCCTCTTCCGTCTAGGGGGTGCCCTCTCAGCCTTAGGGAGGGAGTATGTGAAAGACCAGTAGAGGTCTGAGCCCAAGGAGAGAAGAATACTGTTCATAACAAATATTTGTAGAGCCTTGACCTCATATATATGTGCATATGTATGGTAGATTGTAAGATGAATATGAATTTCTATGTGCAGTGGACATGGGATATATGTAGTAAGTATTAACATAGCTCCACACATACAGACAGCTTAACGCTATGTAGGCAAAGAAGCTATAATCATGGATTCATGCAGCACCTATTGTGTGTCTACCACATACAAGGCACTACCCTAAGTGTGGGAGAACCGACAATGAAGAAAATAGCTGGAAACTCTGCCTTCATAGCGCTTCAAGCAGGGGGAAAAGGCAAAGAGATTAAGAAATACGTGAAATCGGTGGGAATAAATATGACCAACAAGGTAGAGGGAGGTGGAAATGCTGGGAAAAGGGATATTTTAATCGAGGGTGGTCTCTGACAGATTATAGTAACATTTGATCAAGGCCATGAAGGAAGGGAGGGGGGGAACCATTCACAAACTGGGGGAAGAGTGCTCCTTTCAGTGGGAGCAGCAGGTGCAAAGACCCTGTGGTGGGCGCCTGCCAGGCATCTCATGGGAGCTGTGAAGAGGCAGCATGGCTGGAGGCAGAATGTGCTGGGGGGAGGATGAGGTGGGGACAGAGGCAGACCAGGCACTCACCTGACCATCCTTGAAAAGAAAGAATGTAGCTGGGGGCGGCCCCATATGCCAGAGGTGGTGGGTTCAAACCCAGGCCCTGGCCAAAAACTGCAAAAAAAAAAAAAAAAAAAAAAGAAAGAATGTAGTTTCATAAAAGTTTGAGTGACTGGATGAGGCAGGATGTGGCACGCACACCCTCAGGAGTGCAGACAGTTCTGAAACACTCAGGAGGGAGCTGCTTCCTCTGTGGCCTGGAGCAGTCAAGGATGGCCTCATGAGAGAGGACTGGAACTGTGGAGGACGTTTGCTGCAAGCTGGTGAATGCACGGAGGTGTTCCTGGCCAGAGAAACGTGCACAAAGCCCTGAGGCAAGTTTGTGTAGGGCTTGGTGGAAGATAAGCAGAGAGCATGGAGTGGGGGCTGTGCTGAGAGGGCCTTGGAGGACAAGGACAGTCATGAAAAGCCAATGAAAGCCTGGCTGCGCAGGCAGGCACCCTGGCCCCCGCCGGTTGAGATGCCAGCTCTCCTGAGTTTCCTACATACTGCACTGAAGCCCAGACCCTTCACCCCGCCCTCCCCATCCCCCCAGCTGCTATTCACAGCACTTGGGTTCAAGCCCTCCACTTGCTGACTCAGACTTTCCTGTACCCCTTCCAGTGATGACTATCGCTCTGCCAGGGTCCCCTCCCAGCCACAGACACCCTCTCCAGACGTAAATCTCTGAGGTCTGTAGGAATTCTTTTTGCCTTTTTGGAACCACTGGAATCCCACAGGCGGAGGGTGGAGGGGGGAGCTGGTCTGATGAAAAGTATTGCTCTTGGTTTCTAGACTAAAAAGGCATGTATGTGAGAGCTGGAGATAAGCCCGACTTGGAGTTTGGGACCCTTATCCGTAAGCAGTCCCTGAGGCTTGCTCACCTCTTCCCTCCCGTTAGTCATGACCCCGTGTGGGAAAAGCAGGAGGGGCGTTGTTACTCTAAGACATGGCAAAGAGGGATTGCCCACTAATGCCATTTGGCTTAGTGATGCATTGTTACATAAACTGCTCTGGAGAAGTTCAAATATCCCCCAGGCTAATGCTTACATCCTCAGGTTGGTAACACTATAGCTGAGTATTGTTTTACTTGCCATTTTTCAAGAGGGAGGATAACACGCAAGGCATTATTCAGCCTAGTAATAATACTTTTGAAGGAAACAACCACAACTCCCAAACCTTTCTTCCAAGGGCAGGACATTGTGGGGCCATTGTTCCCTCTCAGGCCACCCTTCAATCTACCGAAACTGGTCTGAGCTACAGTCAGATTACAGGGGATCTGGAGGCTTTGGGGAGTCAGGGAGAAGGGCTTAAAGATGGAAGCCTAGCTCTAGCAAAGAGGGAAAGATCACTGCCTTCAAAGCCAGAGAAGTGTGTGGCCTTTACGTTTGGTGTCGGTTGACTTTGGGCAAATTACCCAAACTCCTTTGATCTTAGCTTCCTCGTCTTTAACAACAATGACAACAAATACGGGGTGCTAATGATCACCTTGGAGGGTTGTTTTGTGGGTGGTGTGTAAGCCGTCTCCTCTGTCCTGTCAGCTGAGGAATGGAGGAAGAGTGGTTGGGTTGCCTGGCCATTCATACTCAGGATAATTCTGAGGGGAAATCTACTGAGAGGCTAGATAGCATTAAAAAAAAAAAAAATTTTTTTTTAAACACACTGGCAGCAAATGTCAAATTATTGAAATCTGGGAAGATAAGAGACCAAATGTTGGGTCTTGGCAAAGTGGGATGGGGAATTTTCTGAGTGCGACATTTGAATAAAGAAATCTAAACCCAGGGGATAGGGAGGGGAAAGTTCCCCCAGATCTTATCATTCTGCAATGAAGTGTTGTATAAAAACTATTTGTCCCCACCACATGTTTACTTACCAATGGGCAGGATATCTCACGGGCCAAAAGTTCAAACTACTGTTAGCTCCCAAGTGAAGTGTGAACTTAAAATGAACTGGTTTCAGGCTTGAGAAATGATTTGACCCACAAATGTTCCTGCCTCCCGAACGTTCCTCAGTACATGCCATGGTCCTTTGCGATGTGGTGTTAGAATCTAGAAAGATGGAGTGAAGACATGGCGATGATCCCTGCACACACACACACACACACACACACACACACACACACACACACTTTTCCCAGACAGTCCCTGAAACAGTCTTGTTTTGTTACATGAAGCTTCTAGGCTTAGCCATAATTTACAATAAAACCGAGATACTTTACCAACTCCAAATAGGGGAATGCCGGAAATGGGTAACTGATTAAGATTTTTTTATGTTGATTTACTTTAACTTGTACTACTTTCTGCAGTAGCAATGATGAACCTCTTCAGGTTAGAAGATGCTAATTTACTTTGAACTTCCTACTGTGTGTGGCGACAACTCTGAACATCTTCAGGTTGGGAGTCAGATCTCACTAATGCTGAAGTGCCCGTGGGGCTCCTGAGTTCTAGTGTGCATTCACAGCATGTTTCTTAAGTGCATTTTACCTCCTGGTTCCTTAGGCATCCAAAGCGCTGTTAAAATGCAGTTTGGTGTGGTAATAAGAGCGTGTCTTTCAGTGGCTGACATGGTTGAAATTCCTCCTCCTCTAATGAGCCACGCAATTTTGGTCAAGCTACTTCCCTGGGATTCAGCTTCTTTATCTGCAAAGTAAAGAGAATAGCCTCTAAGAGGCTAATGTTGAGGATTACGTGAGTAGGTACAGGGTGAAGTCTTTAGAAACGGATGTGATGGGTGTAATCGGCTGTGCTTTTTATTAGTCTTCAAGTTGACCATCTCTGGCTCACCTACTTTCTACCCGGCAGCTCCATCTCTCTGACCTTCTGAGAGAGCAGTCATTCCAGGGAGCTTAGAAACCAGCTGCCAGTTCTGTGCTAGTTCCCCCCTCCCCACAATTGTGTTAGATCCACCTGAGTTTGAGGTCCCCAAGTTTTTGTTTCAGAATATTATTGCTAAATAAACCTCCACCTCAGCTTGTCCTGTTTCTACTGACCATGTTTTCCTGGCTGCATTATTGGTTCATGTTACTAAAAATAAATGGGGGGCAGGCACAGTGGCTCACGCCTGTAATCCTAGCTCTCTGGGTGGCTGAGACAGGTGGATTGCTTGAGCTCACGAGTTCGAGACCAGCCTAAGCAAGAGCGAGACCTTGTCTCCACTAAAAATAGAAAAGCTTGGCCAGGTACTGTGCAGGCACCGATAGTCTCAGCTACTCAAGAGGCTGAGGCAGAAGGATCACTTGAGCCCAGATGTCTGAGGTTGCTGTGAGCTAAGCTGAGGCTGTGGCACTCTAGCCTGGCCAATAGAGTGAGACTCTGTCTCAAGGAAAAAAAAATACCTTCCAGGATCTCAGAATCTAAGTTAGATCTTTAGTTTGGTTTTGTCTTCTTCCAGAAGGCTTCTCTGGCTTATCCTTTAAAGTATCTTGCCTCTTATTTTTCCTGTTTATTCCAGAAATCATTGAGGTTACACTATTGATATTCAGGCTGAGGCATGAGGACCCCCCAGTTAGGCACAAGGCTCAGCTTCTAGGTCCCTCGGTGGCTAGTATTCAGGCTCACACTGATGTCTACTCTTGTGGGGGTTGGGGGTTATGTGTGGGTCACCACACCTCCTAGGTTTACTTGAATTGATCCTCCACTTGAATTGATCATGGCTGTGTTTGTGGGCTGCCATGCTTATAGGCCTTTGTCGTTTTTGCAGTTGACATTTTTACCTACTGAGGGACGGACGTTTGATTTGAGTGATTATCTTAGAAAGTCTTGATTTCTCAACCTGGTCAACACATCCATTAACCATGGCTGGAAGTTCCCTGAAGGCAGGGCCCATGTCTTTTGCATGTCTGTGTTCCCAGGCCTGAGCACCATGCCTGGCTGCAGGAGATACTGAGGGAATGTTAGCTAAATTGAAGTGAGTTGGGCCTTGAGGGATGAGTGGGATCTTAGCTATTATGACTGGAGAGATAGGAGCATTCTAGAGAGAGGATCTATGTGAAAGGGGAGACGGAGGGAGGGGACAGGAATTGTGAAGGTGAACAGTGATGAGACTGTAATTTAGTTATACTGGAAGATGACTGGAGGACAGACAGATGGCTGAATATTTTGAACACCCTGGTATAAATGGTGTCTGCCTTGGCTCCAGTTAGAATTTCTTGGGCTACTTTAAAAGCCCAGCATCTCTGGCTCACTCCAGAATTGAAAATGAATCCCCATGGTGCGGCCTGGGAGAGCATTCTAGGATGAGGTTGAGGGCCTCTAGGACTTCTAGGCTCAGAGTGTAGGGACAGTGCCACACAAGGAGGCCTCTTAACTGCAGGTTGCTAACAATCTCGATGAAATGGCAGGATCTGCCTCTAGGTCTTCCAAGCTAGAGTTTAGAGTGAAGCTAGGAGGAAATTGAGTAGGAACCATGGAAAGAGATATGTTTATACACAGAATTAACAGTAAGGACTAGTATGAGTGGGGCAGGCAGTGCTAGAGACTCAGACTTCCATACCACTACTTTCCCCCTATTTGTTAGCTATGTACTCTGAAAGTTGCTGATTTCCTGAAATCTTATAAATAGGCTAATCTCAAGTTTCAGTGTAGTTCAGACTTCATGCTCTATCTAGGTCACTGCTAAAGCTTCCATATTGTACAAGGAATGAGAAACTTGCACATTCATTAGGGTACTGTTTATATTTCCAGTATTTAAAATCATTCTGCATAACTGTCATATTCTGATTTTTCAAAAATCATTTCTGTCCTTGAGCCATTCATTTCATGAGTAGGTTTGTGACCCACAGGTCTTCAGGTTCACAGCAAAAACACAGTCTGAAGCTTTTCTCAAGTAGATGTAGGATTTACCTGTGATCTTAGAGTATCGACACCTACGTATGTCCCAAGTCAGAATTTTTAAAAAACAAAATATTTTTCATATAGAGATTGGTTTATTGGATTTTCCTTCTATAAGTCTTTACCTGGTACTTGAATTTCCTAAGTCACATGTACTTATTATAGAGACACACACACCCACTCTGGGAATACATTGGGTTTTAAGGACAGAAAAACACATGTGGATGTTTCTCCCTACAGTAACTCATGTTGTATGTGTGCTGGCTTCTAGAAGAAAGAAAAATTTACAATGTGGAAAGTTGCAGCATTTGAAGGAACTATGGGATTCTCAGCGTGTAAACTTCACAAGTATCGGCCCACGTAACCGTGAAGGCAGTGACTTCAGATTTGTTTACTGAGTTGACTGCCAAGTCACAAATAATAGCCTTTTCCCTTAACGTGGAATGAACAACATAATACTTGAAGTGTTTTCTTAAGAATACCTTTCCATATGCATCATGGCAAAGTACTGTTTAGATCAGCTAACATTATGTTTAATTAAATTTGAAGTCTTTGAGCAGGAAGAGTTTGCCCTAAAACTGCACTGCCAACGTTGGATGTTGAAAAAACTAGCCTCTGTTTTTGTGTTTTGTTTGAGACAGAGTCTCAGAACAGTGCCATGGCATCACAGCTCACAGCAACCTCAAACTCTTGGGCTCAAGCGATTCTCTTTCCTCGGCCTCCCAAGTAGCTGGGACTAGGGGCGCCCACCACAACACCTGGCTATTTTTTTTGTTGCATTTGTCATTGTTGTTTAGCAGGTGGGCTGGGTTCGAACCTGCCAGCCCCGGTATATGTGGCTGGTGCCCTAACCACTGAGCTACAGGCACCGAGCCAAGCCTCCATTTTAACATTTCAGCTCCAATAGTTTTATTTTCCACACTGAAAACAAAACATGAGCATTTCCTTTCAGTGGTTAACATTTAGTTACCAAAATGTACGACTTCTGAATCCAAGGTGTAATGTGATTTGAGGTGGCAGTCCCCCTTCCACATGTCCCATTTTATTTGGAGGTCATATTTTTAAATACATGAACTATAGCTAACCTCTAAATGGTAGGACATTAGAGGTTGGAAGGACAGTACCAGCCATTTAGTATTGACATTGAAAATAGTAGGTTAAGGTGAAAAGCAAAAGCCAGCAGCGTGTGGAGGACCAGTATCCCCCAGCTAGGCCTGACAGCAGGTTCACAGCTAACCCACGCTGTCTCTGAGATCTCCCTTCCTATTCTCGCCTCGCCCCTACCCCTGTGTCCTAGTCCCAAAAGAATAACTTTTTTTTTCTTATTGAGGTGAAGAAAGGAAGATTTTTCTGTTTTACTGCCTGGTAAACAAGCTGAAGGTTTTCATGGGGAACATTGGTAAGAAGAAAAAACAAACAAAAGTAAGCAGGAGAGGTTAGAGTCCAAGATTCTATTCCAAATTTAAATCAGTTCTAACCACAGGGTAGCTTGATCAGCTGAGCCTCCGAGGTGCTTCTATCGGCTTGCAGCTCTTTCCTTTGCCTCCAGACAACCATGGCAAATGCCCCCACTTAAAGCCTGTCCTAGAAGCCCGTCCTAGAAGCCCCTCTTGATCCTTCTGTTAAATTTCAACTAATCACAGAAGCCCAGAGCTGTATTCTGTGAAGTAACTAATGGGAGAAGAAATCTTCCCTAGTCCTTCTCCTTGGAAGGTTTCTATCCAGGTTTCTATCCGGGCCTGCTAACACAGGGGGTGAAAGGTTGAGGCACGTTCCCAAGAGCCCGGCCAGAATGACCCTTGCCCGGTTCTCGCTGGCTGACCAGTAATGTGATCCAGCCTGACCATGGACTTCTTCCCGGACATCCATACTCACAGGCAGCTTTGGGCATCACTGTGTTTGTGCTGTTGTTCTTTTAATAGATGGAAAAAGTTTCTGAAACTCTATTGGCCTGTGTATAGTGCCTGTCTTTTCAAGCCCTTTCAGAATTGCAGTAGTTTCCTGAGGGGACCCTCTTTGTGTTATAACTACATTCTACATCACAAGGCAACTTCCCATCCAAATTAAACATTTGAAGTGAGAAAAGCCTGCAGGGCCTTCAGAAAAACAGCGTTTTAGAGGTGTTCTATAAATATGAGACGATTGCTGATCTCGTGCCAAAATCATGTTAAATAAAACAGTTTCAGATCTGTACTTCTACTGACCCAAAGCCCTCTTTCATCACAATTATGTCCTTAATCTGTTCTAGGATCATTGCCATAATCTTATCACTCTAATTATAGCCCCTAAAAATGAGAAATATGTTATGTAACTCAGCTTGTTTGGACTTCTTGTAGACATGCCTATATGGCAAGAAAAACAACTTTATTCCAGCAGTGGAGGGGAAGCGTCACACATGCAGTGACTGTTTAAGGGTTTTCTTTTTTTTTTTTTAAAGTAACCTTAGAAATGCCTAGTCGATGCCTTTTTAATATAGTACATTAAAATTTTTTAACTTCCTAGGCTGTTATGTAGTATGACCCAAGACAATTGTTGCCTATAAGGTATTGCAGTGAATAATGGGGACACAGGCTGAGCGTCTTCATCATTTGTAAACACAGAGTTTCTGGCCATGTGAACAGGTGGTGGGGATGTCTTAGCGGTGGGAGTGTGGGGTAGGGTTTTAGCTGGGGTGATGTTGCAGAGAAAGTAAAGTGAAAGAGGGTTCTGTTACGTCTGACTGTTCCTGGGTCTCCATTATGGAACCTCCAGATGGAAAGAATCAGAAATTTCCCTATGCCCGTGGATCATGATAACTTATCAATTTGTTCTGAAAAGGTGGGTGTTTTGAGGTGGAAATAGTGGCTTTTTAAGTGGGAATCTCCCATTTGTTCTTATGACAACTATCTCAGTGCAGATGGAGAATTCTGAAAGGGGAAGAAGACCTTTCTGCATAGGAAGGGTCATGAGGGTCTGGCTGGAGCGTCCCAAACATAGCAGTAATGTGTGACATCATGGGCTCTGTCCTTGCTAGGATTTCACACCAGATGCCTTGGATTGGAGGCTAAAGTATCTTTCTAAACCTGGTTACCAATTATGTGAATTAAATTTAATTCCATACTATATGTATAGACTAGGGATTCTGCAAAACCCTGGCTTAGAGGCCCAGGAAATCATAGGAGAAAGGGTAGCGTGGTGCTTAGTGCATACACAGTATTTATTGAATAGATGTGTGAGAAAGTCTGGGTTTTGAAGGAAGACCTAGCTACATAAAATAATTAAAGAGCCCTTTCAGTCCTGATTATATAATTTTTTGAGAAAAGGAGGTATTGATGGAATATAGGTGAGGATAGTAGTACATGACTTCACCCAGAAGGCAGAATGACAGGACTTCCCAAGGCACCTGGTTTAGGAACACTGCAGGCCAGAGTGACATCTTGAGGACAGGTGTGAGCAGAGAGAGAGAATGTGTATGTGGAGTTGAGGAAGACAGCAAGGACGCCCACCTGGCTGCAGTAGGGGGTGGGAGGAAGAAAGAAGAGTTTGGGTAGGTAGGTTGAAGCTGGATGATAGGCGGCTGTGGAGCCCACTGTGAGAAGAAGCCGCCTCATCCCTGGATGACCTGGGACAAAGCATGAAGGTGTTGAGTCCGCGGCATTCCTCTGACTGGAGGAGCAAGGGTGACCCCACGGCAGATCTGGTTCTTCATCTCTGAAGTGAGCAGTGGCCCCCAGCTGTGTCTCCTGGTGCATGGTGACACTTAACAGCTTTGCTGTGATAGTGATCAGGCCTCTTTCCCTACAAAGCATCAGGCAAGTGGCTCTATTAGTTCTTCTACCCAGCATGTGCTATCTCCTGAAACTGCTGGTGTGTGTCAGAGGAGAACAGCAAGGGCCTTAAGATGAGCTCATTTGGCGCTGTGGAGTCTTTGATTTAAATGTGATCACTTAATTTTTTGCTGGCGACATTCAGATAATATGATCCTATTTAGCTGTGATATGGTCCCATTTATATGCCGTGCTCAGAATTATCTCCTCTTGCTCTTAAACTGGGGAAGGGGGGTGCTAATTTATTATGCTGTTAGTAAATTTAGAGTTTGCATCTTTTAGAATTTTAAATGCAAAGTCCTGTGAAAGTCTGGGATGCTCTATAGATTGTGAGTATAACAGGAACACTGTGGGGTCACCACACACAAGGATTTATGCTAACTTGATGAAAGGTGGTTGGCACATGACTATAGGGAGGGCATGATATTGGAGCTGTGGACCTGCTCTGTGCCTGGTGGCCCTCAGCTCCCCCACCTCTCCTTCCAGGAGAACCTCCTCCTGCCACAGACATCACACCATGCTAACTGTGATTCCTGGAGCATGTTGCAGTGTGTTGGTACCTTATAATTCTGTATTGTACTTTATTGTGTATATTCTATATTCATGGATTTTTCAGAGCAATAAACACAAAACCCATATCTTATGGTAAGCTAAGGCAGCATTTTTCAAACTCCAAGTAGTGTTATTAGTAGATCACGAAATTCACTTAGCGTGTTTCCATGAGCATTTTTATTTTAATGAAATAGAGTAGGTTGGCTCAGTGCCCATAGCACAGTGGTTACAGCGCTGGCCACATGCACCGAGGTTGGCAGGTTCGAACCCAGCCCGGGCCAGCTAAACAACAATGACAACTGCAACAAAAAAATAGCCGGGTGTTGTGGCTGGCGCCTGTGGTCCCAGCTACTTGGGAGGCTGAGGCAAGAGACTAGCTTAAGACCAAGAGTTTGAGATTGCTGTGAGCTGTGAAGCCACAGCACTCTTCCAAGGGCAACATAGTGAGACTCTGTCTCAAAAAAAAAAAAAAAAAATAGAGGGGCTTGGAGAATATGAGAGTGTACAACACATAGTAAAAATAAGAGTTATACCAGTAACTTCTAGTTTCAGTTACTCTGACATGTTTATGCATATACGATATCCCACTTGCATGGACACACCTGCATGTGCGAAGAAGTTGCCACGTGTGTCTACACATATGTATGTCTGCTAGGTCCTCAGTACTGTGCGCTGTGGTTAAAGATAAACTAAATACTGATGTAAGAGATGTTCAAAGCAATTTTGACCGTCGTCTTCGACACGTACAGGATTTTGCTTCCAGCTGGCTGACTTAGCCCTCATTCCTACCTAAGGCAGGCTATTACCAGCTTCTCTGGTTGGCAGAGACATTTAGGTTACTCTTACTGGGGGGTTTCTCGGGCTCCGAAGGGCAGGATCTGCACGTTGTTTTTTTCCTTCTCTCTTCTTCCCTTGAGTATCAAGGAGTGTCCACTCTGCTATAGAAAATGGAGCAGGTTAGACTGTGGGTCTTAACCGACAGGGTGAGGCCCTGGCAGAGGGAACTGAGTCAGTAGGTAAGAAACTAAAATAACATCCCTGAAGGGCAAAGATAATGCCTGGAAGGAGGCCTGAGTCACAGAGAACATCCTCAGATGTCATAGGAAGATGGTGTCTGCCAGTAAATGAAATGTTTCCCCTTCTTCCGGAGAGGCCAGTGCCATGCTCACCCATGAGCTATGGCTGGGATCCATTCCTGGTGGAAGGACTGGGTAAGGACCACAGGGCACACGGACCCAACACCTAAAGGACCAACAGCCACCCTTTGCTGAGAGCAAACCAGCGGCTCCAAGGTTGGCCACACAGCCAGTCCCCTGTCCCCATCCTGTTGTGGCTCTGACAGTCAGGATGGGCTCTGGGCCCTGGGTTCCCCCTCCATCTCGGGCTAGAGGTCATTTTCCCCAGCACCATACCGTAACACATAGCTCCACAGGCCAGTGTTTCTCCAGGAGTGGCCCTCAGAACTCCTGCTTCTCATCAAAAACACCCTCTGAAACAGCATCTCTGAGCACAGGCTCAGGGGATTCGTCTGCCTTGTTTGGGTTTAAGAATCTCCATTTTAGGATTTCTTTGGTGTATATATACCACATTGAAGAATAGACAAATTTTAAACGTGGCATATTCTTAAATTTGAAAAATTAAGATTGCTTAATTTGAGGGTGGTCTTCTTGGTCATATTTCCACAGTTGGTTGAAAGTTTAAAAGGGTGTGGGGGATGACAGCTGTGTACCCACGGAGCAGCACTAGAGCACTACCCTTGGGGTCTGCACTGCAGGCAACACCCCCTCAGGCATCCTCTTGAAAATACCATCCTATAAACAAGAACTTGGAGCACTTCAATAGCTGGGGTCCCTTTGATGGGATCCAAGAAGGACTCCACCCACATTCTCTGTTCGTTTCCAGTGCAGTCCCTGAGTGAACACTGTTAGAATAACCCTATTCCCACTTTAATCCACCAGTCAGCAATCAGCAACTAAAGGCTTGTCATGTGCCAGACACCCAGCTTTCTGCCTTTGTCCTCAACTCAGCCTATTCACTGTCCCTTCTCTTGGAGCAAATTCTTTTTAAGTCAGGAGAGATTTACCTGATATCCAAGAACTACTTGTGGCAGGAACTCTGTGGCACTTTTTCCCTGGAGACTCAGCCTTACTGGCCATATTGATTCCAAGTTAGAGAAGTTTCAAGGCATAAGATTAAGAGCAGGATGGGCCAGGCAAGTCAGGGGCTGATAACTTTCACTTGTATTGCTCATCTGATACCTCTTTGATAAACAGTTTTCTAAGTACTCATGAGACAGAGAGCATGCAAATCTCATCTCTACCTGGCCCAGGGGCCCTAGGTACTTGAATGTGACAAACTCTCACTAGGGGCTGTAAACACAACTGATAACTGGAGATGCAGGTGCTCTTTTATAGAGCAATGAAGACAAGTGTCTGGAACAAGAGACAAGAAAAACACATCATGGAAAACATTGTTCTGGGGAGTAAGGCTCTCACAGGCTGCAAGCTCACAGTACTGTGTAGTCAGCCGAAGGTTTGGTTGGCACACCTTGTAGAACTTGCCGACTTACAGACCATGACAAAACTCAGGCCCATGATAGGCTGCATGTTTAAAAACCCTGAATTTGATCAGCACAGACCCTAGACAATGTTGTTTAGTCAAAGCTTCAAATCAAAGTGGTTCCCTGATCCTCTCCCCTTATTTACTTAATTAACTCATTTATGTTTGAGTAAGAATGCTAGATGATTCAAAAGCAAAAACTTGGGGGGGGGAGGGGAAGAATGTTCAACAGAGTGAGGGTCTTGGCCTAAAGTAAATCCCATCAAGCCATTTCCACTGATCACTAATGTATAACCAGCATACAGGAAGTTTTTTGTCAATTACCAAAAGAACCCTGGAAAATTGAATTTGATTGTAAAGTGTTGTTTCCCCTGGGCTTCACAAGGACCAGCGGGTAGGTCATTAAATGTAAAAAGTGCTTTGAAACTTGGAAGGCCAACTCAGGTTAATTACCATCGATAGTCATAAAGCCGTTATCTTCTAACTTAATCCGTCTACTGCATGTGGTCAGGAACCCCCAGATGTGTCCACCTGCCCTCCCTAGTAAGGTTTAACGACTTGCATATGAGCACCTGGGGAAAACGAAGAATTAAGTTCTATTTCTTATTCTTTCTCTCACTAGCTATAGGACTTTATAGCAGCTACATGATTATCTTTGAACCTCATCTTCCTAATCTGTGAAATGGGGACAATACTCCTTCCTAGCGTCATTCACAGGGCTGTCCTGAGGCTTAAATGACAGCATTTTGAAAAGTCCCAGTATTAATAATATGGAAATGTCCTATCTGTGTGTTCTTTGTGTATTCGAGCCCCCATCAATTTCCCACTTGCAAGGACTCAGCATTTTCAACAAGGACTCGTGTGGGATTCCCTGGGCTCAATGTCCTGCCAGTTCCTCTCACCGAATATATGACTTTCTGAGCCAGGGCCTCAGATCTCAGCATGGAGGGACAGGTTTGCCCAGTGCTTAGATCTGTCCACTTGTCCTTCATCCCCTCTTGTCCTGGTCTCTCCAGGAGGAGGCAGATGGCAGCTGGAAGTGATCTGCTCTGCCTGAGGGGTTCAGCCAGTTCTCTTTCTGGTCGGGGAAGACCCAGTAACTGTGACAGGTAAGCTTTCTGTTTGGGTAGGAAATGCACTGGGCCTTAAATACAAAAGGGCCTGGTCAGTGAGCTCAGAGACTTCTCCACATGGGGAAATTCTGCTCATCCTGTAAGACCATGCCGCCTTCCTTCCCCTTCCCAGAGAGAATGCATTCTGCACTTTCACGTCCATCTACTTGGCACGAACCAGAGTGTGAGAGTTGGGCCTGGATCTCAGTGGTCCTGTGCTGATCCCTCTGTCTGAACTACATGGAAGGAACTCCAGAAAGGTTCTTAAGACACTTTGTTGGCTCTTCTCTGCAGCCTAGAGTCCTGGAGCCTTCCTTGGAGCCCTCTGATAGAGATGACTCTGATCTCCATAGTCAGAATTGAAAGGACAGGAGGAAGAGCCAAGGTCCTTCTTTCCCTTTCAGGCCTGAGCTCTGGGGAAAGCTTGTCTGTCCAGACCCATCCTTTCTGGACTTACCCCCTAACCTTACCCTACTGATGGTCTCCAGGAGCCTCAGAGTTTCTGCTTAAAAGATTCCCAACCAGTCACTCCTTACAGAGTGGGCTTAGAGTGTGATAGATCCCCCACCACTCACTGGATGAATGGCACACTGATTTCTTTCCAGTCCTGGCAGTGCACATAGCCCAGATCTCTCTCTTAGACCAACTGATCCTTTAAGCTTCTGTTGACTTAAAGTGGTTCAAGATAGGGCAGCAGGAGATGGAATACCATATTCCAGATTGGTGCAAAACTCTTTACATACACATTTAACTGTGAGCTTAGACCAAAGTCCAGCTCTTGGGCAGCCAAACTGGTTTCTGCCTGAAGTGTTCTGGAGAAGTACTGGGGTTGGGAAAGCATCTCCAAGTTTTGTCCATGCTGCAGAAAATACCTTCTGTTCCCTTGTGGGGGTCACCCTGCGTTGAGCAGCTTCCCTCACCTTTCTAGTCTGAAATCTCTTAACTCTCACTTGTTCCAGAAAGACACCTCAGGTGCCTATCATGGGCTTCCTTCTGTCTGATTCCTCATGTTTTATGTCAGCTTAGCTCTTAACGACATGTCATTTTGTGTCCTGCAGCTGATTTCACATTATCTGTGTTTTCCTGTCATGATGGTAAGACCCTCGTGACAGATCCTCCTGTCTACCAAATCTAGGGCAATTGCCAGCTCTGGTGATCTCCGAGAGGTGCCAACTTGGAGGTCAGCATGGCCAAGGAGGAGGGATGGAGAGTGAAAACTGACCCCACTGACTGAAGGGGAAACCTCCTAAAGACCATGGAGACATGGTCCCTCCTGCGGGTCCCCATGGCCCACTCTGTGGCCTGATCCTTGGTAGTGGGGGGACTTACGTGAGCTCATGGCCTGTGACACACATGCTCAGGTCCTTAAAGTCATTTTCCTTAAATGACATTTGCCTTTCACAAGAAAAGGGCCAAAGCAGGAAAGTTTGACAGAGGCACTGGTAATTTCCTGGGAGCCCTTTGTGATTGCAGAGTTTATGAAATTTAAGTAAACAGTCTTCCCCCTAATCCCCGAGCCGTGAGAAGCTGTCTGAGGGTTTATTTGCCGAGCCGTCCCTGCATGCCTGGGCTGTGGCACACCTAGGCTCCAGTGTTCTGCTCGTTAAAAGGTGTCTTATTTCTGTAATCACTTTGGAGTTTAATGGGTTTAAACCATGTGGGTTGTGGTGGAGAGAAAACATTATTTCTAGTCTTTTGGCTTCCTTTCTTGCCTTCCTCACCACCTCTCTCTCCTTGCCCCTCCCTTGTGAGCTGAATGGATTATAAAATATTAGGTGTGACCTTGTGAGTTGGGAAAGAAGAGAGGTTTTTGTTCCCCTCCCCTCCCACTCCCCTAGCACTGGCCCTGGGTGAGGTTCCAAAGGTAACTGGGGACAATTTCAGGACACTGTTATCCATGACCTGAAAAGAACGCGGTGGATCTTTGATTTTCTGTTTTGCCAGCTATGACAATAGTTGAGGAGCAGACTGATACATTTTGGGATGCATCTTCTCCCATTTCCTTTATTTGTGTCAAAGCCTCATTCTTTTCTAGGGGAAAAAAAAAATTATGGTCTTTCTAATGCCCACCATGGACATTAGACTCCTGAGGAGTCTCACAGAGGCCTGAGTCTCAGTGACCCCTCCCCCCCCACACTTTAATCACTTCCTTTCTCTCTCCCACTTCCCACACCCACTGGGAAAGGGGAAAGAGGGGGAGGACGATTTGTGCGTTACATCAGGTTAGAGAAATTAGGCTTCTCCACGGGTGTGGCTCTCTCAGGCTAGACCCCTACCACACACTGAGATGATTTCAAGTCTTCCTACAAGAATAAGATGAAAGTCTTTTTTGCTACTGTAATTCTCAAAACATCTTCACCTGAAAGTCAGCTCATGACATTTGATGCTCAAATCTGACCTTCCCAGCCAGGATACCGTGAGTAGGTTTCAGCCAGGTGGCATTGGGCCGCCTCCTCTCAGCTCTGGGCACAGCCCAGGGCTGGCCCAGGCTGGTAACCCCGGGCTGGTGGTCTCTGGTGGCGAGGTTCTGCCCATATACCCCACATGTGTATGCGCCATAGACATGCTGTCACCTTCTCACCTTGAAGGTATTGTTTTCTCCACACTACCCCTCCTTTTTACTTTCTGAAATAAAGGTGTAAAACAAATAACCGTGGTGCTTTTCCATGCATGGAAAGGGAGGGGAAAAGCCATACAATCTAAAGTTGTGTCACCTTCCACACAGTCCCCTCTTCCTTCCAGTAGTTGTGTATATCGAAGGTTGGAGCCACTTTCAAAATGCAGTATCTGCATAACACAATCTCATGTACAGAAAATAGTAATGAATACACACGAAAGAGCCTCCTAGAACTATTATGGTAAAGAAGGCGAGCAAGGCCACTGGGTACAAGACCAAAATAAAACATCAATCGAATTGCTGTGTACTAGCAGTGAACAATCTGAAAGCGAAATTAAGAAGACAGTTTCATTCACAGTGGCATCGAAAAGAATTAAATGCTCAAGAATCAATTTAGCAAAAGAAACCAAATACTTGTATACAAAAAAATATAAAACATTCCTGAGGGAAATGAAGGAAGAGCTAAATAAATGAAGAAACAGTCCATGTTTATGGATTAGAAGAGACAGTATATTAAAATGGCAATTCTCCCAAGTTGATCTCTCCATTTAATGCAATCTTCAACAAAATCCCAGCTGTCGTCTTCACAGACGGTGATAAGCTGTTTTTAAAATTCATATGGAAATGCAAATGACTAAGAATAGCCAAAGCAATTTTGAAAAATAAAGCTGAAGAACTTACACATCCTTGTTCTAAAACTTGTGGGACTCCAATAAGGATAGGACGTGTAGATTAGCAGAGCAGAACTGAGCAGAGCTGAGCTTCCAGAAATAAGCCTTGATGTTTATAGTCAATTTTTCAATGGGGAACCTTATCCTCAAGGTTGCATGTGGCCCTTCAGATCCCAGGTGCGGCCCCTCTACAAAACCCAAACTTCACAGAACAAATCCATTTATTAAAATGAGTTATTCTGTAAAATTTGGAATTCAGTCAAGTGATTGCACTCAAGGATCCAGAAGACCACGTGTGGTCCCAAGGCCACAGGTTCCCCACCCCAGGATAGCGCCGAGACATTTAATTCTTGCTCTCACATCATACACGCAAATTCACTCCAGGTGGATTATAAACCTAACTAAGAACTTCTGATACCACTCACTGCCTGTGGACTCATGTGTAGTAAAGATAAGATTGTCAAAAGCTGAGAGGGTTGGCAGAAGAGAGATGGGCAGGAGAATAAGCTTATCTTATCAAAGATCAGTGATCGCAAAGAAGTAACTGGAGGTGAGAGAAAAAATAGTACAAATTCAGGAAGAATCTCTGCTTTGGGGAGGAAGCTGATTGGATTCCTGTAGACATTTGCAGGCTGATAAATTGGTAACCAGAAACATGAACCTAAAAAAGCCTAAGAAAGGGTTTTTATTTTTTTTTATTTATTATTATTATATTTTTTATTTTATATTCTATTACTTTAGAATATAAAATAGCTACTTAGCAATTGTGGTAAAATACACATAAAGTTTACCATCATAATAATTAAATGTATAGTTTGGTAGTAAGTATGTTTATAATATTATGCATCCATCCCTCTTTTCATCTTGTAAAACTGAAACTTTAAACCCATTAAACACTAATTCTCCATTCCCTCCCCTTCCCCAGCCCCAGGCAACCCCTATTCTCCTGTTGATCTCTATGATTTGGGCTATTCTAAGTACCTCATATAAATGGAATCATCTAATATTTGGCCTTGTCTCACTCAGCACAATGTCCTCTAGGTTCACCCGTGTTGTAACATGTGTCAGAATTTCCTTCTTTCTCAGGGGTGAGTAATATGCCGTTATATGTCTGTCGAATTTGGGTCGTCCATTCATCCTGTTGATGGACACTCGGCTTGCTTCCACGTTTTAGCTATTATGAATACTGCTGCTGTGAACATGAGTTTGCAAATACCTCTTTAGGACCCTTTTTTCAATTCTTTGGGAGTATATATTCAGAAGTGGAGTTTCGTTTCTGGATCATATAGTAATTCTATTTTCAATTTTTTGAGGAGCTGCCCTACTGTTTTCCATAGCAGTGTCACCCTTTTACGTTGCTACCAGGAGAAACAGTTACTTCTTGTTTGGAAGTGGCCCTGTGTCTAGCTCTCTCCCTCTCTCAGCCTCCTGGGGAGATAGAATAGCTCCCATTGTCTTCATCTTGGCAGATACTTACTTCGCGCTTGTTATGTAGCAGGCTCTGTTCCAAGCACTTTAGAAATTACTAGTTCATTAAATTCTCACAACAGCCCTAGGAGGGGGATGCTATCATTGCTTCTGTTTTACAGATGAGGAAATGGAAGCAAAAAGTAGTTTTGTGACTTGCAGCCAGTAAGATGCAGAGCCGGGACGCACATCCAGGCGTCTGGCTGTGGGACCGCTGCCTTCACCATGCTACATACCGCCTTTGATCACTTGTATTTGATAATTGAGGAAAAAGAAATGCAGACACATTGAGTGATTTCCTCCAGGTTTGCCAGCCCAGGGAGTGTCAGAGCCAGGATCTCCTGACACTTCTCTGGTGTTTTTCTACTTTGTCATCTATTCCCCCAGCCTCTGTCTGATAAGAGCGCACATGCACATTTGTAAACTGTTACTGGAGAACAGACAATCTTCAGTTCCTGGGACTTTGTGTATGCAAATTTAGAATCTCTACACCTTCAACCATGCATAAAATCCCAGGTTTGAAGGTGTCCCTTAGAAATCCTCGGGTCGGTCTCTCATCAGAAGTAGTTATCTAGCTTGTGCGTGTGTATTTCAGTGATGGGTAGGTCACTGCCTGTAACTGTCATTTCTTTTCTACATCTGTTAGATTTTTCTACACCTCTCTGATTTTTTGAGCCACTGATGGTCTTGCTGCGACTTCCATTCTCAGTCCTGGTTCGGCCCTTTGGAACAAGGCTCAGGGAATCTAACTTTTACATGCCAGCCCACTGTGGTTAAAAAACACAAGAGTTGAATTTCCTGAGTTTGAATCTTGGCTTTGCCATAAACACGCTCTATAACCCTAGGCCTTAGTTTTCTCCTCTGTAAAATAGATGCAAACTATTTAGAGGAATGAACGCAGCTACTAGAAACTCAATCAACTATTTGTTGTTATCATATTTGGAAAAAATACTTACATTCCATCTTAATCTCTTTCACTATTCATATTCCTGATTCATGAACATTTTTCATTACTACATCTCTTGACTTTCTGGCCTGTCACTTTTAGATCTTTCTCCTGTGTGTGTGGTTTGTCTTCAAATATCTGTCCCAGAAGATAGAAGCCAGAGTCAAGTTCAGTACCCGTAACCCGCCTGCCCATGCTGTAAGCTGAACACACAGTTACTTTCCTAAGAGATTAAGTTTCCCCAGTCGAGACCTTCCTCTGAGCTCTTCCCTTCCCATTTGTTATTTGGAGTGGTTACATGGTACTGTTGTCAAATCCTTTCATCTTTCTCAAAAGGCATTGTGTTAAGATAAAAATCGGTAGCAATTAGTGAATTGAGGTGTTTCCAGATTTTAGACCTTCCCTCTTGAATCTCTATTCATTAAGAGCTTGACTCTATATTCAGAGTGACTGTTTCTTTATCTTGAGACCAGTCGAACCTGGACTTAGATTTTTGTCTTCATCATGCTGTTCTTCCAGAAGGAGGTAACAGGGCTGAAATTACCTTTTCCCAATCTTAAAGATAGCTTTCAACTTTTCTTTTTTTAAGTGGAAGACTTCACGGCTCTAATATTACTGAGAAACCCCAAGCATATAAATAGACAAAAGCACTTCTGTTCTAACTAAAAGGGGGAAGTTGGAGCTGTTTGGAGTACTATTGCTACAAAAGAAATCACACCAAAATTTAGAGGCACGGCTGGTTGGTCTGGCTCAGGCAGGTCCTGTTCTGTGGCTACAGTCAGCCAGTGGTGTTTATGGTGAGGGCTGAGGACTAGCTGGGCATCTTTTCTCTCTATGGAGTTTTAGTGCTTCCCCGTGAGCTCTCTGCAGGTCCTTAGTTGGACAGTCAGACTGTTCACATGGTAACTAAAGACTTCAGGAGACACTATTCTAGCCCATAATGTGGAAACTGCATTACCTTCTGGAACTCAGGGCCAGAAGTCATATGGCATCACTTCTGCTACTTCTACCCAGTGTCCGGGGGTGTGGGATGGGAGACAGTCCCATACTGGTCTTTGGAAAAGGTATTCTTCTCCCTATTCAATCTGCCCGATTTAGGGTTCTTTAATACATAAAGTTACTGATATACAGTATTAGAAAGAGAATAAGAAAACAATTCTGTGTTTCAATTTCTCTAAGTTGCTGAATCGCTGTCCAACCTGGTGTTTTGTTTTATTTTGTTTTGTTTTTGCAAATACATAAGTTTGTTACTGACATTATTTATCCAGTGGGCAGACAGTCATGACTGTCTAATGGTCGATTAAATCACCATCATCCACAACCATCTGCAAAATAATAACTATCAAGATTTTACTTAAATTTATAATACCAAGACTAAGAGAAGGGTTTAAAAAAATAACTGTCACAAGAATTAATAATTGTAGAACCATCAAAACAAAATCAAACAGAGGCTTTACTTGAGGGAGTAAAATATCACTTTTAGTATGTTGGTAAATTTGGCTAAAATGTTGCAAATTTGGCAGATTCCAAAGTAATCCTTTTTTTTTTCTTTATTTTTAAATCATAGCTGTGTACATTAATGCAATCATGAGGCACCATACACTGGTTTTATAGACCATTGGACACATTTTCATCACACTGGTTAGCATAGCCTTCCTGGCATTTTCTTAGTTATTGTGTTAAGACATTTACATTCTACATTTACTAAGTTTCACATATACCCTTGTAAGATGCACCGCAGGTGTAATCCCACCAATCACCCTCCCTCCTCTCCCTTTCCCCCTTCCCCCTATTCTTAGGTTATAACTGAGTTATAGCTTTCATGTGAAAGCCATAAATTAGTTTCATAGTAGGGCTGAGTACATTGAATACTTTTTCTTCCATTCTTGAGATACTTTACTAAGAAGATATGTTCCAGCTCCATCCATGTAAACATGAAAGAGGTAAAGTCTCCATCTTTCTTTAAGGCTGCATAATACTCCATGGTGTACATATACCACAATTTATTAATCCATTTGTGGATCGATGGGCACTGGGCTTTTTCCATGACTTAGCAATTATGAATTGGGCTGCAACAAACATTCTGGTACAAATATCTTTGTTATAATGTGATTTTTGCTCTCCTGGGTATATACCTAGTCAACCTGGTGTTTTGATTTTCTGTGTTTTACTCAAGCATTCAGGAGTCAGTTTGTTCTTCTATTAAAATGGGGGATCAGGAGTGCTCCCCTGCTTCCCTCAGGCAGCTGTTGTGAGGATCAAATGAGCAACACCTTGGGAAAATAGCACAGTGTAAGTATCTCTGTTAGGATTATTTACAGTGATTTGTTTTTTTACATCAGCCCAAACACAGAAAAGGCAAATGACCGTTTGCTAGCCAATGACAAATAAGATGCCAAACTTTGATTCAGACTGCAAGTTACCTCCTAATTCAGTCCCCTGGCCTCTGCCTTCGATTTTCAGTTTGTGACAGCAAAATAATGAACAAATTCGTGCTTTTCTCAGTCTTTTTAGTTTGAGCTATGAGGGATGTAAGGGATCATCCAGTTGGATTCCTGTTAGGTAAAGCATCCTGCACACACTTGTAGACACTGGCAAAGCTGGAGAGAGGACTGGTGTCTGCCACTGCTGCAGACTTGAGCCTCCTCTCCTGGCAAGACACAGATGTCCAGGGCTTAGTGGCCCGTAGCAGGGCAAGACCAGAGGAGGTCAGCTGGCCAACACCAGCCAGCCAGCTTCTGAAAGACTGGAACAGGGCTGGCTGGAATCCAAACGCTCATTGTGTGGGGATGAAATGTAATGTCCTCAAGGGAACTGGCTCATTGTTTAGGATGCTAAATATTTATTTTATTAAACCAAACTTCAACTGAAGAAGCCAAAGGATCTGAATTTTAACTCCTATAAACCTGAGTTGGAGGGAACAGGCAGAGAGGAGGAAGAGGGGAGAGTTGTTTCAAATCAGAGCATTGCAGTAAAGATATTAATGCAAGATTCATCCTGTTGTATGGCCTGGCGAGGCGGGGAGGGACTTCTCATCAAAGCAGGACAGGCCTACAAGCTTCCAGTTTTCCAGATGTCCCAAATGGTGTGGGTTTAGTCACATTGAATGATCTTATATTCTGTTACTTAAAATGACACTTTTAAGTAAAATAGTATCAAAGCTCATTTACCTGCACTTTGTTGCCTTTGGATACAGTGGCCTCATACTGAGTCATTGCATTAACCAGCGGTGAGTCTTGTAGCTCAACTCCTTTAGTAACCAGCACCAATGTGAGTGACTGGTCAGTCCTTAAGGTGAAAGGTCTTCTTTATTCTGTTTCCAGAATCTGATTCCAGAATCCTCGAGGCCATTAGGGTTGCTCTTTTGCAGAGATGAATGATTTTGCTAATATTTCCAAGCAGATTTGTGAGGCAGTTCAGTATGTTGGTTATTCCCCACCATGCCTGTGCTTCACAAAGCTTCTCAAAGCCCACACACCTGTAGTCCAGCTACTCAGGAGGACAAAGCAAGAAGATTCCTGAGGCCATGAGTTCAAGGCTGTAGTGTGCTATGATTGCACCTGTGAACAACCATGAGCACTCCAGCCTGGGAGTAAGACAGACCTCATCTCTACAAATAACAATAAAAAAACCCACAACGTTTCATTTGGGCCTTTTGCTTGCCACCTGTAATTTGTTCATTGAATTTAGTATTTGATTTATTTTTGAAAGAAACTTAAATTCAAGAGATGTTGGACATTATAGAAATAATACAAAAATGTTACTTGTCACAAATTTGACATTTCCCTGTTGGTTCATGCTTAAGGTCATGAGTTTGCATCATTACCATATTGGTAAAAGTTGAAACAAAATTAAAAAAAAAATCAAAAGACAAGAAAAATAGCAATAAGTTAAGTATAAATTATTCTGTCATTTACTAAAGAACATCAGGGCATATCTGTGGCTTTGACTACATACTATTAAAAGTTGGAGAAGAGTAGTTTTGTTGTGTCTCTTCTCTAGAGAACACTCCATAGGTATTTCAATTTAGGAATGCAGTTTCAGCCCCTGAAAATAGAAGCTAACAAAATGAATGACTGGGGGTAGTAAGTTCCTGAACAGTCACCATACACGAGGTCAGAAGGCTCTTTCCTTCCATGAGCATCACCTGGACAGCCCAAGAATCTGCAGCACAAGGGAGAAGACCTGTCTAAGGCTTGTGGTCCTACTGTGAATGAGACTTGGGGCAAGCCAAGCAAATCCTCTCAGCACTTTGCTGCCCCCGGTTGCCATACACCTGCAAAAGGAAACGGGCAAGACCAGAGAAGGCAAACAGTTCCCACTTTTTTTTTCCCCACTTTTTTTTTTTTTTTTGAACAAAGTTGTCAGTGATTTTTATTTTATTTTTTTTTTATTAAATCATAACTGTATACATTGATATGATCATGGGGCATCATACACTCGCTTCATAAACCATTTGACACATTTTTATCACAGTGGTTAACATAGCCTTTCTGGCGTTATCTCAGTTACTGTGCCAAAACATTTACATTCTACATTTACCAAGTTTCGCAAATACCCCTGTAAGATGCACCACAGGTGTGATCCCACCGATCCCCCTCCCTCTACCCACCCCCCCTTCCCACTTCCCCCTATTGTTAAGTTGTAGTAGGCCTTCCCTCCAGTGCCACTGAGTTCCAGTAGACAAGCAGGAAAAGGCCCCAGAAGAATTTCATGTGCTTCTAAGACACCCCTCAACACTTCCCCATTGATATCTGTGTGTCTATCCCAGAGACCCAAAGAAATTATCTAATGCTGCCAATCTTAGAGCCAGATCTTTTTTTCTTTAATGATTTTCTATTTTATTTTTTCCCTGTAATTTAGTTATTGTTGCTCTTTGTGGTTTGGAGGAGAACCAGTCCTCTCAGGTTTATTGTTACTGTGTTGAGGCCAATGTCCTAGAGTGGTAGTTTCAGGCTGCTTTGCTAATGGAATCCTTCTTTAAAATGAATCCTGCAGAGGAGCTCACTATGTAAAATTATAAAGGGAATCTCCCTTTCACTGAAGCGAGCAGGGAGGCTTGGCTGCCTGGGGGCTGGCCCCCAAGATGCCTCTTTGTGTCTGAAAGGATCCCTGGAGTTGAGTTTTAAATTCCCCCTGTTAGTTTATGCAGGAAATCAGGACTGGCAATCAGAGTCTCCTGGGGGGTAGCATTTTGCTTGCTTTCCTGAGCACCCTTTCAGCATCTTGCTTTCATCCATGCATAAGCAAAGTATTTCTTGCTCTCCCACAAGGTATAAAGTACTGTACAGATGCTGGGGACATAGAAATAAGACAGATATGGCCTCTGCACTCTTACTGAGAATAGGGTTTCAGCCTTTCAGGAACAATATCTAGGCCTATGCGTCAGCTAGTTTGGGTTTTCTGGTGCCAGGTCATCCTTGTGGGTGCCCTCTAGGAAGATGAGTCCTGCTCAGTCTAGCCAACCTTTCTGGTAGAGTCCTGATTTCCTTAGGAAGCCATGAGAAGCCCACCATGCCAGCAGTGCCCTACTATGACTCTAACCCACCCCTGGGAATTTGAGACTGGGTGCTAACTATGGGGACCATGAAGCAAATGGGAAAATTGTGCAGAATGATGCCTCAGGCTCTTTGCAACACAGTAACAATCTGTCTTCTCTTTATTCTTGGATTGACCATCCTTACCCCCAGCTCTACACCCCCAATATTCCTTTAACTAGAATTGAAGGATGAAAGTTCAGCTTATTAATGGAGATTTTTCTACACTTAAAACAATGACACACACATATTCTAGAAGTTCTTTCATTTTATATTATGCATTCTTGGAAATCACCTAAGAAAGCAGAGCACCCAGGTGGGCAAGTTGATGGTTTTTTCTTTATAATCAAGTTACTGGGTAGTTTACAGTTAACTGCTTTTGCCACTAGATGGCGACAAAGTTGGAAAGGGAGAGCTGAGTGGGCCAATATTGAACCCGCGGATGCTGATGAAATAGCAATTCCCAGTTATGTTTGGTCCAGTGCCAGGGAGAGGCGACTGAAGACCTAAGATGCTTTATCAAGTTGAGCAAATTTGTGATGTTCTAGGAGGTGAAGTTTTAGAACTGCCCCTGTTTCCCATGTTGTATTATACTTTCTTTCATGGTGCAAGATCCTATAGTTTAACAGAAAGGAATAGACTGAATGTCAGGGGCAGAGCTGTCTTTTCTTTTAAAAATAGATACATGGAAGCATGTGTTTGTTTGTTCCTACTTCGTGTTTTTGTTTTACTTATAAAATGAAAACAGCTGAAATAATTTCTGAATTGTTGTGGACTTTTGAGTACAGACTCACAGTTTCTGTGGTCTGTGCCCTTAAAAACCCACCTGATGCGGGCTGGAAAAATCTATTTGAGACTGTGCGAAGTAGTCCAAGTTTGTTTGTTTTCCCTTGCATTTGAGCATGGAAGGCAAGCATACTCCCAGGACAGAGATTCAGCAACTCTGACCATCTTGAAAGGGACAAGAAAAGATTTTTTTGCTAGACTAAGCCTGATTTCCAACTCCTTAAGGAGTAAAAATCCATACTAGTGACTCTCCTTCTGCCTAAATTATATTACTGTTTTCCTATCAAATTAACTTGAGGCACAAATTATTAAATAACTGAAAGAAAGGTAGAATATCCAAATTTTTAAAAATTAAATCATAGCTGTGTACATTAATGCGATCATGGGGCACCATACACTGGTTTTATAGACCGTTCGACACATTTTCATCACACTGGTTAACATAGCCTTCCTGGCATTTTCTTAGTTATTGTGTTAAGACATTTACATTCTACATTTACTAAGTTTCACATGTACCCTTGTAAGATGCACCACAGGTGTAATCCCACCAATCGCCCTCCCTCCCCTCCCCCTTTCACCCTTCCCCCCTCCCCCTTTCACCCTTCCCCCTATTCTTAGGTTATAACTGGGTTATAGCTTTCATGAAAAAGCCATACATTAGTTTCATAGTAGGGCTGAGTACACTAGATACTTTTTCTTCCATTCTTGAGATACTTTACTAAGAAGAATATGTTCCAGCTCCATCCATGTAAACATGAAAGAGGTAAAGTCTCCATCTTTCTTTAAGGCTGCATAATATTCCATGGTGTACATATACCACAATTTATTAATCCATTCGTGGATCGATGGGCACTTGGGCTTTTTCCATGACTTAGCAATTATGAATTGGGCTGCAATAAACATTCTGGTATAAATATCTTTGCTATGATGTGATTTTTGGTCTTCTGGGTATATGCTTAGTAGAGGAATTATAGGATTGAATGGCAGATCTATTTTTAGACCTCGAAATGTTCTCCAAACCTCTTTCCAAAAGGAATGTATTAATTTGCATTCCCATCAGCAGTGTAGAAGTGTTCTCTTTTTTCCACATCCATGCAAACATCTCTGGTCTTGGGATTTTGTAACATGGACTAATCTTACGGGAGTTAGATGATATCTCAAAGTAGTTTTGATTTGCATTTCTCTGATGATTAAAGATGATGAGCATTTTTTCATATGTCTGTAGGCCATGCGCCTGTCTTCTTCAGAGAAGTTTCTCTTCAAGTCCCTTGCCCAGCCTGCGATGGGATCACTTGTTCTATTCTTGCTTATACGTTTCAGTTCTCTATGAATTCTGGTTATTAAACCTTTGTCAGAAACATAACCTGAAAATATCTTCTCCCATTCTGAGGGCTGTTTGCTTGCTTTACTTACTGTGTTCTTGGCTGTGCAGAAGCTTTTTAGTTAGATCAGGTCCAGGTAGTGTATTTTTGAAGCTGCTTCAATTGCCCAGGGGGTCCTCCTCATAAAATACTCGCCCAGACCGATTTCTTCAAGGGTTTTCCCTGCACTCTCTTCTAGTATTTTTATAGTTTCATGTCTTAAGTTTAAATCTTTAATCCAGCGAGAATCTATCTTAGTTAATGGTGAAAGGTGTGGGTCCAGTTTCAGTCTTCTACAGGTTGCCAGCCAGTTTACCCAGCACCATTTGTTAAATAGGGAATCTTTTCCCCACTGAATGTTTTTATTTTATTTTTTTTTAATGAATCATAGCTGTGTACATTAGTATGATCATGGGGCACCATACACTTGGTTCATAGACCATTTGACACATTTTCATCACACTAGTTAACATAGCTTTGCTGGCATTTTCTTAGTTATTTTGCTAAGACCTTTACATTCCACATTTACTAAGACTCACATATACCCTTGTAAGATGCACCGCAGGTGTAATCCCATTAATCCCCCTCCCTCCACCGACCTCCCCCCTCCCTACCCTCCCTTTCCCCCTTCTCCCTATTCTTAGGTTGTAACTGGGTTATAGCTTTAATGTGAAGGTCCTACATTAGTTTCATAATAAGGGTGAGTACATTGGGTACTTTTTCTTCCATTCTTGAGACACTTTACTAAGAAGAATATGTTCCAGCTCCATCCATGTAAACATGAAAGAGGTAAAGTCTCCATCTTTCTTTAAGGCTGCATAATATTCCATGGTGTACATATACCACAATTTATTAATCCATTCGTGGATCGATGGGCACTTGGGCTTTCTCCATGACTTAGCAATTATGAATAGGGCTGCAATAAATATTCTGATACAAATATCTTTATTATGATGTGATTTTTGGTCATCTGGGTATATGCCCAGTAGAGGGATTACAGGATTGAATGGCAGATCTATTTTTAGATCTCTAAGTGTTCTCCATATCTCTTTCCAAAAGGAATGTATTAATTTGTATTCCCACCCGCAGTGCAAAAGTGTTCCCTTTTCTCCACATCCACGCCAACATCTCTGGTCTTGGGATTCTGTGATGTAGGCTAGTCTCACTGGAGTTAGATGATATCTCAAAGTAGTTTTGATTTGTATTTCTCTGATGATTAAAGATGATGAGCATTTTTTCATATGCCTGAAGGCCGTGCGCCTGTCTTCTTCAGAGAAGTTTCTCTTCAAGTCCCTTGCCCAGCCTGCGATGGGATCCCTTGTTCTTTTCTTGCTAATGTGTTTGAGTTCTGTGTGGATTCTGGTTATTAAACCTTTGTCGGAGACATAACCTGCAAATATCTTCTCCCATTCTGAGGGCTGTTTGCTTGCTTTACTTACTGTGTTCTTGGCTGTGCAGAAGCTTTTTAGTTTGATCAAGTCCCAATAGTGTATTTTTGAAGCAGCTTCAATTGCCTGGGGGGTCCTTCTCATAAAAAACTTGCCCAACCCCATTTCTTCAAGGGTTTTCCCTGCACTCTCTTCTAGTATTTTTATAGTTTCATGTCTTAGGTTTAAATCTTTAATCCAGTGAGAGTCTATCTTGGTTAATGGTGAAAGGTGTGGGTCCAGTTTCAGTCTTCTACAGGTAGCCAGCCAGTTCACCCAGCACCATTTGTTAAATAGGGAATCATTTCCCCACTGAATGTTTTTAATTGGTTTGTCAAAGATTAAATAACAATAATTAGCTAGATTCATCTCTTGGTTCTCTATTCTGTTCCAGACATCTACTTCTCTGTTTTTGTGCCAGTACCATGCTGTTTTGATCACTATCGATTTGCAGTATAGTCTGAGGTCTGGTAGTGTGATTCCTCCTGCTTTGTTTTTATTTTTGAGTAATGTCTTGGCTATTCAAGGTTTTTTCTGATTCCATATAAAACAAAGTATTGTTTTTTCAAGATCTTTAAAGTATGACAGTGGAGCTTTAATGGGGATTGCATTGAAATTATATATTGCTTTGGGTAGTATGGACATTTTAACAATGTTGATTCTTCCCAACCATGAGCATGGTATATTTTTCCATTTGTTAACATTCTCAGCTATCTCTTTTCTTAGAGTTTCATAGTTCTCTTTATATAGATCTTTCACGTTCTTTGTTACATAAACTCCCAAATATTTCATCTTCTTTGGCACTACTGTGAATGGGATAGAGTCCTTAATTATTTTTTCAACTTGACTATTGTTGGTATATATAAAGGCTACCGATTTATGAATGTTGATTTTGTAAGCTGAGACGCTGCTGTATTCCTTGATCACTTCTAAGAGTTTTGTAGTAGAGTCCCTAGTGTTTTCCAGATGTACAATCATATCATCTGAGAAGAGCGAAAGTTTGATCTCTTCTGACCCTATGTGGATACCCTTGATCGCCTTTTCTTCCCTAATTGCGGTGGCTGTAACTTCCATTACAATGTTAAAAAGCAATGGAGACAATGGGCAGCCTTGTCTGGTTCCTGATCTGAGTGGAAATGATTCCAATTTAACTCCATTCAATACGATATTGGCTGTGGGTTTGCTGTAGATGGCCTCTATCAGTTTAAGAAATGTCCCTTCTATACCAATTTTCTTAAGTGTTCTGATCATGAAGAGATGCTGGATATTATCAAAAGCTTTTTCTGCATCAATTGAGAGAATATATGGTCTTTGTTTTTTAATATGTTTATGTCCTGAATTATAATTATAGATTTATGTATATTGAACCAGCCTTGAGACCCTGGGATAAAACCGACTTGGTCATGATGTATAATTTGTTTGATGTGTTGCTGGATTCTCTTTGTTAGGATCTTGTTGAATATTTTTGCATCTATATTCATTAGTGATATTGGTCTATAATTTTCTTTTCTTGTTGGGTCTTTTCCTGGTTTGGGGATCAGGGTGATGTTTGCTTCATAGAACGTGTTGGGTAGTCTTCCTTCTTTTTCTACATTTTGGAACAGGTTGAGTAATATAGGTACTAATTCCTCTTTAAAGATTTGGTAGAATTCTGACGTGAAGCCATCTAGCCCCGGGCTTTTCTTTTTACGGAGGTTTTGTATGGTTGATGCTATTTCAGAACTTGATATGGGCCTGTGCAACATTTCCACTTGATTCTGGCTAAGTCTTGGAAGGTGACGTGCTTCCACGTATTGGTCAATTTCCTTCAGATTTTCATATTTCTGAGAATAAAGTTTCTTGTAATATTCATTAAGGATTTTTTGAATTTCTGATGAGTCTGTTGTTATTTCGTTTTTCTCGTTTCTGCATGATGAGATTAGAGATTTTACTTTGTTTTTTCCTGGTTAGGTTAGCCAAAGGCTTATCTATTTTATTGACCTTTTCAAAAAACCAACTTTTTGATTTATTGATCTGTTGTATAATTCTTTTGTTTTCAATTTCATTTAATTCTGCTCTAATTTTGGTTATTTCTTTTCTTCTACTGGGTTTGGGGTTGGAATGTTCTTCCTTTTCCAGTTGCTTGAGATGTCCCATTAAGTTGTTAACTTCCTCTCTTTCCGTTCTATTGAGGAAGGCTTGCAGTGCTATAAATTTCCCTCTTAGGACTGCCTTTACGGTATCCCAGAGGTTCTGATAATTCGTGTCTTCATTGTCGTTTTGTTCCAAAAAATTTGGCAATTTCCTTCTTAATCTCATCTCTGACCCAGCTATCATTCAGCATAAGGTTATTTAACTTCCATGTTTTGGTATGAGTGTGCAGATTCCTATTGTTACTGAGCTCAACTTTTATTCCATGATGGTCCAAGAAGATGCAAAGAATAATTTCTATTCCTTTAAATTTACTGAGGTTAGACTCGTGACCTACGATGTGATTGATTTTGGAGTATGTTCTGTGGGCTGATGAGAAGTATGTGTGTTCAGTTTTGTTGGGATGAAATACTCTGTAGATGTCTGCTAAATCCAAATGTTGGATGGTTAGGTTTAAATCTAAAATTTCTTTGCTCAGCTTCTTATTGGAGGATCGATCCAACACTGCCAAAGGAATGTTGAAATCTTCAACTATTATGGAGCTGGAGGAAATCAAGTTGCTCATGTCGGTTAAAGTTTCTCTTATAAATTGAGGTGCATTTTGGTTGGGTGCATAGATATTAATAATTGAAATCTCATCATATTGAGTATTACTCTTAACAAATATGAAGTGACCATTTTTATCCTTCCTTACTTTTGTTGGTTTAAAGCAAATAAAATTGTAACACTGCTTTTTTCTGATGACCATTTGCCTGAACTATGGATGACCATCCTTTCACCCTGAGTCTATATTTGTCTTTTAAGGTAAGATGTGACTCTTGTATGCAACAAATATCTGGCCTGAGTTTTTGTATCCAGTCAGCTAACCTATGCCTCTTTAGAGGGCAGTTTAAGCCGTTCACATTAATGGAGAATATTGATAAGTCTGGTAAAATTTGGGGTATCGAGTTTTTCGAAAGTCCAGTGGACATTTTTAGTCCTTTCACCACTGTGGAAGTTGAAGTTTGATCAAAAGTATCTGAGTGAGTTTACTTTTGTGGTAGAGGATTGGGCTAGTCATTATGGAGGATAGGTCTGGGAATATCCTGAAGAGCTGGTTTGGTTATGGCAAATTTCTTCAACATATGAATATCATTGAAGTATTTAATTTCTCCATCATAAAGGAAACTCAGTTTAGCTGGATACAAGATCCGGGGTTGAAAATTATTTTGCTTTAGGAGATTAAAAGTTGATCACCACCCTCTTCTGGCTTGAAAAGTTTCAGCAGAGAGATCTGCAGTCATTCTAATATTCTTCCCTTTGCAGGTAATGGATTTCTTATATCTGGCTGCTTTCAGAATTTTCTCCTTCATATCAACTTTAGTGAAGTTAATTATGATATGCTTGGGGGATGTCTTATTTGGACTGAGTTGTGCTGGGGTTCTGAAACTGTCTGCTATCTGAATTTCAGAATCTCTTGGCATGTCTGGAAAATTTTCTTTCATAGTTTCATGGAGAAGGGCCTGTGTGCCTTGGGAGGCCACTTCATCACTTTCCAGGATTCCAATGAGGTGGATATTAACCTTCTTTGAATTATCCCAGAGCTCTCTGAGAGAATGATACGTTTTTGCTCTCCATCTCTCTTCCTCTTTGAGAGTTTGGGAGTGTTCAAAGGCTTTGTCTTCAGTGTCAGAAATCCTTTCTTCTGCCTGCTCCACTCTGTTACTGAGGGATTTTGCTGTATTTTTCAGATCTTTGAGGGCTGCAAATTCTTGCTTCACTGCGTCAAAATCTTTGGTGCTTTTGTCTTTAATATCATTAAATTCTTGAGACAACTTTTGAATTTCTCCTCAAATTTCTAATTCCAACTTTTGAATTGTTCCTCAAATTTCTAATTCCAAATTTTCCTCCATTGTATTAATCTTGTTTGCAATCCAAATTCTGAATTCGATTTGTGACATCTTGGCCAGCTGTTTATGAATGGGATCTTCAGTTACATCTGCTGTATCTTCCGTTGGTGGGGGGGATTGATCTAGTCTGGTTATTCATGTTACCAGAGTTTGTCCGCTGATTCCGCCCCAGGATTGTTTTACACCGTTTGTTTTTTCCCCTGGAGCTTTGTCAATGACCTGTACCATGCTATGGCCTGAGAAACTGGGGAACTGTTTGGTGTGGTGGGGCTAAGTGGTTCTGTCTTGTTTTCTTTTTTTTTTTTTTTTTGGCCGGGGCTGGGTTTGAACCCGCCACCTCTGGCATATGGGACCGGCGCCCTACTCCTTGAGCCACAGGTGCCGCCCAAGGTTCTGTCTTGTTTTCAGCTGGTCTCTGTTTAACCCTAGTGAAACAGTTACTCTGTGTTGAAGTTTCAGCTGTGGAGAAATACCAGCAATTAAGTCACCCCGCCCCCCACAGGCAACAATTGGAAAAGGAAAATTAAACCTTCCTACAACCACATACCCAGGGCACCACCTGAATAGTTCTTGGGTGATTGACTCAGTTCAAAAGGTCCAAATTAATTGTCTCAGTCAGCACCTATCTCAGCTGGGAGAGTTTAAAAGGTCTCTGGCAACTGGATCGCAGGGGTCTAGTGACTACTCTGGTATAGCTTGCTCCAGTGCTCTGTGGAGTCAGGAGGACCCACCCAGCAAATAGATTAGTCTGGGATGGTTGATGCCTCCTTCCCCACCTTGTACTTCTGTCATACCCTGTCACTGATAGTCCCACAGGGCTTTGACCCAATTGCCTGTAGTGAAGAGATACTCCAGGGGTTTGCACCTGCCTGAATCACAAGGAAATCTATTTCTGCTCAGCCAGGCCACTGCGCTCTGCCTCTGTCTAGCAGGAGAAGGTGAGACCTGACAAACTCAGTCACTTCATGGAGGCTGGGGGGTGTTCACTCAGTTCCAGCCCCACCCCTGATTGATGTTACTGACAGAACAGAACAGAACAACTTTGTGGGAATTTGTTTCTGTCCCTGTTAAATTTCCCTGCAGAAGAGAAGCTGTTTTGTGTTCCCAGAGCCTGCGCCTCAGGCCCTGTCTTTGCTCCTGCAGGTTTGTATTCAGTTACCTGTCAGTTCTAGCCTCCTGTCTTCCTTTGTCTATAGGCTGACAACCCCCTAAGGGCCGGGTGCATCTTAGGCTCAGTATAGGGTCCTCTGGGCCAGCCCCGCTCTGGGAACTTCCCAGCTCTGCGCATGCTTTTCTCGTCCTTGTGCTCCACCCAGGCCAGTACCACCTCAGGCAAACCCTCTACTCTCAGGGCCTGCGTTTCTGTCCCAGATCTGTTCTGTGGTTGCCACCTGAGTAGATGCCTGGCCTCCTCTGGTTGCCCAGGGAGACAGGGGGTGTGGCTTCAGAATATCCGGGAGTGAGCCCTATTGTTCCTAAAAGATGGCTGCTGCTCTGCTCCTCGGGGCACCGCTGCTCCGGTGTGGTTCCCTCTGAGCTGACTGTCCTCACCTCACTCCCATGCCCCAGAGTCAGCACTAACCAGCTGCTGTTTAGGCCCTGTCTACACCCCCTCGAGAAATCACCCAAGTATTTGGACTCCTGGGGGAAAGGCCTGCAGACCTCAGAGTGGGAGTGGAGGGGAGTGCTGGGAGCTCAGAGTTGCAGGTAGAGAATATATACAGGAGAATGCCGTGGCACCCTAGTAGGGGAGGTAGGTCCAGTTTTTTGAGGGTCTCTCCCGTGGAGTGGAGTGGGAGGACCTTTGGACTCTGCTCGTTTTTTTTTGTGGGGCACTCCGAGCCGTTTTCATGGGGGAGGGGACTCCTGTCTGCTTGGTGATGGATTTTGTACCTTTTATTTGTATCCTTGGGGTTGCAGCTCGCCTCAGTGGGGTTGATGTGCATTCTTCAACCTTCTCTCTTGGTGCAGCTCAAATCCACCTGGTTACTTGCTAAATTTCTGTCCTTTAACTCTTCTTCTGGACAGGAGCCTCTGTGGAAAGCTGGCTTCAGTCAGCCATCTTGTCTCCGCCCCATTCACATTTTTTATTTAAAAAATTTGTTTTTCCATAAACCTTTGCATCAAGGAAAGGAGTGTTCATTTCTAATGACTTTATAGAATCCCAGACCGTCTCTGAGCCCCATGAGTTGTTGACTATCACAAAATTTGAGTCCTCAAATCTTTCATTTGCCCATAACATTTTATTGGCTATATAAATGGTTAACTACCCATAAAAATATAGTCTTGTTCCTTTGACACCGGAAGTTCACATTAATTTAAATCAACAATGCATTTCTTAATACTGACTAATTGGTAACCAAATTAATCAGATTTCCTTGCACTAATGGTTTCCTTAATAAATGGTATTAGATAATAATGGAAAGGACAGTCCTGACAACAAATGTTTAAATCGTAGCCTGAGGGGTTTTGATTATCAGCCGTAGTCTACACCAGAAGGGAGGCCTTACTGAATATTATCTCTTCTCTAGATTAGATAGAAAGAAGAATTAGGGAGATATGAGGAAACATATCCTAAGGACAGTTATACTCTGATTTTGGTGACTCTCCAAATTGTGGAAATTAGAAAATTTGGCTATTGGTCTAAAATTGGTAACGTGGTAAACTTGATGAGGAGGCAGAGTTACGTTTATAACTTTTTTTTTTTTTTTTTGGTTCTTTTGGGCTCTCTCTTTAGTCTTCTTAGTATTAGAGGCTTTTACTATCTGATGCTCGCTTGTCTCTGCTTGTCTAAACCCATGGCCTATGGAATTTATCTTCCTTTGTGCATGGCTGGGAGGGACACTGGTGGTGCTCATGGTGAGCTTAATCTTTCTTCAGATGTTGCTCTTCATCTTTAACCAGAATGTGAAGAAACTGTTGACTTTCTAACTTGCAAAGCCATGTTCTTAAGTTATTTGATCCTTGTACATTCTTGACCCTTCAAAATACTTTATTTAAATTCTTCCACTTTTCAGAAGGGATCATATATTATATGACATTAATTCTCCAAGCTTCTTTTATTCAAACAAGTAAAGGAATGGAAGATGGGGGTAGTAATGCAATTGCTGGATAATTCAAACCTGAAAACATGTTCTTAAGAAAGAGAAAAGGGGGAAAAGACTTTTTAAGACTTGTATCTTGAAAGAAGGCTGTTTAGCTAATATCCAAGGGTTAGAGAGTGCGTCTGTGGGCAAAGGAGGCAATCCTCCCATAATCCAAATGAGAAACAGCATTGGAGTTTGTCATAGTTTCTAATATTCTTTAGAAATAGTGTATTTCTCAATATGTGAAAGCAGACATCATTTCGGGCAAAGACTTTCTCTGACTCCACCAACCAAAGATCTTCCATCTTCTCATCTGTCCAGTTAAGCTTGAGTCAGAAAAAGAGCACAGCTATTTTGGTAAAGCATTTGTTGTTCCCATCTGAGCAGCCAAAAGTTATTTGTGTATGAAGACCACAATTGAGATAAGATCTGCTATAACTAAACTTAGGGAAATCACTTTTCAGGTTTCAGCAGAATCCCTTTTACTTTCCTGTTCTAAAATTGGGTACTTCTGATCAGTTTTTGCTTTATCTTCATGATCAAGATCTGATGTCATTAGAGGTCAGAAGCATATGTAAAAAAAAAAAAAAAAATGTAAATACTTTCCCATTGGAAAATTATCCTAAAATATCTTTGTTATGTCTCCAAGCCATAAATGATCATAGGTGCTTTAAGTCATATTACTGATTCAAGGGAAGTATTTGAGAAAGTTTAGAGAATAGAATGGACCGGTTGATTTATGCTGAGTTGATGGTGTCTCTTGGGACACTGACTTACTCTTGTGCATATGGGGCTAATAGAACGCTGCTGTGTAATCTGTCTTATCTTTTCTGAGACTGCGTTGGCCAGCCACTAATTTCCAAAGGGCTAACATCTCTCTAGAAATGATTTCACTGACTTGGATGCTGACAAACCAAACACCATTTCAATATTGGTATTTCCATTGAGAGAGTGTGAGAGTCACACACTGACCTAGAGCAGTGGTCCCCAACCTTTTTGGCACCTGGGACCAGTTTCATGGAAGAGTTTTTCCATGGGATGGGTGTAGGGGGTGATTTTGTTTTGAATCTGTATGCAAATAATTTATTTTGGTTTCTGTGCAGTCAAACTTCTCTGCTAATGATAATATGTACACCTATTTGCAGCCATTCCCCAGCACTAGCATCATTGCCTCAGCTGCACCTCAGATCATCAGACATTAGATTCTCATAAGGAGCCTGCAGCCTAGATCCCTCGCATGTGTAGTTTACTGTAGGGTTCGCGCTCCTATGAGAATCTAATGCCACTGCTGTTCTAACAGGAGGCAGAGCTCAGGCAGTGATGGAAGCAGTGAGAGCAGCTGTAAATACAGATGAAGTTTCTCTCCCTTACTGCTCACCTTCTGCTGTGTGGCCCAATTCCTAACAGGCCATGGACTGGTACTGGTCTACAGACCTGGGGTTGGGGACTGCAGACCTAGAGAAAGGCCACAGAAGCAATGAGGCATTTCACAAGTTGTGGAGTGATGAGATAGCCCTGTATAGTGGGGGGGGGGGGGAGGGAGGAGGTGAGAGGGGAGCATTTATAAACTTCCTTTCCTTTATTTTTTCTGTTTTCCCCTTTGTTTTGGCCAATATACCCACTTGAATGCTGTCTTGGAGACGATGAAGTAACAGGAGTCACCTACCTCCCTTTGTTTTTTCACGGCCTCCTTTTTTTTTTTTTTTTTTTTAACTTCTTCTCCCCTCCACCCCCCAAATTTATGAATGAAAATAGATACATAAAGGTTGACTTTGCTAAGACTGTATGTTAGGTATCTTAGACTCATATTCATTTAACTACTTTATCTCACCCAGTACATTTTGTTCAAATAAATTGTGAAAATAAGTTATTTCTAGTGCTTGGGGCATAGCCCATGAACTGATTTGTCTGTGTCTCTCATAAATTTTCCATTTGGATGATCGGAGCAGGACAGAAGTTTCTCAGTGTGCTGTTAGGCTACAGACAACTGTTATCACAGGCTGACCCTTGGTTGCAAGTACGTGGGAATCATGTCCTGGGCTTCGCAGATAAGAGAAGAGTTAGTTCTGTGGTGAGATCCATCTTTGGGGTGGTAGGAAACCAAAAGAGTAATTATTCTTCTGTCAGTGCTTTTGTTTTGACCAAGCTGGCAGAGTTTTATTCTATCTAAACAGACACATGGCAAAGAAAACTAATTTGACCAATTAGAACTGGTAGTAATCTAAATTATATGGTATATATTCTAAGAGATGACACTATATTCTATGCATGAGCAGGAACTAGAACTGCTAACAAATTATGGCTAGGTAGAGGTTCTGAGACACCTACCATGATAAAAAGATAAGAGTGGTTTTAGTTAGCACATTTCTTAAGTAGATCAGTATTACTGATGTGCTCAAAAAGTTCTTTCTGTTCTTAAAATTATCAAAAAATGTTTATGTGCTTGAATTGGCTGTTAAGAGACCTAAGTAGTATGTTTGTTTATAAAGATGAATTTTCAGCCTGGTCCTGTACAAAATGTTACCATGTCATATTTGATCTCTATTCTTGGCAGGATGGAGGCCCCAGGTCGGATATGCCTAGGGACAGGAAAAGTGGGACTTTTGTCCTTCGTGGGATTCTCCCATGGGGCAAGAGAGCCTGTGTTTCACTGCTCGCGGGAGTCCCCAGGCTAGGGAGGGTCCCCCTCATCCTTCTGCTCTCCAGGCTCCTCCATCTGGTCTGCTCCCGAATGTACCTTTCCTTGCTTCTTTTCCTTCCTCTTTCTCATCTTTATCGTCACAGTCTGTCCCAGTGGGGATGCTGAGCATCTTGATTTCTTACCTGGTTATCTATCCCCCAATTTCAAGTACTCCCAATCCCACGTTCCTCCTTCTGGATGGGCGTTTCTGACAAAAGCTCCCTCTAGTCCGCCATCTTGCCTCTCCCTTACCATATCACCTTTGAACAAGCGCTAAATGAATGACATGTCCTTTATAGTGAGTCCTTGTCCATCAAAATAATCTGCTTCATGTGGTTTGGATTAATGGGAAAAAGAATGGTACCTAAAGCAGTGATTTGAGTAATTAGAAATGGCCCAAGGTGGCAGTGAGATAGTGGCAGAGGGTAGGAGAGGACCTGTCTGTTCCTGGCAGTGATCTTTGTGCCATGGCCCCAGCTTTGCAACCTGCCCATCTTGCCTCTTTTGCACATCCAGGGCATGTTCACATTTGGGTCCAGCCTATATGCTGCAAGATGAAACGCCAAGTCTAATTTCCAGAATAGACATGGCTTAGAATTCTGAGAAGAAGAAGAATGAGCAGTTCATGTGCTGGAGGCACACTGCCTACATCTACTGATGTTCACAAAATATCTGCTGAAGATTGATTGGCGTTCATGAAATCAATGCATGAAATTCCAGTTAGTTTAAAGGAGAGCTGGGGCTCCAAAATAGAGTGATTGCCCATCCTTATGAAGCCAGTTCATTTGATAACAATTGCTTGGCTAGTCTCCTAACTCTACAAACCAAGAATATGACGCAAGGAACGAGTACAGTAAAAGTCATGTGAATCTGGAATATCAGTTTTCCAGGCATTTGTTTAGAGTTTCCTGGCATTGGATTGTTTGTAGATCAGTATTGCAAGAGAATGCACACTTTTTACATCATACTGTGGTTGAAGGCAGGGTTTCCTCATTGGTTCACTGATTACATGACTAAGTAAAGCATTACTCAGAAGACACTTAAAAAACCTTTTGTTAACATTGTTCCTGAGAGACTCTGGAAGTTTGCTTGTCCTTTTAAATCATTGGTAAGTAGAATCCTCCTTTAGAATTCTTAAAAGAAAAGAAGAAAAAAAGTGATCACCCTTCTTTTATACCTGTGGCTGGGTATAAACCTTAGCCGGTCTGTATCCAGGAAGAAGAGAGGCAATCTCTCTGGGTGGGTAGCTGCTGAGGAGTAGCCGACCATGTAAATTATGACCATTCCTACTCTGTTAGGTTCAGTAAAACATTCAGCAAGAGACTTCAGGGGCCACTCTGGGAACCAAGACCATAGAACAGTGTTGAGGGCGGTGCCTGTGGCTCAGAAAATGGGGTGCTGGTTCAAACCCAGCCCCAGCCAAACTGCAACAAAAAATAGCCAGGCATTATGGTGGGCGCCTATAGTCCCAGGAACTCGGAAGGCTGAGGCAAGAGAATCGGCTAAGCCCAAGAGCTGGAGGTTTCTGTGAGCTGTGACACTATAGCACTTTACTGAGGGTGACAAAGTGAGACTCTGTCCCTAAAAAAAGAAAAGCAGTGTTGAATTGGATTGTCTAGACTAATGATACTCCCTACCTTGTTAATTCAGACATCTTAGTGGAACAGAATCAAAATTATATTAAATATACTGATTGATATTTCTAATTAGTAATTATTTATTGGCTTGCTGTTACATTCAGGCATAATTCCTGAAGTCTGAGAAAGTCTAGCCAAAGAAGTAGGATGGAAGAGAAACATCAAGTTACATAACCTTTTCTGATTGAACAATATAAGGCAATGGTAGAAGGTTATCTTATACAAGCAGGGATCAGATGGGCAGTTGAAGTATTGCCATGAAGGCAGAAGAGAAGGAGTTCTCTAAGGGATGTCTTCATTTGAAAAGATATCACCAAGGAGCGGAACAGGAAGTGCATGGCATGTAGACAGCAGGAACTTGAATATGTTGCCTGGATGGTTCAGAAGTAGCCAAGACCCAAGGAGGGGGTGTGGTGTGCAAAGAAGTCAACTCAAATACAGAGTTGAGAGAGATCAGACAGAAATTTAGATTTCCACCAGACAGGAGGAGGTCCAAGCCTTGCCACTCCAGGTGGGATCCCTAACTAGCAGCATTGCATCAGTCACCTGGGAACCCATTAGAAATGCAAATCTCAGCTCCCAGCCTAGACCTGCAGACTCAGACCACTTGAGCGCAGGCCCAGGAATCTGCATTATGAAAGTGTCCAGTTGATTCTTACACGTGCTAAAGTTTGAAAAGCATGACTGCTGAGAACTGGGGCTTTGTTCCAAATGGCAATGGAGATTCTTTGAAGAATCTTTGAAAAGTAGAAGTGGCATGTTCTTAGTGAACAAACTAGGGCACTTAGAAAACCATCTTTAATGTGGTAACTTATTCTTACTTATCTGCCGCTCACCAGCTGAAGTTAAAATCATGTTCATGTTCTCTGAAGTGGTTTCTGAAGGTTGAAGATGGGTCTTGGCTGGGTATAGGTGTAGCACAAATCTATGGTATATTTCTGTAAGTGGGGATTTCTTTAAAAAGTGTGTACTTTGCAAAAAAATATTTAAATCAACAATAAGAACAAACATCAAATGGTGCTTATAGCTTAGAACATAAAACTCACTCATATGTTTTCTCACCATTTAAAAAACTGTTTCCACTATTTAGAATAGGTTCATTTACTTAGTGTTTATCAGGAAATTCAGATTTCCACATTACAAAGTTAATATGGGCCCTTATAAACCAGTAAACCATTTTCATGGGAAATAAATTTCCAAACAAAATCATTGCATAAACATTCATACCAATAGCGTTGCTGTTATAATAAGAAAACTAGCACACATTTTTAACACCTTGACTGCCCATACTAGAAAAATACAATTTTTCCTTTGGGGCCATGGTATTTAATTATGTAAAAGGAATAAAAACTTCTAAAAGAAAATGTTCTTTTCAAATTTTAATGAAAAAGGTATTACTTACAGTTATTTTCTGTGCATGAGTTACATGCAACCCTGAATCATACTCCCTAACTATGTGCAGCCATGTCACATTGCCACATACTATTCTACCAATTTTGTTCAAAGGCCGCTGTGCAAACATTAAAGGTGAAATGTGCAATCGGAAGTAATGGTAATTGAAAACCACAATCTAGCACATGTGGTGTGGCGCACTTGGGTGGCCAGCTGGAACAGGGTGACAAGAGTAGGGGGAGACGTGCCTATCGACAGTGAAAACAATGAGTTGAGGTTTCAGTTTCATGAGGCCTTGGGGTCAAACTAGCATGAGTCACATACAACTCACACAGCAGTTAATGTGTTAACACTTGATAAAAAGAATTTTTTTAATATTATTTCAGTTTTAGGTGGTGACTTTGGTATAATAATGCCTTCAGCTATAAGAAGGCAGAACTGCTGTCCTACGTTGAGTAGTCCCAGATTAGCAGTTTTTGTGCAATTCAAGTGGTCACCTATACCCTTATTTCCCATCTTGCTGTTCTAATAATCTGAGAAGGGCAGACTTTTGAATCCTAGCCTGAATCTTGCAGACAGAACTACAAAGTAGTACATAGCCAATGTACTTGAGAGCAGGTTTGTGTCTGCTGTTGTGTAGCATGTGGGTCTTGGCACTGGGATTTCCCTTCCCACTCAGAAGACTTTTTCTCTCTTACAGATTCACAGTGGTGGTCCAAATGGTAGAATTTTCCAGGAAACAAACCTCTGTATACCAGATATGATGTTGTGTTCACCTAAACTTTGGGTTTACTCTAGAGAAGGGCACACATCCTGTGGCTGTAGGGAGAAAAACTGCCCTTCTCCAAAAAGCAGCATAGTTTGTCTCCTAGAGACTCCAGACACTTCTATAAATATAATCCATACAAAGGCTTCGGGTAAAGACCTGGACATGTGTTCTTGAATCTTAGCCTCAAGCACCGTTATTTTTGTGTGTGTGTGTGTAAAATGTGACCTCTCTTGACAGCCTTATTGTTGGTGACCCCTCATAACAATGGAAAGAACCTTGGCTTTGGGACCTACGTGGGCTCCCATTCTGGCTGTTCTAGTTACAAGCTCTGTAGCCTTGGGTGAGTCACACAGCTGCTCTGAGCCTCTGTTTCTTCACATAAGGTGTGGATAATAACATTTGCTTTCAAGATTCTTGCATCTAGAGGAAAGTAAGCTCAAGCTTGACACAGGGTAGGTGCTTAATAAATGCTAACTATTATTAATCTTATTATATACTCATTTGCCTTAGATTATAAATTTTCTAAGGGGAAAAAAAGGTCAAGATGAAGATGGTTTACTTCAAACAGCTAAGTGCCATCACTGTTCCTTAAGTATACCAAATGCATGGGGATCTTTGTGCCTTTTTCTGTACCCAGGAGACCCAAACCCCGTTCATTTGGGGGTTGACATCTCCTGATAAATCCCAGTTCTTCTATGGGACCTTCCTTCCCAAGGCATAAAACACTCCTATGGTTTTAACTCTATTTTACTTGAGTTTCTCATTCTTCCAACTGGTTCTTAGCCCTCTAGTAATACAAATTGATTGACTGATTTGAAATTTGCTCCTTGCCAAGCCACATGCAGCTAATAAATGGAAGCTGTGAATGAGAAATTAGAGCACATCTCTTCCTAAGCAGTTTTTATAGGCCAGGCACCCACAATAAAGATAACCTATTCTGATTTTCCATGAAGTAGCTACTGTTTGATTTCAATTTTTCAGATGGAGAAACCACAACCCCTCAGTTTGTGTAAGTCCACACAGCTAGTAAGTAGCTTGAGCTCTAGGATTTGAACCCAGGCAATCAGGGGCTGAAGGGAGGCTGAATTTGAACTACTATGCCCTGTAAGTGAGAATGAGGATAAAGAAGGCTCCCGGGAAAGAGTACCTCCAATGGGGATTGACTACAATCAAATCATGACCTGTTTATGTCCCCGACAGTGTCTCTAGGTCAGCAGTTCTCGACCTGTGGGTCGCGACCCCTTTTTAACAATGAAAATACATTGCGGCATTAGGAAGGTTGAGAACCACTGCTCTAGGTATTCACAAGTGTGCTTAGATTACGGATTTCCGTATTTCGAGAGACGAGCCTTCTGTCCAAAATGTCAGCTTTCAGTCCACATCAGAGCTTTAGCCCAGTCCTGAAACTCTCCCCTGAACGTCTGCGTCACCACCTTTCCAGGCAGCTAAGAACAAAAGCTTTGTGAACAGATTAAACACAAGCTGTTTTTGTTCCACTTCTGCAGCTACCTATGCCTGCTTGATGCAGACTACATCGTGTTGATTTTGTGCTCATGTATTTTACGTAAACACACGTGGGAATGCAGCACCTTCTCTCAACAGCACAACAATGGTTCAGCAATTCTTTGCACAGGACTCCATGCTATTATATCAAATATTTATAAGTTTTCTCTCCACACTGCTCAGCATTCAGAGTAAACCTGAACAGAAATATAGAGATCATAGAATGTAATAAGCAAAAACAAAACAAAAACTCCCTTTTCATGCTCTATCTGTCATCAAATGAAAGTATTAGTGAAGTGGCATGGAAATCCTCGTCAGCATGCCTGCAACCACCAGTTGTGCTGCTTAAGATTTAAAACAATGTGGTCAAGTGTTCAGAATTGACAGGACTGAGTTATAGGACTACGTTAGTGTATTATTTCCAAGTTGCCAGTTTCCCCTGGATTAGCACATTTTAATTTTGGCTTCATTAAAGGAGTCAGAACATGAAAAGGGATTTAACAGAGTGGAGATGTCAGCCACGCTCTCTTGCCATCGTGAAATGGTTTATTTGGATCCGGGCAGCCATGCATGTGAATCCAACAACACATCTATAAGAGGAAAAGTCAGCCAAGTGGGGCAAGAAATACAATTGTGGAGTGAAATCATCGCTATCTAGACATGGGTGGGAACTTGGGGCCCTGCATTTCATTTCATGTGACCCCCACAGTTACAAAAACACAATACAGCATAGTATCAACTGCATAGTAAGTGCTTTATGATGGCATTTTGGGAGTGGCTTGGAGGAGACCAGTGTGGTGTTAAGCACTTTTGGGGCGCAGCCCAGTACAGGAGGCTTGGCCCTGGTCACTCCGCGAGATACTTCTTACTGTAGAAAGCCTTTGTGGGAGTGCCCCTTGTTCATTGGTGTACTGGGATAGAAGATTAGAAGCCAATTGCTATTCTTATTGGATTTACCAATACATAAAATTATTAGTGGAAGATGCAAGACAAAACACAATAGAATTAGTGCCTGGCCAGTAAAAAAAAAAAAAAGTAATAGAATAGAAGGCACCCTAGCAATTGGCCAGTCCACTGGCTACTAAACCTCACTAATCATTAGGAAACTACCTAGGAAATTTAAGAAAAAATGCACATTTCTGGGGCCCACCCCACAATTAGATGCTCTGATAGAGGGGCCTGATAATCTGTATGTTTTAAAATGCTAGCAGAGGTTCTAATGGGCAACCAGCTCATCGGGGCCAGCTGCTCAGTGAACAAGTATTTCTGTTAACAGGCTTGCAAAAGTAGCCACCCACCCAAGCCTGGCATCCCTTGGGCTGGAAGGAACTCTCTGCAGAACAAAGGTCATAGGATGCAAGGTTGGGCAGAGGACTGGAGTTATTAGAAGTCTTTCCTTTAAAAAAAAAAATGGGGGAATCTTGCTGTGTCTTCTATACATTTTTTCTTAGTTTGGCCGCTTGCAGTAACACAGACCAAATCTCCTTCAAACATGCAAATCCTTCAACTATTTCAAGAGTTTCCCTTCAGTTTGTTTCTTTGTTTAATAGTTATTTTATTTGTTCATTCATCCATTCAGTTCAGACAGTCTCTGCTGAGACTGACCATTGCACTTTCCTCAGACTCCTCGCAGCTCCTGGCATCCCCTCACCCTCCTGTTTGCCTCCCTCTGGAAGAGCTAGAGTTTATGTCAGTGTCAGCATCAGTGCCCAGCCTTGGACATCACGCTGGCTATGTGGTCTGGCCAACACAGCCCAACAGGAGTAGTTGCTTCCTGCATTCCAGAATCTGTCCTGCTTCTACCAAAGACAGTCCTGATAATATTCAAGGGCCTAAACTGGTGCAAACAGACAGCTCTGTGACAGATCAGGAAGGGAAAAGGTCAGTGCGGTTGAATTTACCAGGCATGAGTCATGTCCCAATAAATGAGTGCACTTTGGAATGGGAGAGAGACAGCGTTCTCCAGTATTCCAGGTGGAGAAATGCCATTTCGCTGGATACATGGATCATTGTTGAATAGGCCACGGTGTGCACGTATTGTCTGGTCTGCAGGCTAAACTGACGTTCTCACATGTCTTCTCTTGGAGGTAGGTTCAGTTTCGACTAATACACCCACCTGGGGTAGGGGGTGGAGAGAAGGAAGACGAGGGGGCAGCTTTTTTCCATCTTTATGTGATGTGACCAACATAAATATTTCCATCTATGCAGGTTATATTTCCTTGCCACAATTGAAGGGAAATACTGATGTACCTTGTTTATTTGGGGTCAGCTTCCTGGCAGGTGTTTATCTTTAAAACTGTCACAAGACCTTTGCATATTCTTAGGGAAGAAAGGGAAAGAAAAGAACTATGATGATGTTGGCAGCTGGATGTAAAATGGAGGATTCAATTAAGTGGTTGGTTGTTTTATATGCAAAGGATTGAAAAACTCCTTGATTATTTTTCACTGAATTGACCAGTCATTTTAATATTGATATGGGCACATTCTAACTAACCCTGGTTAGTAAGCAGTATTCCTCTCCAGATAGAGTTAAGCAAGCAAAGAAACTAAAATCAGAGAAAAAGCAGCAGCAACAGCTATGACAGCAGCAGCAATCAAATGTTTCAGGGATTGACCTAGCGCAGGGCTGCAGGCTCTGTTTACAACAGTGTTCAGTACGTGAAATCAGAACTCTAGCATGACCTCAGTCATGCAGTGGGTGCTTTTTCTGTTGGCACAGGAAATGGTAAGATGACTTTTGAGTTTCTGGAATCAAAGTTAATGGCCTTGTGGGTTGCTTCAGTTCTCTGTGGGGCCTGGCTCCAGCATCACTGAGTAGAAAGCAAGAGAAACACCTTAGTTCTTCCTTACCCACTTGAGAGATGGGCAGATACACAAAGGGTGTTGTGAGCACCAGTTTCTGGCCACTGATGTCCTTCTTGGGATACAGGAAGTCACACATCTGGGAAACAAGCAGAATTTGTAGTCTACACCCTGGATTGTGGGGAAATGCCGGAGCTCATGGGAAGAGGGTTGGTAGATAGCAAACTCTCATGTGGGCCTTGGCTGGGCTGGAGAAATGAGATTAGAACATGACTACTTTTATTTCTACCTTAAAAAGCCTTCCAAGGAATATTCTGTAGGTCCTTAGCTTGAGCTTTATACAGCTGACTGTCAATGGGACCCTACTGAGCAACTCTTTATTTTTGTCTATTTAAATTATTTCTTGGTGGCCTCAAAGACAGATTGGGCCTACGTCATCATCTTGTTCATAGTAGGGAGACCAGACTCTGGGTGGGCCACAGGTCCCCCAACAGCATGACTCCTCAGAAGATGATTGGGCCACAAAATTGGGGAGATGGCTAGGACTAAGGTTCTTGGCATCACTGCTTTTCTGAAGTCCAGGTGAGCAACCGGGGCAGAGGACGGTAGCCAGACACCAGGCCCCACGAATGGCAATTATGGAGAAAGCAGCCAGTGGAGTGAGGCTGGGCGGAGGAAGCCAGGATGCTGGAAAGTGATGATTCAGCCTGGGCATTGATGCTGGTCATGCAATGGGAGGAAAGAAAGAGCCTCCAAAAAACAGCACCACTGTGCTTTTTATTGGCAGAGTTCCCCGTCTATACTCTTTCAATTCTCTCATTCTCACAGAGGAAACTAACCACACGCCATTCCTGCTTAACTTTCGATGCTGCTGTTCCCCAGGCAGGAGATGGTCCTGGTGGTTAGCGTTACCTAATGCAGCCTAGTTGGGGGCTCTTCCATCCGTACTGTCGTATCATGTGATAGAAACTTCTTTTTCATAGGAGCTAATGACCCCAGTAAAAGGAAGTGTTCTCTGACTTATTGGACCAAAACTTTTTTCCTTTCCTCTGGCTTTCACACACAGATGCAAGTGTGTGGGTCGGGGTGACAGTCACTTGAGGTTGTTGCCTGGGCTAAGTTAAGCTCTAATTAGCAGCAGGAAATGTTTGAGTTTTATTGGATGAATCAGTTCGGTGCAGTGTTAGCTTACTTTAAACTTGGGCTATCTCATTGAAAACAAATAATCAAATTTTTAAGTAATTGGAAACAAATATCAGATGTGTGTGAATGAACTGTTTTTCTTCCTGACCAGCAGACAGCAGTGAGGAATTTTTACTATTTGGCCAATTCTAATTACATGAAGGTTTCCTCCCAAGAAAAACAGGCATCTCCTTTTTAACCAAACGTAGGACGAACTTTACCCTCTCTGGCTTATAGAAGATTATAAGACACAGTCATAGCTACAGGCAAGAGAATAAACTTTGAAAAGTAAGAAAATTCCACTATTTGCAACAACATATATGAAACAGGAGGATATTATGTTAAGTGAAATAAGCCAGACGCAGAAAGATAAGTGCCACGCAACACGACTTAGATGATGAATCTACAGTAGTTAAACTCATGGAGTCGAATAGAATGGTGATTCCCAGAGGCTGGAGGAGGGGGTTGGGAAGTATGAGTCGGGGTACAAAGTTTTAGTTATGCAGGATGGTAAGAGATCCTCTGTGCAGCACGGGGCTTGTATTTCCTAGTACTGTTGCTAACTTAAAATTTGCCAGGAGGGTAGATCTTATTATGTTAAGTGTTCTTATCTCTCTCTCACATGCACAGGTACACAAAGAGAATGGGAAGAAACTCTTGGAGGTGATGGATATGTTTATGGTGTAAATTTGGTAATGGTAAGCCAGGTGCAGTGGCTCACGCCTGCAATCCTAGCACTCTGGGAGGCCGAGGCAGGTGGATTGCCTGAGCTCATGCATTCAAGACCAGCCTGAGCAAGAGCAGGACCCCGTCTCTAAAAAAATAGCTGGGCATTGTAGCAGGCGCCTGATAGTCCTACCTACTTGGGAGGCTGAGGCAAGAGAATCACTTGAGCCCAACAGTCTGTGAGCTGTGATGCCACAGCCTTCTACTGAGGGCAACAAAGTGAGACTCTGTCTCGAAAAATAAATATAAATAAGTAATAAATTTGGTGATGGTTTCATGGGTGTGTACTTGCCCCCAGGCTCATCAAGTTGTACACGTGAAATACCTACAGCTTTTTGTATGTCAAGCGGTCTCAAAAAGTAGTCTTTTTTTGTTTTGTTTTTTAGAGGTGTTTTGTTGGTTGGTTGGTTTGGAGACAGAGTCTCGCTCTGTTGCCCAGGCTAGAGTGCAGTGGCATCATCGCATCTCACTGCAACCTCAAATTCCTGGACTCAAGTGATCCTCCTGCCTCACCTTCTGAAGTGGCTGCGACTATAGGCACATACCACAGCTGGCTAATTTTTCTGTGTTTTCTAGAGACAGAGTCTTGCTCTTGCTCAGGCTGTTCTCATCTCTTGGCCTCGAGTGATCTTCCCACCTCAGCCTGCCAGAGTATTAGTGAGCCACCACACCTGACCTCAAAAAACCGTTGTAAAGAGAAACGAATAAAAATAATACATTGCAGTACAAAAGTAAAAACAAAAATAGCTACATGAAAGCCCATTTTATATTTCCCATACTGCTATCGGTGTTGATGGAATTGGCCTTTGCTATCGGAATTTGGTTGCAGTAACTGGATTTGTGGAAGGACCACAACAAGGTCATTATGCTTGTTCAAGGAGGTAGAATAAGGAGAAGGCCTATGTAGAAGTGTGCAAATTACATTGTTAACATTATTAAGATTTTTTTATTGCATGGGAAAATGAACATCACTAAAAATATTTATCATACAGATGAGACTCTTTCATTCTCTAAGAATTGGCAGGTAAGTCTCCAGTAAGAAAAAAAGATCCTTTTATTTTATTATCTATATCACCTTTCCAAAAACACACATTTGGCAGTTCTGTGGCTCTGCCTACAGTCCACACATGGTTTGTCTGCTTGAAAGCTGGAAAGTCCCACTTGTTATTTACTGCTTTGTCATTTATTGTAATGATGGCTGGCTGTACTTTCTTTGTGGCTTACTGTTCAGAAATGGAGAAATGAAATTAATTTAGCTAAGTTTCTCAAAGTGGTTGAACTTTCCTTTGGTTCTACCAGGAAAGATTAATAGTGAGGAATGAGGGTTGCTTGTTTTTCTTTTTCATCTTTCAAAGATGATTAAACATTTAGGGCAGTGGAAGTGGAGAAGAGATAGAATAACTTCAGCCTACCCTTTCAATCCATCTTGAACTCTGCTTCCAGAGCAGTTTTCCTGATTATCAATTTTAATTGGGCCATTTGACAACTCAAAATATTTCTAGGGTTCTTTATTTCCTACCTATGTTTTCAGAACTACCCCACCACTACCACTTCCTCTGTCTCTCCTCCCTGTCTATGTCCAGGGTCTGTGGAAAGTCTTTTATTTTTGTTTTGTTTAGTTTTAACTGGGCTCACTCCTCCTTTCCTCATTTCCACGAGCAGTTTTCATGTCTGCTTACCTCTGTCCATCAGGGCTGTACTTCTAACCGGCCTTCTCCTCTTCCCGCCTCACATCACATTGTTTGACACTTAACAAGAAAAATAAAGACTTCACTCAAGTATATTCCTTGCCCCAGTTCTGATTTGTCTCAACCAAATTCCTATAGCAATGGCCAATTCCATCAATACCAATTGTACTGTGGAAAATATGGAGGGAGTTTCACCTGGCTGTTTTTTGCAGTGATCTTCTTTACATGTTAAGACCTGGATGATAGATGATGATTTTCTAAGGGTGCTAAGAAGATATGATCCAGAAGATATGATTCACAGTCTGATTCGATACTGGAGAGCAGAGCACATCGTGATATGGCATTTTGTGTTGCTTTCTATGGTTTCCTGTCCTCAATTCCTAGCTCATAGAAACAAAAGCCATGGCTTACATCATCTAAATGTAACTGAGGGCTGGGGACTCAGAAAAGACCTGTTGAATTGATAGGCTAGATGATGTAGACATGGAGGGGAAGAGGAGATGTTGTAGAGTCTGAAACGAAGACCCGTGATTCTCTTAGATGGAGAAACTGTTCATGCAGTCAGTAGCGCATCAAAGGCAGACACTTCCAAGTCCAGTCTTTTGTTGGGTACGCCTGTGAAATTGATTTAAAAGCTATAGAATCTTTTCACATAAAAACAGCCAACAAATGTTGGAGGATTTGTGTCCAAATAAACCTCACTGGCAGGACAAGCAGTGCTGCTGAGAGGAAGCATCTGGCTGCCCATCGCACCTTGAAAGATGAACAGGGCGGGCCGGCTTCTCCCTTCAAAGGCAGGAAAGGTTAGTGCTCTGGGAAAATGGAGCCCAGTGGGAATTTCAAACACATGTGTGGCCCTTCCAGCTTGTAGGTCATTATTAACTATTCTTACCCTAAATGGCCATGACACATAATCTCTTTCCTAATTGTATTGTTTTACCTGCTATCACAAGACCGTAACTTTTTAGACATTCAGGTGAGATTAAGGGAGGAGGTGGTGGAATAAGGCTTTTAAAATCTTTGATTACTTCAGAAAACATAATTGCTTACTTTACCAGGAAGTTGGTGTTTTGTTTTGTTTTGTTTTCTACCAATGCCAAAAGGGGATTAATGAGTAGCGGCTGGGTTTGCCAGCTTTCTTTTGATTTCAGTTTATGTAATTAAGCAGTTCCCAGAATGACTTGAGGTTCTTACTCTACATCAAAACATGCTTCTCGAATGTGTTAGATTTGGAGGTCAGAAAAAATCCAAACTCACTGAATAGAGGGAGGGGAAGTGAAAGAAAAAAGTATCTTGCTTTCAAACACCCAAACTGTGTACCTCCCCACCACCAAAAAAAATGCTACTTATGCTTTGGAGGTCGTGAACACTGAGCTGTATTGGGTAGAAAGCAGATTAAAACTCAAGTTCAAAGTGAACTAAAATTAGAATAGCTCCACATGAGGTTAACAAGAGAAGTAACATGGGGAAACCAACTCTGGGTTATGTTTTACTTTCTAGCAATCTGAGCCTCCTCCAGAGTGGGTGCTCAAGAATTCAGGCTTTCTGCACCAGGACCCACTTTATTTCAGGCTCAGCTCTAGTCGCTGGTTGTACATAGTACAGTAAGGAACTAAAGCAACAGATGCTCTTCCCTAGATGCTCACTGGAGAGGAAGTTGGATGAGCAGGTTTTTCTTGAGTGCTTATTTGGGTACAGAGTTTTTACCAGTGTTAATTGGGGTTGCCAGGAAGAGTAAAATGTGTTCCTCAAAGAGATGACCATCTCATTGGGAAGTGAAGACATCTATCCATGGAACAAGGCTATTCGAGGCTGTAACCAAATACTGGGTTGTTGCAGCAGTCAGACCCTCAGTGGCAGAAGTGTTCAGAGTAGGGCCCTATCCCCAGATTCTGCATACTACAGGCTTTCTGCAGCAGCCTGACTTACCTTTAACTAGCAATAAAAATTTGCAGATATTTAATGTAAATAACAGACCACTCTTTGCTGGTTGTAACCCCCTTAATCTTTTTTTAGTTCTTCTATCTACAGAGGACTTGTTTTTATTTTTATTTTATTATGTTTATTCTTTTTTAGAGATGGGATCTCTGTTGCCCAGACTAGGGTACAGAAGTATGACCATACGTCACTGCAGTCTCCAGCTCCTGACTCAAGTGATCCTCTTACCCCAGCCTCCCAAGTAGCTGAGACTACAGGTGCCTGCCATGTACATCTGGCTAAAAACCTTTTTTTTTTTTTCTTTAATTTTTAAATTTTTAGAGACTGGGCCTTACTGTATTGTTGCCCAGGCTAGTCTCAAACTCCCAGGCTCAGGAGTTCCTCCCACCTCAGCCTCATGAATATCTGGGATTACAGGCATAGGCCACAGTGTTCAACCAGTGCTTGTTTTTAAAAGGGAATTATAGCAGCATTTTTTGTATGTTACTCTAATTCCCTTTAAAAAAACAGCAGGCAGAATGACCAACAATTCCTGCCTTCACGAAGCATACAGACAACTGGGGCAAGGGAAGGCATAAATAAATTACACAAATAAAACCCCCACTGTGCTGAACACTGCAACAAAACATAGCGCAGAGTGGGGGATGTGACCTTGCTTGAGAAGTCAGGAACAGCTTTTTTGAAGAAGAGATGGCTGTCCTGAAATCTGAAGGGTGAAGAGGGGTCAGATGGGGCAGGGGAAAGGGATAAACATTGCCAGCAGAAGGAATAGCATGAACAAAGCCCTGGAGCAGAGGGAACAAGGGACAGATAGCTGGAAGGGAGACATCTTGAAAGATCACACAGGCTTTGAAGCAAGTTAAGAAGTTTTATGTGTATTCTAAGAGCATCAAGAAGCCTTTAAAAGAAGTAAGCAGTAGAATGAGAGGAGAAAGGGAGTGGATTACAGTTAGACTTCCATTTTAGCAGGTCCTTCCACCCCCAGTGCAACCAGCATTTAGGGGAAGTGTGAATGAAAGGCCCTAGCAAGAATCTAGACAGGAGATGGTGGTTGCTGGGGCCAAAATGGTGGAGCTGGAGAGAAATAGACAGCCATACATGTCTTACAGGGGGCATGAGGACTTGAATGTGCAGGTCTGAAGGTAACAAGTGCAAAGGGACAAAAAGTAAAGCAACAGGCTTGGTGAGGGGCGTGATGGATGAAGGGGAGGGAAGGATGAAGAATGGCTTTGAGTTTCTACCATGTAAAATTGGCTGAAGGGAGAAGCCTTGCCCTGAGAAAGACAACCTTGGACAAGGACCAGTTCACTGAAGATGATGATGGAGTCAGTTTTGGACATGTTAGGTTTGATGCCTTTGAGGCACCTGGGGGAAAATGTCAGAACTGCAGTTAGACGAGTGGGTCTGGAGTGTGGAGCAGAGGTGCAGGGCAGAGCTAAGCTTGTGGGTCATCTGTCTAGAGGTACCTTAGAATCTGGATGTAGGTGGGATCCCTCAGCAGGTACCACGTGAGGAAGGGAGGGTCTAGAACCCAGCCTTGTGGGAGTCCAACACTTAATGGGTTGGAAGAAGAGAAACCCACAGACAGCAGCAGAAGTCCTACCAGCAGCCTAGGGAGGAAACCAGCCTTAAGCCAAAGGAAACGGGTGCTTGTTGGAAGAGGAGGTGCTTAGGGAAGAAAGCTGCTGAGCTAGTGGTCAGAGAAAATGACATGATAATGATAAAAATAACAGCTATAGTACTGTAGCTAACAGTAGTCATAGTCGATCTTTATGGAGCACCTATTTTGAGCCAGGTATTTTAACGTATAATTTCATCCTCATGAGAGGTCTGTCAGGCAGGTCCTATTACTGTGCCATCCCATTTTTACATCAGAAAACTGAGCATAAAGGGATAAAGTCATTTGCAACCATTAAGGGGTAAAGTCAATGCGGGAACAGCCCCTGTTTTTTTAAAACCAGTGTATCCGGTGTTGGTAAAATAAAAAGCAGCCAGGGAAGGAGTGTGGAGAGGGGAGATGTTTCTCCTTTGGAGATGTGGATTCTTTTCAAACACAGCCAAGTAAATATCCCATTGTTGCTTAAAGTCCAAATACAGGGCGACTGTGGAGTGGGCACATCGGCAGCTGTCCCTGCCGGTGTGGTTCAGCTGGACTGGGGCAGAGTTAAATGAGTGACACAGCCATGCTTTCCATGTGAAAGGGCTGCCCTGAGTGTTCTATAGTAAAGGTTCTCGAAGTGTGGTTCCTGGAACATCAACATCACCTATCACCTGGGTGCTACTTGGAGATGGAGATTTTTTGAGTCTACCTCTGACCTGTGTCAGAAACTCCAAGTGAGAGGCCCAAGAATACAAATTTTAACAAGACTATGATTCTGATATACAAGTTTGAGAACTCTCGTTCTTGGTGAAATCTTTGAAAAGACAAGGAGGAGATGGGAATATTTTATACTCCTTACATGGCACAGATGCAAAAATGCCTTGAGAGAAACCAGATGGATGGGAGTCAGTAGTCCTCAACCCTCGCTACGGGTTGGGGTGACCTGAGGAGCTTTAACAACTCTCAAGAGATTCTGATTGCACTGGGCTGGGGTTGGCCTGAACATCTGACTTTTGAAATGGGTGAACGGAGAATGGATGATAGAATGGATAGTTAGCAAGGAAACCCAGGTGTGATGAGTAAAAAATTGTACTCTGGGGAGAAAACAAGGTAAGACTTGAAAAAGAAGGGTGTGATAAATAGAGGAGAAGCTAGACTCTTTGTCAGTACCAGTAAAGCTGTGTAAGGCTGGAGATTGTGGTGGGGGAGGAGGTTGTTTGAGTTAGTAGTAATTCTTAGCTATGGACTTATTTTCAAAGAGAGCTCAATAAGATGCTTTGTGAACAAAGAAGTATCATTAATTACTTCTACTCAGGTCTTCATGGAAAAAAAAGCGTGCGCTTATCCCCCTGGAAGCACCCTGAGTCATCATTTTCATCAACAGTCTCTAAAAATCATAGTGTAACATTTCTATTTAATAAAAGTAATATCTTAAAAAAAAAAAAAAAAGTGCTCCGCCCCTCTGGGCTCTTACACACCTCACCCTTTACTTCCTTATCTTTCCTCCCCCGCTGAGCTGCTCAGGGGTTTTCTGGCCCCTGACTGTGCTCACTCTGTTCCCAAGTCCTGGCATTGGTTCTTGCCTCCTCTCCTGACTTTCTCTCAAGGCCTGGCTCCATCTAGAATCCTCCATGCCCCCAGGTCAGAGAGGTCCCTTTTCTCTGAATCCTACAGCAACTGGTATCTTTAATACCATATCATTCTGAGGTTTCCCATCTCCACCTCTGGATCATAAGCCCCTCAGGGCAGTGATGGCTTTATAATTCTTTGCACACTGCCTAGCACACTATCCCCTTCACTAGGAGCTTAGGATAGTCAAGAAACCGTACAGAGTGAATTTCAGTCCATTGTTTCCACGTCACCATGGATTGCAGATAAGAAAGGGCCATCTCCAATGACATGTGACTGTGGTTTAGCTGTTCTGAAGGCAGCCTTAAGGGAAGAATCCATAGAAATCTTAGCAGGGACATCCTCCAGCCTAAAGAGTGGCCCTCACAGGGAACAGTGGCCTCACAGTCTCATTATTCCACGTTACAATGTATTGGTTACCTAGGACTGCACCTTAATAAATTACCACAAACTTGATGGCTTGTAACAACAGAAATTTATTCCCACAATTCTAGAGGCCAGAACTCCAGCGTAATGGGCCAAAACTCAAGGTATCAGCCAGGCTGTTCTCACCCCAGACATTCCTTTTCTTGCCTCCTCCTGCTTCTGGTCAGCATTGTTTGGCTTGTGGCTACATCATTATAGTCCCTGCTTCTGTAGTTACTTGGCTACTTCCCCCTTTCTCAAGTTTCCCTGTACCTCCCTTTTATGAGGACAACTGTGATTGCATGTAAGGCCCACCCTGGTACTCCAGGGTAATCTCCCTTTTTCAAGATCTTTAACTCAATCACATCTGCAAAATCCCTTTTGCCATATGTGGTGACATTCACACATTTCCAGGATTAGGATCTGGATAGCTGTTGGAGGACCTTCATTCAGCCTACCATACATCCATGTGTAAAGTTAACTGGAGCCTCCAAAAGGACAGAGATGTGTTCAAGGCCACACTTCAAGTTGGTAACACAAGTCAGAAGGCCTGATCAATCTTAGGGAGCTTCCCCTAGAGCAAGCTAATGCCTACAAAAGTAAGAGAAAGATATTGTAAAACAACATTCCTTATGCTAATTCATGTGCTTCATCCTTTTGCCTTCATTCTGGATCGTGTACTCCCTGGATTGTCCACCTTTGAGGCTCTTCCCCCTTGAGTCCTGGTTGTGTTACACTGGACTCACATGATGCTGGCCTGTGTGGGCAGCTGCAATAAAATTACCAAAATGGCATTTTCTTCTCTCCTTTCAGGACCGCCTCTTTTTCGTCATGGAGTATGTAAACGGCGGCGACCTCATGTTTCAGATTCAGCGCTCCCGAAAATTCGACGAGCCGCGTTCACGGTTCTACGCTGCAGAGGTCACGTCAGCCCTCATGTTTCTCCACCAACATGGAGTCATCTACAGGTAGCCTCTTCTCTCTTCTTTTTCCTGCAAGCAACAAATAAAAATAAAAACTTGGACACTTGAACCTACTTTAGCTTCTGACCAAGTGGTCTCTTAGCAACCTACTTTAGATCAGTTGTTTGTTCCCATTTGTGTACAGAGGACTTTCTTGGGGGCTGTTTATCACTGTGGATGTTGATATTTGAATGGCCCCAGGAGATTTGACCCACTGTTTGTGCCAGTTTTGATTTAAAGCTCAAGCAGGACATTTTAAAGGCTTGGCGCCAGGTGACCTTCGGTCGACCTTCATTTCTCTCTCCCCCACCCACTTCCGTGAACACCAGGGCATTCTCTTTACTTTTTCCTTCTGTGCCACAAGCTTCCTCCCCTTCCCAATCCCTTGCCACTTCCTGAGTTTGTTTAGCTTAGTTGTCTCCAGCAGATAGAATCAGGGAAGGAGGAGTTGCTCCGGGTCTGAGGGTTTATGATCTGGACTCGGGGGTGGGGAATGGGAACTAGACAATGTCTAACAGGAAGTGACTTTTTGAAGATCATCCAGTCCTTTATTACTGCGCGGTCACCTTCCAAGAAGCACACACAGGCGCGCACACACACACATATTCACGTGCGCGTGCACGCTCATCGTCCAGTAACAGAGCAAGGCTATTTACGCAGGCTCTCTGTGAAGTCAGGAATTCTGGGAGGAGTAAATATTTATAATTAGCAACAAGGACACTGAAGTTCCTTAAGGTTTTTTTTCAGCGACTTCCAATTTCTTTACTCAATCTTTACTTTTTCCTCCTTTTTTTTTTAAATTGGATAGAAGAGTAAGTAGCTGGCTTGATTTACCCCAGAACTTTGTCAGTCATCTAAACTTTACTAACCTGTCCTACAAACAATGCCTTGGCTAAATGTTCTTCCGAGCTCTGGTCAACCCCACCCCAGGCTTTTCTTCCTCCTTCCAGCACTTAGCTTCCCAAAGCAAGAGGGAAAAAGTAATCAGTAATTTCTGATAAATAAGCCCATACTTCTTTACTCTCTTATTCTTCATGAACTTAAAGGCTTCAAAGAGCACCTAGTTTTTATCTCGCAGTTTCTGTGAGTCAGGAGTCCAGGCATGGCTTATCTAGGTCCTCTGTTCAGGGTCTCACGGGCTGCTAGGGAGAGGACAGCCAGGCTGCATTCTCATCTCACCTCTGGGCTTGTCCTCCATGCGCTGGTGCCTGCTGGCAGAGCTGTTTTCCTTGAGGCTTTAGAACTCGTGGGCAAGCTTCTTCAAGGCCAGCAAGAGAGCAGGACTTTCCCATTTCAAGTCTCTTACTTTGGGAAAGGCCTGCACTCTCTTTTCAATGGCTTTCATCAGGCTCCCCCAAGATAATGTCCCTTTTGACTGCTCCACAGTCAAATTATTAGAAGCCTTAATTATATCAGCAAAGTGCCTTTGCCGTGTGATGTCACATAATTGCAGTAGTGATGTCAATCGGCTTTGCTATATTCTGTTGGTTAAAGGGAAGTTGCAGGTTCTACCACATTCAAGGAAAGAGGATTATGGGATTGTACCAGGATGTGACTCCTTGAGGGGAACACCTTAGGTGGCATCAGCTACAGCCCAATACACCTTTCTCTCCTCATTTCCCACACATCTTGTTTTGAACCCATGAAGGTTGTTAACTTTCCCCAAACTCACCTGCCACTTCCCAACATGGCTGTGGTCCTCCCTCTACACCTCCTCTGCCCAGCCCTGCAACCTTGTGGGGTATTGCCTGCCTGGTCCCTGCAGCCAGTGGGAGACTTTCCGTTGCTACCAGAACTTGCCTTGTGTTAGGATTAGACATCCAAGTGGATCCTTCACTAAAATTGCAAACTCTCTTAAGGGCCACTTCTTTTTTTTTGTTAAACCCTCCATCTTCTTTTATTCTTATTTTGCAGGTTCTTCTTGTTTTGTGCCTAGTAAATATGAGACCATGACCATTGACCATGACCATTGACTTGGTTAGTTTTAAACCCCAATTTCCATCCCCAAAGCAATTTACAAGCCAGGTAGCGATGAAGGAGTTGAATATGTGGAATGATCATACAACAGGACAGGGCATCTCTAGGTGCCAATGATGGGAAGAAAAACTGCCATTCCGGTCCCCACATTACCCCTGATAGGGCAGGTACAGCCATCTATGTTCCACTAACAGGATTCAGAGACTCCCCTTATGTAACTTGTCCAAGGCCATAACCTAGTAAATAACAGGCGTGGGAAATGTAACTGACTAACCTGTGCTATACTCCATAGCACTGATCAACCTGCCTTTTCAAATCCAACTCCAAACTCCTTATCTTCTCATTCTAAGTACTCTGAAACCAAGCTTTCCATGAGTCTCTGCTTCCCTAAATGATGCTTTCCTCTCACCATACTGATTTCTCTTTTTGCTTCTCTGAGCTGTTCCCTCTCTCCCCATCTCCCCCTCTCCCTTGACCATTTCCCCTCAATCTCTGTATCAGCTTAGCTGGCTCCTTCCCTCCCTGGCTTTCATCTTCTCAGCTGGTTTTCCCCAAGGCTTTCATCTCTCTTTAGTCTAACCCTAAATACTCTCCCTGGGCAATTTCAATCTTCCCATCGCTTCAAACAACTTCTCTATGCCAGTGACTCACACGTCTCTGTATCCAGCATCTCTCTCTGTCCAGCCCCCATCATCCCCAGCTCTCTCCCTCAAAGGTCTCCCCCCATCAGAGCTTGACCATCAAGACCTCCTCCCTTCCTCCCTGGCTGTTTGTGGTAGTTGGCTGACTCAACCTGCTCACTGCCTTGTGGTGTCCTGGCCCCGAGTCCAGCCCCCTTCCCCTGCATTGCTGCCCGTTATTCTTCTAAAGCATAGACTGATTATCACACGCTGCCCTTCTTAGCACCCTTCAACCCTTATCAGATGAAGTCCAGACCTCTTTGGGGCCCAGACATCCTCACAGCCTGACCCCGGAGCTGCTGTGCTCAGCTCTGTGACCCGGGCAGTATAGAAGTCGAAGGCATGGCAGTGGGTGGGGAGGCATCCGGCCTCACTCCCCTCGCATGGGTGGCTTCAGCCCAGAGAAGTGGATGCTTTTTCTGCCCAGAGGAGTTGCCTTTCTGTGCTTCTCAGAAAGACACCATACATCTAAACAGGGCCCTGGCAGCCCACAGCCTTTTGATCCTTATCCCCTTTCCTTCCTTGTACGTACTTTCTTCCCCAAACACCATTCTCTTTCATCCCACTGAGCCTCCACTGTTTCTGAGATTTCATTGCTCTTAATCTGTGTCTTGATCAGTGGTTCCCAGTTCATGTCTGTGGTCTGATAGCCTCAGAATCCCTGCTTTAAAATATATATATATATATATATATAGCTTTTATAACACTGGAGGAGTGGAAGTAGATAAGAGAATAGGAGAAAAAAGAGTGTCCCTGGGTTAGCTATTGCTGAAACTGGATGCTGGGCACAGGAAGTTCACTATACTTTCTACCTTTGTGTGTGTTTTGCTATAATAATAATGATGATGGTGGAAAGATATAGACTCCAGGGTAACACTCTGGAATGGAAGCTTTGGATTCAATAAATCTGATATGAGTTTCAGGAATCTGTATTTTTTTGACGTGTTCCAGGCATTTGGGGATCAATTACAGCTTGAGAGAAATTCCATGCTTTCAGGACAGTACCAAGTCCCACAGCTCTGTGCAATGTCCTCCCACCACTCCCAGCCAGCCTGCAGAGGAATCATGCCTCACCCCAGCGACCAGGCATCTCTCTATACTGTGCCTTTAGCAGGTTCCCTTTGCTGACCTTGCATTTTTACTCATGACACCTATTCTGTGGTTGGGACTCCACACAAGAGTGCTTCCACGGTCAGCCTGAGCCCATGTCCTACTCATAGTGGGTAATCAATACATACTTACCCTGTATTGCTCCCGAGCTTCCCTCTCCACTGGGCTGCTGCCTCACAGGCGTGTAGTTCTTGAAATTCTCTGTTTGAAGTATTCCTAATGCACAACACAGTTTTTTTCTTTGATTCTGAAAGGCACCCCACTTCTTCTTTCATGAGTTTGTGAGGACCATGTGGTCTATGTGTCCCATGCTGCTTTGTTTCAAGCTGCCAGCAGCTGGGCTCTGTGGGGCCACCTACGTGAGGCTGACAGAGAGGCTGTGTGTGTCCTTGTCTGCTTGCTTCTAAATATTCTGAAGCCAGGCAGAAGTGCCATTTTGTGTGACATTCGTGTGATAGAGATGTATCTGGAAGATTGACAAGGCCAGGTTTTGGAGGATGAAACTCATTACTGAAGCTAAGATTGAATTTTCCAGCTTTCTTGTTGGAATTGATATGCAAATTAATTACTTAATTGGCCAGTGTCCAAGAAATAAAAGAAGTCATTTTTCTGGCCAGTTGTTTACACTTGGAAGAGAGCCCAAGCTGATAGGAACAGACCCCTTTTCCTGGGGTCCCTCTTAGGGTCAGGTTCCCTACCCCAGGCCACACAGGGCACTGTCTCTGTGGCCCCTCCTCGGGGTTCCTGTGCTGCCTTTGTGTGCAATGGTAGAAGAATGCGTTTGGTTATCCATTTCCACTCTTCCTAAGTATGGCTTTTAAAATCCTCCCAGCACACACACGTGCACACACACACGTACTTACACTGTGACAGGTGGGAGCTGTGCAGGGCGAGTTGTCTGTGCAAAGTTGACTTGGGGCACTTTCTCCTCCACTCCAAGCTCAGTGCTCATGCATGTTATTCAAATTTTGAATCTTTCCCCTTTCAGAATAAGGTTGTACGAGTGGGCTCTGTGACGCGCAGAGAATGCTCCTCTGGCCATGGGTCAAAAAGGAAAGATTTTGTGATCTTAGCAAGGGAGCTGGGGGCCTGGGGAAGAGAGCTGCAGGTGTGGCAGACAGGAATGTATCGTCTTACTCTTTACAGCCCAGCAGCCAGGAGCGCTGTGCAGCAGAGGGTGCTGAAGAATGTAGATTCCACAGCCCTGCCCAAGGGCTTCCTGCCTCGATGTCCTCCTCGGTAAGAGGGGAATAGTGATTGTACCCAGCTCACACAGTTACAGGGATTTAATGAGTTACTAGGTCTAAATAATTTTGAACGGTGTCTGCCACACAGCAAGTCCTCAATAAATGTTAGCTTGTCTATTATGCTTTGACTTGACTTTTATTAAGATACATTGAAAGAACAATGATGATCCTTCATCCAGCCTGGGCTCCAAAGATGATTCCCAGTCCTTCATCCCTTTTTAAGCTTTTTTTAAAATTATAAAAGTAGGAAAAATAAAACTTTAAGCAGTAAATAAAGGCATAAAATTGGTTTCCTATGGAAATGCAAGGACCCATCAGTTCATGAATGGATGAACAAAACAGGATATATTTATACCATGGAATACTATTCAGCCATAAAGATGGTGATTTAGTATCCTTTGTAAAAACTTGGATGGAGTTAGAGACCCTGCTCCCAAGTGAAGTATCACAAGAATGAAAAAAACAAATACCACATGTACTCAATACTGAATTGGAAGTGGTTGATCAACACATCTATACTCATATGGAAGCAAAACTCAGTGAAATTTAAGAGGATGGTGGGAGGGGAGAAAGGGATGGGTCAATTCCACCCAACAGGGAACGTACATTGTACACTTCTGGGTCATGGGCACAACTATAACTTTGACTTAAAATATACAAAAGCAAACTATGTGACCCAAATGTTTGTACCCCCATAATATTCTGAAATAAATTTAAAAAAAGAAAGCTAGGAAAAAAGGTCAGTTTCCCTTCACCGACCTCATAGCTACACAGGGGTAAAACAGTTTCTAAAGGATCTGCTGAGGAATCTTCTGGAGCAAGTTACAGAAAGCTCTTTGTCACTGGTTTCCAATTGTGAAATTCAGGTAATACCTGCCACATCTCCTTTGAAAGGTAGTTGAGAATGGTTGTTGGAAGTCAGACTATGGTCAGGAATGAAAAAATAAGTAAGAAATGATAAGACATTTTATGTGATATATTATGAATAAATAACATATGTCATTTTGAACAGTAAAATTTGGTCCACCAAGGAAGGAGGTTGTAAGTTGTAAACCTCTCCTGCTCCTCGAGTTCTCCAGGCCTTTGGACCCTTGCTAAGCCCTTCTCATCACTCCCCGAGAGCAGTCGTCGCCCATGCCTGTGCTGCGCCTGGCACCAGAATTGGGCAGTGGGTAAACAAAGGGAGAGAGAGGGCACCTCTGCTTGAGCTCACAGGAAATGCTTACAGAGGGCTTTCCTTATTGACTATGGTGCTTATAAAAAGTCAAATAAGAATTAAAAGCAAGGAACAAAGACTTAGTGAAGACCTCAGTGCACCCTATAAACCAGTCTGAAGTGTGTTCTCTCTAGAGCTAGGATTGGGGCCCAAAAGGAGAGGCTTAGCAGGGGTTTTCCTAGAAGGGGCCTGGGGATGTGCAAGTAGTAAGGTACATGGCTGTGCCCTCCAACTGGGCCTACCCATAAGACACACACCGAGTCGTGAGAGAAGCTTCTGTCCAGCTAGTCGGAGGGAGTGTGCCTCGATCCCTGGAATCCTCTCCTGCATTGGCACAGTTAGGGATTTCTTGACTTGATGAAGGACTCTGGTTAAACCTGCATTAATAACTGGGAGATCTAATGTTTACTCCTGTCTCCTTTCGTTATGTTATCAAGTTGTTTAACCTGAGACAAAGCCGGGGAGGAGAAGGAGGCAGGGTGATCCCCTCCTTTTGCCCTGCCAGTCCTTTAGAACCCAGCCCTTAGGCAGTCACTTAGGGTCCTTGAAGGTTGTTTTCCCCACAGAGCATTTCCCCATCAGCGCTCCCCTCCTCCAATATAGAAAATGGCATTTTAATGTAACACTCACAACTTAAGGGCTGAGTCTCTGATGGGAGGATACCAACTACTGTGGCAGGAATCACAAGTGAATGTTAAGGAGGTTTCTGGGGACTATGATCTCACCCCTCTGATTTACAAATGCCAGAGTACGGAGATCAAAGTTGGGTAGTAACTTGCCCAAGTTCACACAGTGAGATATAAAGCTTAGATGTTATTTTAATCAAAGATACATATATAGATAAAAGAGGTAAATAGTTCTACAAGGTGTTTAGGGGAGTAAAAAGTATTTATCTGCCCTCCCTCTTCCCAGTTTCCCTGTTTGAAAATGCAACTGTCAACTCTTGCAGCTCATTCTTTGGGTCTGGACCTCTGTATTTCTAAATAACATTAATATTTTTTTGTTACTTTAAAAAGAACATTGGTGGTATTTTCTAGTGATTTTCCACTATGGAAGATGAAGACTTAGTTCTGTTGCCCACCTACTTACTACCCACCTTCCCAACCTCCCCAACTATTGTCCTCTCAATATGCTTCCCTGTAATTTGTGTTAAATGAATATTCATATAGTCTATACTCATCATGACTGAGAAATACTATGCTGTCAGGTAGCCTGCGTTCATTACTTTTTCTTTCCTATACTTGTGTTTGTTTTCCCTGGGTTAATAGCTATATCTTTGTTTTCTATGTACACATTATTGATTCCACCACCCACTCACTCTCCAAGGGTTGTGCATGTCTTGGGTATTTAGAAGCAGTCACTATTCTTTTTTTTTTTTTCTTTTTTTTTTTTAGCAGTCACTATTCTATCAGTTTCATGTTCTTGGGTGAATTTCTCTTGGGAACTGTAAACTGCTGCAGTCTGCAGAATGTTCTCTGTGCCTGCCGCCAAGCTGTCCTGAGGTCGCCCTTCACTGTCACCCTAAGCGTCCTCTCCCCACTATCCTAGTCGAAGCACCTCCTTCCTGTCTCTCCCTCCTGCCTCTGTCTTTGTATGCTCCATCCCTGTGGCAAAGCTCCTCCAGGAGTTTGGGGTATTAGAAGGAAAATTGCAAGGCCTTCCTTTTATAACTAAAAATCACCTTTATTTTACTCTCAGCCTCCTGGAAGAGTCTGGGCATAGAACGCTAGACTGAAAGCCATCTCCACTCGATTTGAAGCCATTGTTCCACTATTTTCCAACTCACAGTGTTGCTCTTGAGAAGTCTGGAGCCATTTTGATTCTTGATCCTTGGTATGGATCTGTTTCTTTTTTTCCAGAAGCTTATTGAAATTTTCTGTCACCTCTATTCCGAAATTACCTAATGACGTGCCATAGGTCTATTTCCATTCATTGAACTGGGCCCTGGATAGATCTTTTCAATTTGGAAAATCAAGCCTGTCAGTTTTAGAAAATGTCCTATTTATTTCTTTAATGAGTCCCTCTCTTCTACTTCTTGAACTGTCATTCAGATATGGGGCTCATCAATGTGGGGTTCATTATAGACTAATCCAGCTGGCCACTCTGTTGGGGGATGTCTATCAAAATGTTTAGCCTTTCCTCTTGACATGCTTCGATTACCTGGAAAGACTCTTCTAGAATCCTGTCCTGCCTAAAGTGAGAGGGCCTGGCAGCCAGAACCTCAGGAGCGAAGTGAAGGAAGAGGGTGGGCGGACCCAGCTTCCACACGACATGATGTTCAATTCTCCTGTTTCAGTCCTGTATGCTGATGCCCACGCTGAGTCTGGAAACCATGTTGCTCTTCTCTAGAGATTAAACTATAAGCTTTAGGGCAGAGTGAAAAGGAGAATCTGACTTACAGTGGCTTCGCAGCCACATCTTTCATCCTTCTCCCCATCACCCTCATTTCCATGGGTAACTGTGACAGATTCTGCCTGATTTGGTGGTAGGTGGTGGAATTCTGTGGGGTGAGTTTTATTCTTTCTCCGTCACTGGTTCAGGATTCAGCTTTCTCGGGTCTACTGAGTGAGTGACCACTCATCCATTTGCTTCCCAGCTTCCAAAATCTTGTTTCTGTGGTTTCTTTTTTTGTTCCTCACATCTTTGTGGAATGGAGAGAAAGGTAATTGTGGATGTTCAAAATCTACCCTCTTTATGCAAAAGTCAGTAACAATAATAACAGCAGTAGCAGTAACAGCAGTAATAGCAAAATACTTACTTAGCCTTTGTTATAAGCTAGATCCTCTTCTGAGCACTTCGTACGTATTAATTCTTTTAATCATCACACCAGCCTAATGAGGTAGATACTGTTGTTGATCCTCTTTCTAAAATGGGATCATGCCATATCTCACTGTCATCACTGCTACTGTTGGGTCACCTTGTTCCTGTTGCAGCAGCCATGGCTTTGTATGGGAAGCAAACTTGGATGTTGGAGATAAAGTAGAGTATGGGGTCAGAGGACTGGGATGTAGTTTCCTCATTCTATCACTGGAATTATAACACACATCACTGGGGAGAGGGGGTGAAAATTACATGAGAAGACATTTGCAGGCATGCTGAGTGCAATCCTTGGTACCTTGGTATTTTTGGTAAGTTCCAAAAATATTGACTGGATGCACAGAAAGCATTGAGTTTAAGAGTTAGAGGGTGTTATAGGCTGAATTGCATCCTCTACAAATTTGTACATTGAAGCTCTAACCTCTAGAACCTCAGAGTGTGACTGTAATTAGAGACAAAGACTTTGAGAGGTAATTAAGGCAAAATGAGGTTATATGGATAGGCTCCAATTCACTGTGACTGGTGTCCTTATAAGAAAGGGAGATTAGGGTATAGGCAAGCAATCTTCTGGGTGAAGATACCAGAAGTCAGCCATCTGTCTGCAAGCCAGGGAGAAACCAACCCTGCCAGTACTTCTGTCTTGGACTTTGAGCCTTCACAACTGTGAGAAAACAAATTCCTATTGTTTAGTCGCCCAATCTGTCGTTTTTGTTATGGCGGTTCTAGCAAATTTATACAGAGTACCCGGGCAAGTCCCAGTCTTGCTATTTACTAAGTATGAAGCCCTGGGCAGCTGAGAGCATCTCTCTGAGCAAAGATTCTTCCTCTGTAAGATGGTGCTACTAACAAATGTTACCAAAGACAGCAAGACCTGTGGACTTAAGAAGTTGTAAGAATTAGATGAGCTACAAACATAAAAATGTCCCTGGAGGTAATCTGGGGCTACACCTGTGATGGTGACAGTGCAGTGATGCCCTGGTTTGATAGGAACTGGTCAGTGGACGTGCCAGTCTGTGTCCCTTGTGCAAGTCTAGGGCCTGTTGATGGAAGGGCCCTGTTGTCACCACCAGGCAATATTCTATTTCAATAAATGTATATAACAGCGACCAGTGGGCTGGGACAGTTGACAGATGTGCTTGCATTGGAAAGCTGGAAAATTTGACTTTGGTGCCTCAACCTCCCTGTCGGTCTCCCTTTGCAGTCAACCACCTTCATGGGCTCCCCACCACCTGCTCCCTAGATGACTTGCTTTAGCAATGATGCTGACTTTGAAAATGTATGTTTCAGTAATGGGACATGTTCTGTCCCTCTGCCAGGAAGGGCTTAACCCTTTAATAAAAGAATGCTAAATACTAGCATGAATTTCTCAGGAGTAGTCACATTTTTAGGGGTCTAAATTTACCTCATTAGTGAGATTATCTGTACCCTACACCGATGGCAGGAAACAATACCTGTCGGTGATAGTGGGGGCTGAAATTGTTGTGACATGACAAAGGGGAAGGGAGGAGGGAGGAGAAACTGAGCTAGTTGGGCTGAGAGCCAAGTTTACATTCCTCTGAGAAAGCCACCTTATTGCTGACCAGTTCAGAAGTAGAATTCTGACTGCCATTGACATCAGAAGTTCAGGGCAAACAGGAAGTTTGGAACCAGAGGGAAATTCCTGATTAAATTTGTTTGAGTCTTTTGGCTAGTAACGTGTGTTCAAAGAAAAAAGTTGTCAAGGACCCTGTCATCTCGTATGACTTGTGTATCTCAGGGTACCTAGCATAGAACTGAGAATCTAGGAACAACTCTGGGACCCCTGGGCTCAAACTCTGCCTCTGCTTCTCCCTTGAGGATAGGGTCTTGGGCAAGGAACATCTCTCAACCTTTTTTTCTTCATGTGTAATATGGGGATATTACCTCCCCCACAGCGAAATTGCAAGAATCAAATGAATCAATAAAGGTACAACAGAGTACAAAAGTTACTCTGCTACAGAGTAAGGGCGCTGAACAGAAGCTGCTGATAGTGGCCGAGTGCACAATTGATGAGGTTCACTTTGTACATCTCAAAAATCTCACCATGAATGTGTCCGGGCAGTTGGCAAACTGATGAAAACACCTTGTCAGGTTAGAGCCTTCCAAACGGGGGCTAACAGGAGGCATCAACACCTGTCCTGTGCAGGGGTCTTCATTATCTGTGTGTTACTTTGATTTTACAACTATGCTGTATTATACAGAGAGCAGAAGTCTCAGACCAAGTATTACTACAACGTATTCAACAGCAGGGACTGGATTCCTCAATGGTTGCTCATGTGATTTTTTTTTGTTTGTTTCTTCAATGCCTTTGGCTAATAATCGAGCTACTGAAAACGGGAACTGTTTTAGCCAACAGTTGGTAGCTTTGCCATGGTAAGCAGAGTCCTGTGTGAAGACCCGAGGCTGGTCTCTGGTCCCTCCCAGGTGACGGAGTCTGGAGAGGAGCCATGCAGGTACCACAGTGAGCAAAGGCTGTGAGGAGCATACATAGTTGGCCTCTCTCTTTGGTCATGTTGTGGCAACAGGCTGAAGGATCGACACTGCTGTTGTTGCCACCTTCCCTCTCCTGGCTCTCTTCTCTCACCATTCCTGGCTGGTTAGGTCACATAAGCCTAGGGATTAGGGCACTGTCTTGCTCAGAACCCTCCAGTGACTCTGTGTTATCTCCAGACAATATCCAGACTCTTCTGCCTCTCTCAAAGCCCTTCACAAGCTGAGCCTGTCCTTGGCTTCATCTCTGGGATTGTACACAGGTCTCTGTGTACCCTGCACGATAACCTTTCCTGTCTTCCTCAGGGCTTCTCCCACCAAGCTCCCCTCTGAGTCATTTCTCCAGCCTAACGCGGGTGCTCATTGGCAGACCTCTGACACACTCAGATGCAGCGTGCAGGTGTTACCTAGATCCTGAGCATCAGCAGTCACAACCCAGCGCATTTCCACCCGCAATGCCTTGACCAAGGAACACCATAGCCTTTCCTGGTATAACATGCCTTTTGTTAACTCTTTCTCCTCTTGTAAGGTTCATTTTCAGCTGATTTTCCCTAGCTTTTTCCAGCAAAGTTCATTATGTCTTCCTTCTCTAAATCTGCACCTGCTTCATTATATTACAGCACTTTTTATAGCATGGTGTGACTCTTTCTTGGTTGAATCATCCCGTAGGGTTTCCACAGGTTTTATGATGAATTTTTGGTTGTACCCAGTGGCCCATGATTTCCTGACTGACCTTTTCAAATTTATTAAAATAACACTTCCAGGGAAGTGGGGGAATTTTGTGAACATATTTGGCCATAGGAGACATTTTCTAGTGAACTTGTTGCTGGAGCTCTCCCTTGGTCTCTTTCCTGTGTGCACGGCCCCATTCCGCACATCTTGATCTTCACAGTGTCGATTGATGAATTACTGAAGTGAAAGCAACACCAGGCTTGGAGTCAGGGCCAGAACTCTGATAAACTTGGCCTTAGGGAAATTATTTCTCCTCAGTTTCCCTACCCACAAAATATGAGGGCCAGATTGAATGATCCAGCTCTGTGATCCTAAGATCGTTTTGCTTAGGAATGCCTTAAACAGATCCTGGAAATGAAATTCTAAAAATGCTGTCTCAAAATTACTTCAGCAAGGCTTAGGAGGATAAACCTGGACCTAAGTAGCAAGAATGCCCAGGTGTCCCCCAAGGAGAGTTTAGAAATCCTGGCCCCAAATTTCTGCAATTCCTTGGAACATGAGGCTTCCCTGGCAGGTGGTCCCATGTTCTGCTCTGTATATACCAAGTCACCGTCTGTGCGTCCGCCCCCCCCCCCCACCTCTAATTTACCCATTGTCATCCCTCTTAATCAAAACAAATAGCTTTTGAGCCTCTGATGTTGCCAAGTTAAGTATTTATCTCTCTGGTGAGCAGAGCTGCCTTGAGGGGCTGTAACTGACCATGTGAGCTGGAACTCCTGGCAGGGAGCAGGGGGTGGTTGCTTAGAAAGTCCTGGTCCTGTCGGGACTGAGAATCTCATGCCCATGCGTCAATACTTTCTTGGAAGTGGTACAACTCTCTGATGAAATTCCCTCCCTTGTTATGAATCTACTCATGCAAAAGCATGTTTTGGAAGAGGATTTCAGTCTGAGTTTGTTCATCTGTTTTGCAGAGCAACCAAGAAAAAGTCTATTTGGAGAGCAGTGTGTTTAAGCAGATGTTCATTTATTCAGTCAATAATTAAATTGTTGGTACACCAGGTACAGGCCTTGGAGACACTGTAGTGGGGAGAAGAGGCACAGTCTCTGCCCTCTTGGCTCTTGAATTTGGGCAGGAATGCCAGACATTGAAAACAAACTATAGCAATAGAAACTGATAAGAGATATGACAGGATATAAATTGGTTTCATAGTAGGGCTGAGTATATTGGATACTTTTTCTTCCATTCTTGAGATACTTTGCTAAGAAGAATATGTTCCAGCTCCATCCATGTAAACATGAAAGAGGTAAAGTCTCCATCTTTCTTTAAGGCTGCATAATATTCCATGATGTACATATACCATAATTTATTAATCCCTTTCATATGAAAGCTATAACCCAATTATAGCCCAAGAAGAAGAGGAAAGGGGAGAGGGAGGGGGAGGGGGAAGGATGGGTGGAGGGAGGGTGATAGGTGGGATTACACCTGTGGTGCATCTTACAAGGGTACATGTGAAACTTACTAAATGTAGAATATAAATGCCTTAACACAATAACTAAGAAAATGCCATGAAGGCTATGTAAACCAGTTTGATGAAAGTATTTCAAAATGTATATAAAACCAGCACATTGTATCCCATGATTGCATTAATGTATACAGCTATGATTTAATAAAAAAAAAAAAAAAGAGATGACAGGGAAATTATAAGGTGCTGCCCAGGGAACACAGAGCAGGGACACCTCAGCTAATATGGAGGAAGTCCAGGAAGGCCTTCTAGGGGAGGTGACCACTCCCAGAAAGACACAATAGGATGAGTAGGAGTTGGCCAGAGTAAGAGGACATAGAAGAGGGGGGCCAAGGAGTTGGGAACAGGATGTGCAAAGGCTTGGTGCAGGGAGGGGGTTACCAAATGGGTCTGTGGGTCTAAACAATTACTATGTCCTTAGAGCTCAATGCCCGGGCAGGGGGGAGGAGGGAGCAGGAAGCCCACCCAGAGAGGTTGGCACATGACTGTCAGAGCACTGGAAGTACATGTGTCGTGGTTTGTATCAGGAGTCTGTGGGAGCTGTGAAAGAGGAGCCTGCTGTGTGATAGACTATCAGAAGTGCGAGAATATTTGAGAGGTTAGCTACTCTAATTCCATCTTTTATATATGAACAAACTGAGATTACACTTTGTGACTTGTCCAAGGTCACTTGATCTCTTGGTGACCCAGATGTTTTGGTGTTTTGATGATGTGTGCTGGTAAATTGGTTTTCAAAAGAGACTTCAAAGCCTGACTTGTACATATGAGGATTTCCATGATATAAATACTTCCCTCAGGACCAATTTCAGGCTATCCACATTTGACAGCCAGCTCACAAAGTTGCTGAAGATTTAACAGTCTGCTAGGGAGCTGGTGTGAGCAGCTCAGCACCCAGTGGGAAGGCCGATTGTGTCAATCTCTCCCTGTGTTCAGTGTTGGTAGCTTCAAAGCAGCCATGGTGGGAGTATTTGTACCATGAAAATTATCAGACTCTACAAATGAAGGTTTTTTCCCTCATTGGAAAGCCACTGTTAAGCATTTACCAGTATTCCACTGGGGTATACAGTACTCGCTGACCAATAGTCAGAAACTTCCTCCTAAAGATCAGAGAAAGTGTTCTAGGACCGTAACTGTTCTACTTGGTGTGACTTCCACGTCTCTGGTCTTGCTTTCCTCATCCGTACAGTGGGGATGATGGCATAGTTCAGCAAATTTAAGACACTTCTTGTAGATTCGCATATATGTGGCCAAAGGAACAGCTCCATGTTTTCTAAAAGGCCTGGAGAACACGTATCGGGCGCCTCTCCTCTTTCCCTTTGTGTTTGTGATTTTGGTGAATTACTGGAAGATGGCATCTCCGGCTGAAAGGAAGGCCACATTTCTTAAGTTTTTACCTAATATCCACTTTTTTTGGCCCAGGATCTCATCTGGGAAATCACATTACATTCACCAATCATGTTTCCTTAGCCGCCTCGTGGTGTGACAGTTTTTCAGACTTTTTCAATTTGAGAAGTACTGCTCAGATATTTTGTAGAGTATCTTTCAGTTGGAATTTGTCTGATGTTTTCCTCATGATTAGACTGTGATTTTGGATTTTATTTTTATTTTTATTTTTGGTGGGGAGGAGACCACAAGAGTAAATTCCTATTTCCATCACATTATCAAAGGTACATACTCTCAATGTGACTTATCAGTGTTGAGATTGATCTTGATCACCTGGCACAGGTAGGTTTGTCAGGTTTCCCCTCCATAAGGTTAATCTTCCCCCCTCTTTTCCATTCTGTATTCTTTAGGAGGAAGTCACTATATGAAGGCCACACTTAAGGGTAGAGATTATATTTCATCTCCTTGAGGGTCATTATTTAGAATTTTTCTACATGGTAAATTTATCTCCTCCTTCATTATTTATTTTCTTTTTTATTTATGCCAGTATGGACTTGTGGATATTTCTTTCTTATTTTGGGTTATAATATAATATTACTTTATTTTCTTGCTCAAATTATTCCTGATCTGCTCATTGGAAGCTCTTTCAGTTCGCTCCTGTGTCTCCAATACATCCACCTCTTTGTGGGGTATTTTGTTGTGTAGGGTTTTTTTTTTTTTTTTAAGACTTTCTTACTTTCTGGTACTATGAAATGCATTAGGCTCTAGTTATATGTTTCTTACCCCAGTTCTAGAAACAGCTATTTTTCCAAGGATCCCTGGCTCCTTTTATTGGAGAATAGTAATAGAAACCAAGATCTGGGAGCTACATATGCTCACTGCTAGTGGGGTGTCATTTCTTTTAGGCCTTCTCAAATGACAGAGCAAGAAATAATATGTATACTAACCCATGTATATATACATGTCTATAAATATTCCTATATGGAAACATCTGTGTCTGTACTAAGCTAAACATGAATTCATACTGATATCTCTTAATATGTCATCGTGGATCATTCTAGTTTCCTCCTGTTGCTTATCTGTTCTGACAGTAAGAAACCTGGCTCCCACAATCTGCTGTCTGTTTGTTTGTTCCCTACACACTTATAGTAGCATCAGAATTGTTAACCCCTACTGCTGTGAGAAACAGCTTTATCAGCTAGAGCACTGTGTTGGTTTGCTAGGGCTGCCATAACAAAACACCATGACCTTGGGTGGCTTAAATTACAGAAATTTATTTTGTCACAGTTCTAGAGGTTGGAGGTCCAAGATCATGGTGCCAACAGGGTGGATTCCTCTGAAGGCCATGAGTTGAGAGAATGGTCCGTTCCAAGCCTCTCTCCTTGGCTCGCAGATGGCTGCCCTCTTATTGCCTCTTCACGTGGTCATCTGTCTGCACTTGTGCCCCTGAGGGGTCTCTGTGTGTCCTGATCTCTTCTTATAAGGATACCAGTTAAGGTTGGATGAGGATCTACCCTAATGGCCTTATTTTAACTTAATGACTTCTTCAAAGGCCCTTTTTCCAATTGCAGTCATAGTCTGAGGTGACTAGGTTTAGGCTTTAACATATGAATTTAGGGAGAACACAAATCAGCCTGTAACAAGCAGTGTTTATGCAATTTCTTTTGTATGTGATCTTACAGACTCCACTAATTTCCAGAGTTACTTAGGTCAGCACATTTTTCCCCACACCCTTCAAGAAGTTGTTTCATATAATTGAGATACAGACAGATTGTTTCATCACATTTTGCATTCCATCCTGAGATGTCTCAACTTCCTAAGTGATTTTTTTTTTTAATTTGCCTATATTAAGTTTCACTCTTTCTGGTGTGAAGTTCTTTGGGGTTTTGGTTGTTTTTTGTTTTTTTGAGATAGGGTCTCATTCTGTTTGCCCAGGCTAGAGTACGGTAGCCAGATCATAGCTCACTGTAACCTTGAATTCCTGGGCTTAAGGAATCTTCCTACCTCACCCTCCCAAGCAGCTGGGACTACTGGAGTATGCCATCATACCTGGTTAATTTTTCTTTTTATTTTTTTTGTAGAGACAGAGTCTTGCCTATGTTGCCTAGGGTGCTCGCCAACTCTTGGCCTCAAACAGTCCTCTCACCTCAGCCTCCCAAAGTGCTGGATTATAGGCATGAGCCACCATCCCTGGCTTTGTATGGACTTTGAAAAATGATAGTATCATATATCTACCATGACAGTGTCATATAGAATAGATACACTGCCTAAAAAATTTCCTGTGCTTTACTTGTTCAGCTCTCTCTGCAACCCCTAGCAACCATTTATGTTTTTATCAATGTTGTAATTTTTTTGTAAAATTCTTTTCCAGAATGCCATGTAGTTGGAACCATTACAGTATTAACCTTTCAGACTGGTTTCTTTCATCTGACAATAAGCATTTTAGATTTATCCACATCTTCCTGTTGCCTGACAGCTCATTTCTTTTCATTGCTGAGCAGTATCAGTATGTTGATGTATGCAGTTTACCCATTCGCATATTGAAGGACATACTGGTTGCTTCCAATTTAGGTCATCATAAGTAAAGCTGATATAAACATTAACATGTAGATTTTGGTGTAAAAGTATGTTTTCAAGTCAATTGGATAAATACCTGGAAGAGTGATTGCTGGATCATATGATAGATTATGCTTTGTAAGAAATTGTCTTGCAAAGTGGCTGAACCATTTTGCGTGCAGGAGTGGGGCCCTGCAGCCTTAAGGCTACGTGTGGCCTTCTAGGTCCTTAAGTCTAGGTCCACAGCCTTTTGACTGAATCTCTTACAGAACACATCCTTTTATTAAAAAGGTGCAGTGGAAAGGGGAATATTTCTGCACTGCTGGTGGGAATGCAAACTAATATGTTCCTTTTGGAAAGATGTTTGGAGATCACTTAGGGATCTAAAAATAGACCTGCCATTCGATCCTTCAATTCCTCTACTAGTTATATATCCAAAAGACCAAAAATCACTTTATAACAAAGATATTTGCACCAGAATGTTTATTGCAGCCCAATTCGTAATTGCTAAGTCATGGAAGAAGCCCAAGTGCCTATTGACCCATGAATGGGGTACGTGTATACCATGGAATATTAATAAATTGTGGTACATGTATACCATGGAATATTATGCAGCCTTAAAAAGATGGAGACTTTACCTCTTTCATGTTTACATGGATGTAGCTGGAACATATTCTTCTTAGCAAAGTATCTCAAGAATGGAAGAAAATGTATCCAATATACTCAGCCCTACTATGAAACCAATTTATAAGCACCCATACTTTCATATGAAAGCTATAACCCAACTATAGCCCAAGAAGAAGGGGAAAAGAGAGGGAGGGGAGGCTGGGTGGAGGGAGGGTAATTGGTGGGACCACACCTATAGTACATTTTACAAGGGTACAAGTTAAATCTACTAAGTGTAGAATATAAATGTCTTAACACAATAACTATGAAAATGTGGTGAAGGCTGTGTTAACCAGTTTGATGAAAGTATTTCAAATTATATGTAAAACGAGCACATTGTACCCCATAATTGCATTAATGTACACAGCTATGATTTAATTAAAAAAAAAAAAAAGGTGCAGTGAAGAGACATGAAGTTTTCCTTGCCTCCTTTGGTGCTTTTCAAGGAGCAATCTTGAAATCAGAAGGTTACAGGTTTCCTGTTATCCTTTCCAGTAATTAGTGTTAATTTGGGGGTTTAACGATTCTAATAGGTGTGTAGTGGTATTTAATTGTTTTGATCTGCAATTCCATGGTAAATGATGTTAAGCACCTTATTTGCCATCTAAATATCTTCTTCAGTGAGATGTCTTTTTTAGGTCTTTTGCCTGTTTTTTTTTGGGGGGGGAGGGGGGTTGTTTTCTTATTGTTGAATTTTTAGAGTTCTTTGTGCATTTTGAATACAAGTTCTTTATCAGATATGTATTTTACCAATATGTTCTATTTCCTGGCTTGTCTTTTCAATAATGTCTTTTGCAGAGCAGAAGTCCTTAATTTTAATAAATTCTAAGTTATCAATTGTTTTCTTTCATGGATTGTGGTGTGCCTAAAGACTCGTTACCAAACCCAATGCTGTCTAGATTTTCTATGTTTTATTCTAGAAGTTTTATAGTTTTTATAGTTTATCATCTATTTCGTATTTTTTTTTTTTTGTCAAAGGTGTCTAGGTTCCTTTTTGACATTTATGATGTCTGCTTGTTCAAGTACCATTTGTTGACAAGACTATTTCTCCGCTGCCTCTGCTCTGTTGTGAAAAATCAGTTGGTTATTTACAGATGTAAATGGGATGTGTGGATCTACTTTGGGGATCTCTCTTCTGTTCCATTGATCTTTATGTCTACTTTTTCCCCAATAGCATTTCATCTTTTTATAGTTTAAAATAAATCTTGGAATTGGGCAGTATGAGTCCTCCAACTTTTTTCTTTAGTATTGTGTTGACTCTCCTCTGTCTTTTGTCTTTTCTTTTTTTATTTGCTTCTAGATTTTTTTTTTTTATTAAATCATAGCTGTGTACGATAATGCATTTATGGGGTACAATGTGCTGGTTTTATATACAATTTGAAATACTTACAACAAACTGGTTAACATAGCCTTCACTGCACTTTCTTAATTATTGTGTTAAGACATTTATATTCTACACTTAGTAGGTTTGACATGTACCCTTGTAAAATGCACCATGGGTGTGGTCTGACATAAACTTTAGAATAAGTTTCCTGATGTCTGTAAATTAGCTTCCTGAGATTTGTATTGTATTGAATCTATAGATTATTTGGGGGATGGGGAATCGATTTTTTAATAATACTGAGCCTTTCAGTCCATGTACATTCAATTTTATGGCTGAATAATACTCATTGTATATAAAATAATAAAGTCATGTCATTTGCTACAATTTGCATGGAACTTGGAGGCATTATCTTAAATAAGCCAGGCACAAAAAGATAAATATTTGTGTTCTCACTTATATGTGGGAGCTACAAAATTTAGTCACATGGAGGTAGAGAGTGGAAAAATAAATAATGGAGAATAGGAAGAGCGAGTGAGGGGAATGGGGATAGATTATGAGAAAAAAGGATAGAAACATACAGTAAGATACAAAGAATGAATCCAATGCTGAATAGGAGAGTAGGACGACTAAACAAAAATATATTGTACTCAAGTAATGGACATCCTGAATACCCTAACTTGATCACTGTGCAATGCATACACATAGCAAAAGTTTGCATGTATTATATACCCCATAAATTTGCACAAATAAAAATATATCAAAATAGAGGCCTGTCCAGGTTATCTGTTTCTCCTGGTATGAGTCTTGGTAGTTTGTGTCTTTCAAGGAATTGGTCCATTTTATTTAGTTTTCAAATTTGTGGGTATGGAGTTTTTCATAATAGTCATTTATTACCCTTTTAACGTTCATGTCATCATCAATAGTGATGACATCTTTTGCATTTCTAATATTGATAATTTGGATCTTCTGTTTTTCTTGCCTAGTCTGGTTAGAGGCTTATCAAAATTATTAATCTTTTCACAGAACCAGCTTTTTTTGTTTTCTTGTTTGTGATTTCCTTGATTTATGCTCTTTTTTTTATTTCTTGTTGGTCTCTACTTTCTTTAGGTTTTAAATTGATTTTCTTTCTCTAGTTTAAGACAGAAGCTTAGTTTATTGATTTTAATTTTTTCTTGTTTTCTAATGTGTGGATTTAGTGCTATAAATTTCTCCATAAACACTGCTTTCACTGTATCCCTGATTTGTTTGTTTGTTTTTACTTTTATTTATTTTTTTTTTTTTGCAGGTTTTTTTATTTTTGTTTTTTTTTTTTGGCTGGGGCCAGGTTTGAACCCACCACCTCTGGTATATGGGGCTGGCACCTTACTCCTTTGAGCCACAAACACTGCCCTGTGTCCCTGATTTTAATAGGTTGTACTTTAATTCAGTTCAGAATATTTTTTAGTATTTATCGGGACTTATTTGGCCCATATATTACTTAGAAATAGGTTTAATCTTCAAGTAATTAAAGATTTTTCAACGATTTTTCTCTTACTGATTTCTATTATGGTCTGATAAAATTCTCTGTCAATGTTAATTCTTTTAAATTTAGGGCAGTTTTTGTGGTCTGGATGTGATCTATCTTGAATGTTCCATGCAAGCTTGAGAAGAATATGTACTCTGATGTTGGATGGAGTATTTTATAAATGTCAACTGTTTCTTTATTGATTTTTTTTTTTGTCTGCTTGATCCATCACTGTACAAGGGGATCTGTCCATTTCTCCTTTCAGTTCGATCGGTCTTTTTGTAACAGCTTTGAGATATAATTGCCATACCATACAGTTCACCCATTAGAGTTTACAATGATTTTTATTATATATAATATTCAGGCTATTGTACAACCATCACCACGATAAACTTTGGGACATTTTCAGCACACCAAAAAGGAGCTCATTCCTTTTAACTTTCATCTGCTAATCTTCCCACCCATCACCTAAAGTCTTAGGCAATCACTAATCTTTCTTTATAGACTTGCTTATTTTGAACATTTCATATAAATGAAATCATATAATATATGGTCTTTTGTGGCTAACTTCTTTAATGAACATAATGTTTTCAAGATCAACACTGTAGCAAATGTAGTACTTCTTTCCTTTTTATGGTTGAATAATATTTCTTTGTATGAATATACATTTTGTTCATCAGTTGATGGATACTTGGATAGTATCTACTTGCAGCTACAAATATCTGTGCACAAGTTTTTGAGAAGAATGATGTTTTCATTTCTCTTGGGTGTACACCTAGAAATTGCTAAGTCAAATGGTGACTCCATGTTTAACTGCTGGAAGAATTGCCAGACGATTTTCCAAAGTGTTTGCACCATTCTACCTTCCCATCAGTGATGTATGAAGGTTGCAGTTTCTCCAAGTCCTCACCAGCACTGTTCATTGTCTGTCTTTCTCATTATATAACCACCTGGATGTGATGTAAATATAATGATGTGTATCCCACAGTAGTCTTGAGTTCTCTATTTTTGCCTCTTTAATTTTGACATTCTTCTGCTATGTTCATGCCTATTTAGGATTTTAGGTCACCTTGAAGTATATTGACGTCTTTATCATTACATAGTGTTAGCGTGGTATATTTTTCATTCTCCATTCTTTTATGTATAACCTGTCTGAGCCTTTATATTGAAAGTACTTTTCCTTTGGAAATCGTATAGTTGGGGCATGTGGAATTTTTTATTTGCTTCGTTTATTATTTGCATTTTGAAAATATACTCTGACAATCTGTTTTTTAATTGGTATATTTAGACTATTTGTAATTAAAATGATTACATATAGTTGAGTTAATATCTATTTACAACTGTTTTCTGTTTATTACATTTGTTCTTTGTTCCCTTTCCCTCCATCTTTTTTTTTTTTTTTTTTTTTTACCAAAAAGAAAAATTGCCAATTGTAAGATGGATCTTAATTTCAAATTTTTTTAAATGTAGAGGGAAAAATTGTGGTCTAGAATCTATGAAATACTGTCATAGTATCTCCCTCACAGAGAGGGAGGCTTTAAGTAAGACAGTACCTCGGAGTACTCAGCATGGTATTTGGTCTGGCAGTGGACACCAGACATTGACCATTGCTGCCATTACTGTATTAGTGCTACCCAGTTACTATATGGACTTCACAGCTGATTTAGGTACCCTGGTTTTATCACAGCTGAAGGTTGAGAATACTTACCCTAAATACATATCAATATTGTTCTGGGCTTCTTTACGTCATCACTTCAAGTTTGTTCTCTTTGCATGTTTGTTCCATAGCCCACAGTCATATGCAGAATTCTGAAATCAGATAGCCCCATGTTTGAATCCCAGACTGTCACTTATAGATGTGGGAAGCTTTCTTAATCTAAGTCTCAGTTTACTTGCCTATAAAATACTTCCACTAATACCTTCATCACAGAATGTGATCAGGACCTAGCAGGTGCCCAAATCTCAGATATTATTGTTGTTCTCAGTTGTCTTCATATGTCTCTCTCTAAACTAGGGGCTCCCTTTGGCTCAGTCCCCCCTTTTTGAGCTGGAAACTCTTAGTAATCCTAAGTAGGATTACTTAGGACCTGATGAAGGTAGAGGCCGCATACATAAAAATTTAAACAATAGAAGGAAAAAATGTCTCAAGCTGTAAGGACAAGTCTCTATGGGAAGAGTCTTAGCCACTGATAGGCAGTGAGAAAGGGGACGGTGCTATTCCCCTATTCTGTAATGGGCTTGTGGGCTCCTGCTCAACCCTGACCAGGGTTAGCTTTTGGACAAAATGAGATGCCTGAGTGATGGGGACAAGAGGGACAATGTGACAGTGACTACCCCATCACATAGCGGTGAATCTGAAGGAGTTTCAGCCACTTAGTTGACACAGTCCTGGATAGTGATCCCAGAAGAAAGTGACTGTGCTTGATCTCTGTAGTTTTCTCCTGAAGAATATCCTAGATACTGTTAAGTAGTTATTCATTTTCCTTTGTTTTCCTCTTCATTTCCTTCTTCTATTTTTGTTTCCTGAATATGTAATTTCAGTTCAATGGGAATGAATCACTGTCTCTCTCTCCACTCCCCAGACATTTTTAATGTCCGAACAACTCCTGTGCTGGGCCTTTGGACCTGGGTGAGCAGGGCCCTCCCACAATGCTGAGATGTCAAGCAGCACAGAACTGAACATGTGTAGAGCCAGGCCTGCCCTACAAGAAGTTTTTGCATCTGTCTTAGTGTCCTATGGTCAGCAGGTCTTGCTGCTGATCTTTCCCTGAGTTAAGATTGCACTCTCCCCGAAGGTTGGGCATAACCTGGCCAACAAGGCTAGACAGAGCATTACCCTCCCGGAATCCAAGGCTTCTAGGAGAACCTAAAACCTTTGCCCTCAAGAGAGCCCATTTACTATGCTTTATGACTCACTGAGATTCTAATATGCTGACACAAGTTTAAAATATATATGTGATAAATTAGAGCAATTATCTGGATTACATAAGGCAAGGAAAGGCAGGATTTGAAGAAAAATGATTTGAGTCCTTGATAATATGTACTTAGGGATCCCTCTCCTCCAGATTATGTATTCTAGAAGACCTCCGGCAATCCTGCCTCATTGCTGAGTGGACCTCCACATGAACCACGCCGCCAGTGGTTTGTTCCACAGCGTAGCTAGCCTCAGTTGGAGACCCTGGCATGATCTTTTTGGGTTAAGGTGGCAGGGAAGTAGGTAGTCTTTGACAAGGTATCAACTGTCCAAAGCAGAATCAGGGTTCTAAGCTCAGGCTGTCACTTTGGACTTTCACCACCTGGCCTTTCACACTTCCTCAGGGCCTGCTCCTGGACACTGCTGCTCATCCTTCCAGATTCCTGGGAGGTTAAGGGCAGTGATTGCTGCTGGTGAGAATCTGAAAACCATAATTATTTTTTGCACCAACAAAGGCATGTCTCATAAAACCTGAATCCCCAGTAAAAAATTTCCACTCAGTCTTATCTAGAGATACCTGGCTAGAAGAACAGCTAAGGGGTATAAAGAACCCAGGAGCCCTGTTGCCCTGCCAGCCCCCCAGTGTTCTCCAGTGGGGACCCTTCACTGTGTGAAGACACATTTACATGCACATGACAGCAATTTGGCCATCAGTGAGAGACATACCTCGTACTATCGCATGTATGAGGCAGACTTTGGAAATAATCTCTGTGTGAATCAGTACTTGCCTCAATGCTACCAAGTTCTTTTAGTGTGTTTGTCTGAATTGTAAGTCAATGTTTGTGATAGAAGCAAGATTCTGAACTATAATTAGAACCAGATACAGGCTGCTTCCCCCTCTGTAATTAGCACCCCATCACAGAGGGTACCCTGGGGAACTCAGCTCAGAAAGATTTTTCCCACCATTTGCTTTCTTTTATCTCTGCATATGACTTTTCATCTTTTTCTTTTTCAATATAAGATGAGCAAAGTTCCTGACTTATTAGAAACCTATGGTTCCCAGTCAACCAGAGTTACAAAGAGAAAGAGCTTGTCTTACGATGTTACAGGGGCAGAGGGATTCCAGTGAGATTTCCCCAAAAGGTGAATTGGCCCTGTGGCTGGTGGGATTTCAGAGTGGTGGACAGGGATACAATAGTCTGAAAATGTTTTTTTAGTCTCGTCTCTCCAACTAAATTGTTAGTCCTTAGAAGTCAGAGATCATGGCCTTGCCTTCTCTCAGGTCCTCCCAGGTGCCCAGCATAGGGCTGTGTGCGAGGTAAGACTGGTTGGAGTGGCGGCCACCTTCCTCCACAGCGGACAATGTCAAATGAGAGTTGGTTTTTAGAAATTTCCAGATAACAATGTGCACAGGTGGGCATGAGCCACCCCACACCTACAGCCCACAGGATTCTAATCTAAAAAACCTCCATGACTGAGTAAAAAGCAATTTGGCAACCATGACCTGGTTACTTTTATCCTAGTTTCAAATAAAATAAGATGAGTAAGAACAACGTGAATGGAGACTGGAAAAGTGCTGATGTAACCTGGAATTGTTGACGCCTTGGAGCAATTATGAAATAAGAAGGTTGGGTTACCCTGAGTGTGTGTTCCCCACCCCTGTCCACTCCACCCCTGCTATCCGCCTTTAACTGAAGTCAAGTGGGGCACTCAGTTGATGGGATTTTGTCTGTGCTACCAACAAGACTGACCTCACTGCCTCCACCTGCCAAGTTCATGTCTGTACCTTTGTCTCTTTCTCCATTGTGGGTGGCAGAGGTGCTAACTCAATCACAGGTATGCCGTTTCTGAGAAAGATGCCTATACAAAGAAAAAAGCTCCCTGAAAGCTGGCTTGGGAAGTATCAGGAGTCAGAGCATCTTATGCTGAAATTAGAGGATGCTAAAGGAGTAGCAACTGAAGGTGAACAGCAGTAAGGTTTGAAGAGGAGAAAACGAAACTGTGGTTAGCTGAGAGACAGGGCACTTAGAGAATCTAAAGAATCCTGTGTTGGTTTTTCTTGAAGTCTGGAGTAGAAAAAATTATTGGTCAAATTTCATAGAAGAAGGAACATAAAACAAAGGACTTTGTCATTAATAGCTGCAACCCAATTTGATATTTGAAGGTAAGTGAAAAAAAACAATTAACTGTCAAAGCACTGTTAGAGTCTGCCAGAACAGCTCTTCCAGAAAGCATGTGAGGGCATTAGGGAGCAGGGAGTGTCTCAATTTTGCCATAAGGAAATACTTTTTTTTTTTTTCTTTTAAGCAAACATACCAGAGTTTACACATCCAAATGACTATTGTCCTCTTCTTTAAGCATCCTCTTGGGAGGCTTTATTCTCAGAGTAAAAATACTGCTCTTATTTTGAATGCTTTGAGATCCCTCTCTATATCTTTATGTGAATACACCATCCCTTTTGTGCCTAATAGTCTTGCTTGGAGATAAATCTGATTTTCCAACAATCATTTGGTATCAGAAATGTGTGCCTAGAGAGGAAAATCTCTGATTCTTCTGAGTGCCTTTGAAGTGATGGATTCTGAAAAAGTCTAGAGGAGGTTCAGAAATCATGTAGGTAGTAATTCTGGCACTTTCTGGGGTAGCTGACATGCAGCTTGGCTGACTGGTTACACACCTGTGAGCCAGACACACCTGGGATGGAATCCTGGCTCCACAGGTGGATCATAGGTCAGTTCTTTTTACCTTCTGACCCTCAATTTTCTCATTCAAAAGGTAGGATAATAATAACACCGACTTCTTGTGATTATTGTGAATATTAAATGAGGTAATGCTTGGGAAAACACATAGCAAGGGCTTAGTAATTGTTTGTTATTATCATTCCATTTTAAAACCATTCTATGAAGCCAGATACGCAGTTGGTAATCACTAAATATCTGTCAATTGGTTGCAAGGTTGTTGCTATGAGTGTCAGGTTCTGGCTTGAAAGTACACCTGTATTTAAAGAGTAGAGTCATCTGAGGTAACTGTGGTAGGACTAGAAAAACATTTTTAATCCTTAATCCTGTAACACTACTTCCAAATGGTATTTGTTTACCTCTGAGGTCTACCCCGGTCTAATAGTCTATGAAATTGTAATGTTGAATTACGTGAAACAATGGAATTAGTATGAACAATAAAGAGTGTTGATAAGTAGCATGGATAACTGTCAGAGCCAAGTAACCCTAGAGGAACAGCTCAGAGGACAGTTTTGTGGAAGAATTGTCAACTGGACAGACTCCTCTGTGGTCTTGTTGTTTAAAACAATGAGATAGTTGTTTAACTTGAGCATGAGCTGTGTCATCAGGAGGAAACCTACCTGAAACTCCACACTGAGCTGAGAGTGAGCACTTGGATCGCTGTAGGACAGGGTGGAGAAAGAAACTGCCCCCAAAGGAGGCCAAAGAGCGTGTCATCTTTTCATAATCTCAAGTTGATAAAGAAGGTTTTCTCAGATTTTCCGAAGGTTTTAAAGAGAGAATAGATACTGGCAGCTGTGAAAACACCATGTTGACTGCAAAGCCAGTGTGATCTGGTGTTATTAATACAAGCAAGGTGTTAAGTGTTATCAAAAAATGCAGAGACACACCAGAGTACACTTTTCAGGGAAAGTCTTGAAATGACAAGAAGAAAACTGGGGGTTGGGGCCATTATTTTAGTATTACTGCGTAAGCATTGACTCCACCGAAGAGGCTCCTAATGTAACTAACCCCAGAAGGCTGAGCCAGAAGAAACAGATTTTAAGCCAAAGAGAAGGAAGGTGAGGCCTAAAGAGGAGAACTTGGTGACCTTCTTAGAGATGAAGCAAAAGATGGAGATTCCTAGAGATGAACACGAGGGACTATGGTTTTAGTGTTGACTGTTCTGACTGCAAGAATGCTGACCCCAGGAGCCTCTCAGAAAGCAGAGAGACTTGACCCAAGACCCTGTCTTTGAACAACCTGACTGCACCTCAGCCTGTGACAGATGGAGTGGAAAAGTTTCATCTTGGGACGCTGGAGATGATTAGCTGGGACAGTAGAGGAAGTGCAGGCGTGCACCTCCGGGAGGAAGAGGGCGAATGGCCCACCAAGGTTTCCTATCTCTGGCTCCTTAGAGTCAGGGAGTCAACATGATAAAATTAGCAGAGCTAACTAGGCAGATTTGTGGGGTTGGAGGCATAATTGGTCCTGTTTTTCTCTAGTCTTGACCTAACTGGAGTTCACTGGGTATGTAATGGAAAAACAACAACCAGCTCGATATAAAAATACAGGAAATGCCTGCAATCACTGCTGATTACAGTAGCAGCTTGCCTTCTGTTATTTTTGTGAAAGAGGAAAAAAAAAAAAGAACAGTTTTTTAGGGGTTTTTTTGTTTGTTTCTTTCCTAAATTATAGAAACATCTCAGGCTATTAGTTCTTTTTAGGGCATTCTTTAGCTAAATGATGTCACTTAATTTTTATAGATAAAGCAGGCGGAAGATATTCAAATTCTTATCATAAATAAAATTCTTAGGAGTATCAAACACAAATGATTCTAACTGGTTTATTGGGCCTGGGGACTCGTATTTTCTTAATTTTTCTAATTTCTAATCTAGGCTGAACAGGATGAAGTTGGTTTTTAGCATAGTGCCTCATTTTATGGTATGGTTTGCATTAGTGCTAGGAGAGGTGACACTGTTTTACATCAGAAGTAGAGACTGAACATTTCTGAAAGGCTAAGGGAGAGACCCCCATTTGTTTTTTCATTTCCTTTCTCTACTCAACAAGCTTTTACAACTTAATCTATCAAATTGTATTGAACTTTCTTTGAAAGGATTCTACCCATGTTTGAAAACCCAGAGGGTTGGGGACTTTTTTTTCTATCAATAGTCATTCAAGAAATACTTAATTCCTCCTATAAAATCTAGAATAGTGTAAATATGATCCTGTCTTCTTATTCAGCTATTAAAATCAATTTCCCACCCGTCATGGACCTCATGCATATTCAACATAAGCCTGTAGTTCTTGCCCTACATGATCAGGAAGATGACTAAACAGCCCAACTTAGTTAGAGCTGTAAAATTTATTGTCTAAGAAAGCATGGGGCGGCACCTGTGGCTCAAAGGGGTAAGGCGCTGGCCCCATATGCCGGAGGTGGTGGGTTCAAACCCAGCCCCGGCCAAAAAAAAAAAACTGCAAAAAAACAACAACAACAATAACAAAAAAGAAAGCATAGTATCCTTCTGAACTGCTTGGATTCATTCCCAAACCAAGACTATTTCTGTCCAGATAAATTTTGTTTCAAACAAAACAATTTTTTTAAAGGCACTATATCATGAGAGCTAGATCTAATATGAGTATTATTTTTGCCCACCCTTTCACCTTTTCTTTTCTTTTCTTTTGCAAATCATGATGCCAATAATGGTTTGATGTTCTTGGGGTTAAAAGGATTAAGAATACATAAAAGTTTTCATTTCCACCTGTCTGTACCCACTGTTTAGTAAACATTGCATTACTTACAACCTCTTGAGGCCAGCCTGCCCTGAACGTTTTGCAGCATGCTATCCATCTAAGGAGGAACCATCCCCAATGATCTGAGACAGGCCTGCACAGTCTCTTGGTTCTGATAGCAGGGTGTCCAGTGCAGTCATTCCTGTTTGACACGTGGGTACCTGCAAATCCCTGCCCGGTCTATACAGCACCACATAGTAGGCTCTGAGATGTTATAGGTGCCAGTAGGGAATTGATAGGACCTAGCAGTGCTGCTGAGCTTGTGGGTTATGGGTAAAAATTGTTGACCAATTGGTTAACAAGGGTTCTGGGTTTGTGGTCAGGCTCAGGATTCACAATGCAAGAATCAAATAGCCCCAGGCATTCAGCACCCGTCATGGAGCACATTTGGATTGAAAACAGACAGGCATGCCACCTCTGAATGTGTACACACCCTCAGGGCTTCACGCACCTACGTATGTACCAAAGGGAGGCTCATAAATGCCTCTGATGGGAATTTAGGATCTGATCGTGGAGTAAAGATAACACTGTTCTTGCTTGCCATTCGGCACACACCTTGAGAGGGCCTCTCCTGAATTAGGCTAATAGGGACTTTAAAAGGACCAAATCAAGGCAAGGAAAACCCCATTTAGGCTTGCCTCTACTTTTTTTTTCTTTTCTTTTCCCTTTCTTCTTCCCTTCCTCATTCCTTTCTCATTCTTTCTTCCTATTGAATTATAATAGGCCTCACTAATAAAGCACACAGTTCTTAGATGTTAATGAATTCTCACGTGAATGTGTACCTGGGTAACCCGATCAAGATATAGACCATGTGCAGTACCCAGTGGGCTCTCCCATGCTCCTTCCAAAAAGCACCTCCCCTACCCCCAGATGACCACCATTCTGACCATAGGTGAGTTTTATGTTCAGGTTTCTTTCTTTTCTCTCTCTCTCTTTTTTTTTTTTTTTTATTAAATCATAGCTGTGTACATCAATATGATCAGGGGGCACCATACACTTGTTTCATAGAATATTTGACATATTTTTATCTCATTAGTTGACATAGCCCTCCTGGCATTTTCTTAGTTACTTTGCCAAGACATTTACATTCCACAGTTGCCAAGGCTCACATGTACCCTTGTAAGATGCACCACAGGTGTGATCCTTTCAATCCCCCTCCCTCTACTCACCTCCCCCCTCCCTCCCCACACTTTCCCCCTTCCCCCTGTTCTTAGGTTGTAGCTTGGTTATAGCTTTCATGTGAAAGTCCTAGGTTAGTTTCATAGTAGGGGTGAATACATTGGATATTTTTTCTTCCATTCTTGAGACACTTTACTGAGAAGAATATGTTCCAGCTCCATCCATGTAAACATGAAAGAGGTAAAGTCTCCATCTTTCTTCAAGGCTGCATAGTATTCCATGGTGTATATATACCACAATTTGTTAATCCATTCGTGGATCGATGAGCACTTGGGTTTTTTCCATGACTTAGCAATTATGAATAGGGCTGCAATAAAGATTCTGGTACAAATATCTTTGTTATGATGTGGTTTTTGGTCTTCTGGGTATATGCCCAGCAGAGGAATTATAGGATTGAATGGCAGATCTATTTTTAGATCTCTAAGTGTTCTCCATATATCTTTCCAAAAGGAACGTATTAGTTTGCATTCCCACCAGCAGTGCAAAAGTTTTCCCTTTTCTCCACATCCACACCAACATCTCTGGTCTTGAGATTTTGTGATATAGGCTAGTCTCACTGGAGTTAGATGATATCTCAAAGTAGTTTTGATTTGCATTTCTCTGATGATTAAAGATGATGAGCATTTTTTCATATGTCTGAAGGCCGCTCGCCTGTCTTCTTTGGAGAAGATTCTTTTCAATTCTCTTGCCCAGCCTGTGATGGTATCCCTTGTTCTTTTCTTGCTAATGCGTTTGAGTTCTCTGTGGATTCTGGTTATTAAACCTTTGTCAGAGACATACCAGCATCTTCTCCCATTCTGTGGGCTGTTTGCTTGCTTTACTTACTGTGTTCTTGGCTGTGCAGAAGCTTTTTAGTTTGATCAAGTCCCAAAAGTGTATTTTTGAAGCTCCTTCAATCGCCCGGGGGGTCCTTCTCATAAAAAACTCACCCAACCCAATTTCTTCAAGGGTTTTCCCTGCACTCTCTTCTAGTATTTTTATAGTTTCATGTCTTAAGTTTAGGTCTTTAATCCAGTAAGAGTCTATCTTGGTTAATGGTGAAAGGTGTGGATCCAGTTTCAGTCTTCTACAGGTTGCCAGCCAGTTCACCCAGCACCATTTGTTAAATAGGGAATCTTTTCCCCACTGCATGTTTTTAATTGGCTTGTCAAAGATCAAATAATGGTAAGTAGCTGGGTTCATCTCTTGGTTCTCAATTCTGTTCCAGACATCTACTTCTCTGTTTTTGTGCCAATACCATGCTGTTTTGATCACTATTGATTTGTAGTATAGTCTGAGGTCTGGTAGCGTGATTCCTCCTGCTTTGTTTTTATTTTTGAGTAATGTCTTGGCTATTCGAGGTTTTTTCTGATTCCATATAAAACGAAGTATTGTTTTTTCAAGATCTTTAAAGTATGACAGTGGAACTTTAATAGGGATTGCGTTGAAGGTATATATTGCTTTGGGTAGTATGGACATTTTAACAATGTTGATTCTTCCCAGCCATGAGCGTGGTATGTTTTTCCATTTATTAACATTCTCAGCTATCTCTTTTCTTAGAGTTTCATAGATCTCTTTCAAATCAACCTTAGTGATTATCCTAAGGACTCCTCACTGTGTACCCCTCAGACCTTGCCCGGGTTTGAGTTGATATATGAAACTACTGATATTGATAACTATTAATAATAACTACTGAGGGGTTAAAATAGGCCTGGCAGCAAGCATTCTCTTGTTTAACCCTTAGGAACAAAACCTGTGAGATATAGCATTGTTCCTGTCTTACAGATGAAGAAGCTGAGGCTTTGGTTATAAGATGAGCCAAAAAGGTCCTGTGTCCTGGAGATTGTGGAGGCAGCACTGGAGCCTGGCTCTGGTGTCTTCTCTAGCACTTGCCTCCATTGTCTGTAGGAGTCCTGGTGGAGCCAGATTGGTTTTCATGTAAAACTGAGTCCCCTCCTTCCTAGAGAAGACGTTCTAGAAAACTTCACCAGACTTTGCCATTGTTCTTTGTGGCACCATTGCCAGTGGCCATGGTTTTTCTGAAACCTCTCTGAAGTATATGTTTAAACTTTAAGAAGAAAGTGTATTCAAGTTCACTAGCAAAAATGTGCAAATACAAGGAAAGGAAAAGCTTTACAAAGGAAAACACTTGTTTCGTTGTTGTTGTTTTTGCGTTTTTTTTTTGTTTGTTTTGATTTTGCATTTTTGTGTTTTGTTTTGTTTGGTCCACATACTGCTTAGAGGAGACTCAGAGTAAAAGATAAGCCAATCACACACTGTCATGTCTTAAACTATTTCCTCCAGTTGTGGGACTGTTGTGGAAAGTAGGAGGGCTGAAGTGAGGATCAATGAGATATTGAGGGTGAAAGAATTTGAGGGAAGTCAAAGTCAGTGTGCAAAAGCACGGAATTCCTATTATAGAGAGAATGAACAATTTGGCCTGTTCACTCTTATAATCCTTAAGAATTCTATCTCATATAAGTTAAAAGAAAATGTAATGGTCTTCGTGCCGTATTGTGTCTTTTTTCCTTCTTCAACCCTTTTGGGTGTTTGGTGGTAAGGATTATTGCCTGTCCAAGTGCAAAGAAATGAAATTACCGGGCGGCGCCTGTGGCTCAAGGAGTAGGGCGCCGGTCCCATATGCCAGAGGTGGCGGGTTCAAACCTAGCCCCGGCCACAATCCAAAAAAAAAGAAATGAAATTACCATCAACAAAGAATCAGATGTTTCTAAGGCATAGAAGTGATTGAAGGGCAGCAAACTTGAGGCAATGCTTCAAGCAGTTGACTTGTCAGTCAGTTTCACCAAGCCATGCTAGTTTGAAAAGTGATGTTAAAATGTTTCCTTGTTAACAGAGACTGGTGTCAAGTGCCTGACCCTATTCTCATTTCTAATCTTAATGGTGGTGCTGCCTTCTGAGACTTGATAAGGAATGTGAATAGATAGCTGTCTATAGAGAATGTCCTTTTAAAGAATAATTGAGTTTCTCAATGGATGTTAACATAAGCAAGTCCTGCTACCTCTATGAAGCCTAATTGATCAGTTTCTCTGACACTACCCTATAGCTTTATGTTCATTCCCCAGTTAGAGACTCCTACTTAAGTTTAAAATGACGGCATAAATCCACGGCTCTGCATTCTTGTTTGTGCTTGGGGTAGGAGAAAAAGTATAGTCTTTGTACCAAATGCTTCACTCACAGATCTGTCTTTGGCAAACTACAAACCTCTAAAGACTGGGGTCATTCCCAGTCTTATCTCTCTCCAATCTTTCACCATATCTAGCAAAGTTCCTTACATAGTCAATATGGTGACTGATAAAAATGGCAGTGTTGCATGGCTAGAGATAGCAGATGGTCCTAAATAATTAAAAATATTTCTCCACTAGAAACGTCCACTTCATTGTGGAGAACACAGTGAGTCTTAAGAGGAACTTCCTCCTCACAGATATTACCAGAAATAAAAGATGTCTCACTTGGTCTATCTCAGTGTGGCACCAGTAGACACTTTGGTAATCATTTGCAATGGTGCCTTGCTAGTTTAGCTACTAATTTTTACTAATTTAGCTACTAATTACCAATCCTTTCTTCCTTTAACAATTTCTCAAGTTCTATACTGGTATGCTTAGTTAATATGCGTATGTATATGCGTGGTTCAGAAAAAAGTTTTGAAATACACAAAAATCAAGAAACAAAATCTCACAACAATAAAGGAAGACCTCTCAGCAATGCTGATTAAGCCAAGTAAGTTGAAACTTGCATGGGTGAATCAGAAACAATGCTGTTGACTGTGGATTTTGGAAGTTAAATAATGGACTGTACCATAGTCTGTCTTAAAACTTTCATAGTGGTCTGTATGTATGTTTGCATGTGTGTGTGTCTGTGTGTATAAACTTTAGAAAATTGGAATCTGATTTATTTTCAGTTACATTTATCCAATATTAGTAGATATGTCTTTGGGAGAATGAATTATTTAGTACTATGGTTCATCCAGTTTGTGGAACTCAGTAGTCCAAATCTGGGAGAAAGGAAAAATAGACATTGACCCTATTATATAGTTGATGAAGAGGAGTGTTTGGTTGCTCCTCTAGAAAGTTCTTTGGAACCATATGGTAACAGTGGTTTTTGAGGAGGGCATTTTAGGTAATGATGACTAGATTTAAAATGAAAGTTTGAATTTATGGGAATCAGTTTTATGGGGAAAAGAGAAATGTTTTCTGAGTTGGCATATTGGATGAGAGGTGGCTATTACACACAAACCTTAAAAAGGGGTTGGGGAACAAGGGTAGATTTCTTTGATATGGTTAAGTAACATCAGGAGGGAAACGAATTAGTCATTGACTTCATCTGACAGAGTCCAACTGATAAAATTTTTCCATTATTCAGTGTCTTTGAATAATTTCCTTTTCCTAAACATACACGTGCCAGTAAATATAGACATAAAGTTACACTTGCCAAGAGGTATGAACAGAACCTTCTCCCAAGAAGACAAATGGCCAAAAAACACATGAAAAAGTGCTCACCCTTCTTAACCATTAGAGAAATGCATATCAAAACCACCTTAGGAGATGAGATCTGGCATTACCAGCACAATTTTAAACACAAAGCATAGTCAAAGCAATGGCTACTAAAAAGGTAGACGTAGTCCAGCCAAAGCCAAAGAGGATCAACAAAGAGCAAAGGAGATGGCAGCAGTTTTGGGGGATGTTCAAGGCATTTTGCATATTGACTTTCCGGAGGGCTTTTGGTGGGATTACAGGCAAGAGCCATATCTTTCAGTTCAAACTGTAGTAGCAATAGAAAGCTACTTATGGTTAAAATGAAATATTTCTACTTTGGGTTAAAGAACAAGAGTGTTTTGAGAAGCTCAGAGAAAAGTTTAGCAGAAAAACACCCATGAAAGCTTCACCAGAGAATCCACCAGGACTATGCTCTGCTCATTCCTCTCATTGAGTGGGCAATTTTGCAAGAGTGTCAATGAGAAATGATTAGATTTCAATCTAATCTTGATTTGACTCCTTTTGACTTTTTTTGTTTCCTAATCTTGAAAAAAGTCTTTAAAGGCCACTCATTTTTCTTTAGTTAATAATAAAAAAGACCGCATGAATGTGGTTAAATTCCCACACTTTCAGTTCCTTAGGGGTGGAGTAAATGGCTGATACTGGTTACAAAGGGTTTTGAACTTGATAGAGTTTGTGTTGAGAAATAATATTTATCTTTTTCATTTTTATCTTTTCTATTTTATCCATGAACTTTTTGAAGTACCTGTCTAAGGGGGGACATTCTTGGGACTACTTAGGTTGACTTAAATTAATATTGACTTAAGTTGATTTTCTATTTCTTAAATGTGTACAAATGTAAGTTGATAAAAACTTTGTTCATAGCCCTTAATGAAAATATGTATCAAATCATTCAAAAACCATAAAACAAAAAATACCTTGAGGTATTACCTAACCCCAGTGAGAATAGCCCATGTCACAAAGTCCCAATGCTGGCACGGGTATGGAAAAAAAGAAACAACTTTTACGCTGTTGGTGGGATTGAGAACTAACTCATCTTTTTTAGAAAGAAGTATGGAGTATTCTCAAAGAGGTAAAAGTAGACCTGCAATTTGATCCTGCAATCCTATTACTAGGTATCTACCCAGAAGAAAAAAAAAGTAATTTTGCCACAAAGACAGTTGCACTAGAATGTTTATCACAGCCCAATTCATGATCACCAAGGTGTGGAAACAACCCAAGGACCCATCAACTCATGAATAGATTAATAAACTATGGCCATATATATACCATGGAATACTGTTCAGCCATAAGAAAGAGAGAGACTAGACTTTACATCTTTTGTATTTACCTGAAAGGATTTGGAGGACATCCTCCTAAGCAAAGTCTCCCAAGAATAGAAAATTAAGCATCCAATGTGTTCAATACTAATAAGAAACCAGTAGATGAAAAACTACCCACATGGAAGAGAAACATGATTAAATTCAAGTAGCGGGGAGGGGATTTGGTAAGCCCACACCTAACGGGTACAGTGTAAGGATGTATGGCACACTGCCTGGATGAAGGGCTCAACTACAACTTGGACTTTACCTAACAAATGCAAATGATGTAACCTAATCATTTGTATCCTTATATTAATCTGAAATTTAAAAAATACACTTGCCATATAAAGACACCACCTAGGTATATAAGGACTCTCTGAGAAAAACATTCAGCCAGTGACAGTGAGTCATTCATCATTCTTAATTCGCATTAGGATTAATAAGCATGAAAATCAAAGTCCATCCTATACATGATTATTGCCATAGCAAAATGGAGAGTGAATCAAAAAGTGTACGTGTCTTCATTGTATCTAAGTGAAGTACCTGCTTAAAATGATTAGAAATGATTTAAGATACCTTAATCTGCTCCAACAGCATGGCAGATATAAGAGGCAGGGTTGGACTGCCAAGCCATGATCCTGACACCCCAACAGGTTGGTTCTTGTCAAGTGGGCCCAGGCAGTGTTTGTTTTACCAGCTTGGCATCCAAGCTGTGGAGCAAGCAAGACTGTTTTCAGAAGAAAATTATTTAGTGGATATTTCTCTAGTAAGTAGTCCCATTGTCTTGGAAGTGGACCCCCTTCAGCCCCACCAGATCTCTCTGGGTCTGTCCTCAGCCCCTTTGCTCATTCTCAGCTAGCAGGTATTTATTAAGTGCGTACTACATTCCAGGCACTATGCAAGGTGGTGAGCCAGAGAACCTGTTCCTTTGTCCTGTCTTTGTGGACCTCACTGCCTAGTGAGGCAGTTCACAATCCCCTGGGATGAATACTATGGCAGGGGAGATCTAGGTGCTTTGGACACCTTAGGAGGGGCACTGATCCTAACTGGGAGAGTCCATGAAAGCTTCCCACAAGAAGTGATGGGAATTGGCCAGTAAAGAGAGTGAATAGTGTATGAAAAAACCTGGAAGTGAACACTTATATTTACTCACATTTAAATATGTGTGTGTGTGTGTGTACAGGATGTCCATAAAGTTTATGTGCAGGTTCAAATTGCACACTATTTAAAAGTGCACATGAACTTTATGTCCATCCTGTGTGTGTGTATATGTGTGTCTGTGTATATATATGCAAATAAGTATATATACGTGTACGTGTGTGTGTGTGTGTGTGTATGTATGCATATATCCCATTTTAATGCTGGATTATAAGCCTTGTCCTAGTGTTAAGTATTTCTTAGCTTTCTGGTACCTCCCTGTAGGGCCTAGGATGAAACCTGGTATATGGTAAGGGTCTAACAGCTGGGAGTTCCCTCCTGTCTTCCCTCCAGCATTCCCAGGGGATGAGGAAGGCTATTGCCACAGCCTCTTCTGGGGGTGGAGAGTGAGAGCTGCCAAGAGTGGGGATGCCAGTAGGCGCTGGAGGTGCGAAGAGGGGTACCCCTGAGGAAAGCCCAAGGAGAGATGGTGGAAGGCTGCAGATAGTAAAGACCCAGCATTAACAGACTTATCCTAGGATAATAGGCCTTTGAAATACAAGTGTTGTTGAGCTTCAAACTGAGGAGTGAGTTAGAGCTATTAGCCTGTGGACCCTGAGCCTAGGGGGTGAGGGACAAATAGAGAGAAAGGCTGGAGGGCCAGAGAGCCTGCAGATTCCAGCCTTCCCGGTTAGCTGGAGGGCTTCAGGGTACATTCCATATTTAGCTCCCAGGTTTGTTCAGTGCACAGTCATTGACCCTTGCCCTTAAATAATTTGTCATTGATATTTTCATCACATATCACTAAAATCCTGGATTCTTAGGATCCAAAACAGTGTCCCCCACAGTGAGTTCTTTAGGTTTTAATAATATGCTTAATGTTTTCTCTGATTTCTCAGCTGGAGTTGAAACAGCTGTATAGACTTTTCTCTTTTTTAATAAGAGTACGTGCCCTAGGCTAGCATGCAACCTTACCTCTCAGCTTCTCGATGTTCATGGTCACATCAGCATATATCCGTTGGCTAGCGTTTGCCCCTGCTTTCTCTTAGGGCCTGGGGGCCTGGTACACTTAGTAATCCTGGCCATGCTGCCTTTGACTGCTTTGGGTCTCTGCTTTCAACCAGTGCTGTACACTTTTGAATGTAGGATGGCCAGTAGGGGGTCTCTACCTTTATCATATATTGAACTGGCTCCCAAAGTATTTCTGAGTTTGTAAACCTCTGACAGCAAGAGGCTGTCCTCATAGGATACCTGCTACCATTAAGGAGTCAAGGAGTTTTTAGATTGGCACAGAACTGGGAGGGATTGTTCAGAGCAGTAACCATAGTTCTGGCTAACTTGCACAAATGCAGAAACTGCTAGAAAAACACAGGGCAGCTCACAGATACAACAGGCAAACTGGAAAACCAAAGGGAAAATGAGCAGGAATCAAGGAAGCTGCACACCTCCATGCTGCTTAGGCATGGCTGCGGGAAACCATGCCCTGGTCAGGTCACAGCCCTTGGCCTTAGTGCCACTGCCTCAAAAATCACCAGAGTATCCAGATGGCCACGGCTTGGTGTCTTGTGTGCCACATGACTCTCGCAGACCCATCCATGACTAAGACTGCAACAGTGGGAAACACAATCAACCTGGTAGGATAATCTACATCCATTTAGAAAATAAGATGGAATAAAAAAAGATCAGCATTCTAGAACTAATAAATGACTTTAGCAAAGTTGCAGATCAAAAAAAAAAAAAAAATTGACCTGGCACAGTGCCCATTATACAATTCCTAGGCTAACCACTCGAATGAGATCCTGGTTACATATCCTCATTCTGGCTTCCCTTTCTGCTTCTCGGTGGTGTTTGCTCCTGTGTTGTTCCATGATGTGTCACTTGTAATGCGGGCAGTCAGAAGGAGCAGAAGTTCAAATCTGTGACAGATGGCACTTTTTTTGTATGTGAAAGAGGAGTAAGAAACCATTGGTTTGAATGCTCCAGTTTAGAAATGGCTCATGAAAGAGAGTTGGAAGAAATATTTGTCAAGCTCCCACTCTGTGCCAGGAACTGGCATACCCTTTCTGTATTATCTCACTTAAGCATTACAGCAAGCCTTTGAAATGAATATTACCATCCCATTTTACAGATCAAGAACCTGAGCCTCACTGAGTTTAAGTCATTGTATTCACATGCTGTTAATAATGAGTCGGAATCAGAGAAAGCTTCAAACTCAGCTGTGAGTTTCAGACTCACCACATAGTCCTGCTCAGCCTCAGGCATTTCTGTCATACTCATCCTTACGTGGCATTGGGCAGAGTCCCTGTTATGGTAAATGTCTCTTAGTCCTTACGGTCTTGATCTTTTTACCACTTTTCTGAAGGCATCAAATCTAGATCTCTGGTTGACTGTTAAAAATAAGATTGATAAACCAATGAATTGACAGGGACGAGATCAAGGCTGGGTAAGCTGGATGAGCACATACCAAAAGATCTTCTAGGCTAGAAATTGTGGTGATCCTGAAGGGAGAAAAGTAAGACTTGACTGGTCTTGGAGAGAATGTGGACAGTGTAGCAGGCCTGGTCCTTCTTCCAGGAGTTCAAGGCTTCTCAGGACCACCTCCTCCTCCTCCAGCCAGCCTGGACACACATAGGAGGGGGTGTGGTTAAGAGTTTGCTCTGTGAGGTCCAAATCTCAGTTCCCTACTCCTGTACTAGCTGTGGCTTTCTGATGGGTTATTTACCCTCTTGAAATCTCAGAGTTGTTACCTCTAAAATGAGATGATAGTACTCATTTCAGAGAGTTTTGGAGGGAGAATTAAACAAGATCACACGAGTGCACTGCTAAGTGCTTACCATGTGCCATCACTGAGCACAGTGTCTTTATGGCTTTCTCCTTTTTCACGTGTGTGTGGCAGAAGCTGAGTCTTAGAGTTCTGTCTCCTGCAAATCATCTCACAGAGACCCGGGCGCATGGAAAGTGCTCAGTACATTATCTGTTGATTAATGGAAAAAAGGTCATGGGCCAGAGTTAATCTTAGCCTACATGTGCGTTGCAATTTTATTCCTCAACATTATCTTATTAATATTTACTGCTGAATTTGTTGCTTGTTTCTTTTCACACTAGAATACAACTCTAAGAGGATGAGGAACTTGTGTCCACGGTGCCAAGAACAGGGCATGTTACATAGTAGTCGCTCTATAACTATTTGAATGCACGCATGAATGATTTTATTTCTAGGAAAGGAAACAGGCGGACTATCCAGTCTCTGTCCTGGGCTGACCATTTCACCCCTTTGCTGGGCACTCCAGCCAGCCTCAGGTTGTTGAGGCTGAAGGTGACCCACAGAAAGCTGCCTGTGCCTGTTCCCTGCCCAGCACCTGCAGGGCCCAGGGGGCAGCTTTGCAGATTGGCAGCTGCTTACTTTGATGTTGTAAGACTCCCTGGGAATCGCTGCCATTTGGATTTATTATTTTAATTGTTTTATAGTTTATACTTATGCCCTGCAGTGATTTTCCATTAAATCAGAACATTTATGTTTAAAAAAAGAGCAGGTATGGTTGTGGGTGTATATCATAACAGCTAATCTCTGGCAATAAAAACTGTTTGACAGTTATCAACAGATTAGGAAATTAGCATTTGTCTAATTAACCTCCATTAGAGACTGTTAGCACATGAAAATAGTAAATTTTTTTAGCCTGATAAGGTAAAAGATATTGCTTTTGTGTAATCTTAAGGTTTCAAGAATTATTTTTGTTGTTTTTATTTCTATTAACATGAACTATTAGGTTGGTAAAAATAATACAACATGGAAAAGAGACCAGAAGCACCAAATATAATCTCTAATAAGACACTTACAATGATGTACTCAGCCCTACTATGAAACTAATTTATGGCTTTCATATGAAAGCTATAACCCAGTTATAACCTAAGCATGGGGGGAAGGGGGAGAGGAAGGAGGGGGGGAGGATGGGCGGAGGGAAGGTGATTGGTGGGATTACACCTGCGGTGCATCTTACAAAGGTACATGTGAAACTTAGTAAATTTAGAATATAAATGTCTTAACACAATAACTAAGAAAATGCCAGGAAAGCTATGTTAACCAGTGTGATGAAAATGTGTCAAACGGTCTATAAAACCAGTGTATGGTGCCTCACGATTGCATTAATGTACACAGCTATGATTTAATAAAAAAAAAGGACGCTTACAATGAAACTTTCGTTGATTTTATGTAATACATATTCTGTATGTATATGAATATGTATATGGTATAAAAATTATACTAAGTATTACATATTAATCAGACTATATACTTTATTACATGAATATTTTATTGTACATTATAAGGTAATACACAACTCCCAATATCACTCTATATATGGTCTGTTAGTCATACTGTATATTTTATTATATATGTACCTTATTATATATGTAATAAAGCTTATAGTGTGATTAATAGATGAGACTGAGAAAGCACGATAAGAGTTATATGTTGCTTGGGCTCATTCTCATACCGGGGGACCACCATGTTGTTTATATACTTGATTGTACACATATATATACAGGCAACACGTAACTCTCAACATCTTCTCTCTTTCTATCGAATTAATCATACTCTAGACTTCAGTATACTTCATTTATATTACATACGTACCTTATATAATAAAGTATATATTATGATATGGAGATGTAGGCGCACAGAGGGAGATGTTGAGAATTATACTGGGTGGCCATAAACACTGTGCAATTTAAAATTTTAAATTGCATGTGAACTTTATGGCCACCCTGTATGTTACATCCTCACAGCATATTAACCATCTTTTTAGTTTTCACTGAAGTTTCAGTTTTTGCCATAGTACTTGCTAAAATAAATTTACAAGTCATTATTTATTTCAGAATAGAATATTTAAAGGACTTCTTTGATCTGAACCACCAACAAATTCATATTACTGTGTTTAATTTGGTCAAAAAAGCTTTCTGGCTGAGAAATACCCCTTTCACAGACCTTGTTGGTCTGGCTCATTTGCTAGCCAGCTGACTTGCCCCACACATGGCTCCATTAAAACCCAAACTGTGTACTCCACATGGATGGAAGTTGCTGCTTGTCATGGACGTTCAGGACAGCTCAAGAACAGTAAAACTGCAAATGCTCAACAGAAAGTTCTGCTATAGTCTGTATGTACACTCTGGTGCCCTCAGCACACATCTGTGACCTGAGCTGTAAATGGGAAACTTTGTTTAAAAACTGGGTGTCATTTCTCCCAAAGCAGAGATTATTAATCTTTTTAAAGTACCTCTCTTTGCTGAATATAGCTTACTAATATTTCATCTGCATCAATCTGCTGTAGTGCGAGGATAAATTCAGCTGGCAATTATCAGCAAGGTCAGGGAATGAATAACACTACAAGTTTTGGCTAAATGACATCAAGGAAATCCAAAACCTACTCCAAGAATGGTCCTGGGTAAAATAAGAAAAAAGGAAGCAGTTGACTCAGGATGGACTCAGAGGCGGGGGAGGCAGTGGTGGCAAGGAGGTGCCCTGGAAAGGGAAATCTGCAGCCCTTCCTGCCAGGATCTGAGACAAGGCGCTGCAACTAGGCCCCATGTGGCTTCACTTCTGCTCACTCTCCAGGTCTTCTGATCTCTGCAGCTTCCCTGGGGGCAGTTGCATTTCTAGCTGTAAGTGTTCACCTTAGCTCCGTGACATTGGACAAATTTTCAAGTTGTTCGAAAGAGCTCAGAGTTTAGAGAAGGATGATTTGTTGTTGTGAGAAGGAAGTAAAGCAATGTCCAGGGTGGGGCAGTCTGGAAAGGAGTGCCATCAGGGGCAACAGGAAGGCATTGGGCCCAGGAGAGGAGAAGGACTCAGGAATGCTGAACTTTGGACTTGTTGGGATAGGACACCATCGCACTGACTAACCTACTCCTCAGGGACAGCCCGGGGTGGGCAGAGGAGGAAGGGAGGCTCCTGGGGCCGCCTTGGTTGGAAGCCTGAGGAAGGCTCATGGAGAGCAGGGAGCACCAGTGGGCTTCCTGTGAGTGGGGTTCTTCCCACGTGGGGACTGCTACTGCCGTGAGCAAGGGCACGTCTCCCAGGATCACTGGGAGAGTGGTTGCTTGCTATTCTCTTTTTCCCTGATGGAATTCTGGAAATTCTCTTCCCTTTTCCCATTAGCAGGTTTGAGATTTATAGTTCTTTACTAAAGCTGTTAACTGAGCAGACCCTGGTACTCATCGCTCTATCAGTCTGGAAAATGGTTTCTCAGAAACCAGCTACTATCACTACTTATTATTTTTGAATTAGACTTTCAAAGCATGCAAAGAAAAATAAAGGACTTTAGTTGGCTAAACAGATCTCTGGACCACGGAACTCATGGCTCTGTCACTAGCTGGCCACACTCTTTAGTTGCGATTCTCCCGTTTCCTGGGCTTCCCAGCCACCAGTCTCCTGGGTTTGCTCTCTGCCCACTCTTTGTGCAAGTCCTGGCTATCATGGGGTTTGCTCACAGATCAGTTCTAGCCCTCTTCTCTTCTCACACACTCTGTGTACCCTCTTCTCAGAAGATCTCACCCACACTCAGTATGTCCGCCAGCCCAAAGCTTCACACATAACACCTAGTCAGCATGTCAGCTAAGTGTCTCCAAGGCACCCCAGGCTCAGCATGTGTGAGCTGAACAATTGCTATATCCCGGTCTCACTCCAGAAGCCAGGCCTTCCTGGTAGGCTGCAGACACTCACTAAATATCTATGGAATGGAGAGGTGGAGGTACCTTTAGCTCTAATTGTCTTTGTTTTGTAAACTCTACCAGATTGTATCCTCCCTGATGAAGAGAAGGAATATCCTTAACCTGCCTCACCCATGGCCCATAGGTCCAGGCCCACAGATGCATGTGGGCCCGAGGGCCGTCCTGTACCCTTCCTTACTGACATACGTGTCTGCATATCCACACACGTGCGCGCACACTAGCACATTTCTGATCAGCTGAAAAGCACCACATGGTCTTAAATGCATACCTTCCATGGCCAAATTAAACAAATACAAATGGAAGACTTCTTTTTTAAGAATAATAAAATCTGTTTTCTGTCCCTGTAGAGGTCAGTTAGTTTTGGGCTCGCTAACCTTGCAGGAGGCCTCTGACACCCTCCTAGTGACTTGGGTGACCCCCACTTTGCAGGGAGACGTGCCTTCCCTACACTCCCCTCAACTTGTGCAGAGTTACATTTGTGTTTCCTCAGCTCTTTATTTGGGCTGGAGTGACCTGCGAAGAGCTGGCCGACCTCCTTGCACGTGGCTCCTTATGTGGCTGGATGCGGAAGACGTATGCTTACTAGTTTTGGCAGCTTCTTATCCTGACAAGGGAGCTTGAAGGGTGGTTTTCGGGCCTTCCTGTCCGGGAATTCTGGGTTCTACAGTCCACTTCCGCCAGGCTCCAGGCACGCCCTCAGAAAGGTTACTCTTGGTCTTTTAGCTGGAGTGGCCCTTTCTGTGATGACAGAGTTCTGTCTGGACTTTGAGCTGTAAACCACTGGGCCCAAAAAAGGCCAGACCAGCAGCCCTTGCCTTATAAGGACAGTGATGATGTCTGTTTGTCCCTCTGGTGTTGGACGTGCCATCCTGAGTGCTCTGGCCTCATGTCCATCCCCCAGACCCTTCCTTGAGGACAGGGATTATGTGTTTTCTCTCTATATCCTCAAGGCCTAGCACGAAATAGGCTCTGGGTAAAAGCTCAGTAAATACATAGTAGGGCCAAGCAGACAGTGGATGTATTGGTAGTTATAATCATGCCACTAACCAGACTGTAATGAAATGGACTTCGTAGAAACTCTGCCCGTTCCATCATCCTGACATCCAATGAACATTGAGTACCAGGCACTTTGCAAGGCTCTGGGGAGTGAGCTGTAGACACAGAGGCACAGCCCCTATTCCCATGATCGTGAGAGAGAAACCAATGATATTCAAGGAAATAAGCAAAATAATGACAAATCATGATTGCTGCTGTGAAGGAACTGACTGAAGTGCTGTGACTGAGACTCAAGGAAAGCGGGGACGTGACAGTGATGGGCTTTAAAGGGGCCAAGAGAGGAAAGGGAAAGGAGGCAGAAACCCAAACCATAGAGCTGTGGAAAGAATGGATAGGTGGGTACAAGAGAATGTCAGATTTGGTTGCCTCTGATGGGTTTGGCCTTAGTTTTGATCAGTTTTCAATAACAATGTCTTATAGTTCTGCATTTCATCTGGAAATGCATGTTCAGGTCATCTGGCTGCCTGGGGCACGATCCATGACGTCATCTCTGCTCACTGATTCCTTCACTCATCTGACCAGCAGGTGCGGAGACCCTGGGTTGCATCAGACACTGGGGGGACTCAAAGGCCCTGCCCACGTGGAGTGTCCACTGTGGAAGACAGACGCTCATGGTGGGAGTGTTTCCAATGCTAGGACACTGGGGCAGGAGATAGGAACCTCCCCCCAAAGCCCCAGGCCCCCACCTTGGACTAGGAGAACATGTGGTGAAGTCTGAGGCTAGAAGGCCAGACTGGTGGAGACTGCAAAGGGCTGCTCACACCCTGTCGAGGGCCATGCTCCTGGGGTGCCACTGAGGAATGCAAGCAGCAGGAGAGCATCATCCGATTTGCATGTTATATAAAAATGCCTGCTGGCAAAGGTTTGCTCTGGAGTGGAAAGGGAAACATTTGGTGTGCATTGCGAGTTCAAGCAAGTTTTTCATGGGCTCCAGCTGCCTTAACTTCCCAGGATCCTGGACCGGAAGGGTCCTTGGGGATTAACTCATCCAGCCGTCTTATCTCATATTTGAAAACAGTAATGCTCAGAAAAGTAACTTGCTCAAGGTCACTCCTGAGCTCAGCCTGAGTGGCTGTTTTGATGAGCAAGTTGATTGGCCTAGAGAGGGCTAAGGGAGGTGGAGGACTAAGTGTGAGTATCACAATGGCCAGGGCAGCTATTTCCAATCAGCAAGGGTCCAGATTTTATCCATGAATGATGAGGATAACAAATGCTTACATTATTATGAATTTTCAAACAGTGATTGGACAGCCATGCAATCAGATAAGCTATTCTGCAATGATTCCAACTCTTAATGCCCAGGTACAGCTGCAAGCGATTGATTTCCCCCCCCCCCCCTTCTACTGGCAGGATCAACTAAGTAGCAGGCTATTTATTTTGGCTGTACATGGGGACATTGTTTGACACCTCAGGCTTCCAGCTGTTGCTGTAGTGGCTGTAAGTCTGCTCTCCAGATGAGGGGCCATCTGCTTGACCAAAATGGCATCACCCAGCTTATCGCTTACATCTTATAAGCATGTTTCCATGAGTTAGAAACAAGCACCAAACCCACAGCAACGACTCTGTTCTTTATCCACGAAAGGACAAGAGTGTGGACATGACGTCTTTTCTTTTTTCTCCCTCTACAACCCAGCGCCGTGGCTAAGAGCATGGCAGTGGTATCAGGCAGAATAGCTTCTATCGCTCACTCACCACCTCTGTGTCCAGGGCCAGTTAACAAGCCACACACCCCTTCTCATCTAGAAAATAGAATAATTGCCTGAGCAGATTTGATAGGGTCTTGGTGGGGTTAAATGTGCTTAACACTGAGCTGTGATGCAGAAGCATTTCAGTAGAAAGAGGGGAAGGTAGCTATTATTTTGTTCCTAAATGATTGCGTTTTCCTATGAAAAGACTTTAGAAGATTTTCTGTCATTGGCCCATAAGGAAATATTAGCATTGACTCTTTAAGTTATGAACACTGCAAAGCAAAATTTATAAATCATTGATTTGGGGCTCTGAAACAAGTTGTGCTTTTCTTGTTGCTGGAGGGGTAATAGAGTACTTTGCTGGCCTTCCTGGCTGGCCTGGGGTGGTCCCTGAGGGAATTGCCTTTCTGAGAGCGCTGGGAAGTACCTACTCAGAGAATGCCAGGAGCAGGGCACCTGCCAGTCACCTGATTGCCACGATGTTGAGGGGGGAAAAATTGCCTTTCTCATGAGTGTATCATTAAATTCATGAAGGTGTTTGCTAACATCTGCTAGAAGGGCTTCTGTTCCCATCTGATTAAACACAGTCATTCACAAGCCTCCGCTATTTGTTCCAAAACAAGCAGGGTTTCTTCACAATCTCCCTCAAGGGCCTGCTCTCTGAAGTGAAATAATTTTTCTAATCTCTGATCTTCAGGTAACCGGAGGAATTTGCTCTCAAGTGTGCAGCATTCGGGCCTCAGCTTTGTAGAATTCACATGGCAGGGGAGGTGAGGGCATTAGGGAATAAAATGGTGGTATGGGGTTCTTTGATGGCATATTTTCAAGTCAAGGTTACAAACACATTTTTCTTTTCTTTAGAGAGAGAAAAAGAGTCTCATTTTGTCATCCTTGGTAGAGTGCCATGGCATCACAGCTCACACCAACCTCCAACTCCTAGGCTTAGGTGATTCTTTTGCCTCAGTCTCCTGAGTAGCTGGGACTACAGGCACCCGCCACAATGCCCAGCTATTATTTTGTTGCAGTTTGGCTGGGGCTGGGTTCGAACCCGCTATCCTTGGTATATGGGGCTGGCACCCTACCCACTGAGCCACAGGTGCTGCCTGACAAACACGTTTTTCATTCTTTCTGATTCATTAAGGGCCTCCCGTGTGCCAACCCTTTGCTAAATGCTGTGTGGTTTATAGCAGCAGAGTTTTGTGGCCCTTATTCTCAGGGAATCTACCCTGACACTGGGAAAATATAATTCTCTGAATGGGAAAGGATGAATTCAGATGAGACAGCTGAGGAAAACAGAGCTCTCTAAATATCTGAATTCAAGGCCCAGCCACCTCTCTGGCTTTGCTTATCCCTAGCCCACCCCAAGTTCTTTACCTATAAATGATGGGGTAGGGATGAGACCCAGGGCTGCTGCTATGGGGACTGCAGAAATACTGTGTATGACATCACCTAGAAGCTGCTGGTCTTGAGAACCTGTCACATGCCCTGATGAGAAGCACCTTGCAGCCTCCCCCCCACCCCACCCCACCCCGCCTGTGACACACACATACCCTGCCACCTTTGCTTTCTTCCCTGAGGAACTTTGTGTCATTCCCCAGTCCTAGGGAAAGAAATCGCATGATTTTCTCACTGAACTGGCTGGAGTCTGCATTTTATTATAATTCCTATTCTCTCTCGCCACTTCCTCCCGTATGTTCCATGGCATGGGCTTCACATTTTGGATCCCACAGGGGCTCGTACACAATGAGAGGTAGTAATTCCTTTATTTTTGAGAAAAATCTGTTGGAGATTTCATGACTTGTCCTGGCAAAGGATGTGTATTATAAGAAATGAGTATGAGAGACCCCTGGGGAAGGCACAATTTCTGGGGTAATTACCATGTATCAGGAGCTGTGCTAGAGCTTGTGTGTAGGTTGTAACATTTAGTGACGGCAGTATTATCTCCCACTTGACAGATAAGGAAACTGAGTCTCAGAGATATTATGGACCAGCCCAGCATCATCCGGCTAGTAAGTAGCAGAGTTAGGATTCAGATTCAGAATCACCTTGCCGCCCTCCTATCTGTGTCAGGAAGAGACAGTTGAAGGTCCCTCTCAGCATCTCAGATCTCAGCACATGAGCACCAACAACTTCTTACACACAAACTGTCATATGCGGAATCAGACATCTGCACAGCCACACCTGGAAGGCAAGTTTTAGTTGCTAATAGTGTCTACTACATAGATAGCAGGGATGCCGCTAAACATTCTGTAATGCACGGGACAGCTCCTCCCCCAACAAAGAATTATCCAGCCCCAAATGTCAAAATGCATATTTCAGATTATTCTAGACACGATGCTAGAGACATCAACAGTTGGTTTCTTGTTATGCTAAAAACACACTTTGATCTACCCCTGGTCTCCTCCCGACTCCAGCAAATGACTCTGATATTGACACCTGGGCGTGCCAGTTCTTCCTCAGCATAGATCATTTTTTTCTCCACCTCACAGAAAACTCATTGGAAGGATCCTTGTTCTCACTCACAATCCCTTTCCATTTTTCTACCTTAATAAAGTAGTAGTAAGTACAATTAGTTTTAGAAGTCAAACTTTCAGCGGGGGAGGGCTCCCCCCTGAAAACGAAAAGTGTTCTTTCCCCTCAGGTTTTGCAGAATTTTTAGGAGTACATTGTTTAGGGAATTTCCTTTTCTTCATGTCTTTTGATTTTTCTGGAAGAAATCTGCATTTCTACCCCAGGAGAGCCTTGACTATGCCATTCTGTCAGTGGCTATGATCTCCTGGGCTCTGTGTTCTTCTCACCACAAACCACCTTTTCCAAGCCCAAAGGAATTTTAGTTCAGACATCAAGTAGATATTTCCAGCTCATGGATCTTGCATTTATCTAAAAGGTAATCGTAAGCAGTCATGTGGGGTCAGCCCCCACATTGCCCCCTACCAGCCATGTGACCTTGGACATGTGACGTCAGTTTCATCATGCATTTAAAAGGGTGGGTGGAGTCAGGATCCCTATCTCTCAGGGATAAAATGGCAGGGGACATTCCAGGCAAATGCACACTTTACAGTGCATTGCTCCCAGACCTCTATTTGGCTTAGTAATTTGGGCTAGGCCGCCTTAGAGCTTTGATCACTATTTAAGACTTAGCTCAAAGCAGGGCCGTCAACCAGAGGCCCTACATAGAACAATTTGGCAATGTCTGGAGATGTTATTGGTTGTCACAGAGGGGTGGGGATTGCTAATAGTGTCTACTGCACAGACAGAAGGAATGCTACTAAACATTCTGTAATACACGGGACAGCTCTTCCCCCAACAAAGAATTATCCAGCCCCAAATGTCAGTCTGGCCCCAGTGTGCTGTGGTTGAGGAACCCTGGACTCCAGGGATGCTAAACAGCCCGCTCTTTATCCTCTCCCCACAGCCCACATCCTGTGTGGCTCTTGGCAGCTGGGGGATGGAGTGTGGTTCCTAGGATGTTCTCACAAGTTGTCAGTGACCAGTACAGTAAGGCAGCCCTAGGTCTGGGTGCCTTCTGCCTGAGCAAGAAATGCTGAGAATGGAAGTCATCAGTATTGTTAGTATTGTTCTTGAGGTTTCAATCAACACAATCAGGTAAGAGAAATGAATTAGAAATACTGAATACTGAAATACTGAATACATGAATACTGAAAAGGAGGTAAAGTGATCATTAATCGCAGATGATTTAAAAATTCCTAGAGAATCAACTGGAAAATGCCCTTACAAAAATAAAAAGAGTATAGTGGCAGGGCAGAAAATAGTAACAGAAGCCAGTAGGTACCTATACCTGCAACCAGAGCTTAGATATAATGGAAAACAACCTATTTACAATTAGAATTTGTTTTTATTGTTTTTTGTACTGGGCAACTCCTCATTCTATCAAATACAAGGAGATTCCAAAAGAAACAAAAAGGAAACACATTTTAAGAGATCTTATTGGTAAAATTAATCATTTCCCAAAAGTGTATGGATTGCAGGTAAAAACAGACGTGTATAGCATGTCTAGATACATTTGAGCCGTAACAGTACCTTCAATTCAACTTCAAAGGTTACACGTAGATAACAGCTCTTAAAATATGTATACTTTTTTGGCACCCACTTCACCTATGATGGGAATTTAAAATATAAAATAATACCTTGCATTATGTAGAAGTGGATTTCATTGCAATTAACATAACAAAAGTACTTTAAGATTCAATTTTATTTTTCATATTAAAGTTATCTGGAGATGGACTCCCCAGTGACTTTTTCTGGGGCTTGGTTCTTGTCTCTATGCTCAAAAGTGGCTGCTATGGCACTACATGCATTTTATCCTCATCTAGGCAACAGATAGAGGGAGGAAAGAAAAAGAAGAGACAGGATAAAGGGAAGAAAGAAATAGAGTAAGATTCTTCCTTTTAAGGAGACTTTCATGCACCTGATTGGTAGAACCTAGTCCCATAACCACACCCAGTTCCAACGGTGGTTTTTAATTCTAGTTCATAGCTTCACAGCTATGTCCATGGCTTAAAAAGAAGAAAATCAGTGTTTTCTTATAAAAGAAGAAAGTGAGGGTGGTTACTGGGACAACCACCAATCTATCATAAAGTGTCATAAGAAATGTACAAGATCTATATGAGATAAATTTAAAATGCTCCCAAGCAATGCTGATAAGACTTGAACTAATGGAAAGACAAACAATATTATTGGATTGGAAGACTCAACATCATAAAAGCATCAATTCTCCCTGAGTTAATTTATAACTTTAAACATTTTCCCAATAAAAACATCACCCAGGATTGTTTTTTAACTGGACAAATACTTCTAAAGTTCATATGGAAAAATAAACACACAAAAATAGCCAGGAAATTTTTGAAAAGAAGAAGAATAAAGAAACTAGCTCCAATGAGTGTCAAAACATATTATAAACCTATAGTAGTTAAAAGTGTGTGGTATGGAGCTGTGACCTCGAAGCATATGAAAAAGATTTCATAGGGTATGTATAGTAAGCTCCTATTTAGTTAAAAGGGGAGACATGAATATTCACATTTTCTTATTTATGTATAAAATATGACCAAGAGAATATACAAGGAATAAATACAAAGCAATTGCCCAAAGGGAGAAAAGGGGACAGCTAGGGAATGGATGCAAGAGGGAGAATTTTACTATATGCCCTTAGATACTTTTTGGGTTTTTGAACACATGAATGTATTACCTATCGAAAAAAATGAAGATATCACTAGATAAACTGAGTAAGTAAAAGCTTGTCACATGGGCTTATATATAGGGAAAGGGTTTTATTTTGCCAGATTACCCCCCCCACCACCATTAAAAAATTATCCACTCCTTAAAAAAAAGTCTCAGTCCTCAAAATTGGCTTGGCCTTGTATTTGAGGACTTGAGTAGATAAGGACTAATATCTAGGCAGTTGTCCCAGAGCTGTCAACCAGTGTGAGGAGAACTAATTGACACTGTCCTAAGAACCAATGGGAAGGCTCAAGGAGATGAGATGACCCCCCACCCCCACCCCGCCCTGCCTGCCCACCCATCTGCCACAGACCTCTGGTAGGCAAGGCCAGTTGTTTCCAACCCCGTTCCCTAGGAAGGGAGGTCTAATTGGAGAGGCAGAATTAAAAACCTACAGGTGGGAGAATCCTGAGGCAGGAATAAGTAGAAATTTAAGGCTCTTGGGGTAACAGTGCTAGTATGGAAACCATGAGGGGATCTTACAAGGAATGTTGGTCTCCCTCCCTTTGTCCTTCTCTTCTTTCCTGCCCCATCCCCACCCAACACACACACACATTCTCTCTCTCTCTCATGGCTCTGAACTCTCCCATCTGCTGAAACCCCACTACTCCAAACTGCTTCCCACTGAGCCCAGTGCCAGGCAAATTTAGTCGTAGAGGTATAAGCATTTTTATTTTCAATGGAACTGAAGACCCCCAGCAGAACCAAGCTCTAGGAATGGCATTTCTGGCTCCCAGAAGTCTTCTGAACCACACTAATGTCTTCTGTCACAAAGGAAAGGAACATAAGTCACTAATTCTTCCTGGATTTGGTTTTATGTGGAGAGTTGGAGTTTTCAAAAAATGCAGACAGTGGAGAGAGACTTGGAAGAAGTGGCCACAGACAGGCTTTCAGGTCTTGTGGTAGGACAGTAGGAAGCAGTGTTTGGCTGGGCCTCCATCAGTCATGGCAGAGGACAATTACAGAACGTGGTTGGCAGTGGTGGCCACACTTGGCCTTCGGATGGGGTACATCTGGGGCCGGTGCCAGAGGCAGGCAACAAAGAGCGGGAGGTGGGGAGAAATGAGACATTCTGCCTTCTCTTGCCCCTCCCTGAAAAGAGTAGGAGCTCTGAACAGAAAGAGAGGCTGGGCCTTCCAACCCGAGTCAGAATGGGACAGAGGGGCAGGCTGGCCTAGAATGTTCTCAATCCATCCCTTTCATGCAAAGTTAAAACAAGTCCTGCTCTGACAAAAAGCTTGAAAAGAGACTGCTTAGAGGTGGCATTTGGGGTATTTTGTAAGATTGGGCTTGGAAGTGGAAGAAGGCAGCTGACAGGAAGGCAGAGGCGTCCGGTATGCAGAGGTGAGAACACTGGCTTTAGCTTCAGGAGACCCACCAAGCCCCTCACCACCTTAAGTCACTTACCTTCCCCCATTGACATTTTTCTGCAAGGGTAATAGCCAAATATGCTCTTCCTAACTCACCTGAACATGGTTTGTAAATGGAGGTGCTGAAGAAGCATTACTGTTGATCCTCTGACAATGAATGTTGCCATTCTGTTTATCCCGTGTGCTGTGGGGACAGCTGTGCTAGGACACATGAGGGCACGTGACTCAGTGGGGCCAAACTGCCTCCCTTCTGAGAACACAGATAGTTACAAGTGGGCGGAGAGTATACCTGGTCCCTCCACCAGTTTCTTCACCAAGGAAGTGTGTGGCGGTATTACACTACTTTCATGAGTTCTTCAGACCAGCCTGCAGGCAGGAGCGTGTCATCCCAACTTGACAGATAAGCTCACAGATGAGCAAGGTGGCGTCACCAGGACCTAGGCACAGCTGGCCTCCTGCAGCCCAGCCTGGTGTGTGTGTCGCTGGTCTCTCAGCCAGAGCTAGAAGTGAGCTTTGACGCACAGCAGCATGGTGGGGGCCGGGAGCCCTGTCCTGGTAGCTCGGCTTGGGCGGGCTCATTGTCCTCTCTGTAGTTTGTGAGCATTTGCTTAGAGCAGCACATTTTATATGTTCTTTTTTCTCAAGCAGTCCCAGCTGTGAGCGGAAACAGGGTCACGGGTACAACACAGACAGGTCCTAAAGTGCTTCCTGCCCCACCTTTGCCCTCAGCCCTAGATCCCCTTGATGGCTAGAGTTCAAGTCCCGAAGCCAGCAGGCCTCTCCTGCTCTCTATGTGCAAAGAGATGGGCCCAGGGTGGCTGCTTAAGGGGGTTTAGGGAAGAGACCTGTAGCCAATCTTCTACAGGGCCAGGTATTGATTTCCAGGCATGTTAGTAAAGGAATTCTTATCCAACATGCCATGTTTTAGACAAAACTCCAAAATTTTTAAAACAGGCCCTGAGGTTGCTACACTGGTTGAGGCTACCATGCAGAAGTGGCTCTCATTCTCTCCAGGACCATATGGGCTCAGTAGGTCCAGGCTATTGAGACCTACATGCCTGCCTTCCTCCCCTCTCCCCCTGTCCAGGCCTGCTTGCCCCTGGAAGACCAATCTTGCAAACACATTGTGCTCATGTAGGCCAGACAGTCATTGCTCTCCACATGAACTTCAAACCCCTTTTCCTGGCATTCTAGCTCTTTGAGATTGGTTTCAACAGGCCTATCTTGCCTCCCTATTCACTGGGGCCCAATTTTCTGGTCTCTTCACTACCTTTTGCATCAGCTGTGTTGGCCTTCTCTCACCTTCTCTTCTCCTGGACTGGCCAAACCTTACCCTCTAAGCTTCTCTCGAGGGCCACTGTTTCCTGGAGGTCCTCACTGCCTGCACTAGCTCTCTGGTCTTCCCTTTTAAAACACAACAGCTCACATAGACAGTACCCTATAAAGTAGCACCTGACTATTAGGTGATCTAATTCATTGATGTTCACATGTAACAGTCTAATCCTGTGGTTAATTCATGAAGTACATGGGATAGTTACTTTTGTCAAAGTAAGGTCTGATTAATACAGATTTCAGTGCATGGTAGGTAGGGCTTTCATGAGTAGCTGCTGACTTTAATCATGAAGTCATGAAATCTCAGAAGTCTTGGCATATTCCTGGGGTTACAGAGAGTCCATCCTCTTGCCGAGGAGAATGGAGGCACCACCTGGGACTGACCAACTTGAGAGAGAGCCCCAGGGGATATGCACATTTCTTCAATTCATGAAGGCCATTGCCGTGGGTGAAACATTCATTTACCATGTGGTCCTGGCCTGTCTTGCAGGGATTTGAAACTGGACAACATCCTTCTGGATGCAGAAGGTCACTGCAAGCTGGCTGACTTTGGGATGTGCAAGGAAGGGATTCTGAATGGTGTGACGACCACCACGTTCTGCGGGACCCCTGACTACATAGCTCCTGAGGTAAGGCCCATGTGCAAAGGCCCCTGTTCCTGGTGGCAGGGGTCCAACCCTATGCACTAAGGTCATCTAGTGGTGTTGGGAGAATGTTCTGGGAAACCAGGGAGGAGGAAGAAAGGGGTTAGCTGATTTCTTCTTAAAGAAGCTTCAATGATGGGGGGGATGGTGAGTGAACTGAGAGTAACAGGCTCTTCCCTAAATCTGGGCAAATCCTCATAGAACATCACTCTCCCATCCCAGTCCAGAGCCACCAATAAATCTCAGACCAAGAGAATTTGATGGCTTATATCATTATTTTCATGTCTTTAAAATCAGAATAAAGGAGCATCTTTGATAAAGGTAATACTTAGCCTTATCAGCTGTAAGTAGGGAGCGGTTCTACGTCTGGAGCAGGAAGAAGGGAGTGACTAGGCCTCTTTACACACAGAGATGAGATGTCTCTGTGTATTACCTCACCAGTGGGTTGCCTGTTGTGAAAGTTGTTTGAAGTTTTTGCTCGTGAAATAAACCCTTCCTCGTGAAGGGTTTATTTACCTTGAGTTCCTCCAGGTCAATCTTGCCCAAACTGAGAGATACCTAGGGTGACATAATTCAGATTTAGGACATGGCCTGCCATAGGTACTTAATCAAAATGATCTTGATGCCTCAGAGACATGTAAGATGGGAAGGAAGTACCAATCCCTACTAAGTGTTGCCCTGGTAGACAGGTGTCAGCACACCAGCCTTCATTTGCTCTCAGTGGGCATTATTTGAGCACCTGCTAGACACAAAGCAACATGAGGGATAAAGAATTGACTGAGACACTGGTCCCTCTTCTAAAGGAACTTTTGGTCTAAAGGGAGTGACAGATAAGTAAAAAGCCTATTCAGCAGAATAAATAAGGACCTAAAACAAGGTGCTGTCCTCAGGGATCAGGGAAGGCTTCTTCATTCCTGGTGGATGAATTGAGTTATAAAGAATAAGGGTTTCCTGCAGCACAGTAGGTGGGGAGGGCATTCCTGAAAGCAGCAGGAAGGATTGGAACAGGGGGCAGAAGAGGAAAAAAGTTAGGTGTCCCCAGGCTCTGAATCCTTTCAGTGTAAGGTTTATGTTTCTAATCTGGGTACTCGCAGCATCCAGCACACAAATCAGGCTCTTAGTAATAATTCGTTGAATGAATAAATGAGAATGTGTGACATTCCAGTGTAAGCAAAGGCCAACAGGTGAAAACATCTTGGCCTTTATTAGGAAAGTTAAATAGTATAGCCAGAACATAGGGGTTTTTAGTGTTCATAGAATGAATGAGATTAGGATAAAGGACCGAAGAATGTGGCCTTGATCCTATAGCTCTGTGCACCCACTCAGGGTTCCAGTGGAGAAGGCTCCTAAGTAGACCTTCCCGGGAAGATGCATGGCGGGGAGTGAGGAACGGACAGTTGAGAGTCGTCGTATAGACCAGGCAAGACCCTCAGGAGGGTCTAGAAGCGAAGGTGATGAGGAATAGGTGAATTCTCTTTAGAACCTTTATCTTCTAACAGACCTGAAGAGTAGAGATTCAGTCTTTCTACTAGTGTGTTCTCTCGGCAAGAACATGAGGAGTTCAAACATCAAGGAGAAATAAGTGGAAGCCAGAGCTTACGACCGGGCCCTGCTTTTCTCCTCTTCCTCATTTCTCCTTCATCAGGAGAATACTTGGTTCCAGGCCCTATGTGAGCTGATGCAGAGTCAAGGGTTGACAGCCCAGTGTTGTTGTTCAGAGCCCAACCCAAGACAAACATTCACTTTACAATGAACAAAACACCCACTGCACTTCCCTGAAAATCAATCCATCCGGAGACTCTCCGCGAACAATTCCACGATTTGTGGGGGTTGAGGCACAGACATGCTTCCTACCTGCTCCTCCTCCTGTGCCCACTATGCAGAGTGGCCACTGTCCTGGAAGTGACAGACAATGCCTGGTCTCGCTGCAGGCAACTTACAGCTGATAGAGGTGACACAGCTGCTGCCTTTATCAAGGGGCCTTGGGAAGATTAAATGAAATTATGTCCCCCAAGTGCTTATTAAGTCTGGTCTATACGAAGTGCAGCTAAATCAGTGTCATCATCATTGGACTGTGTAATGGGGCGGAAAAAAACAGTCCTAAGGATTGAGATTCAAGCCCAGACTTGACCCCTAATACCTCTCTGTGACCCTGATGAAGTCACAGAATGTTTTTGAGCCTCGGGTTCCTCATCTTTCAAATGGGAATCATAACTCCTGCCCTACCCATCTCATCAAGCTATTATGAAAATCTAATGAGATTAGAGCATGGAAATGCTTCAGAAAATGTAAATCTCTATTCAAATAGGAGAGGTTATGAGATGCTGAGTGACCCCAAAACCAGAGACACCTTCTAAGGCATGGGCTCTGCCCTCCCTTCCCACCATGTGCCCCTGGCTGACCCCTGTGGCACCCACACCTGGCCCCTGTTCCCTAGGAGGTGGCATTACCTGGCATCATCAGGCCTGGTACTGGCCCTTTTCCACTAGCTCCGACCCATTGGAGGGGTCGGCTGCCATGCCAAGTGCCTTCCCATGGCATGCAAAGCCTGTCCTTCTCACCTGCTCCACTGCTGACAAGGTGATTAGGGATCGGTAATTAGGGCCAAGCCTAAAAGGAATTTTACAAAAGATGCCACCCAAAATGAGAAACTCTGAAGGGCGCCTGGAGCAGAGTGGGCAGGGTCACTCTTCAGTTTCTGCAATGCTATCAGTTCAAGCACACACAGGCCACCTGGGAGCCACCTTATCCCCACCTTCTGGAAAGAAGCACCTACAGCACCCCAAGCCCAGGACAGAAGGGAGCACATCTGTAGGAGACACACCACGGATACACAGATCTGCCAGTCATGAGATGTTGGCTGCTAGAGCTGGCTAGTCATAGTGGTGAGCTCAGAAGAACACCAGCCCTCTTCCTCTGGTGCTTTATGGATGCAGAGAGACAGCCGTGAAAAAGTAACTAAAAGCAGTCGTACGTAGGAAGTGTCTGCATCTCAGGGACAGGCAGGGTCTTAGGTTGTGTGCTTACTTGTCAAGGTTGAGAGTGGCTTTTGGCTTTGGAGCAGAGCAGCATCACTGGCTCCTCCAGACCATGGCACCTATAGCTCTGACTTCAGCTACTATATGCCAACTGCTGGGCCAAGACCAGGATGCTAACCAAACTTGCGGATTATCAGCTACTAGTAATTTAGACTTGGCAGCATTTTTTCACATTCTTTCTCATTCTAAATTCAGAAGATTCCTAAACCATGAGTGTTTTTACTCTTTTCAAATGCTTTTGTCCAAGTCTTTCTATTTAAGCCCATGTAATCTATAACCTTTAGAAGAATGTTTTGAGTAGACCACAGAAAGATCAGATTCTCAAGTTAAACCTCCTCTTCCCGGGCCACCTTGAAATCTGAGAAGTAAATTGGAGCCTTCTCCCAGACCTGAGAAAGTTACCTGCTCAAGGTATCCTGAGAGCTAGAATGATTAGGGTGTACTGTGCCTGTTTTTTCAGGGTCCTCAAGGTGTTCATCCAGCTTTGCCTGTCCTCCACACTCTTCACTTTCTGGAATTTTTCAGAGAATGACAGACCTGGTGAGGTCATCTCATCTACTCTCCTATTTCTGGGCAGGGCCATGTCTGATCCTGCCCTGACTGATAAGAACAGAAAATACTGTGGGTTGGGGATGTCACATCCCTTTGTTAGGAGCGGGGGACAGCTAAGCATTTATGTTTCCTCTGAGCCAAATACACATCACTGACCTGCTACGTATTAATATACATGTCTATATAGTATTTAAAAGCGTACTACAAAGCACAAAGCTCTTGACAGCTGAAAGATAGTATGAAATCCAAGTTTTCTCTGCTGGATCTGATTTCCACACACACACAAGAAAAAATTTGGATAGAGCTTTATATTATACAATATGCTTTTAAAATTTTCCACTTGAATTAATCTTGTGACATGAAGCTGAAAATCTGAGCTTCATTTGATATGAGGAAGTCAAGTGACTTTTTTTGAGATCACCTACAAAATTGAGGACCAGAGTTGGGATGGAACGTAAACATCCCTGCTGGTCTTCTCTCTCCCCTGTAATATGTGGCCAGTGCTCCAGGAAAATTAGTTGCTTTTCAAAAGGCCCTGCAGCTTCTCAACTTTAAGTAGAATTTTGCTCATGCATTGAAATGATGATTTAGTTTATGGAACTCTTGTCCATCTGTACCACTCTACAGGAAGGGCCCAGGGTGTGGCATGCAGCAACATCACATCCTACGTATACTTAGTGAGTTTGATTCCATATGTTGGGCCAGAGGGAAGGAAAGTGAGAGAGGAAAAGACAATAAAGACAAGTGACCATACTCAAAGAAAAAATGCACCGGACGGTCAAGGACATGATTTGGTTCTGCCTATGGCAGTAGGGAAGACATTCATAATGAGGGTGGCCCCAAAGGCAAGGAAGGGGGGCCTGGGGCTTGCTGAGGCTGACAGAGGAGGAATTAATCAGTGAGTCGTAGGAGGAATTAATCAGTGAGTCGAATCATGAGGAACGATGGAGGGATGGTCTTCTCTTGGAATATGCTGGAAAATAATGGTCTTGCATTTGCTGGTGGAATGCCAAAGGGTGGGGAGACTTCGCTGCACTTTGTCTTGTGTAAAGTCAATGTTGTCTCCATTTAAGGAAGACTGAGATGCTGCTCACCAGTCCCCTCCGGCAGTGAGCCATGCCTGGGACTGCATGTGGGATGGGAGATGTGACCTTGCCACACTTGCAGTCACTTACACCTTAGGGTGCATTGTGCCTCTGATCCTAATTTTAGTGCCTGAGGATGCATTTTTTTAAGATGGTCCTAAATGCAAGTCAGGAACTTCATCTAATGCTCAGACAGAGAGTAAACTGTGCCCACTGGAAGGTAGAGTATCAATGTCAACTTTGGAGAAATGGCCCCAATACAGTGCCTCCCACACTCAATTTTCTCCAAATTTGCTGATTTAGAACCTCACCTTCTGTGTCTTGAGACTGCTCTACAGAGGAGTAAGCTGGAAATGAAGACACAGTCCTTCCCACTGGTGTCTGTGGCGCCGGTGTTGCCAGGAGTTGGGGGGTCACTGGTGGTTCCTGACGGTGCCTGTTTTCATGAGCAGATCCTGCAGGAGTTGGAGTACGGCCCCTCCGTGGACTGGTGGGCTCTGGGGGTGCTGATGTACGAGATGATGGCTGGGCAGCCCCCATTTGAGGCCGACAATGAGGACGACCTGTTTGAGTCCATCCTCCATGACGACGTGCTGTACCCCGTCTGGCTCAGCAAGGAGGCTGTCAGCATCTTGAAAGCTGTGAGTCACTGCCCACCTCCAGGGCTCTGCTCCCGTGGGGTCCTCTGCTGCACACTCTTCCTCCCTCTCTCTCTGTCTCTGCTCACAACTGCAGGGGTGGAGTTAAGCACAGTTACCATGGGGTGTTCCGGAACAGTTCAGAGGGTTGCAGCGGAGAGAATAGGGCGTGGGATGACAGGCTCTGCTTGTAGGAAAGGGACGGTATGCTGGGCTTCCCAAGGTGGGGCGCCATGTACATCTGTGTCCACCAGCACTGCAGAGGGAGCAGCACCCACCTAACTGCGCTGACATCACTTCTGCTCTTTCACCTCTCCCTTGCCTGCCGCTTGTGGCCTACCTCAGTTGGGGGCTTGTGATGGGGAACAGGGTGAGAGGACCCTTCCCACCAATGTCCGTGACAGCATTCCTGTGGCTGAACAGCCAGTCAGGATAGTATAGGTCTGGTCTCCTCAAGATTTGAGCAACGTGCCAGAGTTAGGCATGCAATAGACCATCCCTGCCCCTACAGATAATCCCTCCAGTGTGAACAATGTTTTCATACACTCTCAACACGACCTTTCCACCATGAAACAACACTTGTGCTGTGTCAAGTAACCAGTGTTACCTACTCCTTTTTGGAATCTGTGAAAGCTGAGGTGCAGGGAGTTTAAACAGCCAGTTTGCCCAAGGTTACCCACTGGGCTGAGCCAGGATTGGGGCATTCACCCAGGACCTTGACTTCCAGGCTCCTTTCACCCATCAGATGGCCCCAAAGTTCACTGGTATATATGCCACGGCCACAAAATTTGCCACATTCTAGTGCCCTCTGCACAATTTTCTTGTTCTTTTAATTGAGTCTCAATAGTTATCTAATTATATGTATTTTACAAGAAAATTTATATCATTATTGTGGGTAAAAATATCAATATGACTTGCCATAACTAACTAAAATAATTATATGAAAAATATTAATATTAAATAAATGTTAAATAAATATTAAAGCCCTGTAGTAGGTGTCTGGGGACACATGTACCATGTTTTTCAAAATGCCACATCAGAACACATCACTGTTTTCTATAGATCTTTTTTCTCCCTCCCTTCCTTTCTCTGCCTTCCTGATATATTTCCCTTTCTCTCCCACACTCCCTCCTTCTCTCATTCATCAGTTCAGTGAGCTACTATTTATTGAGTCTTCCCAATGTGCAGGGCACAAAGTGGAGACTAATGTGTGTCCGAAGGAGAAAAGGGATGTGAACAGACAAGTACTGGGCAGCTGCAAGTCCAGGCTCCCCGTACCCTAAACACTTTCTGCCTGATTTCTCTCCAACCTCCTCCCTTTTTACCTTCCTGCATAGAAGCAGAGATCGTGTGGGAAGAGCGCCTCGTCCAGTGGGAAGGAATCTTGCTTAGGGGGACTAGATTACCCAATTTTTCGAATTAAATTTTTTCTTTGTCCAGTTTATATAATATAGGTCTATATATTTCATTATTTGCTTGCTTTTTAATCATATGGTTTTTTTTGGGGGGGGGTTGTTTTTTGGTTTTTGTTTTTTACAAAAACACGAAGCATAAACTAAGATAGAGTGAAAGGTCTTTATCTCATTCTTGGTCCAATCTGCCTGTTTTCCATACATTCCACTCTGCTTTTAGATTTTTTTATATATCATTCTGAATTTTTTAGGTATTAATATACACAAGCAAAGATAAAGATATATTTTTCACTTTTTCATACAAACATTAGGGTGCTGTACATCTCCACAGTGTTTCTTTTCCCACTCCATGATAAATCTCAACATGTTTATTCATTGGTTCTACTTCACTTGCACTTTGGAGCTACAACTCTGAAGCACCACCACAGAGCGGTCTTCTGGGAAATTGACTTGGGGTAGATACAGGAACCTTTGCCTTCCCTAATGCCAGAGCCCCAGCTTGTTCCAAGTCAACTAAGTAGCTAAGGGAAAACCTCTAGCCTCTGAGGCAGCCAGAACGCCATGCCCGGCACAGCTGATCATTAGCCCAGCACCCCTCCCTGTGAGTCGCTTGCCGGCACCCTAGCTGAGCCCTTTTACTTTGGAAGACCCAGAGCAGTGGTTCTCAACTAAGGGCAGTTTTCCCCCCATCTCAGATATTCAGCAACATCTGGAGGTATTTGTGTTGTCACAACTGGGTGAGTGTTACTACCAACAGGTAGTGGATAGAGGCTGGGGTGGGTGGGCTGCTGAACAACCCACGATGCACAAGACAGCCCCCGTGACAAAGAAGCATTTAGTCCACCTGTTAATAGCACCAAAGTTGAAAACTCTGAACTACAGAGATTCAGAAGTTAAAGGTTATACCTATGCTAACTGGCTAGTAGGGTAAACGAGAAGAAGAGCCCCTGGTTCAGGGGTAGCTTCAGACCTCTGTGTTTACCTCTGGCCCTCAGACTTCCCTCCCGGAAGAGGGAGGATAGGAGGAGTTGAGGAAGTTAGGAGGAGACTTCTACTCCTTTGGCCTTGAAGCACTTCATTTCCTGACATTGTCACTTGATTCAGGGCCAGGCCAGGATTTCCATACCTCTGGTCACTGAGCTGTCTCTGAGGGCTGCTGCCTATGTGAAGATGGTGCAGAACTCAAGAGAAGATCTTCTGCACCACAGAATGATGCAATTATGCAGTATACAACCTGTGCAACAGCCCAGCCCAGAGCCCCCTACTCAGTCATTGCAGTTTACTGTCTGTTCAGCCAGGTGCCGGGCAGATAAGACTGATTCCTATGTCATAGAGTTCACCAAGAAAGAGAAATGTTTAGACAAATGACAATTTACATAGACCCCCCCACCCCCCAAAAAAGAGGTCCAAGGCATCAAAGGGGATATAATCTGGGGAGGCTTCACCGAGGAGGTGGCATTTTGAGAATGCCTACGGCCTAGAGAGGATTTCAACCAGAAGGAATAAAGGATGCAGAAGGCCATCAAGGTAGACAGGTTCAGTCTGAGCAGCTTCCACGTATCAAACTAAGGCACATGGACTTTATAGCATGGGCCACCAGAGCTGTGTATGCAGAGGTCACCTCGATGTCTTGTAGACTAGAAAAGTGAACTGCCTTGGTGCCATTCCTCTGATCTACTCACTGCTCTTCTCTCTTATCTGTGGTTCTCTCTGTCCGGCAGCATTTAACCTGTGCTCACGTGCTTTGGTTTTAAGAGCACCAGGCAAGAGATAGTAGGAGCCTCTCCTTGTCCCAGAAAATCTTCCTTATGGATGAAGCTTAAAATTCTACCTTTATGAGTGTATTCCTTGGGGTTACACTGTGTTCTCTTAAGTTCCTTTTTTTAATATGTAGACACTCAACCTTCACCCTGTGAAATGTAAGCCTTTGTATCTAACACACATGTGCACTACTGGCTCTCAGGAATATCTCCTGCTGGAGCTTTTGTTCAAGGTTAGACTGGCATACGTCTGCTCATTCAGTGTTTACCATTAGAACTGATTCATTTAATAGGAAAAGTAAGTTCATCAGGGTGTGTGGGGATCACAAGATAACCAGCCAAAATATCCCCATCACCAAAGAAAATGTCAAACACATCAGTGTGAGTTTTCTTGCATACAAGCATTGAAAAGCAATAAACCCTTGTCTGTTTTTTTATCTTTTAACTAACATAAGCATTTGTGTAGAGATTACAGATTCAAATGTCGAAACAGTGGAGAAAGCCCTGGTCTAGGGAGAGGAGAGAAGCAGGAGGTGCCTTTGCTAATTTACCTGCTCAGTGAATACCTGGGCCTCTTTCCTTATCTTATCAAAAAGGACTGTTTCCCTCTGAGTGTAAATGAGCTTATCAGTCTCTCTGATGTGAATACTGGAGCTGCTGAGGGGTGGGGGATCAGAAAGTTAGTAAGAACCCAAGTTTTCAATCCCAGCGGGGTACCTGTGTCACCTTGGCCAAAGTAATTAACTTTTCGTTGCTTCAAGTGTCTCCCTTATAAAATAGAGTTAAAGAGAATAACTGGGAGGATTGTGTGAGGATGAGATGAGTTAACATATAATATGTTAGAATGGAGACGGGGGCATAGGAAATTCTATGTAAGAGAGAAAACCCAAGGGGAAGGCGCCTGAAGATGCAGAGAACAGACTTGGGGGATGATGCTGAAGATGTTGCCGTGGCCGGCTTCCATTTTTTCTTCACAGCCTGTGCCACTAATTCTGACTCATGTCCTTATCCCGGCAGTTCATGACAAAGAACCCTCACAAGCGCCTGGGCTGTGTGGCAGCACAGAACGGTGAGGACGCCATCAAGCAGCACCCGTTCTTCAAGGAGATTGACTGGGTGCTCTTGGAACAGAAGAAGATCAAGCCACCCTTCAAGCCACGAATTGTAAGTCAGGCCCCACACACATTCTCTACGGTGGGGCGGGCCTGGGAACGAGTGTGGCAGGCTGCATGTGCCCAGGGAGAGTGGTCTGGGGACACATTTTACAGCCAAGATGATAAAGGCAGGAGGTGGCCAAGACTCTCCCTAAGAGAGAGTCTCTTAGGCCTTAAGCCTTTACAGCCAAAAATATGTACCCTCAGCAGTAAGCAAAACGATGATTTATATGGGCCACAGAGAAAACACCTTTTGTCTTAATAGAGATTTATTTATTTTGATTGAAAATTACAAATGATACAAGTTTGCCAGAGACATAAGGTATCTTTATAAATAACTGGGTGTGTTTTCCAAATGAGGCAATCAGTGTAAAGGAAAAGAGCAGCTCAATAATAGTTGTGGTTATTATGTAGAGCTAGCACAGAGCAAGAGGTTGGGACTCAGTGACTGGAGTAGGGAAAGCCTGTCCCCGTGGGAGCCTCATGGAGGCCTGCTCCACAAAGCTGGCTCCCAGGGCCCTCCTAGACGCTCTCCCTGCCTTCCAGCATCTTAGACTTGTCATGCTGCCAGCTGGGGAGAGGGTGTTGCAAAGGATGTTTGAAGCTCAGAGGGTGAGACAAGGAATAGAACTGCAGTCTGAGCTTGATACGGAACAAAACCCATGTCCTGGAAGTGGCCTTCTGCTAATGTGGGGAGATAGTCATGGTGTACTTCGTAAAGTTAGAGTGTGTGTCTTTATCTCAATTCTGCTGCTTTGTAACGCAAGGAGGCAATCATTGATTCAGACTGAAAATTAGGGTAGCCAGCGGCAGGCTCGCCACAAGCTGACGGGGAGTGTGTAATACAAGAGTTGACTGGGCAGGAGACCCGGGGCTGTGGGGCTGGGCTCCCAGGCAGGGAAGAGGAAGGCCTAAGATCATCTGCTCAGCTGTGGGTCACCAGCATTCTGTCAGATGAGCTCTCCCTCCCTACCTCCAAGTACAGAAAACACCCTCCTGTACTTTGTGAACCATCAGAGGAGAATTTCATTCTATTCGAGGAGGATTTCTGGGGAGTCATTTCTTAGAAATGTTCCACAGTGGGGATGGGGAGAGTAGTTCTCTGGGCAGGTGTGGTCCAGACCTCAGCCACATGGGAGCAGGCAGGGTTCACTGGCCCTGGCCCTGCGTCCTGTCTCCATTCCTTATGTACTTCCGCTCTGGTTTTCATGGGTCCTCTTGGGCAGCACACAGCTTGGGACAGGTGGGACTTGAGTTCATCTTCCTTCCCAGCATCACCTTACTCCACCCCACTTCCACCACAGCTCCAGGCCACCACACTGAGCCCATGCTGTGGGTTTGGTAGACTGGGAAGGTTTGGGGCCCACGCTCCCTGGGCCACCTGTCCCTCAGTGCCACCAGGCTCCCTGAGCATGCCCAAATGCCCAATGTCTGGGGGCTGAGTGCCCCCAGATTAGCTATGTCCCTGGCAAAATGGGAGATATAGGACACCAGTGGCCTGGCAGAGGAAGAAGAAAAACAAAAGGCTCAGATGTGAGGGTGACTTTTAATGTCAGTTTAATCTAAGTTAATTGACCCAAACAAAGATGAGAAGTAGTTCTAAGAATCCAGGCCCAAGCAGGAGAAACCCAGGATGAGACACGGGCTTATCAGATATTAGCATAGGTCTACAAAGTGACTTAAACTTAAATCAAGACTCTAGGTCAACAAAACCACTTGAAACTAGGCTTGTGGTGCTGGCCTGGGCTGAGGTGGAGGAGAACCCTGCTGCTTGGGGCAGGGTGGGAAGGGTCAGTGAAGCCCCAGGGAGACCATCAGTCAGAGGCGTGCATAGAGAGGGCCTGGTATGAGCAGAGGCAGCCAGAGGGGCCATGCGGAAGGCAGAAATTAGGAAAGAACCTTAAAGTGTGGCTGCATGGAGAAGAGTCTCTGAGCTGTGATAGATGATAGAGCATTGCTTGCCAAAGGTCGTCCCGAAAGTCCTGGCAATACCAGGAATTCCTCAGTGGGACATCCAACTTTCATGTGAGCCAAGTTAAAATGCAGACCTTCAAAGAGGAGTCCCACTTTGAGCAGTAGCTGGCTTCCCCATAGAGTGTGGGAAGAATGAGGAAGGGCTACAGAGAGCAGGTGTGAGGTAAACAGATGGAGCCCTGAGGGATGGGGTAGAACTTGGGCACGGAGGGGAGAGGAAAAGAGGGAAGAAGGAAGCAGGAGGGAGGCTAGCTGGCAGTGACCAGCTCTACTAAGGTGCAGGCTTCACTTTGGTCCAGGTAGGCAGGGAGCCCCATAAAGCTGTCCGTGGCCAGGAGAGAAGGTCTGCTGTGGGCAGGGGTATGAGGTGGCCCCAGGAACCAGCAGGAGGAAGTACATCCCTGGGTCAGGTGGTCATTCCTAGCAGGGATCTGATGGGACGCTTCTAACACCTGAAAAACAAGACCCAAGTGCTTTCCTTCCTTGAGCCTCTTGGGAGCCTCCCACCTGGGACCAGAGGGCAAGACCCCTCTCCTTTCCTGGGGGGCTCGAGTAGGCTTTCAGTGACAGAGAGGACAGGGGCCATCTGGGAGCTCCCACTAATTTCAAAACAGCCTTAATCACATTTCCTAGAGTCCAACTTCATCACCACCTTGGAAATCATCTCCTGTCCATGTTTCTACTCTCCTCACCTCCCTGGGCCTTCAGACTTTAACCTGGATGCTGTGGGGGGTCATGGGAGAGGGTATTTATTAGGCTGGTTTGAATTCAGTTGGGAGGAGAAAATTAGAACATCCAGGGAAAGGGGAGGATAAAATATAAAACAGACATCGTGCCAGAGGTGTTTCTGGTCACACACATGGAGCTGAGAGGTGTTAAGTGGCAGAAAAGTCTCAGCTACAGGTCTTTAAAGACTTATTCAAGTTATTTAAATGTCTCATCACATTTACATCCATGGGACTAGAGATTCTCTTAGGAGAAATATCAAAATTGGAAAAGAAAAGAATGCTCCGCATGTGCAGCAGATGGGAAACATGTCCCCAATCCGTCCCTATGTTGAAAGCTCTTCTCCAAAAAGTGTCAGTGGCACCAGCCTGAGTCTTCTGTGGGCTTGTGTATAGCAGAAACAAATTTGTAGTTGGATTAAAGCCCATCACAGTAATGAATATACTGTATTTCACATCTAGACAGCCTTGCAGAATTAATGCCCTTAATCCAGCTACTTGGGAGGCTGAGGCAGGAGAATTGTTTGAGACCAACCAGGGGAACATAGAGAGATCCTGTCTCTAAAAAGAGAGAGAGAGAAACTCAGATGGGCATGGTGGCGTACGCCTACAATCCCAGCTACTTGGGAGGCAGGAGGATCTTTGGCATCCAGGAGTTTGAGGCTGCAGTGAGCTATGATCATGCCACTGTACTCCAGCTTGAGTGATACAGCAAGAACCTATCTCTAAAAATAAAATAAAACACTAATAGAAAAACTCACGTGAGTTTTCACTCCCCTCTAACCAAAAGTTGACTCCAGGGGTATGAGTGCCTGCGTAGCTCAGGTAACAGCAGTGAGAGTCAGAGTCAGCGTGACCACAGGCAAAATAGATTATTAACCACAAAAGGTCATTGGAGAGATACTAGGAAGCTAGATATATCCCCACAGAGGTTGTCCTTCTCCTCATGGGGCAGAGAGTTCCATCACAAGACAGGAGAAGGCATTCCTTGGGCTTAAGGCATCATATAACTTGAGGGCATATCAGATGCTTTCCTAGGACGGCTGGGAAGAAAGGGCTTAGACCAGGGAGGAAGGACAGCAGGTCAGAAGCAGCCAGAAACAGTGTGAGGATCTTAGGTCCTGTGTCTTGAGGACAGACTCCAAATCAAAGGACAGACACTGTGATAGGGAAAGGGGTCAAATCTATGAGCAAACATCAGCTCTATAATTTGGTGGCAGCCTCAAAGAGGCTTGTGTTTTAATAAGCAAGGAAACCAGATGCACAGGCTCCCCTACTCTGGTAAGACGAAAGACCTCCAGGGCGATTCTGTCAAGTGCCTGCCTGAGGCCTAAGCGGGGCCCCGGGTTTGCTGTGTCTTGGGCAAGCTCCACTCAGAGCCACGCCCTATTAGCATCACACCAGAATGCCACCAATCCCCAGGAACCTGCTGACTCGCTATTGCCCCACTCCTCTGCTGGCCATACTGAACTGCATAACCTGGGGGGTCCTGGCTGTCCCATCCAGGGAGGAATTGGCTTTGTCAGGTGGTAGGTGCAAGAGATGAGGCTGGGAGTGGTCATGTCCCCGGGCTAGGACAAACGCAGAGTGAAGGTGCAGTGGCATGTTTTCCCAGGGCCCCCTGTGGCAGAACCTGCCAGGCACAGCAACTCTGTGTGCAGCTGCAGGTAGGGGGTCCCTGGTCACCCCCACAGAGACTGAGGGTGTGGCACAGAACACTCTTGGGCCTGACTTCGGTCCCCTTCATAGGAGCCTCCCTCTCTGCAGATATCACCAAGGAGATTGTCCAGATTCCTAGCTGGAATTTGGCCTTTCGTCAGGTTTCAATACACCTCAGTTGGCTGCCGTCCCCTGCGGGCTTTTGCCTTCTTGAGATGTTTGCTAAACTGAGGTCTCTGCTCCCTGGGCTCCTAAGCCCACCTGCCTAACTCCTGCCCTGACTCCCCAGCTATCATCCGTCTGACGGGGCTTCCTGACTTCAGGTCGATGTCACTCTGTGCTGACGCCAGTCAGTAGTTTGCAGTGGGCTCTGTCTTCAGCATGGAAATTTCCCCTCATCTGCCCTCTTGGCCCTCTTAGGTGCCTCCCGCTCTCCACTTGCTTTGTGGTGTTCCTCCTGCCCACCCTGGACCCTCCCTATACTGAGCTGATTTTGTGCCAGGGAAATGCCATCAACACCAGACCAAGGGCTTTGCGCCATTATGTACTCAAATCACTTTTCTGGGGGCGGCTCGCTTCAGGGTAAGGGTGCACGGTGTGGGGGGATGTTTGGTGCCCCAGCAGTGGGGCATGAGGAGAGTAGGAAAGCCAGCAAGGGGTGAGCCAAAGCCTTCGATACTAGAGAAAATCTCCAAGCATACAGTTCATCGGTCTGTCCCACTGGAGATTTTTGTCCCTAGGTGGTGGCATTATCTATCTAACTGCCAATAAAAGTAACATGTCCAGCTTTTGTGTTATAGTGGGCTGCCTTCTCTGGGGACTGTAGGGGGAGAGCGATGTGTTCACTGTGGCTGGAGGGTGGCATCTGACCTTGTAGATCTTGCTCACTGCTGGCCTCGCTCCTGCATACCATCCCTTCCCCTCAAAGTGTCAGGTCTGAGATTACGGCTCCCAGGGCTTCAGTGCTGGGATGGGGGGAAGCAAGCATAGCCGGGAGAGCTGCCTCCCCAGAGACCTAGCTGTCCTCAGTGAAAGCCGGAGGCCTGGGGGATATGCCGGCCGAGTAAACTTCTCTTGTGTACGTGTTCTCTCTTTTCAAGTTTGCTTCAGTGTGAATGTCCCTCTTTAAGGTAAGGCCTCCAGAGTGGGGAGTCTCTCCAGGTAGGTGAGCCTCAGGCCTGGTGACACAGAGGCCCCTTCCAACCTCATGACCGTCTCCATTCAGCCATCCGCGCAGCATGGCGGCCCGAGGGAGGCCTCCCCTGCATGCTCCCGCATGACTGGGCTGTGCTGAGAGAAAACCTGGGAAGTGGGCTCGAGACCTCACACCTCACCAGTGTAGCAGCCTGAGGAGGAGCCCTGCTGAACAGGCAGCCCTTCCCCAAAGCCAGCCCACCTGCCCAGGAGACCACCTGATAGCATGGGCCAGAGTGCCATCCCCATCCTCCATCCTGGCTGAGCTGGAAGAGGAGTGTGGCCCAGTCCTGCAGCCCTTCATGAGGACATCTGCCCCTGGACAGCGTTCATACCACAGGGAGAGAGTCCTTACCATCCAAGAGGCTGCAAGATCCTTCCCACTGCCAGGGCTCTGGCCCACAGATGAAGGACCCAGGAGAAGTCCAGAAATCTATTTTTGGTAGTTGGTCCAGGTGGCAGCATGGTACAGTGGACAGAATAGTGTCTCTGACTTCAGAGAGACTCGGGCGGGACTGAAATCGCTATCACAGGATTGCCACGTAATAACGAGAAGCCACCTCACCCCTGGCCCACAGGCCACCTTGGTCCCCAAGCTCCTCTTCTGTAAAAGACTCCTTCCCTTGTAGAATTCAGACAGGGTTGGATCACAAACCTGAGCTCCTTTGTGCATTGTGGATTCTCGATACATTTTAGCTCCTCTCTCTGCATCCACCACCTCCCATCCCAGCCTGGTAAAGGTCCCCTTGGACCCCAAGACTCCAAGAATCAAGAGTTAAGGGTTGCAGGAGGAGGAGTGGTATTTGGAGACTGGGCTGTGACATCAGATGTAACCAGGTTCTAATTTGGGCTGTGGGATTTGGGGGAAGTCCTCTCCTCTCTGAGCCTCAGTCTGCTGATCTATAGGCTAGGGACAGGGTTACTATGAAGAATAAACAACAGCAGTTATGTGAAATGCTTAGCACAGTACCTGATATACGGTGAACATTTGGGTAATATGGATGCTGACAGGAGGGCAGCAGGGTCAGAGGCTGAGGGAAGCTGGACTAGACAGTACTTCTGTTCCAAAGGGACAGAGGGGCCAGGAGTTCAGATGAGGGACTGGGCCGTGCAGCACGGCACCGGCCAGCACAGGTCAGAAGGGCATCCGAGGACTGGTAGGGAGCACAGTCATTTTAGAGTCCTCACTCTACCTCCGCCCCAAGAGTTTGAGCCCTGGGGTGGGTGGGTTGGCCTGGGCTTGATGGGGCATTTCTATAAGCTCCTGAGTTTTCCTTTGTGACTTAGTGGCTGTCAAGTCAGGCTGTGCCTTCCTGGGTCCATCAAACCAGTGTGTGTTGAACTTCATTTCCTCCCTGCCCCACCAGCACTGGGAGTAACGCACAGCCCACCTGGGACACGGCAAGACTGGCTGGAGGACAGAGAGGAGAGCAGGAGAGATCAGAGAAGGTTCCCTAGAGGAGCTGGGTCTTGGCAGAGAAATCTGGGAGGGTGAGGGAGGGAGAAGGAGAAAAGAAGGATCTGAATCAGTTCTAATCAGCAGGGGGTTATTATGCATATACTTTGTGCCTGTAGAGCCCTAGAGGAGAAGGTTGACAATAGGAGGAAAAGAATCCCTTACTTCCACCCTCACGTCTCCACGGGAGAGACTCAGTCATGAAAAGTGCTTCAGTGATAACAGGCAATAGGGTGAGATCCAGCACCCGACTCCTACTGGACGCTCATGTGGGACAGGAGTTTTGAGCTTTGCCTCTCGAGCTTAGAGGACAGAGGGTGGGAGATGGCTATAGAGAAACAGCTGGGAGGCTGGGCTTCCAGGGGCCGGACCTCTGTCAGGCCACTTTGGACCCCCATTCTGAAGGAACACCCCATCCAGTGCCCTCCTTCCCGTCACTGTGAAGAAAGCTAAAGGACGTCTGTCAGCCAGGAGCAGGTCAGTGGTCAGAGGCCAGTTCCTGTGTGTCAAAGCAAAGGCAGACAGAGCCTCAGAGCTTCCCCAGAGGGGCTCAGCCTCCAACCAGCATTTGCTACTGGAAGGTACAGGCACCGAGGGGCATTTTTCAAGCTGACATGTAAAACCCCAAGTTTAAGACCTGAAATCTCCAAGGGCACATCTGTCCTTGAGGAAAGGTGCTGTGGGGAATCCAGTTTTACACTGGGGGCCCTGCGATCCTGTTTACTTCCTATTATTTGTGCTTGGGGTGGGGCAGAGAGGAGGGGAGAAGGTGGTAACAGAATTGGATTTGGCCCAAACTGAACATTCAGATATTATTTTAGAGTTCTTGGACTTGATGAATACGTATTAGGTTTCCTTAAGGTTTCACATCAACCTCAATCTCTCCAAAGGGAGAGGTGCCCAGCTGTGGCTGCTCACCCTGCATGGTGTTCTGGGACCTACTGCTCCTCACAGGGATTTCTTTGGAGTGCAGAGCTTGATGTCAGTGGAGGATTTCAGGTGCGTGAGGCCAGCTGGGTGTGGAAGAGGGACCAGAATGGTTGGACCAGTGAAATATGAAATACACCTGTCCTAAATAGGGAGATGGAGAGATAAGCCTTCCAGAGTGGAGCTTATCAACTGAGATGACTTAGAAAATAATCCAGACCTCGACTTGGGGCTTTAGCCAGACTCCTTCCTCCTCCCTGTAGCAACTGGTGTCTCAGTGAGTGTTTGGCAGCACCAGGACCTGCAGACTTTTGGGGGCGGAATAGCTGATCTAGACTTGGTGTGTGGGTGCTCCACCAATCTGAGAATATAGTAACCCCAAAATATGGCGTTCCAGAATTAAACACCCACGCTGTGTCACAGGTGGTGAGCTAAGGGGAAACGCTGACCCAATTGGGTGCCGATTTCTGCTGTCACCATCTGTGAGACCCCAAGCAAGTCACTGACTCCCTGTACTTCCTTCCAGTAAAATTAGTAGTAATTGCTAAGATTTCTTCCATCCTCAGCCATGGAAATGTGCTCCATGAGGGCGAGGATTTGCAAGGTTTTTTTAATCAACTTTATTTCAATAAAATTTACATAGACTAGAACGCACCCATTTAAAGTGCGTTTTTGATGCATTTAAAAAATATATACTTCCAAGTAACCACCAGCACAATGATTACATAGAACGTCTACGTCCTGCCAGAAAGTTCCCTGATGCTCTCAGCCCCAGGCAACCCTGCTCTGCTTTCTGTCATTGGAGATCAGACTTGTCTCTTCTAGAGTTTCATATAAATGGAGCCACATAGCATGTACTTTTTGGGGTCTGGCTTCTTTCACTCAGCATCATGTTTTTGAGATTTGAGACTTATATGTGGGTCATTATGAAAGTTTTGAGATACATAAACTTCAAGAAATGTAAAATCCACATGAACAAACAAATGAAGCCCTCAGAAACTGAACAAGTTGAAACTTGCACAAGTGAATCAGACAGGATGCTGTGGAAAGTGTTTCTTGGGAGTGAAATAAGGGATAGTCCCTTGACATTTGATGTCTCAAAATGTTCGTAGTGACCCATGTATTTTTAACTTTTTATTATGGAAAATTTCATACATATACAAAAGTCGAGAGAATCAAGCCAATCCCCACATGTCTGTCACCTAAGGTCGATAATTAGCAATGCATAGTTCATCTATCAAGGAAAGGAGTCATCTCTGTTTTGTTTACAGGGGCACTGCCGCAATTAGAACAATTCCTAGCACATAGCAGGTATACAGTCTGTATTTGTGGAGTGAATGAATGAATTCTATAGATCTGTAATGTTTTTCCACCTCCATCTTTAAATTATTTTCTTAAGTTTTATGGCCCACGACCAATTCCAGTATATACCTGGGAATTTAGGGTCATAAGACCTTATATTAGGAAAGCTGGAATTATTGTCGAATGGTGAGAGAAGGTGGGTGACCTCATCTTGACTTGAGAAGCACGTATTAGAATGTTTATAGTTTCTGATTCAAAGCCAGCAGGCAATGCAATAATAAATCCTGGGCCAAGAGAACTGATCTCTATCTGGAATATTTTCATAAACAGGGAAGAGTGTGGTGCATGAAGGAACATGGACTTTGCCAGGATCGGATTGGAAAGTTTCTTCTTTGGGTACCAGAAATATCCCTGGAAAAGATAAACTCTAATAGCTGTGGACTATGACACTGATGTTAAAAGTAGATGATAGATGAAAAGGAGCCCCTGGTTAGAAGCAGAATGGGCTCGTGTTACCATCATCTGCCTGCTTGCTTCCGGCTGGAGACATGGGCCCTGGGTGCATCACCAGGCTTGGCCCTGCCCTGTTGTATTGGACCACCTCACTTTAGAGCCTGGCTCAGCAAGCTTGGGCTCCAGGCGAGCCACGGCAGGTGCTGTCTCCTCCTAAGGGTTTTGATTCCTGGAAATCCGCACAGCATTTTCTGCATCCTGTTCAGTCTCAGCCATCCCCAGGTGCCCCTCTACCCTACTTTAAGGCCTTCCAGTAGTGGGTTGCAAAATCAATGTAGTGAGTCAGATGCAAAAAGAGAGAGGGAGAGAGAGGATGAACAGGATAGGCTAGACTAGGATGAATAGGATAGGCTAGACACCTCCAGGCCATTTGTAAGCCCCAAAATAGAATATTCGCCTACAACACCAAATACATCAGATATACCTGTGGTGGAGAGAAAGTATACTTTGCTGCATCTTTTCCTGGGGGGTGGTATACTAGGTTATATGTAAAATATATTTCTTAACTGTTGGCTCATAATACACTATTTCAGAGGGCTATGCTTCCTTCAACCCTGGTATCTGGGAAATGAGCCCTAAGGCTCAGTGTGGATGGTGGCCTTATACACTGTAAGGGGACATGGCAGGACCCATTTGTTTGTTCCTAACACAGCAACCCCACTATTGACAGAAACCATTGAACTGGTAGCTTGTGCCTTTGCACAGATGGATGCATCGATGCCTCCCAGCAGTTCACGTCGGGAAGCAGGAAGGCATACGCCAGGAACACAGGCCTCAGTGGCAGAGCAAATTCAATTCACATCCTCACCCCACCTTTGGGTGGGCCTGCTGTTTAATGCCCCTGGGCCTAAAGGGGCCCAGTCTTTGCAGTGGGGGATGTGCTGCATTCACCTTCCTGTAGGGTGGGTGTGAAGTTATAAGAGTCAAGACCTAAGGCACTTTTGTGCAGTGCCAGCACCTGGCAAAGTCTCTATCTAGGAGCTTTGTTATTTTTTCCACATGAAGAAACTGAGGCTGTCATACACACTGCACTGATCCTGAACTGCAAGGCAGGTGTCCCTGTGGAGCTCCCGTCTAGTAGACAAGCCAGCTCCTGCCTGAGCCATTATTTCTCCCTGGTTACAAGAAGTGCCAGGAATGAGGGGGTGGGGGAAGGGTCAAGGTGCAGGAGGGTCAGGCAGGCTTGGGGGTGTTTCCCCAAGGGAGAGACATTCCTTTCCCACAGAGCAGCCCCAGACTCTTTTTCAGAGGCCTCAGGAGCAGTTTCAGAGCCCATTTGCAGCATTTAAGAGGGAAACAAACCCTCCTACACACTCATCTCTGCTCTTGGATGGGCACTGGGTTCCACTGCAGAGAGAAGGGCTGCTGCGCTTGGCTGTGCTCGGCATCTCTGCAGGGTCTGCCCAGTTTACCAGGAGCCAGCAAGGCTGGGCCACTCTGGGAGCTGCCAGCCTCACTGGGGAGCCAAGACTCTTCCAGCCAGACTGGACCTTACCAAGGGCCGGAGTGCCCTGTGCAGATGATGTGGACGTGCTGTAACTACGTGGCCCCAAATGCCTCTTAGCTGAAATCTGTGCTTTATGTTTTGTTACTAAATTTTAGAATCAACTGGTGTCACATCCAGAATCATGCATGCTTGTGGGCTTGGGAGGGTGGTAGGCCAGGAGGGTTTGAGGAATGGGAGTAAGCACACTCTTAAAAGAATAGGAAAATGACACATTTGAGGCTAATGCTTTGAGATAATCATCTTCACCTGCACTTAGATGACTCTAGGAAGAGTCATAGAAGCACAGTCTGCATCTGGGGGACTTTTCTCTGCCATTTTTGTGTGGAGACACTTCAGCCTTCCCCACAGAACGCCATGTGGTTTCTGTGCTGAAGACCCTTGGTGTCTGAAAGATTTCAGCAAAAGGGGACATTTCAAGTCCTGAAAATACTTCTCAGTGCTTTCCTCTTTCTGTGGCATGCTCAAGGGGAGTTATCATACCACTGAGAAAGCCGGGCCTTTTCTACGAGAAGCGTTTACATCAGTGGTTCTTAACTTAGCAGGAGTCACCACGGCCTTTGGGAAGCAGACCCGGCACACCGTCTGAGAAAACCCACAGGAAACACGCTGTAGGGTTTTACCAGGTTCACGCGAGCCCTGAAGCCATGCTCTGGGGTGGGGGTCGGCAAACTATAGCCCATGGGCTAAATCCTGCCTGCTACCTGTTTTTGTGTGGCTCAAAAATAAGAATGGTTTCGATTTTTTTTTTGAGACAGACTCTCAAGCTGTTGCCCTAGGTAGAGTGCCGTGGCGTCACAGCTCACAGCAACCTCAAACTCTTGGGCTTAAGCAATTCTCTTGCCTCAGCCTCCCAAGAAGCTGGGACTACAGGTGCCTACCACAACACCCGGCTATTTTTCTGTTGCAGTTGTCATTGATCCTTTAGCTGGCCCGGGCCAGATTCGAACCCACCAGCCTTGGTATATGTGGCTGGCATCATAACCACTGTGCTATGGGCGTGGAACCCTATTTCTTTCTCTTTTTTTTTTTTTTTTTTTTTTTGCAGTTTTTGGCCAGAGCTGGGTTTGAACCCACCACCTCTGGCATATGGGGCCAGTGCCCTACTCCTTTGAGCCACAGGCGCCGCCCACCCTATTTTTTTTTTAATGGTTGGAGAATACTGTCTCATGACATATGGACATTATATTAAATTGTCACATCAGTCTCTACAAATAAAGTTTTATTGCAACGCAGCCACAGTCCCCCATTTACATATTGTCCTTATCACTGTTGTGCTACAACAGCGGAGTGAGGGGTGGGGCTATGACAGAGACTGACTTGGCTCACAAAGCCTAGAGTATTTACTACCTGAGCTTTCTCAGAAAAATTTGGCACCTCTTACTCTAGGGAGTCTTGGTTAAGAAGGCTCCTTTAAATTCTTTACTTTTATTTAAAATGATGGCACCATAGAATTTAAAGGCAGAAGCAGCTTTGAAAATTGCCTTGGAAAGCTCATCTCTTTACAATGGCAGATAAGGAACCTGTTCCCCATTTCCATGGGGGCAGAAGCCAGCAGGGAGGTGTGTCTTAGACTCTCCTTCCCTTCTGTAGGTTTCTAGACTGGCATTGCCTTCCAGACAAACTTCCCAGGAGTTGCCCTGAAGTTTTGTTTAAAAGCATCGTAGTCTTAGAAGTTTGGTAGCAACTTCTTTGTAACAAAGATACCTTCCTGCCCCTATCATGGAGACCGCGGAGGGCTGTGGCTGTAATCCCCCAGCTGATTCATGGACAAATGTCGCTTGCATCACTGAAATGTTCCCCAGGTGCAGGAAAGAAGATTCGTGTTAGCTAATAACTGAAATCAAGGGTTTGTTTCAAAAGTAACGCTTCGAATGGAATTTGTAAAAATATATATTTTTTATAGTTTAGCGAATAGTAGTGAGAGGGGAATAGTTGAATTCCATCAAACAGCTGTTCTGACAGAATTCAGCTGTGGTTGACTATGCAGAATGCGGGTCTGAGGGAATTTGGTCTGTTTTAAGGAACCTATGTATGTATACAGACTGCCTGAGAAGGGGTGAAGCAGCTTTCCCTCAGTGGTTCAGAGAAGGCACAAACTTCTTGTGGGGAAGGGGTGTACTTGGCCCCGGCCTGAGGCCTGAGTATCTCCTTACTCTACAACCAGCAACCGAGGCCACCAGGATCCTCAGCCACGGCCAGGCCAGGTCCCAAAACAATGAAGCAGTCTGGGGAGGGGACCAGCATCAACTGTCTAAAGCTCCCCCTGGGTGAGGCTAGTGGAGGCACAGGGAATCACATCCCCAGTTACTCAAAATTCAGCTGTGCCTGTTGTTTGGTAATTTGGAAATAAGGGGATAGAGCAAATGATAAGGGACAGGCAACTAGTCTCCCAGCATTTAGACATGAGGAAAATGTAGATTTGGGATACTTTGAGATGGTTTTTGTTAAAGCATGTCTCTAGAAGTTTTTATAAGATGATAGTTTGTGGCCATTCAGGGAAAAAATGGTAATCACGTACAGCCAATTAACTTCATTTCTATCAGAGAAATGCTGCAGGCACTTATACCTTTATTCCAGCAAAGCAACTGAAAGAGTCTCTGATTATCATCCTCATGACCAAGATGAAAAAAGTGATGATGGTGGGTTGATTCTCAAGAGGGCTGTTGTATAGGCAGGTCAGGGGGCCCTGAACCTGACCCTGTTCTAAACAATATTTTTACACATGTCTTAATAGAGAAAGTGGAGGCATGCCAGTCAAATTTTTGCATGTCATAAAGCTGAAGAATATAGCAGAGAAAATGGAGGACAGGATTGAAATGACATTTGTATAGTAGTTTAGAGTTTACCTGGGCTTTACTCATATGGTCTTATAAGTTAGCTCGGAAAGCTCCATTTACTTGTTATCCCTACTTTCTAGGTGAATACGCTAAGATTCAGAGAGGTAAGTTAGAGAATCATTGTGGTGATCTTCACCGCTCGAAATAAGATTCCAAAATAAGAAGAAATTGAGGTTAAGTGTAAAGGATTACTTTTAGATTGAAAAAACTCAGGAGAGATAAGATTGGGGTTTGTGTTGGTACCCTAGGGCTGCTGTACCCCTAGCCACCACAACCTGGGTGGCTTAGAAAACAGAATCATCTTGTCTCACAGCTTTGGAGACTGGAAGTCTTGAAATCAAGAGGTTGGCAGACCCATGCCCCCTCTGAAACCTGTAGGGAAGGGGACTTCCTTGCTTCTGCGACCTCCCAGTGGCCCAGACATCTGTTTGCAGCGCCCCCTCAGTCTCATCACAGAGCTCTCCTGTGTCCCCTCTTGTGGGGTCTGTCTTCCCTCCGTGGGTGTCTGTCTCTGTCTGATTGCCCCTTCTTGTGAGGACACTGGTCATACTGGATTAGGGCCCACCCTAATGATCTCATCTTAATTTGCTTATATCTGCAGAGGCCTTATTTGCAAATAAGGTCGCAATCTGAGATGCCAGGGATTAGAGCTTCACTTATCTTTCTGGGGAGACATAATTCAACCCATCGCAGGGTTCCGTTGGATTGCTGCAGCAAAGATAGCATCAATGTTTTATTATAGCTGCTCAAGAAAAGATAAAACATTCTGCCTTAGACAACATCAGTTGAAGTGTCCCCAGCAAGGAGTGGGTCATGCTACCATGCTTGGCATTGCTAAGACCACACAGCCAGGGATGGAACGGTCAGTGCCAGCCGATACCTTCTAAGAAGATGGATTCAAAAACAACAGGGCACTAGCAAGAGTGCCTGCTGAGATGGGTACCGTGGGAAGTCCACAGGCAGCCCAGTGCCAGGCTGTAGATTTTGCTCTGTTTTCTACAAAGACAACCCCAAAATAGGAACAATTCATAGTTAATAAAACTATAAAAGGAGAGAAGGAAAGAAGGATTCTGTTTGGAGAGATGTTTAACTTGAGAGTTAAATTCTGTTCCAGCCCTCCTTTCTGTCAGGCAAGGCACTACACAGTGGTGCTTCCCTTATCCCGTGAACTTCACACATCTGTGTGTGTATAAACACTTATACGTATGCTCTGTTAATTAGAATGTACGGCTAAATGGATATATGTGTCTATGTGAAGGTCTAGTTAATGTTGAGAAAGCTTTCTAATCATTTAAATTCCTTTTCCTTTAGAATGTTATTTAAAAGAGAAAAGAAGAGCTTAGACAGGAATATTGACATTTCAAAGCTAGGAGGGATTTAGAGATTGACAGTTACAATGGATAGAATTGTTTCTAGCAAATAAACATTAAATGTCCACTGTGTCTCCTGCCTTGTGGTAGACAGCAACGAGAAGGGAGCATGACACACACGTGCTATCAGAAGGGGATGCACGCATGAACCATGCCAGGAGCTGGGAGGACGGTGAGATTGGGTGAGGCTGGTGTCCAGGGAGACGTAAGAGGTAGGACATAGAGGGAACCTATGGCGTTGTGGAGACCACCTGGTGACAGCACGTCCCCTGGTTCTGGTCATACTCATGAGACCCCTGAGGAAGGCTGTCTCTGCTACTTCTGCTCTTGCTGTCATGCCAAGCAGAGTGGAGGGGGAGGCAGGGACCAGCAAGGCGGCCACATGAAAGCCCGCCCCAGGCTCTGCCTATGAGGTGAGGGAGTTTTCTCAGCGCTTCAGAACAATGTCATCTGTTGATCTTATAATCAGATGAAGACAGAAACAGAAATCGCTGGCTCCTCCAGAGCTTGTGTTTACGACTTCAGCACAGCAAGAACCAGACAGGAAGGATGCACCCGGGCCACCTGCCCCTCTCCATGGGGGCAAAAATACTGCCATGGTGGAGGCCTGGCGTATAAGGCAGCCCCCGTGGCCTTGCCTCTCAGAGAGATCTGGGGTGGCCCGAAACTCTGTTTCCTTAAGTTCTACCACCCTCTGCCACTGCAGGCTCCAGAAATGTGCCCTTCCCCCACTGCAGTTCTGGGTGTCTCAAATCCAAGACCTTGTTTCTGAAGAGATGCCATTGGGAGGAGGAATGCTGCTTTCCCCTAACACCAGCAGAGAGGGCCAGGGACATACTACCACGTCTCTAAATGCATCTGTCTTGATGGAATTTTCCCAAACCCTGGTTGAACCTGTTTCTGTTTCTATCTTCTGCCAGCAATTAGAGAACTCTGGTGCCCTAAGTGCCAGGAGAAGCAGCCCCATTCATTAGGCCTAAGCCTGTTTTACAGGCCCGTGGGGCTTGGCGATGTGGGCTGCCTTGCTCCAGGCCCTTCATGAATCAGACCTCAGCCTTCTCCCTCCCTCACTTCCCCAAAGGGGGAACACACTTGCAGAATAGCGGCCCCTGGCCCTGAAACGAGATCACTTTACTGGCTCTAGATAAAGTAGCAGCAAGACGGGTACATTTATTAACTTTTTCTAGCAAATGTCTACTGAATACTCAGTGTGTGCCAGCCAGTGCCCTGGGCTGGGGTAGAATGACGAGTCCCACCACTCTGTCCCTGCCTACAAGGAGGTCACAGAGCAGTTAAAAGGAGGAGTCTCTTCAGGGTAGTAAGGACTGTGATGAGTTAGGAGAGACAGTGGGGTACCCCCGACCCAGTGTAGGTGGGATGAGGAGGGCTTCCCAAAGGAAGGACATTTATATTTACATTGAGATGGGAAAATTGAGTAGACATGGGACAAAGGCAAGGAGGGGAGAGCATGTCCCAAGCAGAGGGCCATCTGTGCAAGGGTCTGGCAGAGGAAGCTGGTGAGCCCCGAGAGCCTCATGGTTCAGCAACACCAGAGAAGTGAAGCCAGGGCAGCAGGCAAGGACCGGATCCTACAGGGCCTTAGAAGAAGGTGCATGTAAGAACTTGGGACTTCATCCCAACAGCAGTGAAGGGCCTATGGAGGAATCTCACTTACTTTAGGAAAGTAGGATGCCCAGGCAGGCCCTGGCCCAGCACTAGTTCAGAACCAAGAGGGCTCCAGAGAAGGGGAAGACTCAGTTCCTTTCTTCTAGAAGCTCATCAGTGGCAGATCACATGGACTGTGTTAATTAACAACTAAGTCATACATGATACTCCTGCAGGAAGACAGGCTCACGTGAGGGCTAAGATTCAATGGCAGGTCAGGGCATATCCGTTGAGTGCCTGTTGTGTCCAGGGTCCACAGTAAGACACCTGACGTCACACCCCACTCAGTCCTCCAAGCAGCCTGGAGGGTGCCTATTGCCACTTCCGTTGTACAGATGGAAAAAAAAAGCAAAAGTCAAAGACGTTAACTTCCCAGTATCGTATAACCAGGAGAGGAACATGCCAGGGTGAGAGGCTGGCCCGTGATCCTTCTCCTCCTCTGTGCACCCTTCCCTAACCGTGGGCCACAGGTTGTGGGAAAGGCTTCATGCAGAAGGACAGGTCTCCGGTTAATGTTGTTCGTGTGTGTGTCCCAGGGAGTCTCCACTCTTAGGCTGTGCAGATGCCGCCAAGAGTCTGCTATTTAGACATTGGGGGGTGGGGGGAGGATCAGGATAAGCAGGTGTCTCTGAGAGTGTGCCCCTTAGAACCTTGGAGTCAAGCCTTGTTGTGCCTGTTCTGTGAGGGAAGGAGTACCTTTTCAAAGAATCAAAGTAGTGAGTAAAATATATACTCTGCAGACCTTTCCAAATCTGAAGGTACTGTGGGCCTACATGTCATTAACAGGGGATGGGTTTTCCCAGAAGCATTTGCTTTGGGAAAAACCTCCCAAGCCTCTAATGTTCATAGTCAGGAATTACACAAGCGGGGATATTGGTTATTTGAATTGGAAGTGGATAACTGACATGTACCTAAAAATAACTCCAAGGAAAACAGGGTAGGGTCCAATTTGTGAGTGGGCCACATCTGTAGAGCATAAGGAACAGCATATTCTCTTGAATGCCACAGATTTGGGGACCCCTGAGAATCCTGGAGCTGAGCTCAGTGGCCGTCCAACCTCACGGGCAATGGAGCTGGAGGTCCTCTGGGAACAACATCCCTCACTGTGTTGACTGAGCCTGGGTCCCTGTTACACAATCAGCAAGTTGTAACCTCAGGAAATGAAACCAGTTTCCATGACTAATAGACAGATACTAATAACTGATAGGTTGGAGGATGAAACACAAATAATTAGGTAAACAGAGAACCAATGCCAGGGAATTTATGAGTTTTCTGAGGTTCTTTATGCACACACTCCCTGTGTTAGCAACTAGTCAAGAGGGAGCTGGGAATCCCACAGACCCGGGCATGCCCGTCCTCAGTGGTGGCACCAATGGAGTTTCCTCCTGCTCTTTGCCTGGACTCTCTTCCTCACCCTGCTGCCCACTGCTGCCCCCTCAGCGCTCTGCAGCTCCAGCCCTGGTGTGGCTGCTTTTCCCACCGCAGTGCCTCTCTCTGGACTCATTTCACCCCCACAGAGGGCCAGTACCCTGAGGCCCTCCTCAAGCAGTGAATCTATCCCTCCTTCGATAGAGATCTTCGGAAGAAGATTACCACACCCTTTCCCCAGCCACCACCCGCCCCGTCCAGTGTGCCAATGTGCGTCACTGTGGGGATGGTCTTTGTTCCTCTCAAGTCCTCTCCAAGCAGGATGCTCCTTTTCCTCTTCCTCTGTACACACTGGAGAAGGGGAACAGAGGGTCCTCCTGCCCTGGGTAGCCCTCCTGGCAGAGATGACAAAGCTGCTCCTGAGCTGTCCCATCTCCAGGGGCAACACACACGTCCTTCAGCTGTAGGCTCTGTTTCTGGAAACCCCTTTCTGTCTCCCGTCTAAGGTCTTTGAGACCTACTGAACTAAGCACTTGAGCTCAAAGAGAAGACACAAGCAGGACTGCTGGTGCTAAAAATTAGCTCATCCCTGTTCCATGCTGTTTGTGATTTTGATCTCTATCTGGGCCCATTTGAAAATAGACCCCTCGTGCAGCTCACCTGGCCCGCCTCACCCACTCTCTCTCCAGCCCACATGGACCCCTCGTGCAGCTCACCTGGCCCGCCTCACCCACTCTCTCTCCAGCCCACATGGACCCCTCGTGCAGCTCACCTGGCCCGCCTCACCCACTCTCTCTCCAGCCCACATGGACCCCTCGTGCAGCTCACCTGGCCCGCCTCACCCACTCTCTCTCCAGCCCACATGGACCCCTCGTGCAGCTCACCTGGCCCACCTTACCCACTCTCTCTCCAGCCCACAGCCATCCCCCATGTGCTTGCCTACTACATGGTTTTCTGGCTATATGTTAGCCTAGGAGCTTTATCCAAATGTCTCCTAGCTGAACTTCACCTTTGCTATATCTTCCCGTTTCTCCACTGTCCAGATTTCTAAGCCTTCCACGCTATGGGAGGCACCATGCTGACACCTGACTTGTGTTCCGGCTCTGCTCTTGCCTCGTTGGGTGACTCTGTAAGACCCCAAATCCTTTTGAGTCACAGGTTCCTCTTCTGTAAAACCAGGATTACAGTACCCTCCTTTCCCAAAGATCAGTTGAACAAATGAATGTGAAGATGCTTTGTAAACTATAAAGCAACATTTTCCAAATTTTTTTCTACAGAACTCTGCCCTCAAGAGAAGTTTAAATAAACTATTCAGGAAAAAAAAAAAAAAGAAAACATTTTATGTCAAGTTTAGGAAAGGCTAGCCTAAACAAAGAACTAGATTTCCTTACTCTAGAATTTCTCAGAGAATTTAATTTCCCAGTGTGGAAGCCAAATCTCCAAAAGCAGAATACAATATACAGCTTTGTCTCAAAAGTATTACTTATTAATATTTTTTAGGTTACTGGTTTCCATGGGGTATAGCATATATTAATATTATTTCTCCTACAAATGATAATGCTAATGTTTTTACAAGATTTAGTCTACCATCCAGGTCACTAAACCTAGGTTATACCAGTTGATCAGTGTCTGAAAGAGTATTGCTGGAGTGTCTGTAATCCACCTGGCACTGGGTTCTGTCCTGCTCGTGGAGGTGGGCACCCATAGTTGAAGGCCTCTGCCGGCCTCACCTCCCAATGTCCCCATGCTGGACTCTGCCCAGCAGCTGGGTGAACCCATTGTCCTGTGTATGGCTCTTTTGTGTTCCTGCCCCCTGCCTTTGTTCCATCTTTCTCCCTGCCAAGCATCCTTCCTCCCGTCTCTACCAACACAGTTGTGACCCGTTCTTCAAGTCTTAGCCCAAGTCCTGACTTTCTGTGGGCGCTTTTCTAACTAAAAATGAGTTCATACGTGTTCCATGTGTTCTAGACAAGAATACTCACTCTCCAGCGCAACTCTAAGCCCGTAATGGTAGAGAGCATTATTTATGCTTTCTGGTTTTTCTCTCCAAACCAGGCTTTGCTTGTGGGTTGATTGATTGCTGCCCTCTACCCCCTACAAACCATAAGCCACACAGTTGAACATGGAAACTTGAACCTCAGACTTGGTATAGATCCACCTGAGCTGGGGAGTGTCTATAGATACTGCAGGGGAACTACTGGGAACCCAAGGTTAAGTAAGACAAAGTCTTGCCTTAAAGGGGCTCTTAGTCTAAGCAAGAGCATAAACACATCACAGCAAGTCAGTGTGTTGAGTGTAGTAATAGAAGAAAATGTGGAGGCACAATAGGGTTCACAGTGAGAGCAGGTGGGGGTTGAGGTAGGCTTCTCAGAAGATGGTTCTGCCCTGCTACCCAGCCTCCTGCTTGTAGAGAGGATTTCAAAGGGAGCAGACATAGTAAAGTTATGGGGGTCTGCCTCTAGGGAAAAAAGACCACTGGAGACTTGATGGGAGAAGGATTCAAGTTCGTTCCCTGAGTCACAGAGAGGGAGGTCTCAATGAAGCCAGAAGGTTACAGCAGTCACTGGAAGGGGGTGTGAGATGGGAGCTTTGCCTCTCACTTTCCCCAGACATGCACGGGTACTGACACACCCCCACATACACACACAGTCTGTTGGAATCCCACTTCCCTGCTTTTCCACCATCCCCTCTCACCCCTTCCTCCTTCTCACCTTGACTCATTTCTCCTCTCCTCTCTGTCATGTCCTGGTCCTGGGGCCATCCATCATTACCTCATCAGAACAGCCCCATGTCTGCTGTTGGTAGCTAGAGGCCTGCTTCGGCCAGAGGCTGGTCAGTGCGATGCCCACTCCCTGCGGGGGCCTCCAGGAGGGAGGTCAGCCTCAACTCAGTGCTTTCTCTGGTCTTCCCACAGAAAACCAAAAGAGATGTCAATAACTTTGACCAAGACTTTACCCGGGAAGAGCCAGTACTTACGCTTGTAGACGAAGCCATTGTGAAGCAGATCAACCAGGAGGAATTCAAAGGCTTCTCCTATTTTGGTGAAGACCTGATGCCCTGAGAAGCCACTCCGGGAGGAGTCTGCTGATGCTGCAAGAAGGGGTGCCGAGAAGATTCCTGTGTTCCAGAGACTCAGAAAGTCTTGAACTACTTCTCCTCCCCGGAGCCCAGTCCCACGTCCAGTCTCTATTTATTACATTCCCTTACCCCAGGCTACCTCCTCCTCCTCCCACCTGGTGAGCAGAAGGCACCCTTGGTTCTTTCTCACCAGTAACGCAGCAGTCAGCTGCACACACTGCCGGGTGCCGACGGTTGGTGAGCCGGTTCCACTCCTCAGGGGCTCCTGGCAGTGGAGCAACTTCAGTTCTTTTACCACAAAGAAAAAAAATGAAGCAAACAAGAAGATTCTGGTTCTGCTAGAGGATCCCTCACCCCTCTCGCTTCTTGTCCCCCCGACACCCTGGCTGCCACCCTGCCCTTCTGTCCAGAAGAAATGGGTGCTGCTGCTTTGAGGGTAGGCACCCTCGGCACACCCAAGGAGGTGGGGACACGGAGATGTATGGTTGGCTAGCTGTCAGTGTGTTCTGGAATGGCTGACTCTTGCCTGCTTTGGTTTGAGCTGTTGAGCATGCCAAAGTCATGTGAATTCATATCTTGTGGGGGGGAAAAATCACTTTTTGTGGAAAAAGAAATTTGATGTTGAACTCTATTAACATTTCAAAAATATATTCTCAAACTTGCTGTCTAATTGGCCAAAAGATATAAATTCCAATCTGAACATAGGTAGGTACTAAAGGGCTAACATACAATGAGAAACCAGTTGTTCAAGGGTTATGCGATCAGTGCTTCAGGGGCCCAGGCAAGCTAGAGGCATTGAGAGAAAAGGAAAAAAGCAGGACTCCCTGTTATTAAAGTTCCATCTGAACACAAAGGCCATGCAGCAATGGCCATGACCCTGGGGTTCTAGCAAAACTTGGCTCTCAAATTCTCAAAGTCCCTAGCACAAACCCTATTTATTTTCTGCAGTAGTGCGTTCCTTTTTGCGCACTTCTACAAAATGGTAGTACTACTGTGTCGTGGTTTATCTGCTTTTGGAATAAGCAGAATGAGGCAAAACATGGGTTACCCAAAGGGTATCAGGGGACTGAAAAGCAACTCTTTTGAAAACTGACCATGTGGCAAGATGTACTCAGAGTTTTGTTCCTGTGTGACGCACAGTGGCAACTCAAGTGGACACTATTTAACGGAAGTGATGTTACCTCCTGTAGATATGCTAACAGTGTTACATTCTTTCATTTCCAGGGGTTTTCTGTGGCTTTGTGTATATGTTTCCTGGAGGTCATTTGATTACCCATTTTACTGAACTGATTTAGCAGGGAATGGAATCCATTCCAACTGCCGCACGTGGATTTCCCAGCTGCCCCTAACTATATCCCCTCGTGAGTGGCAAAGTGGCACTAATGAAGCTTTTTGCCTTTTGTACATTTGAGATTTTTGTATATAGTGTTTGCTGCAAGGCCTGTGGAATTCATTGAACATAGAGGTATCAACTGCTGCATGTTCAGGCATATTATAAAACTTTAGTCTATGAAAGAATAATTATAATAATGTCCAGGTGCAATACTCTAAGTGTATTGGTTCAAGTTACCGAGAGATAGGTATGTTCCTTTGGGTGGGGGGTGGGGTCTTTGTATTGTTTATTTCATTTTGGTTTATTTCAAAAGATGTAAACATATATTAAGCTATATTAAATCTCACACATAGTTCTCCTGTGCTCTATTATTCCCTGATAGAGATGGGAGAAAAGAAAAGGAATGTTATTGATAGTAGTTTCAAAGCTTGGACGGTGACTATCTCGAGCCCATGAGAGTTTGTGTCCCTATTTGCATCCGGCTGGTCATAGCCTTTGTTACTAATGATGACATTCAGTTCTCGTTTGTTTTTATTTTTAAAAAACTCAGGTGTAATTATTATCTGTTCTTATGATAATTGCAAATATTAAATATTATGCTCTATCGGTTCATGTGTTTGGCATACCAGTGAAGTGATGAAGAACGTTAGATTAATTTAATTTATCTTTGGTAACTTGACATGCTGGGGAGAGACTTCTTCGGGAGTTGAGTACAAGCACAGAAACATCTTCATGGTGGCATCATCTCATTTTTTTAGGAAGACATAACAATACAGCCCATCATACTCGTGTGTAACTACTGCTCTATCTTTCTTCTGCTCTGTCACCCCCATAAACTTTGGACAACCAAGCGAGCTCGAAGGACAATGCCAAATGGCCTTGTGCAAGGGCTTGGTGGTGTTCACATGGCAGCAGGGGTTGGGCCCTCCCTACAAGACAACTAGCAATTTTGCTGGGAAGTCAAATAATGCATTCTACCCGCAGCTCAAGGCAGTCAGCCAGCCTGATCCTGAGAGGCCCTCCTTCCACAACCAAGCCAGGCAGGCTGGGATGCCTCTGGCTCATCACGTTCTCACATAGGCAGATTTAAATCCAGTATAGGTCTATAGAAAAAGGCCTGTGTGTTCCTTGAGGAATCATTGTTTCATTTTCATTTTCACAAGAGTTTGGAAGCGGACACACTGTTACGCTTCTGCCAGTTGTTTCTAATCTTTCCAACCCCCACCCTTCCCTCCCTCCTCCTCTCCCTCCTCTCTCTCTCTGTCACTCATTCTCTCAAAAAAAAAAAAAAAATGCAAAAAAAATGCCAAAAAAATATATGAAGGATAGCTGTTCTCTTGTGTTCTCTCGTTATAGACTTTGTGAAGTGGAGACAATATTTTCCCTCCAAAGGTGAAAAACAATGCATTCTTGCTTAAAAAAAAAAAAAAAAGACTAAAAAAATTACCTCTTTTTAAATTATGTGCAAAATAATTCTGGCTATAAAATGTATTCGATTTTAGGGACATTTTTTGTATTGTGATGCTTTATTTGTACATTTTTTTCCTTTCTAGATGTAATCACTTGCCATTCATTAGTGTTATTTCGTTGTAAACATTATTGTGCCAAATGTACTGTATTCAAAAGGATGTGAATGTGTATTGTTTCAGAACCTAATAAATACAATGACATTAAGTCTCATTTCTCAGTCCCAATAAGGATTCTTATCTCCTTTATGATAGAGCAAGGTGGAATTAATGAAGCTTTTTGGCTTTTGTACATTATAGATTGCACCATTCCAAAACCTGGATGTCACTTGAGCTTTCTTCTCTGAAGATGCAGAAAGGCTGGGAATGACCATATCTGCATACTCCCTGGCCTACCCCTGTCTGGCCTCTTTGCTTCTGGTGCTGCCAGAAGAGAGAATGAGGACTTGTGCAAAGTGGACGTGGTTCTCCCCTGTTATGGCCCGTTTGCCTGGGGGTGCTGGAAGGTGGCCATGGAATCAGAGGGCACTTATATTTTTATCTTTCCAGAGAAGCAAATTCTGGATCTCTTGGCAACCAACAACCATTCCAGCCTTTTTAGGACTTGGTTTCTGGCCTGCTGCTCAGAACTTCAGGCCTTTAGGAGCTAGGAAGCTAACCCAGGAGCCCCTGGAAGTCTGGCCTGGGACGCAGAGAGGCCTGCAGGGCGTTGCGCTTAGCCTGTGCCTGCCTCGCCCTCCTGCTCTGTCAGGATCCGCCACCACCTCGGTGACACCCCGGCTCTCCGTGTTCCCTTTCACTCCGGGGCTCCTCTTCGTCATTCCACTCATGCTGCCTTGGTTCTCCTCTCCTTTCTCCAACATGGATTTTTCAAGAATATTTGAAGCTCAGAAGTACAGTCTGCATTCTCAAGTACACCAGAAATTCCAATTGGCCAAAAACTGCTCATTCCTTAAAACTTATGGAAATAATTGCAGCTTTACTGTCTGTCATCCTAAGGTAAGGGGATGGCCTAATTTGTCACTCAGCCCACAAAGTCACTTCTTCATAAGCCCCCTAATGCTTTGGTATATCATCAGAATGGCCTCTCTCTGCAGCGTTCCCCTCGCAGCATCCACTGCCCATCCTGAGATGCGAACATGAATTTCTAGATCCACCCCACAGAGGTGTGCTTATCCCATATTTTTCTCTCACAGTCAGGCAGCTGTTTCTAGGTAAGTGACCACCCAAGGAGAAGCAAGCTCCCTACCAGTGTGTCTGTCTAATCATGAAATTAAACAAAAATTAGTAGAAACGTTAAATTCATACGCAATTAACAGAATGAAGGAATGGATGAACCTAAGCTCCCGGAAGTGTCCCAGAGGGCAGACTGGTAGGACGAAGTATGAGAAATCCTCCATTCTCCTCTCCCCAATTTACACCATGACCTGTTGGGCCTTTGCTTTTTTGCTGAGGACTCGGAATCAAATGGCCCCTCCCATAGACCCTCCTTTGGAACTTTGAGCCCATCCAGATGGTAGCTTTTCCTGGAGCAGAACTGTGCTGTGATTATAGAATTATTGCTCACTCTCAACTCTGAGTTCTCAGGGGTCCTGGTGGGCTTGGTTTTCAGAGACCATTACTAGAAATGCGTTAATCCAGGGCCACCTGGGCTGAGCTGGTCTCTGCCTCTACCCAAGATAGCTATGCACATAGGTATCTAGAAATTTTCACATTATTGCCAGATGCCCTAAACCTACCTTACTCCTGCCTTACTGTCCTGAGAAAGAAAAACAGGAGGGTGAAGAGGAGGCAAGAATGAGGGAAGGGAGAGGCTAGAAGGGGTGTTGGGCTGTTCATACGCAGTGCCCTGTGGGCCAGAGGTGGGCACTGCCCTGCGCAGTTAGTCAAGTCAGTTGATTGGTGCCTCCAGCTGCTCTAAGGATGCTCCTCTCTGAAGGAAAAGATAAGGATCCATCCTAGTTCACATCACTCAGAGGCAAAGGTAGTGACACGAAAGATAGCACACCACGGGCCAGGTGAACTGGGAGCAGGGGCCAGTTTGGTGGGCCTCTCCACTCTCCCTCATAACCTGCAGAAGGCGGATCAGGGAGGCTCCTGGGTGATCCCTGGCAGAGGATGAGGAACTCACAGGCTCAGCTGGGGGGAATAAAGGCAGCCAAAGGCAAGGTGGTTAGAGCTAATCCTCCATCCTCCATCCTCCCACTGCTCCTTTCTCCACTTACCACCCAGCCAGGCATGAGAAGAGAGCCAGAGCTGAGCTGAGAGCCCACAGGGCTGAGAAGGAGGCCCGGGCAGGGGACAGCAGCACCAGCCTGGAGCCCTAACTTTGGTGGAAACAGAACTGCTTGGGTTGTTTGAGGGACAGATACAATTCTGTGCCACTTTCCCCCCCTGCACTCAGCTGGAGGCAAGGAGACTCGCTTCTCAGGGTGCATGCCATAGGGCTGGGCAGTATTCCTCGAAGGCAGTGGTGGCTTGGACCCCCACCCTTTAGAAATGAAGGCTCAGAAGGTTAGAGAGATGGGACAGTGCAGCCAGTGGGAGCAGGTCAGCGCTCAAGCCTGTGATTTGAATCTGGGTCTGGGTGGCACCAAAGACCCGACCCTCCCCAGAGAGCTCCTGGTTCGTTATCCTAACACAGGTTCTGTACACTTTTTGCTTTCTCTCTCCAGAGAAACTTCACTTCTATGAGAAATATATACACTTGTTTGATGTGCAATTACACTTGTGTTGCTTTCTAAAGAATCTGGATGGGAACACAAAGGCACAGCCAAAAAATAGGCTGAGGCATTTGGGGGTTCTTTCTCTGCTTTCCCACCCTACTTCCTGTGCCACCTCCCAGCAGGGCCCTGAGAGTCTGTCCTCACGTCCAACAAAACCTCAACCCCCAGACACCCCGCCCACCATCAAAAAAAGAAACCATCCCTATGGACTGTTCTAAGCAGGAAGCCGAGTTTTCAGTTCCCTGGAAAACAGGAAATGCCTCCAAGGGCCTGAGGTCCTTTTAATTGCTGTGCCCGCCCTTCAAGCAGGGTCTGCATCCCAGGCGAGCTTTTGGGGACAGCCCTAGAAACGAGACCACTCTAACCCAAAGGCATGATCCTTGGTGCCATCCATCAGTCCTCTCTACCCATGGAGCTGGAGCCGACCCCTTCATCCCTACTCAGGACACTGGACATTCAGGATGCCAGGGATGCTGCAGGAAGCAGCAGAGAGGTTGATTAGTTTTGCAAAGAGCAAATGTTGGGCATGGACTGAGACCTCCCCCAGCCAAAGGCTGACCTCTGACCTAGGCCAGATTAACTTCTAAACCCCACCAGAGATTAGCTGAACCCCCCCCCCCCAGCAAAGACTGACTTTCCAGCCCTTTCCTATGGTCAACTCCCCTAAACTGGCTATCGACCAACCCTCTAACCTTGACCCTGTCAGAAACTAACCTTTAATCCCAGCAACCTACCCCTGGCCACAGACCAAACCTGAACACATGCCAATCCAATTATGTAGTGAGCTGCTACTGAGAGCCAGATGCTGTGAGCCCAGCACAGCCCCACAGCCCCTATGGCCTGGGGGAGGCACCCCCCCCCCACTCAGCCTCCCCTGCCATGAAGCTCCTATCTGAGGCAGATGGTGGGATTGGGAGGAGGAACAAAAGTCTTGTTCGAGACCCCGACACTGTCTCTATCTTGCTGAGTGACCTGGGGCTGGTCACATCTGCTTCTGGGCCAGGGTCTCCATGTGTTGTTCCTCTTCAGTGGCACAGTGTGCCGGGACAGTCTCTAGGCTCCCATCCCCTCAATGACATGTGCCCGTGGAGAAGCAGGAAGTGTCCCAGGGCATACCGTGTTGTTGGTGTAGTGGTCAAGGCTGGCGCCGCTCCAGGGAATAGAAGGAGGTAGGGATCAGGCACTTCCCATCTCTTTGGGCAGTGGGGGTTAAAGGAATCCCTCTGTTTGAATGTAGTTTTCCTGGTTCTACCACTATCCTGACTGGATTCCACTGATTCCTCTTCCTGCCTTGGCTTTTCCACCTGTACGCAGAGCTGTGACTCCAGTAGCTGAGGCACTCAGAAGGCCGGACAGATGGGCTTGTATGAACGTGCGCTGATCCACATGGAAGACTTTTCACCCACTAGAGGACAAAGTCAGACTCTGGCTGACTATGTGTTGACCCAGAAGGTAGAAGAAATGGGATGACAGTGTAGTGATGGCCATCCAAGTCCTAGCAAAGGAGCTGCAAGGTCATAGTTGATTCCCCAGAGAGCACCAGGTCGGGGAGAACACGACATAGGCAGGCTGAGTAGGAAATGGGCCACCCTGCCATTCTGTCCCTCATTGCCCGCTGCCTCAAAATCCTCTGCCAGGGAGCAGCAAGGTGGGACTAGAAATGCACATGAGGGGCCTCCTGGCAGTGTCGCCTGCACGGACCTCCCATCTTACCAGTCCCCTTACCAGCAGCTGAGAATAGGAGGCTGAGAGAGGACCCGGACTAAAGGCAGAAGACAGATGGAGGACAGCATTTCTCAAAGCGAGGTCTGAGGACTCTCAGGGCTCCCCAAGACCCTTTCCTGAGTTATTTAATACAAACTCCTCCCAGTGTAGCAGCTTAGAACGACAAACGTCTACCTCATAGAACCTCAAGGTGAGTCAGGATCTGGGCGTAGCTCAGCCAGAGCCTCGAGGTCTCTCACTGGCTGCAGTTTAGGGGTTGCTGGGGCTGCAGGCACATGGGAAGGCCCCCAGGGCGGCCCTGCTTCCCACCTGGGGGACTGTCAGCAGGGTGCAGCTCCTCACTGGGTGGGGGTTGGAGGCCTCACTCAGCTCCTGTCAGGTGGGTCTCTTCACAGTCCAGCTTACAACTTGGCAGCTGACTTCCCTCAGGGCAAGAGAGCAAGAGAGGGTGCTCGAGATGGAAGCCAGTCTTCCTGTGACTCGGTCTTCAAAGTGATATCACAGTTGCTTTTGCCATATGTATTCCTTAGAAGAGAATCACTATGCCCAGCCTGCACATAAGAGAGGGGATTACACAAAAATGTGAAGGTCAAGGACAGGGGTGAGAGGCTCAGTGAGAGACAGCTTATCGCGTGCCTAGCAAAGAATCCACAAGGCCCTCTCTTTTCCAACCACTTATCTCTCTGGTACTGGATTTTCTTCATATACTTCAACTAAAACATATCTTAAGACAGTTCATGCATGGCTTGGCGGCCGTAGCACAGTGGTTACAGTGCCAGCCACATACACTGAGGGTAGCAGGTTTGAACCCGGCCAGGACCAGTCAAACAACAATAACAAATCCAGCAAAAAATAGCCAGGCGTTGTGGTGGGCGCCTGTAGTCCCAGCTACTTGGGAGGCTGAGGCAAGAGAATCACTTAAGCCCAAGAGTTTGAGGTTGCTGTGAGCTGTGATGCCAAGGTACTCTACCGAGGGTGACATAGTGAGACTCTTTCTTAAAAAAGAAAAAAAAAAAATAGGCAGTTAATGCAGACACAGGTATGGGAATCCAGCTGCCTTCTATTTACAGGTGTATCAAAAAGATTTATAAAAATGTAAAACAATGCCACCAGTTAATAGATACAGCTCAATAAAAGCTCTTTGTGATCCTATAATGTTCTAGAGCAGCTTTGCCTCCTAATGCCACAACCCTTTAATACAGTTCCTAGTGTTGTGGTGACCCCTAACTGTAACATTATTTTCTTTTTTTTTTTTTTTTTTTTTGTAGAGACAGAGTCTCGCTGTACCGCCCTCGGGTAGAGTGCCGTGGCGTCACACGGCTCACAGCAACCTCTAACTCTTGGGCTTACGCGATTCTCTTGCCTCAGCCTCCCGAGTAGCTGGGACTACAGGCGCCCGCCACAACGCCTGGCTATTTTTTCTTTTTGTTGCAGTTTTTGGCTGGGGCCGGGTTTGAACCCGCCACCCTCGGCATATGGGGCCGGCGCCCTACTCACTTCATTGCTACTTCATAACTGTAATTTTGCTACTGTTATGAATCGTAATGTAAATATCAGATATGCAGAATGTATTTTCATTGTTACAAAGGGGTTCGACCCACATGTTGAGAGCTGCTGTTCTAGAGTGTAAAGGTGTCCTGAGACAAAGAGAACGTGGTGGGCCCCGGGGACACACCCATGAGACGCCTTCCAGCAGCCAGACATCACCAGAGACCAAGATCCCCAGGAAAGAGGGGGTCAAATATACAAAGAAGAGGAAGGGTCTAGGTTCCAACTTCCACTTTCTTTGTGTTTCTGTGTTTGTCTTTTCTGCATTTGTATGCACATGGCTTTGCTCTGCACAAGTATTTATTGGCATGAATGTGTGCATGCGTGTGCACACTGGGGTGTATCTGGGCAAGCACATGTCAAGTTCACGTTTGCATACATCTGTGCATGTGAGCCTGTTTAAACACGATGTGGCCTGGAGCCTCTGGGAGTGGACAAGGGTTGGCCAGTAGGCCGGGGGCATCCCATGAAATGAAGGGATAGTAGAAGGTTGGGTGGCCCAGGACACTGCCACCTCCACACTTATGTGTCCCTGAAATCCCCCAGTCCTTAGCCCTTAGCTCTCAGCACGACTCTCAAATATTTTCATCTTCTATGGGAACTTCCTGTCCAACTTCCTGTTGTTCTTGGACTTTTCTTTTTTAGTTTTTTTTTAAATGTTTTAATTCTTTAATCTGCCTTTTTATTTTGCCCAGAGAAGCACTGTGGCCCCCAGGCACCTCTGAGAGAGGAAGAAAAAAAGTCTTGCCACAGCAGCCAGGTTCTTGGCTGGAATTAAAAGCTCCCAGGAATTGACTACTGGATTTAACTCCTGTTTCCATCAAGATAAACTAAGTCTTTTAAAACATGGATTTATTCTGAAGAAGATGTTGAAGTGCTTCTGCCAGTTGGGTACCAGTGTGGGTGGTTGTAGGAGGGAACGGGCCTCAGGCACATTTCTCCCTGGGGTGACAGAGGGCGTGCCCTGAGGTTTGCAGAGCACAGCAACCCATCAGTTCAGCCCCTCCACCTCCTTGTCCTCTAAAGCTGCCAGATGCAGAGCAGCACCAAGAATTCAGAAGTGCCATGGTCCAGAGCCCAGCGTCTGCTCAGCCCAACCAAAGCCCTGGCCTCAGCCCCACCACCCTCACCACCCTCCACATGTCAGTTTCTCTGCAAAGTTATGTGTCTGTGCCCTTGCTGGTCCTCTGCTAAGACCTTCATTTCCCAGCTACCCTCCACTTCATACAATTATTCTTTCTGGTTGACATCAAAGGCTTCTGGGAAGCCTTCGCTGGCGCTCCTAGGCCAAGGCCAAGGGAGTGCTTCTCCATAGTGCCCTCTCCCCAGGCCTCCGCCCCAAGCTCCACTCCTGTTCCCCCTCAACATGGCTCCCTCTATCTGTTCTGTGGCTGACCCTGTGCTTGAGCCATCCTTGTCCTTCCTCATTCCCTGCGTGCTTCAGCTAGGAGATCCCTGCAAGCTGCCCCAGGCCTACTCCTCCCTCTTCTCCACACTTCCCTCTAGTTACTTTTAGAGCAAAGGTTCCTGCCAGGTTTTCCCATAGTTATTCTCCCCTGCCCATCCTAGGACTAGAACCATTGACCTCAAGTAAGTGTGTGTTATTCTTGTGGTTTCATCTCCAACAGTGCATTAATAGGATAAACTCACCCTGTTCAAATGTTAATGGCTGATGTCCCTTTCCCTAAGCCCTCCTCCCATTCCCCTTAACTGAGAGGGCTTTACTTTTTAGCTGTAATCAACCCTTAACTCAAGGAATGAATCTCTGACAGTAGGATTTTAGACCATGAAGAAGGTAGGGTAGGGGGTGGAGAGAGCTTCATCAGGCCTTGAGCTGTCTCTTCTACCCCACTGAGCTGCAAGAGGCCAAAGGTAGGCCACCCTACTTCTTCAATGGTCTCTTTCAGGTGCTGGTGGCCCAAGAGGGCCTCCAGCCCTGTGCAAATGGGAACTTTCATAAACTGAAGTCATCATTTCCAAATTTGTTCAAATGAAAATGCAACTCCTGGGCTCTACCCCTTAACTCAGGAAGTAGGAATTTGAGGGTAGTGGGTTTCAAAGTTGGACTCAAGTGCTACTAGGGCCATAAAACTTTGTCTTCCTTTGAACAAGTTTACTTTCTAACCAAGTGATTGCCACAGTGCCCATTCATGTTTAAAGAATCAAATGGGAGGCAGGAAAACAGAGTAAGGAGCCCTGGTCTAAGAGATCTGCCACTTTCTACAAGAACTGGGGACATTCCTTGATTCTCAGAGTAGAGACCCTCACCCCTACCTTGGAGTGGTGTTGGAGGAAAGAGAGTGTGGCACCAGTCAGAACAGGACCCCAGTGAGGGTGTATGTCTCAGTCCTATCTTCAGGAACTAAGGAAGGCAGCTGTGGTTTCCGAGGGCTTTCTCTCCCCACCCTTGGCCCAGAGGGCTCCTTGAAAATGGTGTTTATGCAACTGAGATTGTTCCTTGGGCCAAACTCAAGCAAGTAGCATTCTTGGAATCTGTTGTTTATTAGAAGGGATAAGAGGACAGGACACCACTTGCTGATTAAACCATCTCCTCTAGACCTTATCTCTGCCCGGCACCTTTAATCACAACCTTGCCCCAAGCTGTGGCCCTGTGAAGCCACCACAGCTGGGTAAGATGTATTTGGGCCATGGGCCTATGGATTCACACCCATCTCTAGAGAGTCCTCTTTCTTGCCCTAACAGCTGCTTTCTGGAAACTTCTTTCAGGATCCTTAAGGGGAAACTCCACCAAACCGATTCAAAATCCACCATCAATTTCATCTGCATTGATAAGGCTCTCCAAAACCCCCAAGACAAGCATTTAAGATTTCAAGTTTAAAGTGTTTTCTCTTCTCTTAGCCCTCCCAAGAGACTAACTAGTCTTCTCTTACTGTAGCTACTACCAGAAGCCCAGCAACCTCCAGGGTCTTGCTGCTCTCATTATTCTGGGCCTAGTTTTACTCAATCCCCTGCCTGTTTCCTCCTTCTTAATTTCCCCTCCTGCCAGGCCTCCACAAACTCAAGAGCACCCTCAGCAAGTTCCACCTGCCCTCAGCCCCAAAGCAGGTTTCCTCTGGGTCTAAAGTGGGATAGGTATTTCCTTGTGCTCCACTAATGTTCCCAAGCCTTTTCTTCCTTCTTTTAAGATCCCAGGTCTTATGACTCTCAGTCAATTTCCCCATATCATCTGTCACTGTCCTCCCCTAGTTGGCCTCATTCCTTTCCCTCTGTCACTGAAGACTCTTAGCTCACTATTTCTCTCTCCTGTCTTCAGTCCATGAGGTTCTAACATCTAAATGGCCACTCCATCTGACATCCTGATCTCCCACTTCCCTGCCCTCTTTGCCTCCAACTTTTCTCCTACCCTAACTAGACCATCCCTCCTGCCCACAGGGTTGCCCTGTTCCAATGACCCAGCACCTCTGAAATGTAATCACAAGCCTCCCACCCCTCACTACAGTCTTCTGCACCCACTTTTGTATCTTCTCAATGAGTTTTCTACTTTGTTGAGTTTTCTTGTCCGTTAAGCCTGTCACTTTTTCGCAGTTATCTTTCTTAAGTCTTCACAGTCCTCTTTGCCCAGCTTAGATTCCAATATTATCAGCTTTCAAAAACTCTCAGTTTCCTTGTGAATCATTATAATCTACCTGAAAAAATCCTAAACTTGTTTAAACCCAAAAGTTTCACTGTACTTATCCCTGGGCAACTAAATATTGGTTGAGAATATCACAAACTCTAGCTCATGGGTTTCCCTGTACATTCATGACCACAAAACACAATGGGCATTTAACTGTTCCTTACAGTCCTTCAGTGCTTCCTGAATAAGCTTGCTCTCTCACCCTGTTGAGATTTGTCAATACTTTCCCCTCTCCTCTCTACAGACCTCTGACAACTTTGTGCCCATCAGTTGATGACCTTGCCTTGTGACTCATGAGAAAAATGAAGCCTTTAGTCAAAGAATTTCTAAGCTTCCTACCTCCTCCTGCCAGGTAAGGACAGCCAGGACAATTTGACTAGAAGCCATTGTAGTAGACATTCTTGATTTGCTCCTGGTTTTAATGGGAACTCTATAGCTTCAACATTAAGTATAATGATTGCTATATGTTTTGGAAAGATGTCTCTTTTCGTGTTACTTTCCAATACCAGGGTGCTTTGAACATGAGTGTTGGATTTTACTAAGTAAAGTGGATTTTCCACATTAACCATGACCGTATGGTATATACGAGCCACAGACAGTGAAGTAAGAAATGTTACAAATCACTGAGATTCAGGGTGTTATTTGTTGCAGGGCATGAACTGAAGCAAATCTAACTAACATACTTTGTAAAATAAGTTGTATTTTTTCCTTCTTTTTCTATTATCTAAAATAATTTATATTGCTTTTATTCTCTGGAACAGTTACACATAAAACTCTCTGTGCCTGACGCCTTTTAGGGGAGGCAGCTTTTGGTTTCTGATTCATCTTCTTTCAGTCTCATTGTTTTTTTTTTTACATTTTTTTCATGAATCAGTCCTTACCATTTATATTGTTAAATGGAGTATAATAATTTCATTCAAGTTTTCAATTTTTTAGCACTATATTTTTTAAGAAGTTTTTAATGGGTGATGCATACCCAAGGCTCACAAGTCAAAAGATATAACATGTTTCATGGTGAAAGTTCCCTTCTGATTATAGAGGAATAAGTAACTTCAAACTACCCTACTGCTAAGAATAATTAAATAAGCAGCATATAATATTTTTAAAAATCTTCTTAGAAGATCAAAGAACCTGCTAGGAATTATTAGGAGAGGAAAACCCAGAGGTTAAGCCTAGTCACTCCAAAGTATGCTGGCCCTGAGATAACTGATAAATAGCTGCAGAGCAGACCTGAATTCCTGGTCACCTCATATAATCCACCATATTAATAATTATAAGCCAAAATCCATATCATAATTTCATTAGATATGGAAAAATGTTTTTTAAAAATAAACAACCATTTATGATAAAGATGCTTAACAAGACTAGAGGCACACGCACCTCTGTAAAGATATAGACCTTGCAGATTTTAGTGGGCAAGGCCGTCATTCTTCCCCCTTCACACGAAGATCAGCTGTACTTTAAAGAATGCCAAAGACAAAATCCAAAATGAAGAAGGACAACCACTTCCCGCCAAGAGCCTCTTTTTTTTGCTGGCAAGCCACTGAAGGGTGGTCCTACTGTATATTCTCCAAGTATGATATCCAGATATATCCAGATAGACTTTATCTACCCGCTACATGGTGCTATGTCTTTGGTGCAGTATCACTGTAGCCACCTTGGCCAGTCTACCCAGACATACCACTGCACCAATGGGCTGCCCAAAATACTCCACCTAGATGCAGACCTTGTTTCCCTACAGCTAAGACCAGCTGCAGTAAGCCAAGTGCAGTTTATGGCCCAAGAAGATCACATAAAGAACCCTTCTTATTTGCCTAACAAAGGTGGCTTCAAAGGCTCCATAGAACTGGGGCCTCATTAAACTCCCCTTTGGTTGAAGCTAGTATACAACAAAATCAACAATAACCTGTTAGTAAATTAGGAAAAGAAGGAAACTCTTTTAATTTGGCAGCACAATGCTTTAATTTGGCAGCACAATAAGTACAATGCTTAACGTTTTCTCTTTGAGATTGTGAAGACGATGAGAATAGACACCTGCTGTCACTCTCACTTGTTCCCTTTATTACACACTGTGCCTGTGCATCCTCGCTTGTGCAGGAAGGTAAAACAACTGCCAAAACAGGAAGAGAAAAGAAATGACATTGATAAGAGTGGGAAAAGAAGACATAAAACGCTCTTCCAAAACAGGTGATTGCCTGGGAAGTAAACGCAAAAGAATCTGCAGATGATTGGAATTAGTAAGACAATTTAGCAAAATACCTCCATACAAACGCAACGTTCAAAAACAAATTACATCCTTATGTATCAGCAATAAATAAACAATGAAATTTTTAGAAAGATACTATTTATAGTAACACCAAAACTTCAAGTACCTAGGAATAAATATAGCAGGTGACACACAATATCAAGAAATTTGAGAGGAATTATGGGAGGGCAGCTTTTAGTTTCTGATTCATCTTCTTTCAGTCTTTTTAAATATTTTAAAAAATATTTCTTCCATCCAAGTACTAACCAGGCCTGACCCTGCTTAGCTTCCGAGATCAGACGAGATCGGGCGCGTTCCGGGTGGTATGGCCATAGACTAAAAAATATTTCTTATGGAGAAATCTACTTTGGTCATAGATCGGAAGATTTAATTTATCTAGTGTTGTATGGAAAAATCTGAATCTGGATAATTTTTTTTTTCTCCCTTGTAAGCAGCCTGATCTTTTGCATGGCTGGCTAGAAAGATTTTCTTTCTTTGTTTTTGCCTTAACCCCTGTCTTCATATTGACCATGCTGTGTGAGTTTACTCTGGCAGACAGTGTGTCCTATCATTACGTAGATTCAAGCTGCCTTTTCTTGCTTTCAGCATTTTCCTGAATTCTATATTCTATAGTAAGATAATCTAAATATCTGTTCCACTTCATTCTTTTCTTTCTTTTTTTTTTTTGCAATTTCTGGCCAGGGCTGGGTTTGAACCCACCACCTCCGGTATATGGGGCCAGTGCCCTACTCCTTGAGCCACAGGCGCCGCCCTTCATTTTTTTTCTTTGAATCATCAGTGACTACAGTTGCACCTATCTTGAGCTCCTTTCCTACCTTCTCTCTAATCCTTTGACAACCTTCATTGGTGTTTCACTTTGGTCGCATCTTTTTGTATGTCTGACAATTCTTTACTCCTTCCTGTCTGCCACGCCTGCTGCGTCTTATTCCCCTTTATGTTCATCTTTGTTTCCATGACGGTTTCTCTCTGTCTCCCAAGTGCTGCCAGCTCATGGCTCATCTCTATTATTTCACCATAAACTCTTGATTTCTTATCTCTTTCTTGAATTCCTCTGTTTTTTCTTTTTCATAGAAACTATTGATTTAGTAGGTTTTCATTTTTTAATTATAGTAAAGTGTTCTCACAGGATTTTTGCCTCTCCTTTGGCAATATTTTTCTAGTGAGCACTCTGTATCAAGTAAATGCTGCTTCCTTTTCCGGGATGAGGTGTCTTTTTCTGGTCCAGATATTTGTTAATAGAAAAGGTCGTCTCATGGAGTTATTTTTACTAATACTTTCTAAAATATGCTGTCCCGAGGCTGTTTTATTATTCTCTGCATTTTCCCCACACTTGACACTCTTCTCCCCACACACCCACCTCTGGCCATAACTTCATCCTCATGTCTGCCCTATCCTTCTCAGATCTTGAGACATGTGTTTAAGGATACACGCTTATCACTGGCAAGGTGCAACTCTTATCCCCAGGAGTAAATTTTTCACAGAATTCTCTGAACCTTGCTCCCCCTGAGCTGTCTGGATATTGTCTGCAGGTCTATCTTATATTTTTTCAGGTGTTCAGAGTTACGGAGTTTCAGAATGTGGATAAGGATTGTGGGTCTTTATCTTGTTATGTCTACCTGGAACTGGTTTAGTTTTGCCTATATTTGCTCTAGAGTGTTAAAATTTGTTTTTTCGTTTGGTTCTTTGAATATACTAAAATATGTATTTTAAAGTGTTTATCAGACTATCTTAGAAAACAAAATAAAAAGTATTTTGGAAAAAGAAGAAAACTTCACAAAAACAAAAAGTTTTATCCTTAATATCCTCAGAGAGATAAGAGAGTTCGCGATCCTCAGCTTGTACCACCCCAGCCACCACACACACCATGGGAGCCGTGACTGATGACTAAGTCATAAGGAAACATCTCCTAGTTGATGGACATGATTGGAGAATTAATCTGCTGGTAAAGAGTTTCTTTTTCTTTTTCTTTTGAGACAGAGTCTCACTATGTCACCCTCAGTAGAGTGCTGTGGCATCACAGCTCACAGCAACCTCAAACTCATGGGCTTAAGTGATTCTCTTGCCTCAGCCTCCTGAGTAGTGGGGACTATAGGTGCCTGCCACAACGCCCAGCTATTTGTTGTTGTTGCAGTTGTTTAGCTGGCCAGGGCCAGGCTCAAACCTGCCACCCTCGGTGTATGTCGCTGGCACCATAACCACTGTGCTATGGGCACCAAGCCAAGTAAAGAGTTTCACTAAATGGTGCAACTCTGGATCGCAAGGGCTGGAAGGTTGGTTGGAAAGCCAATGCCAACGCATGCTGAGCACACTGTCTAAATGTGAATTTTCAGTGTGCAAAACTTCATTAATATATGATACGAATCTAAGAGAAATGGAAAATTATGAAAAAATTACAAAGAAATAGAATGCGGCATTGCTCCAACACATGAAAAAGTTGCTGAATGCAGCAAGCAAATTCTTCAAGCAAAAGGAATATGAAAAAATTGCCGAGAATATGATGCTTTGGCAAAGTGATCCAGCATCATTCAGACAGCATGAAACCTTAAAGGAACAAGAAGCTCTAGGAAAAGAATTAGGACATCTCTCACATATTAAAGAAAGCATTGAAGATAATAAGCTGGAGTTGAGACAGAAACAGTTTCATATTCTTCTTAGTTCTATCCATAAACTTCAGCAAACACTGGAAAATAATGAAAAGCTCTCAGAGGTAAAAGAGGGCGAAGAAATAAGTTAGGAAACAGATCCTAACTGGTAGATCGGCTCATCACTCATCATTCCTAAGAATATTGAAATAGCTACAAGATCTTAAGTGTGTTTAAAATGTGTTGTGCTCTTGAGATATTTAAAGTTTGGGCAGTGAAATATTTGATTTTCAATATTCATATACATTTCATTCATGTATCTTCACATAAAGGGAAATGATTTCAAAAAAAAGAGAGTTTGCAATTTTAAAACAAAAATATTGTATTATTTTTAAAGGGGATGAAGGAAACAGAATAACTGCTCCCCAAAAAGGTTCCTTTCTTAGGGAAAAAATGCAGCAGAGTGATTTAAAAATTCTTGACCATTATTTTTTCAAATACTGCTTTTTCCTCCTTCTCTACCTCTCTTTTCTCTCTGGGACTCCAATTATATATACGTTAGACATCTGTTATTATATCTCATATTATTTTATGCTCCTTTCTGGATTTTTCCCCCATTCCTTTTTTCTTTCTATGCTTTAAGTTTAAATATTTTTCTTAATTTTTGCTTGAGTTCTTTAAATTTCTCTTCTCTTGTCTAGTCTATAGTTCAGTGTGAGAATAAAGAAAATTGCCTATGTGAGAAGATCACAACATTCAACAGATAAAAGGGCCCTTTAGTTCTCTGGCACAGTGGGAACCAAACAGATGCTCCTCTAATGGACAACATTGTGAAATTTCAGGACACTGAAAGTCGAAGAAAAAAATCTCACAGAATTCTAAGAAAGAAGGAAAAAGATGTCACATGCAAATGTTTAGAATCAGAATGACTTTATAGTTCTCAAAGTCAATGTAAGACAAGGGAGACATAATATATGGAAGTAATATCTTTCAAATGTTGAGAAAAAATTATTTTAAACCTATAATTTAATGCCCAACATAAATCATCAATCAGATTTTATTGTAGAATAAATCTTAGATATTCAAGTTAAAAGAAATGATCTCTCACACACCCTTTCTCAGAAATCTTGAGAAAGCAGAGGATCCAGGAAACAAGGGATTCAATACAAGGACGAGGAGCAGGAAATCCCCAGAATGATGGAGAAAGGATTTCCCAAGACATGGCTATGTATGTGCCAAGTGGAGAAGGCAAATTGAATGGATTTTAAAAGGTCAGGAGATTCAGGGGATTGTTTCAAGATTAAACTGGTAGAACACCTAATGTGTCCGAATACATTGAGAGGTGATTTACACAACTGGGGGAGGCTTGACATTGAACGAGTGATGAGTTCATCAAAAAGGAAGGCCATGGAGAAATAAATGTTATTTCCAGGAAAAAAAAACAATGAATTGTGCAGAAAAGGTAAAACCAAAAAGTTTACTGTATGTTTCAGCTGGAACTGGCATTTATGGAGTCATAAACACGTAAACACAGAATACTGATCTAACTAATCATAGTACAATTGTATTGGGGGATAAGGAATGAAAAGTATGCATGTATATGGGTTAAAAGATAGCTGAATCTTCACTTTCCATAATGGAAAATCAATAGATAATAGCCAGAACTGAAAAGCCAATCAATAACAATATAAGCATGTTATTTAGTGATGGGGAAGTAAACACCAAATGAACCAACTAACATCATTGAGACTGGATGTCTCTGTTGAGCAGTTATTAGTGAAGGGAGAAATTGGTGCTAATTTTCATTATAAACCTTGTATAACTTCTTTTGACTATGTTCATATCAATTTTCATCAAAATAAACTAAGTAAAAACTATTGAAGTCAAGAAAATAATTAAAATCAGGGAGTAGCCAAGTGTATTGAACACTGCTGAGTACTCAGGGCACAGAAGAACAGAAACTAGTTCATTGAAGTTGATACGATGTAAGTCATAGGCAGCCAGAGGAGTAATGGAGGTGGAAACCCCCTTAATACTCAAAGAGATAAATAAATCAGTAAGGGATAAAAGAGAAAACCAGGAGAAAAATAGGCAAAGAATATGAATGGATATCATAGGAATAAAAAATAGATCATCCATAGACACATAAAAAATGCTTAATCTCATTCATAATTAAAGAAGTACAAATTATCTTATTATTATCAAATTATTGCTTATTATTAAAGCAATTATCATGCTGACATTTTGTAGCATATTGACACCAAATTGAAAATAATATGCTCATCATTGGCAAAGGTGGGGACAGGTTGCAGTTTTATACGCAGCATATAAGAGAGTAAATTGGGGCAAACTTCTTTGAAGGCTAACTTGGAATATGTATGGAAATGGTTACTCTTTGAGTAACTTTTCTGGGATTTTACACTCCGGCTACACTCCAGCAAGTATGCAGTCTATATTCGAAGGAGTTCTTAGGAAATCATATAGACGTCTCTTAGTATAGAACTTGCTGAACAAATGACACATTCTTCCACTTCCTCAATCATAAAGAAGAGAGGTTATGTGTGTTTATATTAGAGAGAGATCAGGACGTGGTAAGTACAAAAAAAATCAGCATTGAGCACACAGTGAAAAATAATTTTTTAAAAACAGTATTACAATATGTATAGTGTGAGTCTTTAGGACAAATCAAGAATTAGAATATTTGTAATGACCTGGTACTTATTTGTCAATCGAAAGTACTGTCCCTAATGCAAGCTGTGAAATGAAACAGTGATTATCATTCAAAACAAAATAAATACATGTGATAATTATCTCACTGGCCTGCAGAGACCGTGTGTAATTCAGACTTTACATTTTTGTTTGATTTACAACAGCTTTTCTGTTCTTGTTGATCAACATAATCATAAATTTGAACTTATAAAATAAATTCACATAGCATGCTGCTTTTATATGCTTTGTATGTTTTACCTATTTGGCTTTTTTAAAACATATTTTCTTTAAAAATTATATAATCCTTTGGCAAAGAAACATAAACAACAACAACAAAACCCCTAGAAAATAATATTCCCCACTTCCTTCCCCAGCTAGCCTGTAATTTCTTGACCCAATAAGCCTCAGCAGATTTATCTTGGACTAGTACTCAGGAGACCTGAGTGCCAGTCCTGGCCCAGCTACTCACTGTTAGGGTGACCTGGAGCAAATCCCTTAGCCTCTCCTACTTCTTCTCAGCTGTCACGTAGGGTGCAGTACCTTCACACCTAGCCCATGGGGCCATTGTGAGGAGGAGCAAATGAAGTAACAGGTGTATAAACTTGGAATCTGTAAAGGCTTTGCAAATGAAGGACTTTTATTTGGATAACTAGGAGGATCCTCACAGAGATTAAATATTTCTATTTTCTGATCCTCCAGTAGAGAGACAAACCCAGGTATTTATTCAGTAAACCTGGAATGACTTTCTGGGCCAAGCATTTGTCAGAGGCTGGTGAACCAGAATTGACGCTGATGAAGCCCTTGCTCTACAGATTCACAGTTTGGTGGGAGAGGCACCCCATAAGGACAGTAAAATGTGAGGGACACTGTGGAACAATTATAACATGAGTGATGAGACTCAGGAGTAACTCTCTCTGGTTAGGGAAGGTGTCACTGACAAAGTGACACTTGTGTTGAGTCTTAGAGAATACGTAAACATTTGCCAGCTGGAGAACTGACTGCTTGAAACCAAGCAGTGCCCCAACATTAGACCAATTTCTCACCTATCTTTGTTTGTCAAACCTCACCTGTGCTGTTAGAATAGACATCAGAAACTTGCTCACCTTGGCCGGTCCTCTTAGAAAATACTTGTGAAAAGGTGTTAACAACAGGTTAGGTGTTTCCCTCCCCAAAATAGGTTGCATGATCCGGTTCCCTACACAGATAGGGGGACAGAGAACCCAAAATACCCCACCAGTTAGTGGCAGAGCCAGGATTCATACTCAAGCTGTGGTCTTGCATATCCATCAGCAAGCTGGTTCTCACGGCAACCCTGGGAAATGGACAGAAAAGGAACATGAGCCACATGATTGCACTAATGTACACAGCTATGATTTAACAATAAAAAAAAAAAAAAGAGAGAGAATCCAGGCTTGGAAAGCTTTGCGGGAGACCTGCAGCTAAATTTCCTGACTCCTGCCCTCGTTGGGGCTGTTACCTTGAGGTGAAGGTCAAAGCCCTGACAGGCAGTGGGGGGCAGATATTTTGGGGCAGGGCTGTCTCCCTGGTGCTTCTCCGATCTCATCTTGTGAAGCAGCTGCCCACTGGGCCTGGGTGTCTGGCCTGCCCTGGGTGGGCCCTGCGGTCCTAAGAAGCTATTTGGAAGGAGACACCTTTCCTTCTCCAATTGTCCTCACCCCAAGGTAGGATGGACTTTGTCTACGAGGGTTTGTCTTCTCCTGCCTTGGCTCGAGGAACAACAGGGATTTAATAGAGGAATGTGCCCCTTTGTCTTGAGACAGCGCTTTGGGGGCGGTGCCTGTGGCTCAGTCAGTAAGGCGCCGGCCCCATATACCAAGGGTGGCGGGTTCAAACCCGGCCCCAGCCAAACTGCAACCAAAAAACAGCCGGGCGTTGTGGCGGGCACCTGTAGTCCCAGCTACTCGGGAGGCTGAGGCAAGAGAATCACTTAAGCCCAGGAGTTGGAGGTTGCTGTGAGCTGTGTGAGGCCACGGCACTCTACTGAGGGCCGTAAAGTGAGACTCTGTCTCTACAAAAAAAAAAAAAAAAAAGAGACAGCGCTTTGGGGGAACAAGGATAACTTCCTCTTTTATACACTGCTTGGATCAGTTCATTAAGGATGGACCCTCTGTGGGTTCACAGAGTAGAGTAATTGGAGAGCTTGAATAATGGCTATCCAGGATGAAGTCCCATCTTGCCAATGGATATGCAAGACCACAGCTTGGTATGAATCCAGGCTCTGCCACTTCTCTCATGCACTCCTCAAAGCCCAGGGTGCCTGTTCTTTTTCTGTCCATCTGTCTCCCTTGCTATCTATCTCTCTTTCTATTGCTGGCCCTTAAATGTGTACCTATCTGTACTGGATTTTTCTCCTCCCTCCTGTTGCTCCTGTCTCTCTCTGTCTGCCTCTGGCCCCTCAGTGCTCCCCTAGTCCCCCCGCCCCCTTCTCCTTACTTCTTAGCCCCTGCTTTGCTGGCCTCATTGCAGACCTGTGTGAATTTAGGATTCATTGTTCCTATTGAAGTGATTCTCAGATCACTTCTTTTATTGCAAAGTAGGCGAGTTGCACTTTATTATGCCAAGAAAAAAACAAAATTATCTTAATTTAACTTTTTTTCTGGCCATGGGCCTGTGGCTGGGGCAAAAATAGGTCTTCCCGCTTCTGGAGCACACACCAACCAACCCAAGCTGCAAGCCAGCCAGTTGGCAGACACAGCTGTAGGGGCCAGTGCCAGGGCTCCGAGCACCCAGTCAGGCCTCCTAGCCAAGGCTATGGATCACTGTGAGGCCAGAGGGGACCCCAGAGGAACAGCCAAGGCTCCTGCCCACCAGGCCCTGGGGCTGTGGCTGGTGCTGGTCAGCTGCCTCCTTCCCTCCCCCAGTGGAGCTGCAGAGGGCTTTGGCTAGAGCCTGGCCCCATCTCAGTTTGTCACTTTTGCCCGATGACACCTGACAGCTCAGGCCAAGCTGTCAGGCTAGTGTCCAGACCCACACCATTAAATCTATTGGACTAACATTCGAATTAGGATTTAGAGTTATATAATGTTTTTACCTCATAATAACCTAGCTGAACAGTCTTTATAGAAAATTGAAGCCCATAGAAGTTAGGTTATCCAGTTACTAAGGGATGGGGCTGGTACTAGGACTTTGGAATTCATTGTCCAAAGGCTCCCAAACCAGATTTCAAGGATTTCATGGGCTGCTTCCCCAGGCCTGTCCTCCCAGGGTGGATAGAACCATGCATTCTTATTCTCCCCAGTCTCCAGGGCAGCCATGGTGCAAGAAGTTGGCTGGAGTGAGGTTGAAGCTTGGACATGTAGGCTTGAGTGTCCCCTCTCACAAGTGTGAGACCCGCTGCAGGGTAGACGTCACTGGGGGCAGGAATACAAGAGGAGTGAAATGGAGGCTCTTCCTGAACAACACGTTTGGGCATGGAACTCCTAGGAACGTGAAGTTCTGAATTTGAACCTGGCCCTCCAGGTCACTGTGAACGTGTATTCGCAAAGTTAGGAGGACAGAATATATCTTACTTAATAGTTTGTTAAGGGCCCCACAGATATTAGAAGTTCCTGTTCAAGTCACTTGCCCATTTTTCAGTTGGGGGATCTCCAAAAATACGAATGTCTTTGTGCCCCAACCCTTTGGAGAGGAGGGGCAGAGTTCCAGCTGAAGTTACTCCGTTGAGGCTTCATCTCTGACCACTTGAGAGGTAGGTCAGGCTTTGTGGTCAAAATTCAGCTCCTCCCTTGCTCCAGGGTAATCCTTGGCCTTGCTGTGGCCTGGTCAGCTGAAGGCCACCACTGTAGTTCCATGGAGATACTGTTAGGGGCCTCAAGTCAGGTTGGAGCTCCTTTCTCCTCATCTCTGCCTTTTTTATATATCCTGGAAGTAGGTTTAGGGATGATCCCAGAGACAACCAGGCTTCCTGGGAAAAGGCCTAGATAGGAGTTCACAGCCCCACTTATTTTCTCCACTGAGGAAATAAGTGGGTCTGAACAATCCAAGGCACGAACTGGGATGGGTGGAGTTGTTTCCTTCCCCCCAACCTCATTGGCCCCCTCTTATCAAGAGCCCCTCCATCTCTCTTCTTTCTGTTCACCACTAGTTGCCTTAGAATGCCCTGGTTATGGGTTGGGTTAGGCCTTCCAAAAGATCTGTTGAAGTCCTTGTGCGTGTTGACGTCATCAGAACATAGGCTTTTGAAGATATAGTTAAGATAAGGTCATTAGGGTGGCCCTAATCCAACATGACTGGCAAACTTAGAAGAAGAAGGACATTTTGATACAGACACAGGGAGAAGGCCAGGTGCTATGATTTAAAGGTTTGGCTTCTCCAAAAATTCATGTTGAAATTTAATGCCCAAAGCAATGGTATTGGAGGTGTGGCTTCTGAGAGGTGTTTGAGTAATGAGGACTCTGTCCTCGTGAATGGAATGAGGTGTCCTCTCAACAGAGCAGGTTCATCCCTTCTGCCCTTCTGCCGGGTAAGGACAATGTTCCTTCTGTCTGGAGGAATACAACAGCATCCAATCACGATGGGGGAAGAAAGATCTGACCCTCCCCAGACAGCAAACTTGCCTGCACCTTGATCTTGGCCTTTCCAGCCTGCAGAGTAGGCTATTATAACACAGTACCGGAGACTGGGTAATTTATAAAAAACAGAGATTTATTTTCTGTTAACTGGAGTTCTAGTTCAAGTAGGGCACTTGGGAAGTTAAAACTCTGAGAAAACAAATCTGTGTTTTTTATAAATTATCCAGTCTTTGGCATTGTGTTATAACAACACAAACAGACTGACACAGTGTGAAAACAGATATTGGTGTGTTGCAGCTGCAAGCTGTTCCTACAGGGAACATGGCCTTCTGGAATCTCCATTTCAGACTTCTAGCCTCCAGAATTGTGAGACAGTAAATTTCTGTTGTGATTTAAGTCACTCACTTTGTGGTACTTTGTTATGGCTGCCTTAGGAAATGAATCAGGCATCCTTTCCTCATCCTCTGTCTTCAAGGGAGGCCAAGGAAAGAGAATGGAGGAGGAAAGAGACCTCCTGCTTCTTCCACCTGCTTTGCTCTGAGCTCCAGACTTCCAGCAAACCCTCCGGTACCTGCTGACTTGAAGGAGACCTGGGCTCCCTGAGCCTGGACTCTCTCTTCTTCCTTCTACCATGACCCCACCCCTCCTGCAAGCTCCCTGCTTCTAGGCTGAGGTGTCTGACCCAGACCTCCTTCCTGAACACCCTACCCTTCCCACCAGAATGTCTCATAAGGTCTTCCAGCCAGATCCATTCTCTCTTCCCAAACCTGTTCCTCCTCGTGGCTTCTGCACCTGGGAGACTTTGTTTCGCCTCACCCACTTCCTATCCACCTGTCACTCCCCTCCAGTTGTTCCCCCACAGCCCCTGGCCCAGGTCCCCTTCAGATCCTTTCTGTTTTATACCAAAGGGACCTTCTTGAACACCTCAAAAACCTCCAAGTTCCACGCTGTCCTTGAACTAGACTCCAGTTCGCCCTTTTGTGGAAACTTGCTCATTATGATGCTAATTTAAAGATCAGTTCCTCCCTGTGGTGGGTTGGGGGGAATAGGTGAGGCTGCTCAGGTGGAATCAACCCTGTAGCTAAATCTTCTGGCAAAGTCCAGGACAAGGCATCAAGAATGGTCAAGGCAGACATGGAGTCAGGGCTTGTGGAGACTAGAGTGCAGAGGGGGGCTCAGAGGTGGGGCTGCCCGCTCCCTAGGTCTGTGCTCTGGCCTCACAGGACACACACTCCTCTGCTTCTCTCAGGATCCAAGGAGTCCCAGTATTGATCCAAGGAGTCCCAGTATTCCTTTGGGCAGAATGTTCTTGCCAGGCCCACTGGATATGGAGCAGGTGCTCAGGCTGATTCAATCAGCTAAAAGCAGGGAGGTGGGGACACACAGTTTCTGAATATGATCTTCTGGGCCTTCAGTGGACAGCCTGGCATTCTCAGGGCAAGCCCCAAGGCACCCTCCCAGAAGCCCAGCTGCTGGGAACACAGGGCTCTCCCAGCCCTCTTCATCTTGCCCATGCTCTTCCCCTCCCTGGGGACGTTCAGTCTTCAAGCTCAGGTACAGCTACCTCTCCATCCTTCCCATTCCCAGGAAACCTCCCCTTAACTCCTCTAGCTAGAGTGAACCCCTCATCCTAGGCCATTGCTGCTAGTCACTTACAACTCTTTCTTGACACTGACTCTTTCTTTTATTATTGCAAGTTGTTACCTGTCTGTCTCCTCCACTGGGTGTAAAGCCCATGGAAACAGAGACTGCTTTATCCATTTTTGTATACAGCCCAACACAGAGCCCTGCAGATACTAAGCTTTCAGAACAACATTTTGTTGGACAAATAAGTGAATAAATGATCTGAATAAATCAGCACAACAGATGATCCCAAAATTAATTCTTTTTTCCCTTAGATGAATCTTACAATTTTTTTTAAACATTAAAAACAAATTCCAAAACCCTGAGGGTTCAAAGACCACTGCCTCCCCCACTCACCCTCCACCAATTTCTCCTTTGTCAGATTGAGAGTCCTGCCTTCCATTCCGGTGGGCACCTGGTGGTGGGGGCAGCATGGGCCACCCAGGAACCCATGTGGCCAGGGCTCTGCATGGAGGTCCTGCCAGGGTAGCCCAGGATGTGGCTGGATGGCTGCTGTGGCCTGGGTGGGGTGGGAGGTGTGGACAGCTCCAGCGTGTTCTCCCTCACGTCCTTGAAGTTGCCCTGTGCTCTGACTCAGCTCCAGCATCTCAATTTGTGGACTAATGCCCCGGTCCTGAACAGAGAGCCGATTCAGCCCAGCAGGGCTTCTGGAGGGCTCCCAGGAGGGGGAGGCAGGAATGTTGGGATGACAGCCAGTTCACTCCAGCTGCAGCCCAGGGTATGTTCTTCTCCGGCCCGCACCCCTCATTCTGCCAGAGCCCTCCCTGGTGCCCAGGCCTGTGGGCAGATGGGAGACTGGAAAATACCCTGAGAGTGCAGCAGCTCGTGTCCCACAGCAACCCTGTCCTGCCTCTCTCCTCCTACATCTAAGTTTGGGTGTGTGCATGAGTGTGTACATGAGTGTGTGCTTGTGTTCAGGGAGCTATATCTCTGGCAGCAGATGCAGCTGAAGCCTCCATGTGGGGTCCCTGCAACCCCTCAGGACTGACACAGACAGAGCTGCAGAGGGAGTCCAGCCCCTGTGGTTGAGCTCAAAGGCAGACTTAAAATTATTTTTTCTGCATCACCGACATAATTATGTCAAAACTTGCTATTATTTGGTAAATTAACATCCATTCAAATGTACATATCAATTTGATAATTTTTCGCAATTCGTGTGCAGCTATTATCCAGGTTATAGAATGGTTCCATCTCCCCAGAAGATTTCTTCATTTTCCCTTCCTCTCAACCCCCTCCCCTTTCAACCACTAATTTATACCACCATAGATTAGCACTGAGGTTTAATTTTTAAAAAATCTTCATCAGCAGAAGCACCACAGACTCGGTGCCATTTGAGCACAGAGACCACTATGGAGCACCCAGTCCTCCTGAAGTGGAGGGGTCCTGACCTCCTCCTGCTCTCCTTCCAGGCATCCCCACAGGGGTCACATGACAGGATGGCAGCATCGGTAAACAGTCCAGGGAGAGAACCAAGAACTTGGAGTTAGAGTCTGGGTGAAGGTCCTGGGTTGGCCTGTGGGATTAGAGCAAGGCACTAGATTCACCCAGGGCCCAGGTCCTTTCCCTGGGGAGATCGTGGTCAACCCCCAGGCTGCTGGGAAGACTAAAGCAGACTTTGCAGCTAACTTCAATCCTTTGTAGATGGAGGCAGGGCATCCCTCACCTGACTAATGAACACAAAAAGCTGGGACACTGAGCTCTCTTTGAGTGCCCTCACTAGGCTACCAACTTTCTTTAACCTTCATGTAAGGGAGGAGGGACTATTGCTTATCCCCATTGTACCAAGGAGAAAACTGGGGCTCAAAGGAGTTAAAAGACTTGCCCTAGGTCAAACAGCAGGCAATGTAGTTAGTGTTTAACCCCAGGGAGTTACTCTAGGCTCACACTTCTCACACTTCTTTTCGTTTTGTTTTTTTAAATAGGGTCCCATTCTGTTGCCCAGGCTGGAGTGCAGTGGCCCAGTCATAGCTCACTGTAGCTTTCAATTCCTGCGCTCAAGCAATCCTCCTGGCTCAGTCTCCGGAGTAGTTGGGACTACAGGTGCACGCCACTATACCCAACTAATTTTTTAAATTTTTTTCTACAGACAGGGTCTCATTAGGTTGCCCAGGCTAATCTTAAACTCCTGGCCTCAAACAATCCTCCTCCGTCAGCCTCCGAAGGCACTGAAATTATAGGCATGAGTCACCATGCCCAGGCTAGACTCATACTTCTGACCATTGCACCATTCACCCTCCCGGATGAATATATTCATTGATCAAAATGAACTATAGCTAACAGCAGTTTGTCAACAAGGATCTGCTATGCAAATGCTACTTGTAACTTTCTGTCAACAGGTTTTGAGAGGCAGAGAAGTGGATGACACTCACAAGCTTCACCCCTTCAGGTGGTCTGTCCTAATAAATTTCAGAATCATTGCTGCTGCCTCTTCTTGGACCCACAGAGTATTGCATTTCAGTTTTGGAGCCAGAAACTCCTTCATATCTAACTTCAGTCTCACTTACAATGCTATAGCCAAGATCAGGCTCACCACTGGCCTTATGCAAACTGTGAGGTACATGGGTGCTAATCAGCCTTCTGCCCTGCAGGGCACCCCAAAGTGCCTAAGGGGGTGGGTTTCCCCAGTGCCCTTCTCAGTCCCCCTGTAGGCCCCAGGACTTAAAATGAAAGAGTAGAAAGATGGGAAGGGAGACTGCAGAGAGCATGTCTGAGCTGCCTCATCTGCTTTTCTCAGCTCCTGCAGGGGGCCGTGTCTGGTTCCTGTCTCCTGGGAATGCTCCACTCACCACAGACTTAGCTCCCATGTCCTTGTGGCATCTCTATAAGGCTTAGGGAGGAGAGGGTGTAGGGAGAATGGAGAGCAGGTTTAGCAGAGTTGGCTGGGAGAAATGCCTGGCCTTTGAGAGAGAGGGCCTACTGGCTTATCACTTGACCTTGGTTGGGCCGAGGTCTATCTTCCTTCCCTGCCAATGGAGATAATGTTTCCTGCCTCGTAGTGTGAGCTCCTCTGAATATAAAGGCTCAAATGATACCCAAATTGGGGAAGGACTTGGCAAAACAGAAGCTGAAATTCAGCCCAGGGGATTTCTGGAGGAACACCATGGCACAGAGGAGGGCTCTGGGTCACCTAAGGAAGCTCATGGCCAAGGGCCTGGCTTGCTGCTGATCACTGGTCTAGTCTTCTCATAGACACCTATTGTGACAAAGCCTGAGGAAGAAGGACAAACAACCCACCCCAACCCAAACCCAAGGCCAGCACTATGCCATTTGTGCACCAGCCAGTGGGTCTCTGTGTCTGCACACAAGTCTGTGCTATCTGGTGCCCATGGAGGTCTCTCTGCGGTCACAGGGAGGCTCTGCTCCCCCATACAGCTCTCTGGGCATCTCCGTGTGTCTGCTGCGTGCATGTGTGTCCCGCCACACAGGCTTGTATGTGTCTGCATCTGTGTCCATATCTTGGAGCATCTGTTTTTTATGAACCAGGATTTATTGTGCCTGTTAAATGGAAACAGGGCGCCTTAGTCTCTAAGCATCTGGAGGCACCACGACTGTGTGTGGAGTGTGGGCGCGGTGAACTTAAGGGCTTCAAAACCATTCCTCAAAGCAAACGTCTTAGCCTGTGCTCAAGGGCCTCTAGCACAATCGTTTACTCTCACCGGGCACAGACAGGAGAGACTGCCACTGCCTGGCTGTGTGACTTTTGGGCTTGTCACTTTCCATCTGTGCCTCAGTGTCTCAAATATAAAGTGAGCTGTGAGAAGTATCAGTCATGATGTGTCCATGAGGGGTGTTTCTTGCAGCCTCCTGGACTTTGAAACAGTTTTCATTTTATAATATGAAGGGTTATGGAGCTAGAACTGGTGACTGGCTGCACAATATTATGAATATATTTAATACCATGTAAGTATACACTTAAAATCGTTAATATGGTAAATTTTGTTATGTGTATTTTACCAAAAGTTTGGGAAACGAAGGGCTTATGGCCATGAATTTGTCCTGTGTTATGCACCATGAAAGAAGCAGGGGCTGGCCTTTGTAATCTTGAGAGACAAGGTTTGTCTTGGTCACAAGATGGCTCTGGGGAGACAAGATTGCACCTTGGCACAGTCTAGGGAGAATTGCAAGGGCCAGATGTCAAGGACTGCAGCAACTTCTAAAAGGGGGTGCCAGTAAAGGGTGGGGAAACCAGGAGATTGGTGTAAAGGCTGGCACTTCAGTGGAACTATAGACTTTGTTAAAATATCCAATAGTGTTTCGTATGGATGATTTTTTTTTTGCCTATCCTTTGAAATTTTTGTTTGTTTGTTTGTTTGTTTGTTTTGGTAGAGGTGGGATCTTGCTCTGTTTCCCAGGCTGGAGTGCAGTGGCCTGATCATAGCTCACTGTAACCTCAGCCTCCTGGGTAGCTAGGTCTACAGGCACATGCCACCATGCCAGCTGTCTTCTTCTTGGTAAGGATAGGGATCTAGCTATATTGCCCAGGCTGGTCTTGAACTCCTGGTCTCAAGCTATCTTTCTGCCTTGGCCTCTCAAAGAGCTGGGATTAAAGATGTGAACCATTACACTTGTTCTGAATTTTTTTATGTTAGAGTATGTTATCAATTGCTTCCCAAAAAATTATGCCAAAATACAGTGGCTTAAAACAACAAGAATTTATTATTTCACAGTTCCTGTGAGTTGGGAATTCTGGAATGGCTTGTCTGGGTCATTCTGGCTCAGGATCGCTCATAAGGTTGCAATCAAGATGTGGGCAGGGGCTATACTGTAATCTGAAGGCTTGACGGGGCTGGAGCACTTAGTTCTAAGTTCGCGCCCTTAGCTGTTGGCAGGAGGACTCAGTTCTGCATTGGTTGTTAGCCTGAGGCCACAGTTCCTTGCCACATGGGCTGCTTGAGTGTTCTCACAACATGGTAGTTGGCTTCCCTCCGTGTGAGTGATCCAAGAATGACAAAGCAAGGAGGATACTGCACTGCCATTTATGACCTTGTCTCTGAAGTCCCACTATCATTTCCTGTTTCCTGTCCTTAGCATCTGTCACCAAGCACAATCCACACTCAAGGAGAGGGGAAGTAGACTGCACCTATGCAAGGGAGGAGCGTCACAGCATTTGTGAACATAGTTTAAAATCATCATGATTATGGATCTTTTTTTCCTTTTAACAGAGAGAATTTCAAACACAAAGAAGTGTAAAGAATAGCGTAAGGAACTTCTGTATACCTATCATCCAGTTATCAGTTATGAATGCGGGCCGAGATTAATCAGGTTTAGGGAGGTATATCTACTCTACATAAACTGCAGATAATTACATGCACAACCCACTACATTTTGACATGTTTACACCTATGGAATCACCACCACTCTCCAGATAATGAGCATATCCATTGCCACCAAAAGTTTCCCTGTACCACTTTGTAATCTGTTCCTTCCCTCCCACCTCACTTCCATCCAAGGGCAACACTGATGTGCTTTCTCTCATTACAGAATAGTTTGTGTTCTCTAGACTATTATATAAATAAAATCATACAGGAAGGTACTCTTTTTTGTTACATTCTTTTACTCAATTATTTTGGGGTTCATCTGTGTTGCATCTATCGATAGTTCATTCCCTTTGGTTGCTGAATAGTATCCCGGTGTAGGTCTATATTATTACTTGTTTATCCCTTCATCTGTTGATGGACATTTACATCATTTCTAGTTTTTGGCTATTACAAGTAAAGCTGCTATGAACACTTGTAAACAAGTTTTTCTGTATATATATATAGAATTTTATTTCTCGTTCAGCAGTGGAATGACTGGTTCATATAGTAGGTTGTACTTAATTTAAAAAGTGTTTGTACCATTTTATATTCTCACCAGCAATATATGAGAGTTAGTCAATCCATCTCCTCACTAACACTTGATATATCAGTCTTTTTAATTTTAGACATGCTAAAATTAGTAGTGGCATTTCATTGCAGCTTTAATTTACATTTCACTAATAACTAGTGAAATTTAACTTCTTTTTATACATTTATTTGCCATTCATATATTGTCACTGGCAAAACGTCCGTTGACATTTTTTAATTGAATGGTTTGTTTATTTTGTACCTGGCGGGTTTTTTTTTTTTTTGAGGTGGCACCCAAAATCATTTCATAAATCGCTTATTGAGATCTGATTGATATATAAAAAGCTGTAGATATTTAATGTATACAATGTACTGAGTTTGGAGGTAAGTATATGCTCAGAAACCATCACCATAATATATGGCATAAATATATTTATCACCTCCAAAAGTTTCCTACCATTGTCTATGCTTATTACTTTTATTATTACTATTACTATGATTCTTAAAGAGTTTTAAGAGTTCTTCATATATTCTAGATGTAAGTCCTATCTCAGACTCAAGAGATAGGACTTATCTTATAAGTCCAGACTTATCTGGACTCAAGTCTCCTGTGACTTGTCTTTTCATACTCTTAAATGTCTTTTAAAGAGAAGTTCTTAATAAAACACTAATATAGTCCAGTTAAGGGATAGAGGAAAGCGGGGTGGGGTGAAGGGGGAGGACGTTTGGCGAAAGGAGGGAGGGCATGAGGCAGGATCTCACCTAATGTGCACATCGTGAGGGTATATAACATGCCACCTGGGTGAAGGGCTCTTCTACAAATGGAACTTTACCCTGGAAGCGAGAACAATGTAACCTAAAAATTGTACCCTCATGTTAATTTGAAAAAATTAAAAAAAAAATACTCAAGAAAATAATAAAGAGAGGTTCTTAATTTTGATGAAGTCTGATTACCTTAATTTTGTTGAAGTCCAATTTATCTTTACTCTTTTTAAAAAAAAATATGTTTTTAATGTTATCACTAAGAATTCTTTGCCTGCCTCAGCGCCTATAGCACAGTGGTTACAGTGCCAGCCACATACACAAAGGCTGGCAGGTTCGAACCCAGCCTGGGCCAGCTAAACAACAATGACAACTGCAATAAAAAATAGCTGGGCATTGTGGTGGGCGCTTAAAGTCCCAGCTACTTGGGAGGCTGAGGCAAGAGAATTGCTTAAGCTCAAGAGTTTGAGCTTGCTGTGAGTTGTGATGCCACAGCACTCTACCAAGGGTGACATAGTGAGACTATTTAAAAAAAAAAAAAAAACAAGAATTCTTTGCCAAACCCTAGGTCACAAAGATTTCCTCCTATGTTTTCTTCTAGAACTTTTATAATTTCAGATTTTACATTGAGGTCCATGATCCAGTTTGAGTTAAATTTTGTATATGGTTCAAAATGTAAGTCAAATTTTTTTCTTTTTGTTTCTGGTATACATATATCCAATTTACTGGCATCATTTGTCGAAAAGGCTATTCTTTCTGCACCTTTGTCGAAAATTACTCATCCATATATCTGCAGATCTATTTCTGGACTTTCTATCATTTTCCATTGATTTGCCTATTTTTAAATGAAACACACTATACTAATTACTATAGTTTTATAATATTTTTTCCTGCTCTTAAAAATTGACATATAATCCTCCTATCAAATATTTATCTTTTAAGTATAAAATTCAGTGGAGCTTATATATTGACAAAGTTGTGCAATCAATTCCAGAACATCTCCATCGCTCCAAAAAGAAACCCCTCCCCTCAGTCCTTGGCAGCCACTGATCTGCTCTGTCTCTGTAAAGTACATCCACTGATATGGTCACTCCTCAGAGCTAACTTTCCCTGCCTTCCCATTGTCACCTTAAGTGACAATAATTATCCTAAATCCTACATTCTTCATTCCCTTGTGCTCCTTTGTAGTGGTCTTGTTGTATCTATATAATTTCTTTTTATTTATTTTATTTATTTTTTTTCTATGTAATTTCTAAAAAAAATTTTGGTGGGACCACCCCTATGGTACATCTTACAAGGGTACACGTGAAACTTACTAAATGTAGAATATAAATGTTTTAACACAATAACTAAGAAAAAGCCAGAAAGGCTATGTTAACCAGTGTGATGAAAATATTTCAAATTATATGTAAAACCAGCAATGGTACCCCATGATTGCATTAATGTACACAGCTATGATTTAATAAAAAAATTTTTTTTTTTTTTTTTACTTTTACCTATTTGTAACCTTGTAAAAATGATGTGCTGCACAGAATTTGGCAGCACTTAGTTTTTTCACTCCGTGTTATACTGCTGAGGTTTATTCATCTTGTCTGTGGCTCATTTATTTTAAGCTTTATGTGAGGATAAGCTATAGTATAACCCTCCACTCTTGAGCCCAGGGCTCCTGCACTGCTCTGATTTTATTTCTGAGGTGTGGGGTAGCACCTGGTTGGCCCAGGGAGAAGCAAATCAGAATGCCAACATTTCCCGTCCCATTTTTTCTGAGTCAGTTACTACTTCCCATACCCCAAATTGAAACAGCTGCTATCATGCCACGAGGTCCTCACAGTTCCTCCTGGGTGGATCTAGCCAGCAGCTGTGCTCCTGAAAGATGCAAATCTTACTTCGTTAGCCACCTGGCTAAGTAGCCTGTGGTGTTTCCCACTGGGCGACTGGGTTCTTGCCCACTCACTTAAGAGAAAGGAGGATTTCTTACAGCCTATTCCAGGTTCATCTCTGTTGCATCTTCCCAGCTCTTCAAGGAAAAATGCTAACCTGAATGCTTAGCACCAAGAACTGCTGATCTGGTCCCACAGAGCGGAGCATTAATGGATCACATGTATCCAGATGATGTTCTTCTCCATCCACCTGATGGGTAAGTCGACTCAGTAAATTGAGCCAAATAGTACTCTGTAGACCTGGTTGTATTACTCACTTCTTCCCTAGATTTCGCCCATGCAGAAGTTGGTGATCTGGATCTAGGGGGAAATGTTAAATAAGATGTCTGACTCAGCTTAGTGTGTAAGTCCCATGCTTCAGCTACGTTTGCCCGAGGCTTGTACTTGTGCAGCTATTAAGGGCAATTTTGGTTCCTACTTTGTTCCTGTTCTTTTCAGTGGGAACTTTCTAGAGCTAAGAGGAAGAGAGAAGAAACGATCAGTAGGACAGGAGTCTGACTTTCCAGAATCTCTTACCATACACAATCAAGTGCCAGCCACACCTCTTCCTTGTGATGGAAAAGGCTTTCCAGCCCCTCTGTGACAGGGCTCCTACCATGTCCTTCTGGTATTCTTGCCATTTCACTTCAGCCTGTGCTGTTCCTGACATTCTGGTCCTTCTTATGGGTCCCCAACATTTAGAGTGGTCCCTGGGCACTTGGCATATATGTGTGGAACCAGCAAGTTGGATAGGTATTACCACTCCTATTTCCTGGATATAATTCAGAGGGGGTAAGTAATTTCCCCAAAGTCACACAGCTAGTAAGAGTTGGATCTGGACTTGACATTAAGCTGACCTGATTCCTGGCCCCTGCTCCTGTCCATAGGCAAGGCAGAGAGCCGCTTTCCCTGGCATGGCCCCATCAGAATCTGGAGAGGGAAACTTCAGCTGACGGAGATTACATGCTCCAGCACTGACAGTACATCCACTTATCTGCCATCTGTCTTCCTTACTAGCAGAGGTAGTGTGGGCATAGTTCTTATTAAATTAAGCATGAGATGAAATCATTTATTTAAAGCCTTTTACCTGCCCATTTCCCCAGGGCAGTTCTTTATCAAGTGATTTCTCACATTTTCCGATGACTCAGTGCGATGGGTGCCATGCGCAGGGCAGGGGGGTGGAGGGCAGAGACAGAAAGGGCCAGTAAGGCTGCCCAGGAGGGGGTCAGTGTATATGGCCAGGGGATAGAGAGAGTATTTGAAGCCTACAGGGAAGGTCCTTTACCCGCCTCTCAAGATCCCCAGGAGCTACCCAAAATGCTCTTATGAGAAGTTAGGCCCCTCACTCTTAAGCACTGATCTCTCCAGGAGGAAAAGCAGATTCTCTCTGCCTCAGGCAGGTCCTGTGTTCCCACAGGCCTGGGAAATAAGATGGAAAGCCCTGGAAAGGAGACGGGAGGTTGGGAGTAAGAACAGAAGCCAGATTTCATCCAGGGTGGCGTGTCCAGGGGGGTGGGCCCCAGAGGGGAGAAGACCTCCCTCTGGGGGAGTCAGGGCTGGAGCGAGTGCAGGGCCCAAGGAACTGAATGAAACATGGCCAAGGCCTCGTCACCAGAGGTCTGCTTGCTGTCTTCGGATCTCATCTTGAAGTTCCCCATGTCAGAGGTGTCCTCTCCTACTGCTCCACAAGACACTGCCCCTCCTCTCTCTTCTTTTAAGATGCTGTGTTCTTCCATACGTGTAGCACCACCTGACTTTTTAAATTTTTTTTCTTAGTGAGAATATTACTGTATTTTTCTATGGGTCATTTTTCTATAGCTGCAACATTTACTCTTCAAAATTAAAAGAACAAACATTTCTGAAGTGGGGAATTGTATCACTTAGCCCTTTCTCCTCTCCCAATTCAAAGGGCTTCTCTTAATGGTCTCTTTCCCTGGATCTGCAGTTAAGCTCAACACATTCAAGCCCCAGCACATCCTCTTTGTGGTTTTAGCCTTCTTCTGGAAAACTGGCTTTGTCTGCCTTTCTCTGTTTCCCATCATATCACCTCTTCCCTGGGCACACAGGGAATCTTTTGCCCTTCTTATGCTGGGTCACTTTGTGAAGCTGATGCTTGCCACACTTGTTCCAGAAAGTTCTGTGGGTTCCAGGTGCATTGACACCTTTGATGGGAAATTTGGCATCTGCCCTCTGCTCGAGCCTCCCTTCTAATGTGTGTGCATTTTCTATCTTCCTCCCCTAGGATGCAGGTGCCGTGAGCACAGGGACTTAGTGCATCTTGCTTAATGCTGTATCTTTGATGCCTACAAAGAGCCTGGGGCCTAGCAGGTATTTAACATTTTTTGATTTAATGAATTAAAAATCAGAGTAAATTAGAGTCCTTCTGGAGAGTCTGCCCTAGAAAGGCTCAGAAAGTGAGCGTCAGTAGGAGCAGGGCAGCCAGAGGACAAGAGTGACCCCATCGTCATTGTAATGATGGAGTCAGACAGAAGGAACTCCAGTATCTTGAAGGATAAGGGGAGGACCAAATACCAGTGTAGCTCCAGCTGTGTTGTTCCTAAACAATAATATATTTTCCAGCTGGTGATTCAGCCTCCCTGAGATCTCACTGTGTAGGGCATTTGAGGTTGTTTCCTGTCCTTTGCTTCTCTGTACCCTTTCAGAAAACCCTCATTAGCTGAGTTAACCCTCATGTCTCCTTTATTTTCAACAGAAGGACCCAATTCATACAGAGAGGTAAAGTACCATCCTCATGCTCAGGTCTAAATATTTAGTATTAGTTTAATACTTTTTACCAGTTTTTTTTTCTTAGTTTCTTCTTAACTAACTTCTTCCAGGTTTCAGGGAATTGAAAACAATGGATGATAATGTTGTCACAAAAATTTTGGTGTTATAAATAACATCTTTCCAAATAGAATCTTTGTGGGCATCTCTGATCATTTCCTTTGACTCTCTTTCTAGCAGTAGAATTATTGGGTCTAAGGCTATGAATCCTGATTATGTCCAACTATAAAGTAGGATTTTCTTTCTTATAGTAAATTGCTCCTCAGGAAAAAGGAAATCCTTTATTGTCAAGTGCTTATAAATACTTTTATCAGTAGCAATTTTAAAATTATAGTTGGCCCTTGAATAATACAGGGGTTAGGGGTATCTCGTGTACTCAAAAATCATTGTGTAAGTCTTAACTCTCCCCCAATTTAACTCCTGATAGACAGCCATGACTGGCTGGAAGCCTTACTGATGACATAGTCAATTAACACATATTTCGTATGCTATATGTATTATATACTATATTCTTACAGTAAGCTAGAGAAAAGTAAATGTTATTGAGAAAATCATAAGGAAGAAAAAATGTATTTACTATTCACTAAGTGGAAGTGGATCATCATGAAGGCCTCATCCTTGTGGTCGTCTTCACATTGAGTAGGCAGAAGAGGAAGAGGAAGGTTGGTCTCGCTGTTTCAGGGTGGAAGAAAATCTGCACATAATGTATGTAAGTGGATCTGCACAGTTCAAACCCATGTTGTTCAAGGGTACTTTAACAGCAAAGAACTTTTGGAAGAAGATCCATAAATCCAGTGCTTCTCAACCCTAGAGAGAATCTTAGGGGTGGGCTAAGAAATACTGATAATTGGGTCCCTCATGAGAGCAATGATATCGGAACCTCTGGGGATGGTGCTAGGCATTGTTGTTTTTTTAAACACACGCGCACACACACACACACACACGCTTCCTAGCCGTTGCCAGCTAGGGCAGAGAGTCCCAGGCTCTGAAATGACCTCAATTCTTGCTAATTTTGTATATTTATAAAAGTGACTTCTCAGAGTCAATGTCCAAGGAGCTAAAGAAATTAAAGTCTCATTTTGTCATTATTCTTGGGGGTGTGATTTCCTTCTCTTCTTATCAACCCATTCTCAGGAAGCCGCCAAGCTCAGCCAACGGAGGTGCTAATGACTGATAACACTTCATGTGTGTGTTAGCTTCTTAGCAGGACGTCCCTAGCTAAGAAGGGGACGGCCCTCCCCCCTGGTATGTTCCTGAACATGAGGAGCGTCCTCATCCCCCCTCTACCCTGTCCTATGGGTGACCAGCTGCTTCCTGTAATGCCTGTCCAGATTCCTGAAAGAAGCTTCAGGGCTTCCAGCCATAAAAATAGAGTTCCTAGGCCATAACCAGCTCTGAGCCTGTAAGAGGGGCAGTGTCCCTTTAATTTGTTGCTGGAATTGGGCAGCATCTAAGATCAGGACCTTTGAAATATTTATCTGCTTGTTATTTATCTGGGCAGGGTGCAGGGGAGAGGAGAGGTCCTGGGAACTATACCCAGAGCCAGAGAGAGTACAAGGAAAACTTCACTCAATTTGTTTTAATAACTTTTACTGTACTCTTTTTTTATTATAAAAGTAACAAATGCTTACTAGAGAAAACTTGAAATATACAAGGAAGTGTAGAGAAGGAAACAAATCATCCGTAATCCCACAACCCAGAGATATGCAATGTTAAAGGTTTGGACTGTTTCCACCAAGAGCTCTTTTTTAAGCACACACATGCACGTATATAACTACATATAGTGTTAAATCCTCTGTTTTTTTTTCTTGAACGTTTTATCATGAGCACATTCCTATGTCATTAAGAGTTTTTTTTTTAAACATAATTTGGAATGGCTCCACAGTGTTCCTTCATCTGCTGTCTTAAAATTTATTTGACTAGTTTCCTATTTGTTGGGTATTTAGGTTATTTCCGAGTTTTCATTTTTATGAATTTTAAGAGTAATGGAAGTGGCATCCATCCACAAATCTGTTTCTATTTCTGATTAAATGCTGGTTTAATCTTTGGCTGAAAAGTCAACATGATATCGAGAAAAATCACACTTTTTATTTTAGCTTATTGATTGTTTTTTCAGTTGAGGCAAAATTTGTCCCGCGTAAAATTCACCTTTTAAATTATTTTAAAGTGTACGTTGTAAAGTTTTTAGCATATTCATAGTGTTGTACAACCATCATCACCATCTAATTCTAGAACATTTTCATCACTCTAAGAAAGAAACCTGTGCTTGTCAAGAGGTCATGCCCCACGGCCCTCCCCCCTGGCACCTGTAGCCACTAATCTGTTTCTGCCTCTATGGATTAAAGCACATTCTTCTTGTAGTCAGGAATGCCAGGATTCAAATCCTGATTCACCTAATAACCGTGCTGTAGGAAGTTAGGCTTCTTCAGCCTCATAGCCCTTGTGTGTAAAAACTGAGCTTTTGGCAACTTAAATGAGATACGATATGGGAAAATTCACTGTACATAGTCCAGGCTTGATAGTTTAAAAAATTAAAACATTATGGCTAAAATGAACTTTTGGAAACAATATAATATGATCTAGTCTACAAATGAGGAAACTGAGACCCCCCAAAGTAAGTGTGGTCCTGCCAGCCTAGCTATAATGGAGCTTATACCCACATGCATGCACAAAGTATGCTATTAAAATCAAGTGTGCTCACTCTGTATAGCTACAGTCCAACGTAGCTGCACTTGAGCTTATACCTATGCTAGTTTGTACATACATTGTGGACTGATTGCCTTTTGTAAAAACACATCTCACTCCCGATGTTTATGGACAGCCCAGACCCAGGGGCCCCAGCCTGTGGAGGCAGTAGGTGCGGCTGGGAACCCAGGCAGCTGGTTACTATTGTACCATCGTCTCTTTTTGTGTTCCCCAAACACCTGCAAAGGCGCTAACTGAACCAGAAGTGACAGTCTCAAAATACTACTCCACAGATTACTCACTATTCAAAAGGGAGAAGGGTTACTTTACAAAGAAGAAAGTCAATGGAAACTACCTTACTAGTGTGGTAAAGTCAAACTTGACATCACCAATAACACGACATACTGACATCATTTTCCTCCCAATGTGATCCACGGAGGAGGACACACCATTACCTGTATAGGATTCCTGTCAAAAGGTCTGACCTTCTATCACAAGGGTCTGTGATCAGATAAATCCAGATTCAGTCTTCAGAGAACTGTCAGTGTAAGGAGAGAAAGAGAAGGCGAGGGGACTGCTAAAGATTAAAGGACACTAGAGCGTCCTGACAGCTAAGGACAACGTGAGATTTTCAGATAGATAGCAGATTAGAAAAGGAAAAAGTATATGACAGTTAGAGAAGTTTGAATATGGACTGGGTTAATATTGCATAATGGTTAGTTTCTTAAACGTGACAATTGTATTGTGGCTATGTAGGAATGTGTCCTTGTTATTTGGAGACACATGCTGAAGTATTTAGGAGTGAAGGATCATGATGTTTATGACTTACTCTCAAGTCATTTAGCCAAAAAGCAGGTGTATGTACAGAAAGAGAAAAAAAGCAGTATTAAAACAAGTGTTCAAATGTACAAAATGCTAATAAGAGTGTAGGGGAAAGGGATATGGATATTCATCTGACTCATCTTTCAATTTTCCTGGACAAAGTTCAGGGAAAATCAAGTCTAGTTTATAGATATGTATTATTTCAGCTTTACAGTGTTTAAAATATAGGGAGATTTCTCTTTAAAAATCTTAATTTCTAGCTGGGTACAGTGGCTCACGCCTATAGTCCTAATATTTAGGGTGGCCAAGGTAGGAGTATTGCTTAAGGCCACAAGTTTTGAGACTAGCCTGGGCATCCTAGTGAGACCCCATCTCTACCAAAAAAGTAAGAAAAATTATCTGAGTATGGTGGTGCATGCCCATAGTGTTAGTTACTGGGGAAGTGAGGTAGAAGGATTGCTTGAGGCCTGGAGTTCAAGGCTGCAGTGAGTTATGATCATACCACTGCACACTAGCCTGGGCAAAAAAGACTCTCTCTAAATAATAAAAAGTTAAAAAAAAAATTAAAACATCTCATTTCCAACTACTTTTACAAAATTATTAGATCTGGCCACACCAAGCCCAGGGTGCTGCTGGTGGTTTCTTTCTGCTTTCAAATAAATGTCCCCCACCTCCCTCCAGGAATGCATGCCTAGGCTCTTACACTCACTACTATAGGAAAAGAATTGGCCAGGAAAGCCTTGATCAAGGAGAATTTTCACATCAAGTTCTATGTGGAGAGGGGTCTGAACCAAAAGCCTCAGAAATCAACAGAGCAGGTTGGGTGGCCAAAGAAAGCAGCGTCACCTAACAGGATGAACACATTTCTCCTTCCATACAGAGGCTTGTTGGGATGCGAACTGAGCCTCCTCCTTCACACAGAGGACTCTCACCAGATGAGGGGCTTCCTGAGGGCAGAGACTGTAGATTTCTGCTTTTATATTATTTCCAAAGAAAGGTATTAGTGAGGACACAGATAATGACAGCAGGCACTCAAGTTAACATTTTCGGAAAATAAAAACTACTCCTAAAAAAATATTTCACTCGGGCTATTAGTGGCCAACCTGTCACAGTGTTGCTGATCATCTTGGCCAACCAATCACAGATCAAATCAAGCTGGGGCAAGAACAACACCTAATGTCCAAAAGATTATGACGCTTAATCACCTAGGATGAATCTAATTAGGAGACACTTACATGTGGCTCACATGACGTCATCATTATAGGATAATGTCCTTGTCTTTGACAGAGGAGAAGAAAATTCCAATTCTGGTCTCAGCTGCACCACCAACTCCCTCGGCAAGGTTGGGTAAGACATTTAACCTATCTGAGTCCACAGGCTTCATCGGTCAATTAGAGATAATTGTCCTTGCCATGCCTGTTTAACAAGAATGTTGTGATGAGAAAATAAGATGATATGTAGGAAGGTTTTGAAAAATATTAGTAAGCACTAAAATGATATTAATTTACTATTTGGGGACTGTCCTGTTATTTTTTTTTCCCTAGAGACATCTTCTGTTCTTCAAGATCATCTAGTCTATTTGTTTTTTGTTTTTTCCCAATTATCTCTCTTTACTTCAAGCTTTCCTTTTCCCCATCCTGGAATTCTTAAAACAGTAGAGCAGACGTTCTCAAACTGCGGCCCGGGGGCCACATGAAGTGGTGTGAATTGTATTTGTTCCCGTTTTGTTTTTTACTTCAAAATAAGATATGTGCAGTGTGCATAGGAATTTGTTAACTATAGTCTGGCCCTCCAACGGTCTGAGGGACAGTGAATTGGCCCCCTGTTTAAAAAGTTTGAGGACGCCTGCTGTAGAGCATGGCTTTTCTTGAAGACTCCAGCCTCAAAAGACACATAGCTGAGGCCTACAGCACTTCCACAGAAGCAAGGATGGCCCGTCCCTGTCTCCTTCACCCTGGGCAGAAAATCAAAAAGCTCTGCCCTGGAACTGGCCTCAAGGAGGAGCTCAGTTTGTGTTTGCTGAACAGATGAGTGAGTGACTCAGGGGCTGTGGGTGTATCCCTGGTTGAGGAGGGGTCCACTGAAGAAGGGAGGAGGCATCACAGGTCCAGCAGCCAAGTTTTGCCCGGTAGGATGGTGCAGGGAGCAGAGAGCAAGGGCCTGGGTTTGGGCTGAGGGAGAGAGTGGGCTTCTGCTCTGCTCTGCTCTGCTGTGAGGAGGAACCCCAGGCTACCCCCAGTGATGTGGGAGCCAGTTGAGCAGTGTAAATAGATTAATAATAGCCTATATACTATAGGCAGGGTTGAGAAACTGCATACCTCACTTGCCCCTTCACAGAAGGGCCTCCAGAGCTACTGTACATGAATTTACTGTGGGAAATTAAGGAAAAACCCTCACTTCATTTTTTTAAATTTTGGCTTAATATGAGGGCACATATGATTAGGTTACATTGTTTACATTTGTAAGATAAAGTCCAAGTTGTAGCTGAGTCCTTCACCCAGATAGTGTGCCTGTTACATGGCAGCTTACCAAACGCCCTCTGCCCTCCCTCCTTACTTGAATTAATTGTGTTTTTCTCTTGTGTGGGCCTATAGTTGTTAATCTACTGGTGTCAAGTTAGTATTGAGTACATGGGATGCTTGCTTTTTCCATTCTTTTTTTTTTTTTTTTTTTTTTAGTAGAGACAGAGTCTCACTGTACCGCCCGAGGGTAGAGTGCCCTGGCGTCACACGGCTCACAGCAACCTCTAGCTCTTGGGCTTAGGCGATTCTCTCGCCTCAGTCTCCCGAGCAGCTGGGACTACAGGCGCCCGCCACAACGCCCGACTATTTTTTTGTTGCAGTTTGGCCGGGGCTGGGCTTGAACCCATCACCCTCGGTATATGGGGCCAGCGCCCTACTCACTGAGCCACAGGCGCCACCCTGCTTTTCCATTCTTGAGATACTTTACTAAGGAAAATGTTCTTCACTTCTATCCAGGCAAATACAAAAGATGTAAAGTCTCTACCTTTTTATGGCTGAATTGTATTCCATCCATGAATTGGATTAGTTAATTAATCCATTCATGGATTGATGGGCACTTGGGTTATTTCTACATCCTGGCTATTGTGAATTGAGTTGCTATAAATATTTGCATACAAATGTCCTTACAATAAAGCAATTTTTTCCTTCTGGATTGATAGCTAATAATGAGATTGCAGGATCAAATGGAAGGTCTACTTTTAGCTCTTTGAGGATTCTCTATACTTCTTTTCAAAGAGGCTGTATCAGTTTGCAGTCCCACCAACAGTGCCTCAGTGTTCCCTTCTCTCCACTCACACACCATCATCTGTGGCTTTGGGACTTTGTGATGTGGGCTATTCTCAGTGGAGTTAGGTGATATCTTGGGGTGGTTTTGATTTACATTTCTCTGATGTTAGGAACTATGAACATTTTTTGATGTGTTTGTTGGTCATTCATTGGTTGTCTCGTGAGAAGGTTCTATTCATGCTTTCCCAAAGATTAATGGGGTTGTTTGCACTTCTCTTGTTGAGAAACTCTCACTATAAAGCCACCCGATTTCATTCTGGGTTTGTTCTACATTTCTTTGGTATGGGAAAGATGCAGACAAGAAGGCGTCCATGTTCTGCTTAGGTATAAAAAACCCAACTAACTGGATTCGGCTTTGAAAACAATAGGAAAAATAAGGTGAAGTGGCCTCCCTGCTCTGTGAGTGGTGAGGTGTATGTGGGAGGTAGGATGCAGTCAGCTTCCAGCGTGTTCCAAAGTGAGACCCACAGGTCCTGCTGATGAATTGCATGTGGATATAAAAGAAAGAATGAAGTCAGTGGTGACTCCAAGGCTTGAGGGCTGGGCAACTAGGAGGGTGGAGTCACCAATAACTAAGGGGAAGACAAGAAGGGCTGGTAGGGCTTGTGGAAGAGAGGGGTCTGGCTTTAGATGTTTTAGATTGAGAAATCTATTAGGCATCCAAGTAGAGATGTCACGTAGACAGCTGGATCTGAGCATGGAACTGTGGGAACTAGTCCAGGCCACAGACATAAATTTGAGAGTCATTGAATTTATATTATTTGCCTGTGGGTAGAGACAGAAGGGCAAAAACCTATGTCTTACTCATCTTTGAGTTCCCACATGATCTAGGAGTAGCTTGCTTACCCATAGTAAACATTCAGTTATATTTCCTGAACAGATGAATGTGTCTGTCCATGAAAATAAAGTCAAGGTTAGTTGAGTGTGATAACAATGGCACCCCCCAACCCCCACACTTGCGCACATGCACACACACACACACACACACAAACATGTATCAATAATGGTGAAAGTACAAGCTCTAGAATGACTTGACCTAGACAAGAGTCCTTGTCCTGTGGCTGATCACTGGGTAAGCCCCAGCAAGTCACTTAACTTCTCCTACCCAGTTTCCTCATCAGTAAAATGACAATAATCTCGATAAATACCTCAAAGGGTATTTGAAGAATAAAGAGGTGGTGAGTGTGAAATGAACAAGCACATTATGGATGGTAATGACCAGTTTTGAGAATGAGGCAAGGACTGGTAAGGACATGCATTCTGCCCCTCCGGCCTATTGCTGTCTCCTTGTCCATCTGAAGGACTTTGAGTCTTATAGGGACCCCAATAGCTGGGATTCAAAATACAGTCTAGCTGGTGTCTGCCTGGCCAGATCTTCCCACTGCTAAAGGGCCAGTTTAACACTATCACCCCCACCCCACAACATCACACAGGTGCTTTCCTGGACCACCTCAGCTCTGGGTGGGCTGAGTTTTCCATCTTCTCACTCCCTATAGCTTTGGCCTCCAAAGAATCGATAGTTACATAACATTGGGGTAAAACTAGAGAAAGCCATGGCATTTACTCATAATTATTTTTGTTTTAAAATATAAAGAAAAGTTGTTCAACAGCATTAGAAATAAGTGATATCAAATTAAAACCACACTGAGATACCACTACTATTCTGTAGTAGAATAGCTGACAAATTATTTTATGAAAGACAAGCACAAGATCCCTAATAATACTACATGCTGGCAAGAATTGGGGTGATCGAAACTCTCATGTATTTCTTGTGGGAATACAAATGGTAAGCCGCTTTGGAAAGAGTCTAATAGTTTCATATAAAGGTAAATATACATTTGCCATGTGATCCAGATCCTAAGTATTTACCATAAAGAAATGAAAACTTAGTTTATGTCAAAACATATGGCTGGGTCCCTATAGCAGCTTTATTTATAACTGCCAAAAACTAAAAACAACCCAGATGTCCCTCAGTCAGTGAATGGACCAAAAATTATGGTACATCTACACAATGGATGGGCTAGTACTCAGCGATGAAAAGGAATAAAGTATTTATTCAAGAACTAAATGGGCAAATCTTAAATATATTTTATTAATGAAATAAGCTGGAGCCAAGAGGCTCTGTATTGTATAAATCCATATGTGTGGCATTCTATAAAAGACAAAACTATAGGAACAGAGAACAGATCAGTGATTGTCAGAGGTTGGGAGATGTTGATGACAAAGAGGCAGCATGAAAGAACTGGGGGGTGATGAAACTATTCTGGGGTTTATACACTTCTCTATGCACTGTTGAAATACATTACAAAGAATGAATTTGCAGTGTATAAATATTTAAAAATCAATTAGGATATGGGATGAATTATAAATAGGACACAAACTATAACAAACGAACTTAACTATATTATAAGTGAATAACATCACCACATTCAAGGAATGGTGAGAAAGGAACTAATCTAAGTAAGGAAGCAGTATTTTGACTGGATATTGTAAGGTTAAAGAAAATCAAACTATGTACAAATAACGTAGTTAGTAAATTTGTTTCTCACGGGAATGTGCACTAGCAATTCTGAAAACAACCAATAAGTAAATGTATTAGAGATAAGGAGAGCCCAGTTTCTTTCTATTAGAAAAATAAGTTACAGATAAAAACGGGGGTGGAGTGGGGGGGTGGCGCCTGTGGCTCAAAGGAGTAGGGTGCTGGCCCCATATGCTGGAAGTGGCTGGTTCAAACCCAGCCCCGGCCAAAAACTGCAAAAAGAACGGGGAAGGCTAGAATGAACTCCATCTTGTTGGTTTGAATTCAGAGGTATCAGGATGAACTCACGTTAGAATATATACAACATGAAATCTACCACTGTAACCTTTTCAATTGTACAATTCAATGACATTATATTCACAATGACAGCATGTCCGTGATGTTGTGCGACCATCACCACCATCCATTTCTAGAACTTTTTCATCATTCCAAACACAAACTCCATAACCATGAAACAGTAACTCATCATCCCCCAACCCTTCCCAGCCCTGGTGATCTCTATCCTACCCCCTGTCTCTGCGACTATGCCTAGTCAGATAAGTGGAATTATACAATATTGGTCATTCTGTGTCTTGCTTATTTCACTTGGACAACTTACTCTCTAGGTTCATCCATTTGTAGCATGTGTCCAAATGTCCTACCTTTGTAAGGCTGAATAATATTCCACTGTACTAGGTACAGTGGAAATTCATATGTTTATGAATATCCTGGCATTTTAGTATATATACAGAGAGATAGCTATAGAAATATAGGGAGGCGTGCATCCAGGTGTCAGCACACACTTAAGTTTCCTGTCTCTGTCTGCTGAGACAGCCTGGAGGCCATGAGCACACCAGCACCCAGATCTTGGTTTACAATACCATTCTCCAAAAAGGGAATCTATGCTCTTTGGGGAAGTGAATGATTCCGAGGCTGGGGTGGGGTAAATGCAAGATGATCCTGAAGCATCTTGTGGTGCCAGAAAGATGGGAGCCAACATGAAGGAGCTCCCAACAGCCAAAACTGGAACAATCTGAGGAATAAAATAAATAGTAACAATATTTAGATTATAACCATATAAATATCTATGATTTTATACTAATGTAGATAAATAATTGATATACTGATACAGATAAATAATTGAAATAATAAGTAAATGGAGGTGAAAGAACATCTCTTCCTTTCAGAGGAATGCTCGCTATTAATGCAAGTGGATGAAAGAAACAGAAAAATCACTGTTAGAATGCTACAGGATACCCATGAAGGCAAGATCCGCAACAAATGTTAAAATTAGTGGGCAAAGTTTTGAGGAGAAAGAAGATATTTGCAAAGTCTCAGAGCATCTTCCCTAGCATATTTATTAATTACAAATTAAAATTATAGCTTGACAGTGGGGAAACCCAGCAGGTATCCTCTTAACCCACTGATCAAAATTAACATCACCAGTAACAAAATATATGGCCCCTCGCTGAGAAGAGCTCTTTGGCTCTGTAAGCATTCTTGCCAACACTGTATAAACCCCAATCTACACTTCAGAAAATCTTACACAAACTCAGACTGAGGGATGTTTCTGACAAATGTTCCAGTCATAAAAAAAAAAAAAAAAAACAAGGAAAAACAGAAACTATCCCAGATTGAGCCAAGAGACGCATGATAGGACAACTAAATGCAACGTGGGATCCTGGCTTAGATCCCAGAACAGAAAAAAGATATTAGTGGGAAAACAAGTAGAAATCCAAATAAAGCCTGTGGTGTGGCTAATCTATTGTACCAACGTTATTATCTTAGTTTTGCTAAATGTCTTATGGTTATGTAAGATACTAACATGAGGATAAACTAAGAGAAGGGTGTATGAAAACTTGCCCTGTTTTTGTAACTTTTCTATGACTTGAAAATTATTTCAAAATTAAAGGTTTTAAAAAGAAGGAATAAAAACTTCACTGTTCTCTGTATGTTTTCCAATATACATAATATAGTAGTAAGGTGGTATAATTTTTTTTTTAAATTTTTAGAGACAGGATCTTGCTCTGTCACCCAGGCTGGAGTACAGTAATGCAATCACAACTCACTGTAGCCTGGAACTCCTGGGCACACGCAGTCCTTTTGCCTCAGCCACCTCACCTCCTGAGTAGCAGGCATTACGGGTACACACCACATGCCTGGCTATTTTATTATTATGTTTTTACTTTTTGTGGAGACAGAGGCTTGCTATGTTGCCCAGGCTGGTCTCAAATTTCTGGCCTTGGCCTCCCAAAGGGCTGAGATTATACAGGCATGAGTCATTATACCCAGCCCCTAATTTATAAATTGATAATTACAAATATATTGATGGTATATGTGCAGAGATATTTAACTGGTGGGAGGTCATGATTAAAAATATTTGGAGACCACTGTCCTTCAGCATGAGCAAAGAGTTTCACAGATACCTAAAAGTAGTCAAGCTCATAGAAACACGAAGTAGAATAGTGGTTCCAAGGGTAATGGGGAGTTACTGTTTGATGGGTATAGAGCTTCACTTTTACAAGATGAAAAGAGTTCTGTGAATAGATGATGGTGATGGTTGCATAACATTATAAATGTCCTTAATTTATTGTACCCTCAATGAATCCCCAACAACAACAACAAAATAAATAAATAAATGTCCTTAATGCCACTCAGTTAGTTGTACACTTAAAATGGTTAAGATGGGAAATTTTATGTTATGTGTATTTTATCACAACTTTAAAAAGCAAAAACAAGGACTGCAGAGTTTTTCATTCAGTCCTGCACTATCTTGCTTCCGCATATTTCTTCAGGTTAGATTTTTCTTCCTAACAAGGCTTCATGTGATATGGGTCTGGAACGCACCTGGGTCTGTGAGGCAGAGCCACAGGGCTGAGTATCCCTATCTATACTTAGTTCATAGATAGGGATCGCCAGGAGATGGAAAAGGGCAGCATGCAGAAAGGAAAGCTTTCCATAATTGTTCCTTTGGGGGGAAACTATTAACAAGTTTCACTGAAGATTATCTGAATCTCCCTAAGACAAGACAAGCCCTCTCTCTCCCTCAGATATTTAAGGTCTGGTTTCCCCATGCCCAGTAGTAACCTGGGAGATGCACGCTTCCCTGCCGTGACTCAGCCTAGATTACAGGTGTTCCTGGGTTCTGTGGGATCCTCCTACAGGGTTTATGCTTAGCCTGTTTGCCTTAATACATGAACCCATCCATATAGGCAAGGTTAGGTCATGTAATAAACAATCCCCAGTCCCGGTGGTTTCAAACATCAGAGGTTTATTTCTCGCTCATTCTACATGTCCACCACAGGCTGGCTGGGAGTTCTTCTCTGTACCATCAGCCCTCTGCATCCAGGATAGTGCTGTGGTGACCACAGGTGCTGGCTGTTGCAGCCTTTGCCTGGAAATGACCCAGGTGTTTCTGCACATATTCTGCCAATGATGGCTAAAGGCGTGTCATATGGCCAACCATGACTAGAAACAAGTAAAAGAATTATAATCCTCCCACTGGGAGAGCATTCTTCATTCTTGGTAAGCAGTCCAGTCCCAGTGACCTCAATACTTCCCTCCCTGCTTGGGGAATAAATTTTGAAGCTAGAGAGAATGGCATCCCCACTCCCAGCCCCGACAGACATACTCTGCCCCACTGGAAGAACCCTCAAGGCCTCTGCCTCCCAGAGGTGAGACCACAAAACCCAATTGGGAAAATTTGTTTTGGGTTTAGAGATTGCAGTGTTGTTCCCCTCACCCTCCCTCGGAGGGAGTCTTTTCTTTTTTATTTTATTTTATTTCATTTTATGTTATTAAATCATAGCTGTGTACATTAATGTGATCATGGGGCACCATACACTAGTTTCATAGACCATTTGACACATTTGAGTCTTTTCATGTCCTCTTCCAGTTGCACCCTCTAGACCGAGTCTGCCTAGATGTCTGCGAGGGTCCCATCCTGTTCCTTCTGGGAGGGGACTCATGGTCATTGGTGAGAAGCACACGAGGGCTGCCCACAGAGACCCCCCTATGACTCACTGGCTTCCCAGAAGCTAATCAGCAAGTGGTGATTAGTGATTCTCCAGCCCATTTCCCCTCTTGCCCTACTGGGAATCAGTAGTTGCAATCCTGGAAGATTAAGAGAATCACTATCCATCATTTGCATTTTTAAAGGCAACAGCACTAGTGATTTTTTTTTCTTTTTAATAAGATCTTTATTTAAAACTGGACGCTTAGCAACAGATAAAAATGCAAGAAGGTGCAGTGAGTGTATCTGTGTGTGTGCGTAATTTCTATGATTTAGCTGGGTTTTACCTTATACTAATTTAACAAATTATTTGCTTTCAATACAAATTCACAGCATTCTTAAAATAGCCAGTTCTCATTGTGCATTTAAAATATCAAATTGTTTCATAAAAACTCTGACCTAACACTCAGCTTTTCGGGAGCATTGTTCCTTGATGAAGCAAAGCTTTACTTTGTTGATGTTTCTCAGCAAATTCCTAAAACTACAGACAATATGGAAATGGAGGGTCTTGGATACAACAATCAGAGTATTTGTGACTCACTCAAAACTCGCTTCCCTTTTGGCTGGGGGAATTCTAGCAGGGAGGAAACAGATTTATTCATTTGTTCAATAAACATTTGTTTGGCTGAGTAGCTTCTAAGTACCAAGCATCCTAGAAGTTTCCAAGGGATAATTAGCACCCATTACTCCCTAATAGGAATTTACAATGTGACTGAATGATTGTGTTTTATTTGCATGACACCCTCCCTGAAGAAGCAGCTTTCTGCCTGAAGACCCAGAGAGGAAACTGAGACCCAGGGAGGATAAGGAAAGATAAGGAAACTGAGACCCAGGGAGGATAAGGAAAGAATAAGGAAACTGGACCCGGGCCCAGCTCACAAAGCCCCCTGGCCGAAACCTCCTTGCCTCTAGCTCCTCACTTACCCCACTGTACAAACCACTCAGCGGATGGAAGCTGCTGGGCTGCTCTGGCCTTACAAACGATCCCTACCCTCTACTTCCCGCACACTTCCCCTTGAAGTTGTCCTCAGCTGACCTGACTCTCTCTACCAACCCTGTGGCCTCCCAGGACTCAGCCCTGCCAAAGAACAGGCTGTGGCCCCAAATGAGACAAATCAGTTCTGCACATGGAGCGTCCAAGCTCAAGTTTCTCCATGTGCTTAAGTTAATCCCTTGTTATTGTTCAACATTAACATCTTATTAAATCAGGGTGGACCTTACCTGGCATGTGAGCACTGGCATAATTGTGCTCTGGGTACAGATGCCAGCACCTTTGTTCTCCTGGGTATAGTGGCAGCAGCAGAAGCCTTGAGAGGTTTGTCAGGCCCTGGGGTATCTCTCAGGAGGTGCTGCGACTGAGAAAGGCTATTGGAAAAGATTGGTCCCTTCTCTAGGGTTAAAAGTATATGTCGCCCCAAAGAGAAGACAGTTCTGATACGGCACAGGCAAATAGGTTGGGAAAAGGTCTCCAAACTTGATCTGCCATCTAATTTCGAGGCCTCTTCTGCAGAACGGTTTTACAACAGGGTTGGGAGGACAACCTGGGCTCTTTTGGAGGCTGATCTGAGACCCCCAAAGCTTTTGCAAGAACACTTGGAGAGCAGATCATCTTAGAAAGGATGAAAGCGCATGTGCACACACACACAAGCAGGGTGCTAATGTCACCTCAAACCCTGCAGGAAGCAGCCACAGACTGGCTGATGATTTGGGACTTGTGTGGAACTATTGTTTCTCACCTTGAGGGATTTATTACTTACTCTAAACATAAACACCCCTGCGGTGACCATCTGCGATTTTAAGAGGTGATCTAACTAGCTTAGTCCCCTGACTCTGGACAGAATGTCGTTGAAGCTATATGGTTTTCAGTGTGCCCGTGCTTGTCTCTCAACAGGCCAATGCTCACCTTCTTCACAAAGTCCCCTTGCAGGGCCATCGCTGCCACCCCTCTCTGTGCTTCTCCCACACCTCAGCTCCAGGCAGCACCACGTGCCTTGACAGTAGCTGAGGATGTAGAAGGCAGGGATCTTGCGTTTCTTGTTGTCTTCCTGGCACAAATGGGGTGTTCAAAATGTTGCCAAATTGAATCGAATTCCTCCCTGCTTGACAGCCTCCCTCAGTGGCTGCTTTCCAACTCCCCCCAGCCAATTCTTAACCAAAAGTCCTTACCCCATATCTCAGCCTTCTTTTCCTTAAAAATAAATTACTAGACATGGGGGTGGCTCTTTCCCACTCTTTGGTTTCCACAAGGAAGGAATTCCAGGCTGCTTACCCAACCTATGACTCCGCCACGACAGGCAGGTGACTGCCCCAATTAACTGGGTCTGGGAGCCGAGTGCCTCACAGATGGCAGCCTGCACTCGGCTCCACTCTGGCCAGGGCAGCAGTGAAGGACCTACCCTGATGGGGGGCTGGTAGTTGTGTGGGGCACTGCTGAGGTTGCCCTTCTCAAGAACCCCATTAGGAAGTCCTTGGTCCTCAGCAGTCCTGTCCAAACGGCAGAGCTGACACATTGTTACCTCTGTCTACTGATTCTGTATTTCAGAACTTGGGTGCCCCAACAAGCCCAGAAAGAGACCAGAGAGGCATTTTTAAGAGCTGTCATGTGACCCACAGGCACAAGGAAAGCTGGGTACCCAGGGCACCCAGAGCTGCTGCTGGGTCTCTAAATCTGCTCCTTGTTGCTCTCTCTCCCGAGGGCCTCTTGACATATACTGATGCCTGGCTGGTGCTAGGAGCTGCCAAGTGTTGAATTAGACACTGTGCTCAGCCCAGTGTAATTACCCAGGTCAAAATGAGTCAGCAAGTGGCCCAGATTAAAAACTGTGGCTCCACACTCAGGCCCCCTCCCTGTGCCCACAGTTTCCTGAAGAAAATCTCTGGGCACAGGGGAGATGTTAAGGGGCCACCAGGGAGCTGGGCTAGATTCTGGGTGAGGCAGGAAGGATGATGAGGTGTCTTAGGAAGAAAGTCTGGGCATTCCCACCCCCATTCTTTTGTAGAACCCCCACCCAGCCAGCTCCCTAGAGATCAGGAATACTGGCCAACACTTCCCGTTCAGGGCAAACATTTGTTAGAGCTGAGTTCTGTGTAAAACCCCTGAAATGGGTGCCTGTAAAGGGCCATCTGAGCCTAAATAAAACATATATCTTAAGGATTTTAGGTCAAGCTAAACTGCCACTGTATGTATTTTCTGAGCCAATTGTGAAGGATTATTAGTTTTCCATTTTCTTGAGGATGTAATTCTCAAGAAGGGAGCAGTGATTTAAAAGATATTCCTATAAAGTCCTAAAATTTCTGAGCCCAATGTGAGCCCCGCATTAAACAGTTTTAGGAGGCTAGTCTGTCTTCAGTCAACTCAATGATCCAGCTGACCAGGAAGAAAATAGCTCTGGGTGATTACACAGCTTGGTTAACCTCAAGCCCTCACTTCCATGGCCAGTGGATTGATCATTTACCCATCTGTAAACAACAGCTCTGTCAAGCAAACCTTACCAATCCTGCTCTGATGTGTCAGAGGTGTTTCAGGGTCTCTGAGGATTTCAGAGTGCTCTTGGCATTATCATTCCCATTGTACAGACCTGTCCACTAAGAAACTAGGAGGCTTATGGTTGGCAACAGGGCATTTATCTAGAGAAAGAACCACTTTGTCTACAAATATGGGAAGGATGAGACAAATTTGGTACATCCCAGAGAACAGAACTGTGTGCCTGGATGGAGGGTGAGGGGGAGTTCAAAGGAAGACTGCACATGAGTCAGGATGTATGGAGTGGTGTTTATGTCACCTGTAAGGGCTGGTTCCCAAGACACTTCTCACCTGTTACGGACTGACTTTGTTTCCCCAAAATTTGTTGAATCCATAAACCCTGATGCGATGGTATTAGGAGGCAGGGCCTTTGGGAGGTAATTAGGGTTAGATGATGTCATGACTGGCCTAGTGCCCTTTTAAGAAGAGGAAGAGACTCCAGAGCTTCTCAGTCTCCAGTCCTGTGGGAAATAAATATCTTACTGTCTATGGTTACAGCAGTGTGACTAACACACCACCTTGAGAGTCACTGATTTTGTGGAGGTTGAAGAGATAGGACTGAGTCTACACCAGCCTTATGAGATCTTAGGAGATGCCCTGAGCATTATAAAAAAGAAAGAAAAGTTTACTCCTTTGTCTCCTCACAAAATCTGGGGAAAACTCATGTTTTGTACCTACATTGGATTGTGGATAGATAGGGATCTGCTAAATTTTCGTGTGTTTCCTGGGATCTCCATGGAGGGTGCCTTTTAGGACTGGCCTGGGGGTAAGGGTAGGTAAGTTTCACTGGCTCTCATCAATCCATGAACATCTTATAAATGCCCCATCACTTGAAAATTGCCGTGAGAGACTGAATCGCCAGGAAGGGACATTGGCTGTCCCTTACTGCCAGAGACCAGTCCCGGGTTTTCTGCTCATCCAACTCTTCTACCCTCTAATTCATGTCCCAAGAAATAAGGTCTAAGACAGGGAGGGAAAATAAAACATGCAGGAAGCTAAGGAAGTAAACCTGGCCCTTTCTGTGGGGAGAGCAGGTGGTTCTCCACACAGTGAGACTTGGGAGTCACTTAGAAAGTGCCTTTGTGGGCCACTGCATCCTGACCCCCTACCCCAGCAAATCTCCTCTGCTGTACCAGACCATCATGGTCCCTTGGTCTCCCAACTGGTTACATGGCCACACAAAGGCTGGAACCCTGGACATTCATTAACTTGGTAAACCTCCAAGTAGTCATCATGGAAAAGAAAATAAGAACTTTGTTGCTCTTGCTTATGTTTGTTTTATTTTTAATATTTGAGGTGTTTTAAAGATACAGAAAAGTTTGGGCGGTGCCTGTGGCTCAAAGAGTAGGGCACTGGCCCCATATGCCAGAGGTGGTGGGTTCAAACCCATCCCTGGCCAAAAAAAAAAAAAGATACAGAAAAGTGAAAAGAAGAATATAAGTAGCGCCTATATTTTCACTACCTAAAATTTAAGCTTTCTTTTTCAATGTTTCCAATGATTTTATTTTGTAAGAAATAAACATTGCAGATAGAACTAAGTCCCCTTGTGTACATAGTCATGCTCCAATCCTATTCTTAGGGATCCGTTTGTGTAGCTTTCTTTTTATATAAGTAAAAATAGTGTAATTCCAAAATGATGAATGGGGACAGGGACACCAGGATATTTTCTGCACGTGGGAACCTGTTCAGAGAGATTTAGGGGTAGGAGAGAGACCGGACGGGAGAAATGCCCCGCCCACTCGGGCTCCCGCCTTAGGACCTGCTTTCTCTTCTTCTCCAGGCGGGACTAGGAGAGGCGGGCAAGGGCCGCTTCCTAGAAAACTCCGCCCAGGCTTCCGGCAGCTGGCCTTTCCTGCAGACGACCCATTGTCGCGCCCTGGGAGGACCACACTGGCAGGGCCGTGGAGGGGAGTTGTTTCCGGGACTCTCGGCCCAGCCTGGGCAGCCTGGCAGGGCGGCAGCGCCGAGGAAGCGCTTTATTCTCCAAGCGGCACGTTCGCCCCAGGCTGTGCCAAGTGCCCTGCTGGGCAGCGGCCGGTGAGGGGAAAGCGCTCCACGTTGGGGAGCCCAGACCAGCCCTTGGGGTCTGCAGGGGAACCTGGGGGCACTCACTTGGTGGCGCCCTAACAATAGCAGCTCGACTTACACACACACACTCACATAGCTCTGTGTTGGACACTGGGATTACTATTCTGCCTTCATTTGTTCACTCAGTCATTTCTTTCATAAATAGGCAGAGAGCTTCTGAGTGTTCTAGGTGCTGGGGATACAGCTGGTGAACAAAGTAAGTAAAGATCCTTGCTCACCTAGAGCTCACATTCTAGTAGAGAGAGACGAGGAATAATAGTGTGAGTTTATTCTGCAGTGGGTGGTACTTGCCACAGAAATAAAATAAGAAAGAAAGAGGAGGGCAAGGGAAATGAATGACAGAGCTGGGTGGAGTATCTGGGGAAGAGCATTCTAGGAGAGGAAACACATGGTGCAAAGCCCTCAGGTGGGAGCCTGCCTGGTGGACTGTGAGTTACACAGAAATGTTTTTCTCCCTCAGCCATCCGTGCCTCCCCTGGACTCCTGAGCTCAGCTAGAGGAGGGGCCAGCAGGGAGTGGCTGTGTCTGAGCTCCAGGGTCCCCAGGATCTGTAGGGTAAGACATACACCTTGGGATGCCACAGGGGTCCTCAGCACCTGGACCTTGTTTATCTCTCCAGTCCCATTTTCCCACCTTTCTACCTGCACTGTTCTCTGCAGCTTGGCCTGTGACTTGTGGTCCTCAGCATGCACCACAGTGTGTCAGGCCTTGGCACAGGACATCTTCTGGAATACAATATACCTTACGAGCCCCTACTGTTCCCTTCAAGATCTGTTCACCATGCCATCTCTGTGAAGCCTTTCTTCACTTCTCCCTGAACACTCTAGCTCCATCCTCTGCTTCTATGACACCTGGCAGAGAGCTCCACTGACCATTTTGTGACCACAAGTGCCTGGCCACGTTAAAGTGTTGACTGGTCTCGCCCCACTGGACTGTGGCTTTGTCTCCCTCTGTGTCCACAGGTACTCAATAAGGCCTGCCAGATGGCAACAGTGACCAGTGCTTGGCTGCTTTGGGCCCCTGAGATGGTCCTGGAGGCCTGCACCAGGCAGCCCCAGGCCCGTCTTTAGCTATTTAACAGACTGTATTCACAGCTGTGGACTCCTGGGACACGGATTTCCTGTGGGTGAGGGACTGGCTGGTGGGGAAGGCCTTCATTTTAACCACAGAAAATGGCTGGTTGAGGTGCATTGTTGTCCAAGAGAATAGGAGAAGCCGCCTCTCTCCCTGACTCCACCCCTGCCCTGGGTGCCAGGCCCCGGTTGGTGCACAACTCCTGGAAACTCTCGTTAGAAACATGCTTCCTCTCCCTCCCCCAGAGATTCTGAGCACTACTGAAGCAGTGGCGCCTCAGCAGCTGAGACCAAGGTACGCAGAGTGTTCTGGGCTGCCAGTTTGGCCCTCACTCAGCCCCCAAGGGCTGCCCAGTCCTCCCTTGACAGTCCTTCACCACTGTCTTTTTCTTTCCATTCCTACCTCCACAGGCCAAATCCATGCCCTGTCAATCTCACTTGGATTGCAGGGAACATCTCTGACTCCCCACATGGTCTCTAACTACCCTCACCTGTCAATGTTAGCGTCACCTATAGAAACCTCTTTTCCAAATCACTTCTTCGCTTGGAAAGCTGGGGCCTCTCATTGTCCAGAGTACAAAGCCCAGACACCCAAACCTGGCATTCTGGGGCCTTTGAAAACTGAACCTAACTCCCTTGAGTGCACTTTTTCCTACTTCTGCCCATCACCAACCTCCTTCCAACAGTCTTTACATACTGTCCTTCAAATATTTTCTCAGCTCTGTGCTTTACATGTCCTGAATGCCTTTCCCAATCCTCTGCTCACCCAGTCCTAATAATCTTTCTGCACATGAAGCTTTCCCAGACAGTCCTGGATCAAGCCATCTCTGAGCCCTGTATCCCTTGTGCTTATTACTTACAATAGTCATTTGATAACCAATTGAACAGCCACCTAGAAAGCTTTTAAGGTCCCTTCCATGCTGCAGTTCTATTCTACCATATGTTTTTGCTGTTGTTTTTCAGAAGGTTGTCTTAGTTCTCCTCTTTCAGAGACCTGAGAACCAGACCTTGCCTTGTTATCATTTTGCATCAGCTATGACATAGTAGTGTCTGGCATATGGTAGAAGCCTCAGCATGAGTTTGCTAATAGAAAGATTCCATCCCCTCTTCCCCAGGTATGTTTGTTCTTGGTAGTTCCCTATGCTGGGCCTCTCACATACATGCCTTCTGAAGGGGAGCTAATAAATATATGCATACTAAAATATCAGAGCCCAAAAGGAATCTGTATTGTATAAAGTGAATGGAAAGAGTCTTACTTAACCATCATTAAGCTTTAATGGTGGGATACCAGTTATCAGCCAGAGAGGACTGTTTGGCAGAGGAAAGTTTTCTTGGAGCCATCTTCTTGCCTTCTTTGTCTGATAGATCTTCTAGCACTAGATTGGAGAGGAGAAAGAGGAGAAAAGATCCATTTACAAGGGAGCTTACCTCTTACTACACTTCATGCAAACCTTACCTTCCTAGATGTCACCCTGAGAAGAAATCATGAGCATAGATTACTGGAGTGGAAGGAAGCCGATGTTGCCCCTATTCCTCTGTCCCTACTCAGCAATGCTGCCTACAGCTCCTGTTGTGGGTAGGAGCTAGCTCCATCCTCTTAGGTCAACAGACCCACTGGGAGACAAATGTTACTCAAGTGAAGGAGAGTAAGACAGACTGTCAGTGGCACACGGAGTCATTCAGAATGAGGAAGATGAGTGCAGGAATAGAAGGGGGAATGAATCTGCATTTATTGAGCACCTATTACATGCTAGTCACATTCAGGAGTGTTACCTCATTTAATCTTCTCAATAATCTCCATAATTGTCATTTCCTCCATCACCCAACAGAGAGGTCCCTCCCACCCTCTGTCTATTGCTCTTTTTCTTTTCTTTTTTTAAAGTTCTGGTCATCAAGTAATTCATGTCATTGTAGACATGGTATATAAAATAAAAGTGTCATAAAAATCATATGTAACCCATAGTAGGGATAAACCATTGTGAGCATTTAAGTGTGTACATTCCAAGTTTGAAAATGATCTTAAACATGCAATATTCCACTGTATGTAGAATTATATACTCTTTTTAAAATAAAATTTATAAAAAATATTTCATGTCATTAAAAACTCTAAAAAAGTCATTCAATGTTGGCGACTTGGTCTGGGGCCAAATCAAAGGACTGACTTCCTAGCCTGGAAAACTAGTAAGAGAAGACAATGTCCACAATTCATGTCAACAAAGCCCCAAGGAAGGGAAGGTGGAGCCTGAGAATTTGAAGACACTAACAGAAGGTTTGGAAGCCTACAGCCGAGTCCAGAAAAGAAACAGAAAGAGACGAATTTAGAGGGTGTGAGAGCAAGATGGCAGCCGAGTAACAGCTTCCCTGCAACTGGGCACTGTGAGTCTGGGGAGATAAGACTCCAGGCATCTCTGGCTGGTGGGATCTGCCTATAATCATCCCCTTGAGGATACAGGGAGTCAGCGAGAGACTTCTGGACCCCAAGAGGACAAAAACAGTGGAAATCTGGCACAGAAACTTAAAGAGCAAGAGGAAGTGAAAGGAAAATTAGGGCAAGGAAACAGATAAAAGAAATCACTCATGAGGAAGAATCAGCAAAAAACTCCAGGCAACATGAAGAACCAGTCCAGAGCAACCCCTCTAAGGGACCGTGAGGTAGCTACTGCAGAAGATTCTACCTATAAAGAAATATTAGGAATGACAAAAAGGGAATTTAGAATACACATGATGAAAACAATGAAGCAAATGATGGAAACAATGAAGGAAACTGCTAATAAAGTGGAAAATAACCAAAAGGAAATCCAAAAACAGAATCAAATAAGAGATGAACGATATGAAGAATATAGAAAGGATATAGCGGAGCTGAAGGAACTTAAGCAGTCAATTAGGGAACTTAAAGATGCAATGGAAAGTATCAGCAATGGGTCAGACCATGCAGAAGAAAGAATTTCGGAGGTAGAGGACAAAGTTCTTGAGATAACTCAGATAGTTAAAGAGGCAGAAAAGAGAGAGAAAGCAGAATGTTCACTGTCAGAATTATGGGACTTTATGAAGCATTCCAACATACGAGTTATAGGAATCCCAGAAGGGGAAGAAGAATGCCCCAGAGGAATGGAAGCCATACTAGAGAATATTATAAATGAAAATTTCCCAAATATCACCAAAGATTCTGACACACTGCTTTCAGAGGGATATCGGACCCCAGGTCACCTCAACTCTAACCGAGGTTCTCTAAGACACATTGTGATGAACCTGTCCAAAGTCAAGACAAAAGAAAAGATTCTGCAAGCTGCCAGGAGTAAGTGCCAGTTGACCTACAGGGGCAAATCCATCAGAATGACTGTAGACTTCTCTAATGAAACTTTCCAAGCAAGAAGACAATGGTCATCTACCTTTAATCTACTTAAACAGAACAATTTCCAGCCCAGAATTCTGTACCCTGCTAAGCTAAGCTTTAAAATTGACAGAGAAATCAAATCATTTATGGATACACAAACATTGAGGAAATTCACCACAACAAGACCAGCTCTATAGAAAATACTTCAACCTGTTCTACACCCTGACCATCACAATGGATCAGCAGCAAAGTAAGAACTCAGAAATTAAAGGACAGAACCTAACCTCCACACTGATGCAAAAGATAAAACTAATCAATGGACTCTCACAAAATAAGATGAATAGAATACTACCACGCTTATCAATTATCTCAATAAATGTTAATGGCTTGAATTCCCACTGAAGAGACATAGATTGGCTGACTGGATTAAAAAACACAAGCCATTCATTTGCTGTCTGCAGGAAACACACCTGGCTTCAAAAGACAAATTAAAACTCTGAGTCAAGGGTTGGAAGACAATTTTTCAGGCAAATGGAATTCAGAAGAAAAGAGGAATTGCAATCTTATTTTCAGATACATGTGGATTTAAAGCAACTAACGTCAAAAAAGACAAAGATGGTCACTTTATATTGGTCAAGGGAGAAATTCAACAAGAAGACATTTCAATTTTAAATATTTATGCACCAATTTAAATGCTCCCAGATTCTTGAAACAGACCTTACTCAGTCTGAGAAATATGATATCCGATAATACCACAATAACAGGGGACTTTAACGCTCCTCTTACAGAGCTGGACAGATCCTCTAAACAGAAATTAAACAAAGATATAAGAGATTTAAATGAGACCCTAGAACAACTGTGCTTGATAGATGCATATAGAACACTCCATCCCAAAGATAAAGAATATACATTCTTCTCATCACCCCATGGAACATTCTCCAAAATTGATCATATCCTGGAATACAAAACAAGTATCAACAGAATAAAAAGAATTGAAATTTTACCTTGTATCTTCTCAGACCATAAGGCACTAAAGGTGGAACTCAACTCTAACAAAAATGTTCAACCCCACACAAAGGCATAGAAATTAAACAACCTTCTGTTGAATAACAGATGGGTGAAGGAAGAAATAAAACAGGAAATCATTAACTTCCTTGAGCATAACAACAATGAAGACACAAGCTACCAAAACCTGTGGGATACTGCAAAAGCAGTTTTGAGAGGAAAATTTATCGCTTTAGATGCCTACGTTCAAAAAACAGAAAGAGAGCGGATCAACAAACTTACAAGCCATCTTATGGAATTGGAAAAAGAAGAACAATCTAAGCCTAAACCCAGTAGAAGAAAAGAAATATCCAAAATCAAATCAGAGATCAATGAAATTGAAAACAAAAGAATCATTCAGAAAATTAATGAAACAAGGAGTTGTTTTTTTGAAAAAATAAATAAAATAGATAAACCATTGGCCAGACTAACAAGAAATAGAAAAGTAAAATCTCTAGTAACCTCAATCAGAAATGATAAAGGGGAAATAACAACTGATCCCACAGAGATATAAGAGATCATCTCTGAATACTACCAGAAACTCTATGCCCAGAAATTTGACAATATGAAGAAAATGGATCAATATTTGGAATCACACCCTCTCCCTAGACTTAGCCAGGAAGAAATAGAGCTCCTGAACAGACCAATTTCAAGCACTGAGATTAAAGAAATAATAAAAAATCTTCCAACCAAAAAATGCCCTGGTCCAGATGGCTTCACACCAGAATTCTATCAAACCCTTCAAAGAAGAGCTTATTCCTGTACTGCAGAAATTATTCCAAAAAATTGAGGAAAAAGGAATCTTCCCCAACACGTTCTATGAAGCAAACATCACCCTGATACCAAAACCAGGAAAAGGCCCAACCAAAAAGGAGAATTTCAGATGAATCTCACTCATGAATATAGATGCAAAAATTCTAAACAAAATCCTAGCCAATATTACAGCTTATATCAAAAAAGTCATACATCATGATCAAGTAGGTTTCATCCCAGGGATGCAAGGCTGGTTTAACATACGCAAGTCCATAAATGTTATCCACTGTATTAACAGAGGCAAAAATAAAGATAATATGATCCTCTCAATAGTTGCAGAAAAAGCATTCAATAAAATCCAGCATCCTTTTCTAATTAGAACACTGAAGAGTATAGGATAGGTGGCACATTTCTAAAACTGATTGAAGCTATCTATGAGAAACACACAGCTAATATTTTACTGAATAGAGTTAAACTGAAAGCTTTTCCTCTTAGAACTGGAACCAGACAAGGTTTTCCTCTGTCACCTTTACTATTCAACATGGTGCTGGAAGTTCTAGCCAATACAATTAGGCAAGACAAGGAAATAAAGGGAATCCAAATGGGAGCAGAGGAGGTCAAACTCTCCCTCTTTGCTGACGACATGATCTTATACTTAGAGAACCCCAAAGACTCAACCACAAGACTCCTAGAAGTCATCAAAAAATACAGTAATGTTTCAGGATATAAAATCAATGTCTACAAGTCAGTAGCCTTTGTATATGCCAATAACAGTCAAGGTGAGAAGCTAATTAAGGACACAACTCCCTTCACCATAGTCTCAACGAAAATGAAATACCTAGGAATATACCTAAAGAAGGAGGTGAAGGACCTCTATAAAGAAAATTATGAAATCCTCAGAAAGGAAATGCAGAGAATATTAACAAGTGGAAGAACATACCATGCTCATAGATGGGAAGAATCAACATTGTTAAAATGTCTATACTCCCCAAAGCAATCTACCTATTCAATGCCATTCCTATTAAAATACCAACATAGTACTTCCAAGATTTGGAAAAAATGATTCTGCATTTTGTATGGAACCAGAAAAAACCCCGTATAGCTAAGGCAGTTCTTAGTAATAAAAATAAAGCTGGGGGCATTACCATACCGGATTTTAGGCTGTACTACAAAGCCATAGTGCTCAAGACAGCATGGTACTGGCACCAAAATAGAGACATAGACACTTGGAATTGAATAGAAAACCAAGAAATGAAACTAACATCTTACAACCACCTAATCTTTGATAAACCAAACAAGAGCATACCTTGGGGGAAAGACTCCCTATTTAATAAATGGTGTTGGGAGAACTGGATGTCTACATGTAAAAGACTGAAACTGGACCCACACCTTTCCCCACTCACAAAAATTGATTCAAGATGGATAAAGGACTTAAATTTAAGGCATGAAACAATAAAAATCCTCAAAGAAAGCATAGGTAAAACACTGGAAGATATTGGCCTGGGGAAATACTTCATGAAGAAGACTGCCATGGCAATTACAACAACAACAAAAAATAAACAAATGGGACTTCATTGAACTGAAAAGCTTCTGTACAGCTAAGGAGGCAACAACCAAAGCAAATAGACAACCTACACAATGGGAAAGGATATTTGCATATTTTGAATCAGACAAAAGCTTGATAACTAGGATCTATAGAGAACTCAAATTAATCCACATGAAAAAAGCCAACAATCCCATATATCAATGGGCAAGAGACATGAATAGAACCTTCTCTAAAGATGACAGACGAATGGCTAACAAACACATGAAAAAATGTTCATCATCTGTATATATTAGAAAAATGCAAATCAAAACAACCCTGAGATATCATCTAACCCAACATCACAAAATCTGAAAACTGCAGATGCTGGCGTGGATGTGGAGAGAAGGGAACACTTTTACACTGTTGGTGGGACTACAAACTAGTACGACCTTTCTGGAAGGAAGTATGGAGAAACCTCAAAGCACTCAAGCTAGACCTCCCATTTGATCCTGCAATCCCATTAATGGGCATCTACACAGAAGGGAAAAAATCCTTTTATCACAAGGACACTTGTACTAGCAGCTCAATTTACAATCGCCAAAATGTGGAAACAAACTAAATGCCCACCAACCCAGGAATGGATTAACAAGCTGTGGTATATGTATACCATGGAATACTATTCAGCTATTAAAAAAATGTAGACTTTACATCCTTCACATTAACCTGGATGGAAGTGGAAGACATTATTCTTAGTAAAGCATCACAAGAATGGAGAAGCATGAATCCTATGTACTCAATTTTGATATGAGGACAATTAACGACAATTAAGGTCATGGTGGGAGTGGGGGAAAGGGAGAGCAGAGATAGAAAGAAGGAGGAAGGGGTGGGGAAAAGAAGAGCAGAGAGAGGGACGGAGGGGGGGGGGCCTTGGTGTGTGCCACACCTTCTGGGGGCAAGACAGGATTGCAAGAGGGACTTTACCTAACAAATGCAATCAGTGTAACCTGGCTTATTGTACCCTCAATGAATCCCCAACAATAAAAAAAAAAAAAATCATGTTTAGCGCCTTCACAGTGTTGCATTATATGGAGACACAACTATTTTCTTAACCATTCTCCAACTGGTAGACATATGTTTTCTATCTTTTGCAAGTATAAATAATGATTCATTAACATCTTTGTACCAACATCTTTTACTGAATGTCTGATGTTTTTAAAGGACAAATTTGAAGAAGAGGAGTTATAGATTCAAACAGTGTAATTGTGATCTTAAATAGTAGTTTGTTTTCTAATTTTGTAACTCTTGCTTATTGTGAAAGATTCAGGAAATATAGTTCACTACTATGCACTATATCCACATAACAAATCTGTTACTGTCCCTTTGAAATCTGTAAATATTTTAAAAGAGAAAAGATTATCTGTAACCTTTCAAATTACTCTTATTAACATTTGGGGGTGTTTATTTCTTTTTTTCTAATGGAATACATATATGTGTCTATAAATATGGCTACATAAAATTGAGATTATATGTTATATAAAACACTATATCCTGCTTATCAGCAACGATCTGTTATAATCATTGTATTATTATTAATCATTAAAAATATTATTTTTAATAGCTGTGTGAGTCTACTTTAAGAAGGCATTATAGCCAATGTAGGCATTCTTTTACTCATAGCCATTTAGATTTTTGTTTCTAAAAATTTCCTTTTAATAACTCTGTAATGAATATTAATCTTTGACCTTCTCTCTAATTATGTCCTCAACCAGATTCCTAGAAATGAAATTACTGTGTCAAAGTGTACAAGCATTGTTACACTCTTGGTACAGATTGCCAAATTGTGTTCCAAAAGTATTCTGAATAGCCAGTTCAAGGATTGCCCATCTTACCACACACTTGCCAATATTGACTATCATAGATTCTAAACTATACCAGCTTTTATAAACAAAATGTGCTTCACGGATTTAAGTTTTACTTTTATTATTGACAATGTTAAACGTGTTTTGACATGAATTATCTCTTCACCACCCCTGGGTACCTATTGTTTTTGTCTTAGTGTATTTCCTGTCATTTTGGATGAACTCTTTTATATTTTAAGGATATTAAGTCAACATCTGTTATATTCATTCTTGAAGAATTTTCCAAATAAAGAAGATGTCCCCATTTTTGCAGACAAGGAAACCAAGCCTCAATGAAGAAGGTGATTTATCCAAGGGCAGCACTGGTAAGAGGTCCATCTGGGGTTTGAACCCTGGTCTGAGTGGCTCCAGGGCTCTGGATCAGAAAAAAATGAGAAGAAGAGAGGGAACACCACCAGTAGTTGTGGAAACCTTAATGGTGGAGCTTTAGTATGTTCTGTAGGATGATTAGAGGTCAGCTGTTAAAGGGATTGGGACATTGATAGAGAAGGAGAAGGAAAAAAATGCTGGGGATTTGGGGGCCAGGAAGGGTCCTGCCCTGGTGCCAGCTGTGCATCTCTCTGGTCACTGCCTCAGAGCTTAAGGATGCTCCTAGCATCCCTCATCCCTTCATAACCCTGCAGAGGACTGCTGCTGCCGTGTGCCCTTGTCCTGTCCAAATCTGCCACCTGTACAGCAGGACAACCTTGGATTTGCCATCATCTATCTGTTCTCAAGGCTTTGAGGTGGCCTCTTCTTATCTCTTACTATTTAGGGATGGGAGGGCCTTGGAAACAACATCCTCAGCAGAGTCCAGAATCTAAGGACTTCTTAGATCATCTTTTCTTACCTGATCATGTTCATTCCAATAACAATTCTGCTAATCCTTGCTAATTGGCGGGCAAAGAATGAAGAAGAGGAAGGAGAAGCAGCAAAAGGGAGGACTGGATTGCTGATGTCCTTTGGATGGGTGTATGTGGTCTCCCAACTCATCCGAAAGCCCCTTGACATCCTGTCATCTCTCCACCTCCACTTTTCTCCTCCCCTACCCAAGGGCCTGCACTGGGAGGGGCTCCATAAACACCTGAAATGATGAAGGGGTTCACACTGCGGCTGAAAAGGTTTGAGATACTCATTCGTCCCTCAGCAGGGAAAGGATGATAAATCCACTAGTTTCATCTCATATTCTAGGGTCAGAGAGGTCTCTTTTGAGGGGAGGAGATGTTAATTACATTCTCTTCTCTCTCGTGGCTCCACCTGGACCTGTCCTTAGGGAGTTTGGAAATGCCTAAAAATTTATCTTGGCCACTTGTTATCAAGGCCACTTGGCCTTGTGGGAAATGAATGGATGCAAATTTGCAGATTTTGGAGCATTTGGGAAAGCAGGGATAGAAGGGTAAAGAGGCTGCAGTGTCCATACAGGAGGAAGAGAATTGTGAAGTTCTTCAGGTTGAGAGGAAATAATATAAAATAGAAACTTTACCTACCGAAAAGAAGAGCATCAGAAATTGCAAGTATAGGGGTAGCTTTAAATGCATAATCACTTCAGGTCTTAATTTCTTGAAAAGACAATCATCTAATACAACAACAACAATAGTGGGGCTTATCACATACACGGGACTAAGATATATGATGACAGTGCACCACAAGGAATTACCTTGGTTTAAGTTCTTAAATGTGAATTCAAGATAAACTGTATGATAAGTTTAGGGTGCACATTGTAATCCCTAGAACAAACACTTAGGAAACAAAACAAAGAAGTTTAACTAAAAAAACAAATAGAGGGGGTAAAACGAAATACTAACACTTGATTGATCCACAAGAGGGCAAGAAAAAGAAACAAAGAACCAACAGGAAAAGTAAAAACTAAATGATAGTATGTATTAATTTTATCCAAAAAAGGGAAGAAAACGGATGATCTCTAAGGTCTTTTCTAGCTTTCAGAGACTCTGATTTTAGTCCACAACCCCTACCCCCCATTTTCCACTAAGGGAATGAAGGCAGAGTGAACTAAGGCTCTGTGAATGACAGCATTGGGGTAAGAGTAGGGCCTGCTGGCTCCTTAAGTCTAGACAGGCCCATCTGAGTAGAGGGGACTGTGCTTGTGGATTTGGGTTTGCCACTGACACTGGAGTACCCAGTTAAGGAGAGTGCTTACAGACTGGGTTAAAGTTAGAGAAGGCGTTAGTTTTAGCAGTTAGGCCTGGGGTTAAGGCCCCATCTGGGGTCAAAGTCCACTCTGGAGTTACTGTAGCTTGGTTTGTTGATCAGATCTGTTGGGTAGAAGTGACTGGAAAGCTCAGGAGTGTCAGGTTGGGTGCAGAGGGGCAGCGCAGCAGAGCTGGTGCAGTCTCTCATGGCAGCTAGTCTCTCCTTTCCCATCCTCTTTTTTCTCACTCTCTCTCCCAGGATGTTTTTGCTTTATTTTATCAATGCAGTGCAATATCCATTCATTCAAAACCTCTATTGATTACTATGTGCAAGATACTATTTAAGAATCTGAGGAAGCAGCATGAACAAAACAAAGTTTCTGACCCCGTGGAGCTGCTGACCTGATGATGGGAGGCAGGAAACACAGACTCGAGACAGCAGAACACAGGCAGTGGGACAGAGTGACCTGGAGGACTGGGAAGCCCTGGGGAAGGAGGAGGCAGGCCGTGGAGAGCAAGGGAGGGAGAAAGGCTCCGTGAAGGGGCTGTAGCAGGTGGGTGGGCTGCAAAGATTGTGCTCTGTCTCTCCAGGGAAGCCACTGGAGGGTGTGAGCAGGAATGACACCGCCTCATTTGAGGTTTAAAAGATGACTCTGTCTGATGTGTAGAGAATAGCCTGTGGCGGGTACAAGAGAAAACCAAACAAAAAACACAAAGGACCAAGAGATAGGAGCCCTGGATCCCTCAACATGCCCTGGATCTAGGATAATAACTTGGTCTCTCTCCATATCTACCTGTGGGGTTATCTGTTTAAAATGCCTATAGTAACATCTATGCCATTTACGTCAGAGAGACAAGGTGGGAAACCCTAACAAACTGTTTAAAAAGTTACTTTTAAAAAACAAAGGGCTACACAAAAGCAAAGGCTGTGTTTATCTTCCTTCCTCCTCAGTACACTGGACACTTACTAAATGCAATTAGCTAAGTGGGATCTATGTAATAATAATTTGAGTTAATTTCCTCCACAAGCACTGTGGCTTCTAAGACATCTCTTGCACAATGGCTGCTTAGCAAATTTGGTCAATGAGAGCAAACTTAACCGTGTAACCCCAATGCTAGCCAGATCCTTCCTCTCAGTTCCCAGGCCAGGATTGCCCCAAGGTCCTGATCAGACATCTTTTAACTGGGTATCACTGACACCACTGGCCCCTCGGAATGAGCAAGGCTTATTCTCTGTCACTTCCCCAGAGCTGAGGCAACCCCAGTGTGAGGCATAAGAGCAACATCGGGGCATGGAGACCAGCTTCAAGCCCGGCCCCATGGCTGAGTTGCTCAGATCTCCAAAGCAATCAGGGGCCGTGAGGCCAACAGAAACCTGTGGGGGGTCCACGTGTTAGCTGTGTTGTTGTTGATGTTGCTGAGGGGAACGTTGCTGTCGTCACTGAGAAATAAAGAAAAATAAAGCTGTGACACATTAAGGAAGGTTTTCATGTCCCTCTAGCAGTATGTTATCTGTGGCCAGCCTTGGCCCTGCAGGCCAGATCACAAAGATAGGGCATTTAGCTTAAACATACAGGTGCACAAAGCAAAAAACAACCAACTGAATAACCCAAAGAATGCAAGAAGCTAGACCCCATCCACACATACACACAGTTTGAGTGGTGCTGTGGGTGAGTTGTGTGCCTGAACACTGAATATGCGTTAGCGAACACTTAATCTTCAGAATACCCCCCCCCCCATTTTACAGATGGGGAAACTGATATTGTAAAAAGCTACTGGGTTTGGGGCAGTGCCTGTGGCTCCAAGGAGTAGGGTGCCGGCCCCATATGCCGGAGGTGGTGGGTTCAAACCCAGCTCCAGCCAAAAACTGCAAAAAAAAAAAAAAAAAAAGTTACTGGGTTTGTTGAAGGCTATAAGATGAACTGCAGTGCTGGCAGTCAGCCCAGGTCAGTCTAACTCTAAGACCTTCTGCTCTTCTTATGGTCCTAAAGCTTAGAGTCCTGAAGCACTTGTCACATTTCTCTGTTTTTCCCCAAACCCTGGAAACCTCCCTGGTCAGAGATGATTGAGGACAAACTCAGACCTCTTGGGACTGGTTTGCCATTCAGTCTATCAGACAGATGCTCAGTCAGCTAGCAAATGGGAATTGAGGGCTTTATAAGAGGCATGGGGGCAGGCAGGAGGTATACCTCCTGAAGAACAGTGAAGAATAGTTCAAGAACAACATGTAGCCATGTCTGTGCCCTACAGAGGAGCAGTGACCAGGAACCAAGGCAAGGCAGAGTCAGGGGATGCAGAGGCCAGGTGGAAGACAGCAATGCTGGAAACCAGAGAGTCTGACCACTCCTTTCCTGGGGCCCAGGACTCAGGCGTGCATCCCTCTGGAGCCCAGGACAAGGCCAGGCCAGTGCTCCTGGGAAGGCCAAGTACAGCCTGCACACACTCCTCAGGCCAGCCCAGGGGCCCAGGCACAGACCCTGCCCCCATTCCATTCTTTGCTAGCTGCCGGCTAAGATGGGTAACTGAGCCAGCCTGGGCCTGGATGTGAGAACTGAGCTAGAAAGAGGGGTTTCTTTCTTTGTTCAGGGATGATGGTGGAGTCAGGGGGAAGGACGGCATCTCATGAGAAGACTGTGGGGCCAGGGCAGTGTAGCACCCTCTAACTTGTGGGGCTGGACTGACAGCTCCTCTGGGGTGAGCAGGTGACTAGGGTGGGGGCAGGTGGGAAGGGAGGGCAGGAAAACCTGCCCTTCCTGTCAGGCGAGCCCTCCCTGTCTCCCTCTTTTTCTCTCTCAACACTATTTTAGAAATATAACCAGAAGTGTACCATGCTCCCATCCATCTGCTCAGGGAAAAGGGGAGGGAGTTCACCTAAAGGACCTCCAGCAGCATGGGGCAGGGAAGGACAGCCTTCCAAGGGAGGCTAACTCAGCAATGGCAGAAACCAGGGACAGGGGGCTTTCTGAGCATGTGGAGATGCTTCTGAATGTTAATATAAACTGATTTTAAATCACTTACATAAAAACTCAGTTTTAAAATGTACCTGATTTACATTATCTTAGTGTGTAAGATTTGTTCTATCAGGTCCTTCTGAGACTATTTTCTCTTGCGAACACTCTCCCTTTAGAAATCCATTATGGTATAGGGAACACCATGGTATTAGTTACGGAACATTAATAACCACATTTGTATTATATTTTATAAGGTGATTTGGTGCTCAGTAGAGCATTGGATTCTGTCCCTAAGTCTATGAAGTGGAAATATCAGAATTCCCATCTTACAGATGGGGAAGCCTAGACTCAGGGATGTTGGTCAGCTTGCTAGAGCCCTGAACCCGGGCTCACACCCCTACCCCCCCAGCTTACCTCGAGTAGGCTCTGCAGCCCCTTCTTATGCAGGGTCTTTTACACCCAAGGGAGGGAAGAGTGACTACTAACCGCCTCCTATTCCAGGTCTAGCCCAGCTCACCCTGACTCGGTTCAGTTTGAGCCCTTGGGTTCAAACCCTTTCATTTATATTGGGGTTTAGACTTTTCCTACCCATGTCTCATTTACTTCTCTACTGTATGAAGAAGATAAGTTTCCTTTAATTTGGTAGAAAAATAAATTTAGGAACAAATGGGAAATGGAATCTCATTGTCGGTTCCCAATGCCCCCTCTGGGGCTCTCCCTGCCCCACCTTTCTTGCCCTCATTCCCCACCCAGCACCAACCAAGGCCCAGCACAGTGTTGGGTTCTTGGCGCTGGCCTGAGTGAGGACAGCCGATCATCTTTCCCTCTAGCATCTCCAAGACAGTCTAGCCAGGCCTGTGGAGAGGAGCCTCATTAATTCTGCTGTCTCTCATCCAGAGGCAGTAATGAGAATAGCCTTCTTATCTTTGTCATCAGCATGGTTGTGAAAAGTCTGGTCGCTGAAACCTCTGAACTCTGTAGAAACTTCCAGTCAGTGTGTGTGTGGGGGGGAGGATAAATATATATTCACTGGACAAGAGGAATGCAGAAAGAGAAAGGAAGAAATAGAGAGAAAGAAGTGAAGAAGTGGGCAGTGCTCAGGTGAGGAATTTAGTGGAAACTTGCAGGGCCCAAGGATTTCCCCTGGGGCTACTCTTCCAGCTCTGTTGGTCTCTCTTGTTGCATGCACCTAAGAATAACTCCAAGATTGGGTGGGGGTGGGGGGTAGGGGGGGAGGTGCAGTTTGATTTGCCTTTGGCCCTATTTAATATCCTAAAGATGCTGTGGCCTCCACAGCCACCCAGCTATACTTCTCGGGCTATTCATACTAACCAGTGTCCCCTCCAATGTCAGGGCTGTAATAATTGGCTCTTTGCTCAGAGTTACTCTAGAAGATTCTAGAACTCACAAGAATGTTGCTCTGATGCTAATACCTATTGTGCAAAATTTCAGTGTAAAGGGAACATTAAGATTTTGTAAAAATTGGGTTGAACAAGAAAGAAACTTTTGTCATGAAAAACTTAATGAAGGTACCTGGTAATAAGCCAAGGACACAGGTCAAGGGCATCCACATTCAGTTCTACAGATGCTCCTAAAGTTCATAGAGAAATACTGCTGTGTTTTGGTCATTATGGCTATGATGACCACTTACTTACTGGGTCAAATCTAAAGTGGGAAATCTGGACTGTCATGGCTAAAAGGTGAGGGTCACCTCCCATTCATCTCCAGCACATGTGTTTCCTTCATCCCCAACTGCCCTATCGGACGTTAGCTAAGGCATTCTAAGTACTTAATGCACAAAGTCAGTAACTGCTGATAATCTAGGATGGATAATAATAACCAAACCTCCATGAAGGGTCTTTTGAGTTGCTTCTGTATGGCCTTCCTTTTGCTTTGAGAATTTTTAAAGAAAACTCAGTTCCTATTCTCAGCCTGGAATGCTATTCTTCTTCTATTCTGACTAGGAAACTCTGGGTCACCTGGAAAGATCCAGCCAAAGTGTCACCTTTTCTAGAAGCCTTCTGTAAGTTCTCTTCCCTCCCATTCCCATGCTAAGGCAGAGCCATTGTCTACTCTGTGCACCCAGAAAAACCGAGTGTGGTATTTTTCTCTGCTTAGAAGTCTGTTTCCAACAGTAGATGGTGAGCATTAGAGGGTAGAGCCATGTGTCATTCATCTTTCTCAGCTAAGTTTCAACCATATTCATAAGTATGGGCTAGTAGACACTTAATAAAGGCTGATGAATAGAAGAGTGAGCGGATGAATTAACTCCACAAGATTAGAAGGCATACAAAGGAGATGATGCCTCAAGTGCGATGCAATTGGAAGAGGGAACGGAAAATCTGCATTGTGTAAACATCTTCATCTTATTACTCATAAAATGAGCTTTCTCCTCTTAATAGGTAAAGTCAGCTTAGAACTGTCTATGAGTCTTCCCAGTGCTCTTGTAATTAGGGAGGGCTTAATTATTCTTTTAAACTCTGGGCATATGAACTTCACCTGGGCTCTCTGCCTTGGCTTCATCTACTTAAAGCTTTACCACAGGCATGTTTTTAGGCCAGAAGGCATCTCTCTACTATAAATTACTATCTGATCAGGATACATTTTAATTTAGCCTAAGATAAAAATAATTAGGAGAGCTAATCTGCTATGATATAAAATTAACAATTAAGATAGGCATAAGGCATGCTGAGACCCACTGTCTCAAGCTTTTGATCTGGGTGTCTCTCATCTTCCTTCCACTGGGACAGGTCATTGAGGACATGGGGCACAGGTGGCCTTGCAGTCCCAGGATTCATGCAGCACATACTAGGACCCTCTGAGGAGACCAAGAGGAAATCCTCAGAGTTTAAAATTTTAAGTATTTATAGGCACATTCTCAGCATTGCATCCCTGGTATTCTTCAAAGGGCAAAGACAGAGGTATGTACTCAAGAGAAATGGAAAAGTTTCCAGTGAGGTTGTGGTGGGAAACTGCTTCTTGCCTTGGCGCCTGGGGAGGTGCATGAGTGTGTGTGCGTGCAAGAGCACTGCGTGTCTGTGTGTGCTTTAGGTGTCGTCCCTGTACCTCTCCCCAGGAACACCAGCACCCGCAGTCCCCAGAATGATGCAGAGGTAGAGAGCCCTCATACAGACACTGGAAATCATAAGGGGAACACATTTTCCTCATTCTTTGTATATTACTGATATTTATCAAGTGTCCATTTTATGCAAGGTTCCCTGCTAGGCATTGAGGTTGCCAACATTTCCCCACCTAGCACCTCTACCTCAAACTTCAACTAGCCTGCCTTAGCCCCTTGTAAGAGGGAGGGAAAGTAAGGAGTAGGAAGGGTCTTTCTTCCCTCCCTCTCTCCTTTCCCCTCCCTTCTTTATTCCCCCTCCCCTCCCCTTCCTAAACTCTCCCTTTCCCTTGTATGGGTACAATTCCTCTTTGATCTCCAGTCATGGCAGGCCTTTCCCTCTTTGCTATCTTTGTGGGGTTCCTTGCATGTGCACCTCCACCCCAGTTCCCTGCAGCTGCATCCCTCATGGATCTGGAGGGCCTGTCCTTCAGCTGGCCACTTATGGTCTCCCCTCAGCCTGTGCCTACAGTGGTGCCTCTATCTTTTTTTGCCAAGGTTTCCTTGAACAAGCTCACATGAGCAGGATCCCCTGAGAAGTTCCTCTGTGGGTTCCACATTCAGTCTCTGGATGTGATGTAGCATACTGGACCCTCGGATCCCTGCCCAGATCCCCTTTCAGGAATGAAGGACATATTCCGCTAGGCACTATTGCCCAAGGTTTCAGCCCTTTCCTAAGGCCACCCAGCATCAGCGACAGATCAGTGCAAGGGTAGAAAGGCCCCTTCACTCTGCCTTAGGAGAACTCTGAAAGGCCATCCCAGCTTCAGAGGAGGGGTGAGCCCCTAACTCTCTGGTCCTGTTTCCTCCCTCTTCCATCTCCCATTGATATCCAAAGGGCACTCTCTAATAAACCTCCCTAATCTTCCAGGGAACCCAACCTGCCACATGCTGCATTGCCATGATGTAGATGACAGGAAATAATCTCCAGGTATATACCCCTACAAGGGGCCACTTCAGCCAGCCTCTTACTGTTGGGCAGGGATGCCCCAGGGGCAGGTAGCAAGCTTTCCACATGGCCTCCTGTAAGCCCCACTTACTGGACATAGAGAAAGGAGCAAGGAGCACGCTTCCTTTCTCCTTGGTATGGGGACGGGGACTGTCCACAACCCTGTACTTCTCCTCTTCAGCATTCATCCATCTATGCACTCCCTTGAGGTGGCAAGTAGCTAGAGAAGGCACACAAAGCCATTTTCAAAGAGTTCTTTCTCATGTTCTCCATTTTGGAGGTGGGCGTAGTTGATACCTATTGTCTCAGTAGAAATTGAGGTGGAGGGTCCCATGTTAATTCCGTGCTATAGCCAAAGCCACACCACAGGGTGAGGAGGGTGCTCTGACTGCCCTCTTTGTGCCACCCGTAGTTATCCAGGCTCCAGGGCAGTGTGGATGCCTGTGGCCCAATGACAGAGCACCTTCATTTCTGCTCATCCCTTTTTCTAAGGTGGGGCTGGCATGTCCTCCTTATCGGCCGTTCCTCCCACATGTGTGTTATTTTGACACCCCAGAGGTCACACCCATCAGCCTGCCAGCTGGGCCAGTGTGGGCAAGGCTTCTCTGGGTCCTAGAAGTGGACATGGCTAAGACTCCAGATTTTTCTGCGTGTTCACTCCTTCCCTCTACCCTCCTGCTCACCACTACCAAATTCTTAGCACACCCATGATTTAGACTATATGATTTTGCTCTCAGTTTTCATATTTAAAAAATTGTAAGAGATTATCAATTGTATACATGTATATTTGCTAATTTAAAAATAGATTGGAGAGAAAAAGGGAATCATTAGCGCATTAACAGATGCTTGTTGATTTCAGAAGTGATTGTGTTATTCAAAATCTGGGAAATACAGTGTGATCAAACGGACTGTGCCCTCCTGGAGGGAAGGAAACCGTTAGTCCTCTACCAACAGTCCTCTCCCAAACTGGTGCCTTATGCTTTTCCTGGGGCAGCACATGGTGGCCCTGAACCATTGACTCCTTCATAATCACTTAAATGACAATCATCAATAGAGTGAATAGATAACCTACAGAATAGCAGAAAATATTAGCATGCTATACATCTGATAAAGGACTGATAGTCCAAATCTATAAAGAACTCGAGAAAATCAGCAAGAAAAAAAAAACTAAACAATCCCATAAAAAGTGGGCAAAAGACATGGATAGAGACTTAAAAAAAAAAAAAAAGGATAGACTAATGACCAATAAACATAAGAAAACCTGCTCAACATCTTCAAAACCTTAATGAGATATTACCTAACTCCAGTAAAAATGGCTTTTATCAAAAAAAAAATCCCAAAATGACAGATGCTGGCACAAACGAGGAGAAAAAGAAACACTCATGCACTGTTGGCGGGACTGCAAACTGGTACAACCTCTATGGAAAGTCATACAGAGACACCTCGAAGAACTAAAAGTAAACCTACCATTTGATCCACTGTTAAGTATTTACCCTAAGGGAAAAAAAATCATTTTATCAAAAAGAGACACATACTTGAATGTTTACTGCAGCACAATTCACAATCGCAAAGATGTGGAAACAACCCAAGTGACAATACGAGTGGATTAATAAAATGTGGCATCTGTAGGCCATGGAATACTACTCCGCCATAAAAATATGCTGATCTAGTATTTTTTTGTAACAACATGGGTGAGCCCAGAGACCATTCTTCTAAGTGAAGTTTCACAAGAATGGAAAAACAAACACATGTACTCACTATGAAATCAGAACTAATCGATCAATGTCCATGTGCACATTTGGTAATAAAACTCAATGGACAGCAAGCAGGCAAGAGGGGGCTGATGTGGAGGGGCATAGTTACACCTAATAGGTGCAATGCACACTCCCTGTGAGGGCACATTTATAACTTTGACTCAAACTGTGTAAGAGCAATGTATGTAACCAAAACATCTGTGCCCCTATATTATGAAATAAAATATAAAAATATTTTAAAAAGACCTTTCGGGGATAAAACCTCATCCCTAGACCTAGTAATGGACACATTAGTCTTTAAATCATTGGTAACCTAGGTGTGAGGGGTGAAGAAGCTGAGGCTTTTTAAAATAGCTTCCTTCTTATCAGTAAGCACTTAGGAATTCAAGTGGAAAAAGTTTTGACATTTTCCTCCAAAAAAAAAAAAATCACAGAACTCTTTATGAAAGATGACAAATTTTGGATTTATGGGGTCAAAAGTTACATTTAACGGTAGATATAGAATATGTCTATGCAAAATATCTCAGTGCATTAGGCTGAAACCAAACACAGGAGGGATGGTTTTCTGGTCTGGAGTTTAGTGATGGGGAGTGTGAGGATATATATATACACACACATATATTTTTTAAGTCATAAAACAGGTGACTTTTGTTTGGGTAGAGTAACGTGCAAGTGTGAGGGAAGGAGTGAATCAGCCAAGGATTCTCATAGAGGAATAACCGTGACCTCTGCCAGCTTGTATTTCCTCCCTACTTCTCATGCCCTCCACTCCTAAACCAGCTAAATGCCCAGACAAGGGCAGATGGGTATTACATGAGATAACACATGTAGCAGGGCTGGTGTACGAGCACAATGCTGAGAGTGCCACCTTAGAGTTGGAACCCTGTGGGCCTCTTTTGGCTCCCCTGGTCTCAGCCCCAGTATGTGACTATGCATTGGAAGTTGTAAAGTGCTAACGAGAGTGCTGAGCCTTGCAAGATTTCTTCTGCTATTAGAGCCCATCCATTCCAATCTATTTTCCAACCACATCATGGACCACACCATTACTTTAATGGGATTACTGAGGCCATCTTTCTTCTATCAGCCCACTGCATCCCAGGTGCCTGCTCTCTACCAAGTTTGTAAGTTAATTCCTTATCTTTAGTACCATCCTCTCAAGGATACACTCTACAAAGAAGAGTGGAAGCAAGAGACCAAGGCTTATCCCTTGTAAAAACAAGTAGGTGTTCCTCTGGTACCATAGCCTTTGTCCCTAAGCTGTCCAATCCAGAATTGTGAAGCAGGTGGGGAGATTTGCTGGGAGGTGGGAAGTTCCCATTTTAAGCATCTAGTGAGCTTCACTTACCAGTGTCCTCTGCTGCCCTCTGTGGCCAAAACATCATCTCCAGAGACACCCCTCTAAACCCTGGGATCCAGCTCCCTCACCCCTAATTCTCAACATCACCTTTCCAAGTTTTTCCCCCTTAGTCCTCCTTGGAGGGGAAAGCACTCTAGCCACCAACCTGAACCTGGTTTACACTCTTAGGTCCTTCCTGCAAAGGTAGTTGAACTGATTCCTCCAAGAAATCTTAAGAGATCATTGGGCCACCCAGCTTAACCTAAGCAAGGCTGGATCCAATCCTTTTGGTAATGATATAGGACTTTTGATGAATCTCAAACCCTGCCAAAATCTCAGTCTGGGATTTCCACAAAGTCTGTCTAGTTTATTTTAGTTTGAGGACCTTTCACTTATAGGGCACAATCCCAATTAGGAAGATGGGTAGGTTGACCTTGGGGAAGGAACTATTTTAGTACAGTTGATGCGCTGTTGAATGACCTTTTATCTTTCCTTTAAAAAATTTTAAGGCTAATTTTATAAACTTAATCCTGCTGAAATGTTCTCTGTGGGTTGCAAGTGTTGTTTTGTGACCTGCTAGACACAGCCCAAGACTTAGAGGCTCTTGCAGCAAACGATTTTATGCATCTGGAAGCCACCAAGGTGCCTTTTCCCATCCTCCAGTCCCAAGTGAGGGAAATAAATTTATGGTAGATTAAGGGAGAACTGTCTACCAATTTGAATTCCTCACTAGATAAATAAATGTGTCCACTAGGATTGGCTGGCTGGAGAAGCCGGTACAAAATCATTCCATTCCTGAAACCACCAGCCCCAAGAAATAGCTCCTTGGAGAGAGATTTGCAATCTTGGTTGAATTCATTAACTGTCAGGCATGATGTTCGATTATCCAGGTACACAGAGCTTGGAAAATGAGAAAATGTGTCTGATTCCCGGTTCTCTGCGGATTTTCCCTTTCCTCATTCTGCCTTCCTAAGGCTCCAGAAAAGTATTCCCACCCCGCTTCCTGAGTACAAAGGGAGAAATTACGTGTTTATTTTGTAACATGGCACTGAAACAAACCTACTGTCCCCTAAAAATTGGTTTATGTAGATGATTCTAATACAAAATGTGGTGAGAAGCACAGCTTCTGGTCCGAGGGCGGACCAGTCTCCCCCCCTTGCTATCTTTTCAATTCACACATGTGAAGCCCAAGAGCCCTTCCCTGGGGTTGAAAAATTAACGGCTTCCCACGTCCCTTCCTGAGATATTTCTGCTCCGTCACTATAAAGTAGGCCGGGAATGGAAGAGCAGGTCAGCGCAGGTGGAAGGCAGCATTTAAAGCGCAGCTGGAACATCTTTAAAGCTCTAACCACCTGCGTGAGCCCTTAACTCTACAATCTCCCAACACCTGTAGCCTTCACGTTCCCAGGACTTAAATCGAGCCCGGAGACGCAGAGGGCAGGCCAATTGACACCTTGCCAATTGTCACCTCAAGATCCATGGGCAGCCATGCTCATTTCACCAACCCTAAACTCGCCTGGACCCGCAGGGTGTTGAGACTGGACTGCAGGCCAGCCTTCCTCTTCCACATCCCCGCCAAAACCAAACGGCGGAAGAACCGGTGTGCGGGTTGAGAGAAGGGAAGGGCAGCCACAGCCCTTGTTTAGTGTAACTGCCGGTTTTCCCCAGGCCAGACCCGCAACAGGTTTCCCTGCCTCTCCTCCCCATGGCAAAGTCAGCCAAAAAGGGCGCAACACGTGGGCCCGGAACGCGGCCGCTGGGGTTCTCATAATTAGTCCTGCCCCGCCCCGCCCGAGGAGCCAGGATCAGGGCAAGAGACGCGGGAGCGCAGCGTGGTGTCTCCGTGAGGCCCGGCGGGGCGTGGGACGCTGGTCGCTCGCGGTCTGTCCTCGTCCCAAGGGCACTGCGAGGGTGGGAAAACACCGGCGCCGAGGCGCACTCCCTGACACCCGCTCCTTGCTGCTGCTTAGCCCCGCACAGGCTGCGCCTACCCGGCGCGTGGTCCCACCCGGCTACCGGCCACCCGGGCGACCTCATAAACAGCTCCTAGGATTGCAGAGGCAGGAGGCGGGGCTGGCGGGGCAAGCCGGCCGCTGCGGACCCGAGCGGAGCGCAGGGCGGGGGCGGGCCGGGGTCAGGGCAGAGGCTGCACCGCGCCTCCCCATTGGCCGGGAGGCAGTGGGCTGCCCGGGCGCGCGGCGCGGGCGGGGCCTGCCGGCGCGCGCCCGCCCCCGCCCCCTGCTCCCGCTCGCCCCTCGCGCCCTCCCCTGCACGGCCGCCGGAGTTTTTAAAGTGGGCTGGCAGCGGCGGGAGCCTTACATTCGGGAGCGGCCCGCCGCACAGCTCCGGCGCCCGCCGCCCTCCCGCCCCGGCGATCCTGAGGCGGCCGTACAATCCTCGGCAGTGTCCTGAGACTGTATGGTCATCTCAGCAGCTTCCCCCGCCCCTCCTCGGACTCCTTCCAACTCCGGTCATTCGAACCTCTTCTCTCTTTTTTTTTTTTTCTTGAAAACCCAGACAAGTGACTGCTTTTCCAGGGAAAAAGGAACTTCGATTCCCTTCTCGCTGTCCTTTTTTCGAGACTGACAACCTCCACCCACTCCTTTCCCGACCCCGCCTCCACCCGCAGGTTCCTCCCAGTCACCTTTCCTCACCGCCTCCCCCCCCCCCCCCAGCACCTAGCCAGCCGCCCGCAAACTTCCACCTGGCTGTGCGGGCGCTCGGGACCTGCGAGCACTAGGACTTTTAACACTCGCCCGGGCCGCAGGGAGCGGAGGAGGGCCACAGCGAAGGCGGGGGCTGCAGCCACCCGCCAGGGAGCCCAGGTGCTAGGCTTCTCAAAGGGCCACAGCAACGATGACAGCTGACAAGGAGAAGAAAAGGTAAGCAGGCGTCCGAGCAAAGGAGAGAGCTAGAAGACCTGGCTGCGTGGGGCTGGAGCAGCTGAGATTGGGAGAGGAGTGCGGAGAGGTCTTTGAGGCCCAAGGATCGGGTTAGAAAGTTCTGACAGGGAGAGCAGGTGCTGGGTCTGGGGACGCGGAGCTTTGGCTTCGCAGTGGAGCATTGTATGGCTCAGAGCCCTAGGAAATCCGCGCGCGCGACGAGGCCAAGAGCCGGAGGGAGATGGCCCTGGAGGTCGGAGGTGCTCCCGCGGTGCCTTTCAAAACCTCCCAGCTCCTGTAGAGGAAGACCGTGGCCCGCGTTTTGAAACGTTTCTGGGTTGATGCCCTCGACTTTCTCAGGTTTCTCATGCCGGGGCAGCATCCACGCTTCTCTTTAACTACGGATCTCCCGAGTCTTTCCAAATGTTCTTTCGTGCCCGCGCTGAGCCCCAAACTGGCAGGGGGCTGTAGGCAGAGCACGGCGCAGGGACGCGCCCCCGTCTAGTAGCCAGGACGCTGTCGGGGCTTCGGACCCCACCGAGGCTTGGAGGATCCCCTTCCCTCTCCCTGCATCTTGATTCCGCTGGAGAGTGGGAGTGGGGGAGTGACCTGAATTGGCCTGCGGGGGCAGGTGTCTCGGTGCACAGGGAGGGGCTGGCGACACTGGGCGCCCCTGGCAGGTCCTGGTGTCTGTCTCCTTAGAGGACAGAGAAGGGCAGCCACGGTCTGCCTGCCTGCCCTTGCGAGCCTCTCCGCACTGGGTGAGAGGCAACTCCGGCCAACTCTCGCTGCCCTCCCGCCCCCTCTCGGCCGCTCCCAGTCTGGGCTCTTTACGAGTTAGGGTGGGAGCGCACTGTGCGCCGTCCGAGGTGGGTACGGCCTCACCTTCCACAAGTGCGCGATGCTTGCTGCCTGGCCCCTCGCTCCTGCTGTCTCCACCCGTACTGTCCCAGTAGGCTGGAGCTTCCATCTCCGCGCTCGGCGGCAGCTTGGCAGGGCTAGCCCGCTTGGGGCTGGAAGCGAACTTCCCAGAGACCAGCAGCGGGGCGGCGGTGAGGTGGGGTGCCGGGATGAGGAAGGCCGCGCTTGAGGGGAGGCGGTGACTGGCCCGAAGCGCTCAGTGCCTGGGTTGGTTTGCTCTTGTTCCGATTTAGACTGCGGGACCAGGGCCAGAAACTGTGTATCTCCAGTCCAAAGCTGCGGTTCCCACCTCGGCGCACCGATAAGAATTTGATAAACGGGAGCAAATCGTGCCAGTCCTGGCCAGGCAGCCAGATCCTTCACTGCGGGATCGTTAGGGAAGGGGATTGTGTCCCCCGGCTTCCCCTTCCCGGCCGCAGCCCTTCCTCTCGCTTCCACGTCTGTCCCCGGGACTGAGACAGGTGAAGGAACACAGATACTGCGGCTGGCGCGGTCCCTGGGCCCCGGGAGTGGCCATGGGGTCCTGTCCTTTGAGGGTAGTGAAGCAAGGAAGATTTTACGATTCCAGTGCATTTTGTAAAACCGATTATACTACCAAAATTATTCGTGGAACAATTTTTAAAACCCCCAATTTATAAAGAGCCCTCTCTGCGAGCGTTCTCGGCTCCGGAGATGGCAAGGGAACTTACAGCACATTTTACAACTGTGACGCGTATCAGCGAATGTCGCAATCGTCGAGGTGGGGCCTGATGGTAATCTTGGCAAATGTGTGAAATGTCAGCTTCTTTTGCGCGCCTCTGCGCCGCGTCCTGTGGGGCTTCGTACTGTATATTAATTGTGACGAGAACCTTCGGAGCAGGAGAAAAGTGATTTCGACACACCTGGCCCCAGTACCTCCTTCGTTAGAGGGCTGGCGGAGAGAGAGATAGTCAGAATAGGAGCTGGAAGAAAACTGCGTAATTAGACTCCAAGTAACTGGCGAGAGTGGCCGCTTTAAGAACCACTGCGGGGACTGCCTGTGAAACGCCTGGGAGGCCACTGTGAGCGGCGGCGGCGCCGGGCTGGTGGCCGCGCCAGCGTGTCCGCCCTCGGCGACCAGCCTGGATTTTTGTGCCGCAAAATGGCAGGACAAACATCGTGGCCCTCACCATCCAGAGTCCTGTGAGGCTGTCCGTTTCCTGTTGGACTGATTGTCTCGAGACTCATTTATTTTTCACGCCTGGCTGTGTTGGAAGGGATTCTTTAGGGGCCACGATGTAATTAAAATACATGAACCCATACCTGGAAAGTTGGTATTGTCATGTAAGCCGCTATCTGTAGCTTTCCTAAGTGCCTCACAAGAGTGACGTGACACCGAGGGAGCTCTCCCTCACGATTCTGCCTACAGTTAGTTCTTAAAAATTTGTGTTTCTTTGGTCAGCAGAGCCATTCCCCACGCCACCCCGAACTCAAAATGCACGGAACATTTTCAATGTTTCTTCTAACAATAGTCCCACAAGAAGTTGGGCAGATTATTTTGTCCCAAAACGTTCATGTGTAGATGGATATGGCATAGTAATAAATAGTTTGCTTTCTGAAATTTGGCTGGTCCGTCTCATAGAAGGTACTGCTTTTGGTGACAGCAGAATGTCAAATTTGTCAGAACTGAACCTTGGTAAGGGCACTGCACTTTCACTCCTTTTTCTGCACCCATCTTTCAGGAGGGAAGTGGAAGACTCGTTAACCAGCCAGGGTTCTTGATTCTAGGAATAGCTAGAAAGTGTCTGGGTGATTTATCTCCTGATAAAACAATTTGAGTCCCTTCTCTGGAAGAGAAAAGATTGTGGAAGTTCTTAGATGTGTGACTGGAGAGTGGGTCAGGTAAATGAAAATGAGATCCTTGGATAATCAGGGATCAAAGTCCAATCCCAAAGCCAGACCAAGGTCCAAGCACCTTCCAGGAACCCAGTATTGTTTAGTGCAGGTAAGCTATGGAAGGAGAATTGGAGACATCTGGATCAGAAGTGTTCCAACTACTTCCCTCTAGCCCTGATAGCTGGATTTTGTTGTTCCTCTGCTAAAATGAAATCAAATCAGACTTGATATAACAGATTGTGGTTTAGTTATTTAAGTATTAATTCATATAGCTTTAATGAAGTTCAAAAGAATGCTGTAGCTTTGGGTATTTTCAGTTTTGCTTAAAGGTAACCTAGAATTATTTTATAAGAAATCGTGGAAACCATATAGTCAAACCTTCCTCTTTCGGGTTTAAGAAAAACTGAGGCACAGAGAGATTAAATGAATTCTCCAATGCTGGTAAGGATCAGAACCCTGGTTTATTACTTGCAATTAAGTATGTATTTTGTTACTGTTCACAAAAGAGTAGGCCTAGCCCTGAATGACCCTAGACAGTGAGGATGATTTCTAAAGGATTAGAGTGCCCTCCCTTATTACACCCCCCAAACCAGTGAACCTTATAGAAAGGAGATTTGCTTTTCTAGATAATTATAAAAGCCTTCAGGCTGCAGCAGGCATGATTCTCTTTGCTTTTTGCACAGAAAGGAAACAGAGTTGGTGTTGGTCCCAGTGTCTCTAAACTTCGAGAAGTATGAATTCATTGTCTTAGAGCTCTCCCTTTATTCAGTTAGAAAAAAAATTCTACTTACATAGGTCAACCTCATTAAATAAAACCAATGCAAGGACTGTTCCCCAGTGGAGCAAATTGTTTTGTGAAGTAGAGGACATTCAAGCAGCCCCTAGAGCAGGGGTGGGGAAACTTTTCATGTTGGAAGGCCTCAGTTTAGCTGTAATCAAATTTAAGGCCACATTCAAGAAATTTCAATTAGATATACTTATAAAATATACATTATTTTATAAAAAACTAACTGCTATGTACTTAATAATATCAAAAATTTGAATACGATTTGTTAATTTAAAGGTAATCTTTTGATGACTTCGCTGTGTCTGCTTTTTGTTGGAAAACATTTGAATGTTTGGTAGCAGCATGTGGGTCTTTGCAGGTGCAGTTGATCCAGATGGATATCAGTCATTTGTGACCTTAAGGGCACCTTGATTTGGGTGAGGTAGGAGAATGTAGATTCACAACAATAAATGGTTGAAAACCAACAAGGCATTTTTTTAGTCATGTTGCCAAAGGTGTGGGTATTCTGCATTTTTCCACATTTCAGTTGGATCTTTCTTAGCATCAAACAAGGACTTAAAATACATCATCTACTGAGCACGAAATCAATTCCATCTGTAGTTCTGCAGGTGCTTTGGTGATATCAATTAGGTGAGGCTGAAATGCTAATTTGAGTGTGATGTCATGATTCCCAAAGTCAGTGAACCTTTTATTGTACATGTATTCTCCAATTGTTGGTCTGTAACAGCTACATATTCTTCAGATGATTCCCATATAGCATCCTGCTCATCAATGACCGTTGCTAACTAAGGAAAATGTTCATTCGAAGTTTACTTTTGAAGAAATGTTTTGAAACAAGATAGATAGCTTTTTTCTTAATGCTTAGATTTTTTTGTCACATACATGTATAGATTTTTACCAGGTTGTTTTGATTTGACATATCACAGAGAAATGCTGTATTCCTGTAGAAATCTTTCAATAATTCACATTGCTGATTCTATCTTTTGTAAAATTCAACTATCTGTTCTTACAGAGATAACATTTTGGCTAACACCTGTGCCTGTTATAGCCAACTGCACTTTAGAATGATATGTCAGATTCACACTGAAAACCTCACCTTTCTTTCTTTTCTTTTTTTTTTTTTAATTGAGATAGAGTTTCACTTTGTCGCCCTCGGTAGGGTGTTATGGTATCATAGCAAGCTCAAGCTCTTGGGCTCAAGATTCTCCTGCCTCAGCCTCCCAAGTTAACTGGGACTACAGGCACCCACAACACCCAGCTATTTTTATTATTATTGTTGTTGTTGTTTAGGAGGCCTGGTGCATGTGTCTTGCACCCTAACCACTAAGCTACAGGCACCCCCAGAATACCTCATCTTTCAACCTTAGCATGTTATGAAACTGATGAGTCAGTGTTGCACTCTTTGTACAAATATAGTTAACAGTACTTAAAACTTGTTGCAAAATGTCACTTAAAATAGTAGCTTTGGCACAGAGATTTTTCTGATAAAATGATAACATCTGGATATGTTAATACTTTTTTAAAAAATTTGTTTTATAAACCTTCATGTTTTCCTGTCACGGAAGATGCACTGTCTGTCCATATACTCACTAAATGTACCAAATTCAGACATTTATCTTGAAAATCATGCAAAATATCTATTCACCATATTCTGTTCCCAAGAGTGCCCAAAGCAAGTAATTCTTTGTAGCAAAGAAAATCTTCTGTTATGATCTCAATGAAGTATAAAGTGCAGAGTCAATAGTATCAGTTGATTCTTTCAAAGTAATTCAATATGTATTTTCCTTTTGAAGTATTGCATGAAGTTAAGTTGAAGGTTAATTCATGCTGCCTATCAGGTATGATTCTCCTTGGAAGAGGCAGTTGTTTGTACTTTGAAATGTTATTGGGGGTCTAAGCATCCTACAACTTCAGCAACACATTCTTTCATAATTTCTACTGCATTGAACAGCTTCCCTTTCCCCCAAGTATATGTACTACTTTATAAGTTGCTTCAGTGGCATTGTGTCCAGGTCTTATTGCTGGTTAAAGAATTCTCTTTTCTTTTGCTTTTCATCTTTAATCTCTACAGTATAACTTTTCAAGCCTTTCCCTTTAATTTAAAATATTTGTGGTCCTTATGAGTGTTCTAATGCTAATGAGCTTTGAATTTCTTTTAATGTTGATGTTGCAGTATTGCAAAGCAAGCAAATCATCTTATCTTTTGCAGAAATGAGATAATATGGCAATTTCCAGTCCTCATTAAAAAATCAGTTTCCTCCTGTTAGCATTCTCTTGGTTGTCTTGGTTGTGATGGGGTTTAAGCAGAGTTAAAAAAAAACTATTGAGCTGTAGAACTATTCACAAATTCCACTTCAAACACAAATATAGTGCACCATTGTCAAAAGCTGATAATAGACGGGTGTCCTTGGTCCCCCATAAACTCTTGCCAACCAGCCTCATGTGGTTGTGGTGCCAGTTAGGTGGGCAAAGTTAGAACTAAATCATGAGTACAGCAGTTGTCAATAAAACCTTTATGGCTTACTAATGTTCTAATTTTGCTGGTCCATCTGGGAAGATTATTTTGTTGAATCTTAATTTTATTCTTTGGTATTTTAAATGTGTTCATTATAAAAATAAAATAGAAATATTAAAGATGAACAAGAATGTATTTTCTTTTTTTTTTTTTTTTTGTAGAGACAGAGTCTCACTTTATGGCCCTCCGTAGAGTGCCGTGGCCTCACCCAGCTCACAGCAACCTCCAACTCCTGGGCCCAAGCGATTCTCTTGCCTCAGCCTCCCGAGTAGCTGGACTACAGGCGCCCGCCACAACGCCCGGCTATTTTTTTTTTTTTTTTTTGGTTGCAGTTTGGCCGGGGCTGGGTTTGAACCCGCCACCTTCGGTATATGGGGCCGGTGCCCTACCGACTGAGCTACAGGCGCCGCCCAAACAAGAATGTATTAATAACAATAAAAAAATTTGTTCTATAAAATTTGGATTCAGTCAACAGGCTGCACTAAGGACCTAGAAGCCCACATGTGGCCTTCAGACCGCAGGTTCCCCACCCCGGCCTAGAATGATTCTTGTGTTGGGCAAGTTGGCATTTTTACTAGGAGTGGAAATTGCGAGACTAAAACAGTTTAATTTACTTAGAATGTAAATCTCTCTGTCTCTCTTTGTATGTGTCTGTGTCTGTGTATATGCGTGTGTGGAGGGGAGTGATTCTCAACTTCCTAGGAAGATTGTGTAAAGCGTTTAGAAATAGAAGTAATCAATTAGAGCACCCAGGTGCTCCAGGATGTTAGCTCAATATATTGGAAAATAATTATTTCAAGATTGAAGCTTTTCCACTTTTCAGTCTGTCTATTCTGTCTCATAGTATTTGCTTTTTTATTTTCCCTAGTTCTGTCCTCTACCAACATACTAGTTTCCCTTTTCATTTTAGCCAAATGAATCTACCCTTTTGCTTTCAGTAATGACCACTGCTGGTAGTTTATAACAGGTCTAGCTTTTGTTGATATTGTCATGTTAGCAATGTTTGTTCCCAGGGCCCAGTAGCCTTTATCCCATCCCCACCCCCGAGTACGAGGCTTCTTATTCTCATGATGGAAACCATCTCTGATATTCACACTAAGGTATAAATTGGTGAGACAACAAACGTGTACTGAATACCTCCTAATCTAGCTAAAATGCTGAAGAGAAGACTAAGAAATAGGGCAGAAAGTCCTTGTTATCAAGTTGCTTAGACTGGGGTAAAAAAGGAGACACAGGAAGTTAGCTAAAAAAGTTAAGTAGTTGGCAGCTTGCATGTGACTTTTCTGTAGGACTCAAATATTTTGAAGCTAAAGGTAAGAAGCTCTTTGGCACCTGTGGCTCAAGTGGCTAAGGCGCCAGCCACATACACCTGAGCTGGCGGGTTCGAATCCAGCTCGGGCCCGCCAAACAACAGTGACGGCTCCAACCCCCCCCCCAAAATAGCCAGGCGTTGTGGCAGGCGCCTGTAGTCCCAGCTACTTGGGAGGCGGAGGCAGAAGAATCACTTGAGCCCAGTAGTTGGAAGTTGCTGTGAGGTTGCACTCTACCCAGGGTGACAGTTTGAGGCTGTGTCTCAAAAAACAAAAAAACAAACAAACAAACAAAAGAAGCTCTGAGAGCATTTTAGGCAGTAACCACATATACAAGCACAATTATTTAAGAGTATTGTGTATGTTTTGGGGGATGGCAAAGTTGGTTCATAGTGTCCCCGGAATCACACAGGGTGAGTGCTGACCAGCAATGTACACACTGGCTCTGAGGGGAGGTCCAGGGTGAGTTGGGGACTTGGTGTTGGGGGTAATGAGAGTGACGAAAACATGAGGGTCCCCATACTGTGTTCCTTTCATGTAACTCTGACATCATAGACAGAAAGGGCCCCCAAATTGAATGTTTGCTGTTCTTTACACACTTGCTTTGGGTGAGGGGCATGGAGGGGGAATCTGGTAGGGGTCCATGTACAATAGGATTAGCAGTTTCTGTTCCACCGAGGATAGCAGTGGAGACAGCTGTGACTCCAGAAAGGCCAAGAAGGGAGAGGAGGCTTTTTAACCAGGCTTTGTGAATGGGCTTCTGGGGGTGTGTAAATCTGAAATTGTGTGCCAGGTATAGAAGCATCTTTTCCTGAAGGAAATCTGTTTAGCTCTCAATAGCGTTTCAAAGGTTCTGTGATCTGGAAAAGGCAAGTCCTTGCTTTTGGATGTCTGATTTGGTGATTCTATTATGTGTGTTTCGGGATCTTTCTGTTCAGCTCCCCAACAGTTCTTACATTTCTCTGCCAATGTGTTTCCCTGTCTTAGAAGGGGCAGCGGAAGGTGGCGTGTGCATCTAGTAAAGATTCTATGATGCAGCATACCCTTTCCTGTCCCTGGCAGCCACCTAACAGCAGCCTTCAGTCTTGGAAGAAAGGGGAGTCGAGTGCCCTGCACAGGGTTTATACTGAGGTGATTCATTTTGTTATGTTTCTTAAAATGGCTGTGAATATAGATTTATTCTCGTGTTTTCCTTCATCCTCAAATAGTTATTTAAAGGTCCTTCATGCACTCAAAATGTATGTCTCCTTAATAGGAATTCTGTATGCAATAGAACACAAAACTGAACATTTAGTCTTATTAGCCAAAACTTTTCTCAGAACTTTACATGGATTAATTCTTTTAATCCTCATAACAACCTTGTAAGATAAGCCTTGTTACTATGCCCACTTCACGGATGTGAAAGCTAGAGTGCAGAAAGGTTAACTGCTTAAGGTCATGTAGTAGAGCTGGGATTTGGCCAGGGTAAAGTATCTCCAGAGTCTAAACTCCCAACCAGCTCTATATACCTCCTTGCGTCACCTAAGATAGCTATAAAGTATTTAATACCATGACTGACTCGTGTAGTAAGTACTCTATAAATGATAACTGCTTTTGTTGCATTTATAATTATTATAATTACTTTTCTCTTCTGTGACTCACCACTTGTATCAAACCTCACAAGCAGTTAGAGATTGAAGAGCTGAAGGGTGGACTTGGAACTCTTGGAATTCCTTATTTTTTTCTGGGGTTTCCTACACTCTGACAGGAGGTGGTTCTCTACTGCCTGAAGAAGTTCAAAGCTTTCCACCTCCCACCTTTCGCTGGTGGCAAGAATTCAATAATTACTTCAGCCTTCAGATTCCATTGTGCAGGAGAACCTGTTAGAAGCTTTTCCTCTGTGGCTTCTGAAGAGCCATCTACAAATCAAGATGCACAGGACTTCCTCTGGCTCTTTTGATCCTTTGAAATTGCAAATCCAGGAAGGAAAGAATGGATGGGGGGATGAAGAATAGCTGTGATCCCTGCAGTGAGAATGTTACATTTTCATAGAGCTCTTTTTCTCATGAGCCCTGAGCCTTCCCAGCCATCACCCCACTGGCCTGTGCCCTGTGACTTGGAGGGCTTCTTGAGTTTTCCTGGTGCTGTAAAAGACAATCACACTGACATGTATTATAGTTGTGGTGGCTACTGCACATCACAGTCCATGTGGTGGCGACCCATTGGTAGGTGCCTCTAACAGCATCTCTGATTTTCAAGTAGAGGTCAGGCATAATTTGGTGCCAGTTGTCTGGTCTACCTGTTGAAAGCCACAGAACTGATCTGAAGGCATGAAGCCAATGACCTCATTTTAAAAATGTCTTCATTTGCCACACACTCACCCTTTGAGATCACTGGAGCCCAAGAGACAGGTGTGGAATGGACAAGAATGTTATCTACTTCCAAGTGGCTTTGATTTTTCTAATTTCTCAAGAAATACTGATTTGCTTGACCGCTTTAGGCTGTTTGCAGGGGCCTCTTGTATGTCAGCAAAACTCTTATTATATGGTGTCACCACCAGAAGCTTCTGATGCTCCCAGGAGCCATATTTCCCTCCCCTTAACCTGGAAAGATTCTTCAGTTTTAGAGTTACAAGTAATTTCTATGCCAGATAATGACTCTGAGAAGTAGATCCTTTTCTCATGTGGAAAAATATTCTGGAAAAGTGCCTTGTCAATAAGGTAAATGACCTCATTTTTAAAAATGTCTTTATTTGCCACACGCTCATCTAGCATTTTCTCAATTCTACAAAGCCATGGAAGTGGATTGTTAGAAATATCTCATATATTCTCAGTGACTTCCTGAGCAGTCCTTTTCCAATGGAGCCCTCCAACCAAAAAAGAAAAACATCAAACCTAAGAGGTAAGTGCTAGGAATCATAAAAGACTAGTGATTTTATTTGGTTAGCGGTGTAATCAAACACCTGAGCAGGAAAATAGATCCCGTATGCTATACTGTGGTTGTGATGCTGGCAGTTAACCCCCACAGCTATATTGGCTGCCCCAGATGCTAAGGGTACACATACAGCCCAATAGTATTCTTAGAAGTTAATCAACTCTGTAACAGCTTTAGTTGAATTTGACTCTTTTTTTTAGTCTAAGGTGTCCTGATAACTGGCAAGGAGTCAGTGGCTTTGTTATGAATAAGAGGATACATGTGCTCAACCTGAGAAAGTTCAGAAGCATTTTATAAAGCCTTTAAAATATGTCAGTTAAAGTATATGATTACTAGCAACATGGGCGGGAGAATTGCTTTAGCCCAGGAGTTTGAGACCAGCCTGGCCAATATAGCAAGGCCTGGTCTCTTAAAAAAAAAAAAAAAAAAGGAGGAGGTAGAAGAGGAGAAGGAAAAGAAAAAACTAGCTGAGGTGATAGCACAGGCCTGTAGTCCTAGCTATTATCACAGTGCACAGGCCAATGGGGTGATGACTGCGAAGGCTCAGGGCTCATCAGAAAAGGCAGGGTCATCACTTGAGCTCAGTGGTTTGAGGCTGCAGTGAGCTATGACCATGCCACCATATGCCAGCATGGATGACAGAGACAGACTCTGTATCTTAAAAAAAAAAAAAAGTGATTTTTTTGGTGGGGGGATAATAATCATTTAAATCACTATGCTGTGTGTCTAGCCAGATGGCATTTACCTCTGTCTCTTGATGTGGTATTAATACAGTATTAACAAGCACGTATTTTACTCCTGATAGTAAATTTTCATACTGCCCCCACTTTGTGTGAGATTGCCTCTGAGTAGGAGGTAGGGAGAAAGCAATGCAATGCATGTTCTTTATTTTATATTTAGGAAATGGAGCTGCTGAAAGAAGCAGACCACACCGTCTGCAGGGGCCCCAGGTATGGTGGTGAGGCTGGGCCCCTATGTATCACCTCCGGCCCCTGTTACAGGTAATGAGCCAAGAGTACAGCCAGCGGTGACTCAAACTTCAGTGCAGCTCTTCTCATTACTAATGAGTAATTACAGCAAATATTTACAGGCCTCCTTCCTACCTTTACGACTTCCTGTTGCCGAAGCACTTTGGAGTCTCGAGAAAGATTGTCCTGGAAAAATACGTCATACACATTTGCAGGAAAGAATGCCTTTAAGCACACAGAAAAAAAATCAGTTACTGGGTATTGTTTATGAATTCCATGTAGGAACAACAGAAAATTATGCTTATGGAGGAGGTGCTTGAGAATCCTTTCTTCTGAATTTCAAGAAACATTTTAAAAATCACTTCTGGACTATCAAATACAGGAGGAATGGGGCAAACCATGTTTTTAAAGGATGTTCTATAAATAATAGGACTGTGCAAGTTTAGGAAAGGAACATTTGGGGTCAAAGTGTATGTCATTTGACAAATGCTCCTTTATGAACATTAATTACCCCTACAATATTTTTCTGAATGAAAACAATTGCACTTTAATAGAGTAAATCAGGATATACTACATATAACATGCCATTGGAGGAATTTAGTGAGCTAGAAGAGTATTGTTCGCTTTATAAAAGATTCCCAGAATAAATCCTCATAATGCTCATTTCTTGTACAGTTCTAAAAGCATTCCAGTGAATTTGCTTTCTCAGTAAATTTTTGTAAACCACTGTACCCTTGTATTTTTCTCCTGTGTTTCTAAAGGTTCTCAGATGCTATTTTGGAATGGCAGCATTTACTCCAGCCCTGGCTGAGGTTGACAAAGCTAATTTTGGTGCCCGGGGAAAAGGCAGAGAGAAATCATCTGCAGAGCCAAAAGAGCTTTCTGGTGCCTGGGTTAGGAGCAGCATGGTGTTACTGGACACACCACATTTCGGCTTTAGAACCTTTATTTGTGTGCTTGCACAACAAATGTTTACCCAGATATTAAGATAAGGAAAGTATGAAGGTCACATCTTGCCGGTGACAGAGGAGCTTCTATAAATGTAACCATATCACTGTGCAGCAGGAATCTGTCTTTTATTCTATGCCCAGAACTTAGGGGTATTAATGGAGGGTGGAGCAGGAGAGCTGAGGCTTTCCTTGGGCGTTTTGGCTTTCTTGCCTCCACTCTGTTTATCTTGTCTCAGCTGACATGCCCCTCCCTTTTGTTGAGGCCCTGTGTGGTGGTCAAGAATTCAGGATAGAGCCTGGTCAGTGTGGCTAGGCCACCATGTGCCCATCTCCCCGTGAGTCTCCTGGTGTTCACAGCAATCAGTGCCCTGGTGCATTTCCCTGCTGTCTCACTGCTGGGAGGCACCCCAGCTGCCAAGGTGGTTTTCCCAGACCCTCAGAAGTCTGCATGGTGCTGAGCCTGCCCCTGTTTTAGGCCTTCTTGGTAGGACTGCCCTGTCCTTGGGAGCACAGAGTCTTCACAGTGGTAAAGGGATTTCTTTTGTAGATTTGGGTGTTTCTCTGAAGGATCACCAGACTTTCAGAACCCGAATGAAGACATGGGTCCTTGGCCTAATTTCCTTCCCAAGGGCAGCCTACATGCCATGGAGATTCACTTCACTGTCAAGGAGCGACTCTTCCCCAGCTCCCTGCCTCATCCTCCCGTCAGTGTGCTCCTGAGTTCCTAATACAGCAAACCTCCTCCCTCTGCCCCAGACACAATGCTGCAACATTCATCCCCTCTCTGTTCCCTCTCTTCCTACTCAAATAGCTCCCACTTTCCTGGTGTGAACCTGAACTCCACACCTTGCACAGAACCTTCCAGAGTAATTCCCACACTGCACCTCCCCCTCTACACATTACATGTTTCTGATTATGTTTGCCAACGAGCCTGATTATGTTTCCTTGTTATCTAATGACATTTTATTTGTTCTTGCCTTTCCAACAACACTGCACGTTGCTGACGGGCAGGGAATATCTAAGTTTCTGATGTGCACTGTAATACGTGTCCCTTGCATTTTTTGAGCTCTGAAATCATGCTTAGTTTTTAAAAAAAAATCATAGAATTGCTTTGTTGCTATCCTTTGAGTTACTTGGAAAGCCTGCCTCTTGGGCTCTGCTTTCCCTGTTCATATTGATTTGAGCCCTTTACTCATTTCCCTTTAAAAAGGAAGGGTTGTCTTGTTGATACATAACTTTATATCAATGCAAACATCATGCTAGTACAATGTCAGTGCTTCACTTCAAGAATGCCCTATACACTCAGGCAAATACCAGCCAAACAAAAACACCCTAGCTTCATCCCAAAGTTTAATAGCTGAGTGGAGAAGTGGTGCAAGAGGGGACCAGCTCTCAGTTGAGAGATCATCTTCCCCCGGAAGCCTTCTGGTTAGCTATACACCAGTTACTCCTGGGTTTATAATCTTCCATCTGTATTTTGTTACTTGTATGATTCTTTTACAACTTGGTTTTCAGTGTGTGCGTATCTGTTCTTGATCACCGCTAGATGGTAAGTCCTTCAACAGCAGGGATCCAGTCATATTTTTCTGATTTTTCTTCCCATAGTGTTGAAAACAGAAGTCTGTTGAGGTGCTTAGTAATTATTTGAAGTCTGAGTAATTTTATCTATGTCAGGAACTTTGGAAGCTTAGTATGGAGAAATGGAAGCATAGGCAGACCCCTTTGCTCAGAGCAATGTAACCTATCCTTATTGGAAATCCGCCCTCCATGTAGTGAGGCTGTGGGGATGCTGGCATCATCATTACGTGTAAATGTTTATTGGTTACCTACCACATTCAGGTGCTGTACTACACGGTGAGGTTACAAAGGTGTTAGATGGACCCTGTACCCAGGGTCTCCTAGAATGATTTGTTGAAAACCATGTAAGATTCTTTTACATCAGTGATGTCCTAGCCCTGTCTTTATGATGTTTCCATCTCATTAGGAAATCAAAACTAGCTTAGATAAAATATTGAGCACACTGTTAAAGACTGACAAGAATTAAGTGAGAGTGAATAAGGATAAATAGACCTGTGTGTTGGGAAGAGTTAGAAAGAGAAGTGATTAGTATACATTAGAATTTTAATGGAGCATGAAAATCTAGGTCTTGAAGATTAGGTAGGACTTGGGTAGGCAGATGGATATGGGGCGTTCCAGATGAGGTGAACAGTATGAATAAAATGAGGAGGCAGGAATAAACAAGGTGTACAGGCCAGGGCTGGTGAGCTGGCTCCTTCCAGAGCTGAATCTGGAGCTCTGTTAACAGACAGGAGATGAGGACCAGGCCTAGGCTGGTGCTGGGAAGTTTAGGGACAAGCCTTCCTGAGTCATGCCTGATGGAATCTTTGGGCTGCCTTGGGGCCACAAGGGACAGTGCATGCCTACTCTGGGACATGAGGAGCTGCTCAGGACACCCCCACTGTCCCTCTACCTGGGAACCTGCTCTAATGTGAACAGCAAGGTGTGGTTGGAGGTGCTGTGGTCATCTCCTGTAATGTTGCCCTCAGCTCCTCCATAGCCCTTAGGAAGTCAGTCATCTATGAATGTGCCCAAATCACTCTGGTGTGTATTTCTTTGTGGACTGTATACCCTTCAAGGTAATAAATGCGAGGCATGAGTCTCCCATGTGCACAGTGGGAGCTGGAGGAGTGCAGCTTGCCACACCTGACGTGGCAGTCACCCTCATCCCTATGCTCTCGTTCTAGTGATGGAGGCTTTGTCTTCTAGACGATTTGATAAAGACTTCATTTTATACCTTCTTGCTCTTTCTCATTCAGATTCTAGGTTTTTGAGTCTGATTATTACATAATTTAGGGAAGTCCCTTCAACACCCCACTATTTATAGGGAATGAGACAGTCAAATCCAAGTCAGACCACGCCTTTTATCTTTCTCTCCCAGTAACTGTTCATTGCACACCCTGTACAGGGCCCTACAGCCAAGCCATTCCTTGACCTTCTCCTTTCTTGGTATTTGACCAAATCATTTTCCTAAAGCCCTGGCTCTGATGTTCTCGGGGCCAGTTCTGCCAGAAGAAGGGAACAAAAAAGAACTGTCACCTAGGTAGGGCAACTGGGGCTTCCCCCCTCCCCTAGCAGGTGTAACCTTTCCCCTGGAGGAATTTGGAAGCACTTAAGGTCACAGCTGAACACTTGTGGGCCAGGCCTTGGCCCAAGATCCCAAATCACTGGAGAAGAGCCCACTCCAGGGACCAGATGAGGCCAGTGAGTCTCATCCAAGTCACTTCAGCTCACTCTGCCCAGTGGTACTTTGAAGGAAGCTATCGTTCCTAAAATCTCTTGGCTTGGAATTTAATTTCATAATGACAACTACATGTCTGATCTCTTATTCCTTTTCTATCCCTTTTGTAATAAGTTAACTGGGAAATTCCTGCCCCGCGCAGGCAGGATTTCTGGTTCAGTGGTTGTCTCTGCAGCCATCTGCTTCACAGTGCCTACTCTGTGCAGGCTGCTGAGTGCCGGGCCAGGTCCAGGGAAGGGTCCTCTGGAGCCAAGTGGAAAGAAGCCTGGACTGTCAAGACCAGCAAGGGATTGCAGGTGCTAGAGAGTTTGGAGCACAATACAGCCCTGCCCAGACTCGGGGGCTGTCTGGGGCCTTGGGCATTCCTTGGGAAGTTATCTCAAGGGTACCCAAAGGAACTCCCTAGCCCAGAATGTGGTGTCTATCCAGATCTGCCATGGCTAGAAATTGGAGTCTAGAACCTACCTTCTTACATCTCCAGGTAGGCCTCAAGAAGGAAAAGCAAGGTGTCCAAACCAAGCTAATCTGTGACTAGCTATTTGTTAGGGTGTGAAGCCTGTGTACATATCAAAATCTATTCCTTTGTGTTCATTTTATTTTTTCTTCCTTTTCAAAGTGAAAAGTCCTTTAAAAAAATTTAACTTTGCCTCTGCTGAACTCTATAAGCTCCTTTCCTCGCCCTGGTTAGTGAGGTGATAGGACCTGGGCCTGCCTGGAGATGGTGTGCTCACTGTGGCCGCCTGCCAACCCAAGGCCCTGGGAAAGCTTGGTGACTAGAGAACCCAGGCAGAAAGGAGTCTGAGATGACTGTGAACATTGATTCCTTCTTTCCCAACCTATCCTTTTTGAGCATATTTGAAACCAAACATAAGCCTGTGATTCTGGGCCACCTGAAGCTCCTTGTAGGTGTCCAGATATTACAAGGGTCATGATGACAGCTTACTTCTTGAGTTAGATCTTCAGGGCCAAGGCAGAGGACATGTTTATTTTGGAGAGGGGCAAATTTTCACCCACTTGAATTTCTTTGCCTCCCAAATTAGTGTTGGGATGACCACAAGGGTTCTATGTTTCTTGGCCTTTGTCTTGCCAAACAGATTGTAAACAGCTTCCAAGTCACCTTCTGTTGTTTTGTGTCCCTGGCAAAGTCTGCCTTACATGGGGTTCAGAGGACTCTAAAAGACTATTCTAGATCTTTCTCTGATATATGACCTCTCTGCACATTTCTAAATGGTAGTTAGACATAGGCTTTGCTTTTTCAGGGTACTATTAAAAGATCAATATGAGCTAGAGTTTCAAGAAAACCATGCATTTTAAATTTTAAAAATCACTTTTGCAACCATTATCTCAATAGAAAGACCTTTGAAAAGTATAAAGTGCAGACCTTTAAGGCATCATTATTAACAAGCACAGCAATATAATCATTAGGGACATTATCACCTGAAGTGAATTAACTGCAGGTGGAAGGGAGCCCTAGGAGAATCTAGAAAGTGACTTTTGCTCTCAGGCCCTCAAATTTCCCTCCTGGCTTTTTGGGATTATGGGTTTTTGCCAATAATGCTTTTAGGGTATGAGTTATATTTTTGCCATATCCTGAGATGTGAGGAAATCTGATAATACCAAGAGATGGAAGAAACTTCAGGACTCCGATAAATGGTCTGATCTCAGTTATGCCCCTTTCCATGTCTGGTCAGCTCCCCCTCTGGAGATGGAGAGGGTTTACGCCAACTGTGATCCTGTTCAGAATAAGAATCAGCATTTAATTTGGCACCCACAAATCTCTGGACCTAAAGGGCTCTGTCTGCACCATGTCCTCTCAGGTCCTGCCTGCTGCTTTGTATCTTATGAGCAAGACCTAATTGTGGGCTCCCAAAGAAGTGAGTGTCTTGCCTGAGGTCTTTAAGAGATCAGACGACCTAGTGGATGATCAAGAAATAGAGTGAATACTGCTGCCTAGATGATACTTTGGCTTCCTGGTGTTGCTAGAAGTGGGAAAGAGGCTTTGGGTACAGAATACTGGCTTTGCTGCATACTGACCAAGAGACAAGCCTCAGATCCATCACCTGTAATATCTCCATAGCTCTCACACCTAAGCTTGCCCCTCCCTCAGCCCCACCCACAAGGCTGGCCAGCTGAGGTCTTTGGGCCTCAGCTTAAATATCACCTCCTCAGGGAAGCCTTTTCTGCCTCCCTCAGTTAAACTCCATCCCTGCTCTTTTTTTGTTTTGTTTTCCTTTAACAGTACTTCCCATAAGTTGTAATTTCTTTGTTTGCTTATTATCTGTCACCCTCCCTCCTCCCCCATTTGTGAGATCTGGGAAGGTGAGGACCATACATTATATGCTTGCCACCATATTTTTAGTGTTTGGGGCAGTGCCTGGCACATACATATGAGCTGTTTCTTAAATATTTGTTAAGTGAAATGATTAATCCAGGGTTGCCGAGTCTTTGTCCTCAATGTTATCTTTGTTTATGTTTGTTCAGTGCTTAATTTTTTCCCAAAGCTCTTGATACAGATTAAAGCAGTTGTTTTTGTCATGTAGATGAAACAACCAAGGCACAACAATGTGATCACAGAACCAGAGAGTGGCAGTGCCCACTTGAACAGCTCCCAGCCCTCCATTCTTCCCATGGACCTCTCTTGGCACCTTATTTTTCTGTCGTGGTGATGTTATTGTTTGTTTATTTGGCAATATTTATGCCAGAGGAGTAAAGGCCATTGTGTGTTGGTAGTGTCTGGAAATACACAACAGAGTCCCAGGAGAATGTCACTGTTGTTCTTACCACAATTAGTAATTGTCAGGAGAGAGGCAGTGATTGGGTGGGTGCTGCTCCCTATGTGGCCGGTCCTGTATTTTGAAACACCAATGCCTGTTCCTCTACAGAGGCAGAGAGGAGTGCAGGTGGGGGGATCCTGGGACTCAGCCCCATTTTTGCCCAGCCCTGTCACTCCACGCATATCTAGGCCCTTTCTGCTTGGGAAAACATACGGTTTGTGTATCTAGTGGAATTTTTCTATAGCCTGCCAGATAGGAAAGACAAGGGCTAACCAGCTAGATGACCTCCCTGGGCCTCAATTTCTCCATCTTTGGAATGGACACTAGGTGAGACCAGACAAAATAGGTTCAAAAACCCTTTATAGGGTTCCAACTCCATTGTAAGGTGAATTTCAAGGAGCCTGGTCGTGACTCCTGTTCTCAGGTGCTACTTTAGGGGGAAGGTGAGAGATTAAAGATAAGTAGGGGGCTGGAGGAAGGAACTGCCCCTTCAGGGGGAGGTTCTGTTAGAGTGAGGGGGGGCAGAGACTTGGAAGTCACTATTGATATATAGCCCTACCCACTTCCGTGACAGCAGCAGGACCACTGCCTGCATGAAGGAAGCGGGCTGAGGTGTGGCAGAATATGAGCTGCCAGTAGTTTCTCCAAGAAGGGACAGCAATGAGAGAGCTGGTGTCTTCATATCCTGACACCAGGGAGAAGGAGGAAGGCTGCTGGGGTGTGTGGGAGCCCCCTGAACTTAGGAGACTTGGCTCCCAGCTCTGACACCATCATGCTGCAGCTGTCATGGCCTCCCTCTGAACCTCGCTTTCCACATCTGGCAGATGGCTGCTATGAGCTCTGCCCTGACAATTAGATTGGAGCTTTGAAAATATCAATTACTTCAAAAGAAGGGGTCATTATTGTGATTCATATATATACAGGGTGGACATAAAGTTCATGTGCAATTTAAATAGTAAACTAATTTAAATGCACACGAACTTTGTCTACCCTGTATATACATATACATATTAAGCATATATATCACAAATACATGCACAAATATATAGAGAGTGCTCAGGATTGATTCTTAATGAGAGACGATTATCACAGCAACTCGGAGGTGTTGCGTCCTTCAGTCTGAGGTAGTAGAGAAAGGACCAGTCGCTATGAGAGGAATGGGCTTGAAAATTACTGAATGAAGTCATACTTGTGCCAGGGGAGAGGGGATGTACCGTGGGACAGAGGTGAGTCACAGCACATAAGTGCTGGGGAGTCACCTTGAACTTGGGCCAAAAAAGTAGAAATGTTGGGACTTGGGTTTATCTGCCTTACATCAGGTACATCAAGTTCTGGATAGCCGCCCACCGTCCAGAAACAGGAGGTGAACGGCTCTCCTTTGCCGCCCTGGGAAGGCTTTCTGCTGGCCTCGGCCCCGCTGAGCAAAGTCTGCTTGTTCACTGGAGTTCACACAGACTCCTTGCCAGGCCTGCCCAGAATCCTGTCTCCTCTGACTTCCTGTGCTCTTGCATAATATTTCCTTGCTTCTTGAATGGCTGGCCCTAGTGCAGGAGCAGCTCCCTGACGTTGCTGGATGGGGAGGGCAGGATGTGGAGGGAGGATGGGGTGTATGAACATCCCCCAGAGAGGTGTTCTGGGCCCAGGAGGGGCAGGGCTTCCCAAATTGTTTGGTGCAAGATTTTAACACAGAGGGAGTTAGGGAGACCTTGTGAGCGTGCACGCGGGCGCTTGCACACACACACACACACACACACACACACACACACACACACACACACACACGCACCCCTACCATCTCTGTGAGTTGTCTCTTGTAAAATTATTCTTGAAGTAGCTAAGTTGTTTCCTTCTGATTATAAAAAATATACATGATGTTCCCTGTACACAGTCATAGTAAAAAAAAGGCATGGAGATAAAAATAAAAATCAGCAAAATTCTATCACACAGAGATAACTACTGTTAACATTTTGGTGAACATACTTTCTTCTATCTAATAAACATTGATATACAATTATGGACAACAGGTATACCTCAGAGACATTGTGGGTTTGGTTCCAGACCACTGCAATAAAGCAAGTCATGTGAGTTTTTTGGTTTCTCAGCGCATATGAAAGTTATATTCACACTATACTGAAGTCTGTTAAGTGTGCAGTTAGCATTACATCTTAAAAAACAATGTACATATGTTAATTAAAAATACTTTATTGCCAAAAAAAAAAAAGGCTAATTTTCATCTGAGCCTTTAGTGAATTGTACTCTTTTTGCTGGTAAAGAGTCTTGCCCTGTGGTTGATGATGGCTGCTGACTGGTTAGGGTGGTGGTTGCTGAAGGCTGGCGTGGCTGCAGGAATTTATTAAAATAAGACAACAATGAAATTTGCTACATCAGTTGACTCTTTTTTTTTTTCACGAAATATTTCTATGTGATGCTGTTTGATAGCATTTTATTTGTAGTTGAACTTCTTGCTTTACCAACTAGGTTTCTGTCATATTCTAAATCCTTTGCTGTCATTTCCACAGTGATCACAGCATCTTCACAGGCAGATTCCATCTTAAACACTTTCTTTGTTCCTCTCTGAAAAGCAGCTCCTCATCATTCAAGTTGTATCATGAGATTACAGCAGTTCAGTCCCATCTTCAGGCTCCACTTCTAATTCTAGTTCTCTTGCTATTTCTACCATGTCTGCAATTACTTCCTCACCTGAAGTCTTGAATCTCTCAAAAGTTATTCATAAGGTTTGAAGTTCCAAACTCCAGTTAACGTTGATATTTTGACCTCCTCCCATGAATCACAAATGTTCTTAATGGCATTTTGTTTTTTTTTATTTTTTATTTTTCTTAATGGCATTTTGAATGGGGGATCCTTTCCAGAAGGTTTTCAATTGACTTTGCCCAGATCAAGAGGAATCATTATTTATGAGAGCTATAACCTTACAAAATATATTTCTTAAATAAGACGTGAAAGTCAAAATGACTCCTTGATCCATGGGCTGCCGGATGGATGTTGTGTTAGCAGCCATGAAAACAACATCAGTCTGTGTGTACGTCTCCGTCAGCACTTTTGAGTGATTAGTTGCATTGCCAATAAGCAGTAATATTTTGAAAGGAATCTATTTTTCTGAGCAGTAGTTCTCAGCAATGAGCTTAAAATAGTAAACCATGTTATAAACAGATGTGCTGTCATCCAGGCTTTGTTGTTCCATTGATAGAGCACAGAGTAGATAATTCTAAGGGGCCATAGGATTTGGGGAATGGTAAACAAGCCTTGGCTTTAACTTGAAATCACCAGCTACATTAGCTCCTAACAAGAGAGAGTCCTTTGAAGCTTCAAAGCCAGGCGTTGACTTCTCTCTAGCTTTGAAAATCCTAGACGGCATCTTCTTCCAGTGGAAGGCTATTTCTTCTACACCAGAAGTCTGTTTAGTGTAGCCACCTTCATCAATGATCTTAGCTAGATCTTGACAACTTGCTGTGGCTTCTACATCAGCACTTGCTGCTTTATATTGCACTTTTATGTTATGGAGATGGCATTTTCTTAAACCTCATGGGCCAACCTTTACTAGCTTCAAACTTCTGCAGTTTCCTTATCTCTCCCAGCTTTCATGGAATTGGAGAGAGTTAGCACCTTGCTCTGGATTGGATTTTGACTTAAAGAAATATGGTAGCTGGTTTGATCTTTGACCTAGACCACTAAGACTTTCTCCCCATCAACAATAAGGCTGGCTCACCTTTTATTGTTTATGTGCTCACGGGAGTAGCACTTTTAATTTCCTCCAAGAACTCCTTTGATTCTCATCTTGACTGTTTGGCATAAGAGGCCTAGCTTTCCGCCTGTCTTGGGTTTTTGACAGGCTTTTCTCACTGAGCATCACTGTTTCTAGCTTTTGACTTAAAGTGTGAGATATTGAGACTCTTTCTTTTGCTTGAACACTTAGAGGCCAAAGTAGGGTTATTAATTGTTCTAATTTCAGTATTGTTGTTTCTCAGGAAATAGGGAGCCTCGAGGAAAGGGGAAAAGATGGGAAAATGGGCGATCAGTGACACAGTCAGAACACACTTACATTTGCTGTCTTACGTGGGTGTGGTTTATGGTGCCTCAAAAGAATTACAATAGTAACAAGTAGATCATTATATCTACTGATCACAGATATAATAATAATGAGAAAGTTTGAAATATTACAATAATTACCAAGATGTGGCACAGAGTCATGAAGTAAGCACATGATGTTGGGGAAAATACTGTCAATAGATTTGCTTGATACAGGGTTGCCACAAACCTTCAATATCTTCAACGTACAATAAAGCAAAGTGCACGTCCATATTATGTGCTGCTGTAAAAATGTATTTTCTATATAGCAGTATATCTTGCTATCAAGATACAAAGATTTACTATATAGCTATATTAAGTTCCTTTTGCAGAAGTATCATAATGAAACTCCTACTCGTTGGCATATTCAAGCTCAGAAAACAAGCTATAACCAGCCCAAAGATTATTTTCAAACCTGAAAAGCAGCATCTCTCTTATGTTTCTGACCAACGTGTTAGCTCTGGTGCCCCAGAAATAACTACAAAATAAAATGTGATGTGCCATGTAGGCCTTTCTGTAGGCTTAGAATAATTCACTTGATTACATAGACAGAAGATGCACTGATGACAGCTTCCAGGGCTGGGCCAGGTCTCGCTCTGGGTGAGATGCTTGCCCAGTGTGGCCCGTGTGTGTGTTTTGAGCAGGGAGCTGCTACCTGGTAGAACAAGTTTTTCATAAGTGATGTTTCTGTGACCAAGATTTCATAGATGCTCCATTTTATTTTTATTATTATTATTGATGTTGTTATTATTATTATTTATTTATTTATTTAATTTTTTTTTGCAGTTTTTGGCCAGGGCCAGGTTTGAACCTGCCACCTCTGGTATATGGGGCTGACACCCTATTCCTTGAGCCACAGGCACCGCCCCACATATGCTCCATTTTAAATTCTAATTGGTCATTGCCCTCCTGAAATTTTGTGACACATCCCTGTCTCTAAAAAGGCACCTTTCTTCTTTATATAGCAGTGTTTTCATGATTTTGAAAACCTTAAAGAATTATAATATCATTCTAATTTGCTTACAGTTAGATGATTTAAAAAACCCAACAGTTCAGCTGAAAAAGATGCTGTCAACACAATGTTTCTATCTCATCCCTGAAAGCTGTGATTAGCTTTTTCTCTTCTGTTGCTGGTTGTAGTTAGAAGTGTGGCAGAGATTTACAATAAATGTGAACATAATGATTCCTGTTCATTTTGGAGCCAGGTATCGATAAGCATTCACTTGCTTTCTTTAATTCACATTTTTAGGTGGATCGAATATTTCTTTGATTTAATCAGAAATTTTAGCATGGGGCTGGGGATAATTGCTTACGGTTGGGAATTGCTTGCTAGGTTTACTTTTTAGACAAGACAAATTGTTTCCTAAAGCGCTCTGTTTCTGATTTTTTTTTTTTTTTGTCTAAATCAAAAAACACGATAATACCAGTCAATTTAAACACATTTATTTAAAAGCTGTCAGGCATCTTTTAAACAAAAATTTGCAACAGAACTTGATACGGGTAGTTTGTAGTTGTCTGCTCTCCAGACAAATGATCTATTTCAACAATTTGCATAATTATAGTCTCTCCTTCAGTTTATTCACCCCAGACTCCTTTTTCTAGAATTACTGGCCAGACTGTTATTACATCAAATTCCCTGACTCTGTACTGCTAATGAATGAGGATGGAAATAAGAGTTAAAAGAGAGGAAATAATAGTCTTTGCCTGCTTTTCATAGTTCTCAGCATAGAGCAATTCAGCGAGTTGCTTGTGTCCTTACTCCCTTACTTAGTTATTACCTGATTTTCTTGGGGTCCTTGCCGTGTGTGCACATTTGGGAGTGGAGAGGGGGATGACAAGACTGAATTGGTCCTGGGAATTATGAAACAAGACTTTGTTGAAATTGATACTTCTGTACAATAAACATGGAGCAGCTGTTGGCATGGCAACTCCTACGTGGAAAAGTGCATGCCGCTTGCAGATGACTTTTGCAGTACTCAGTGTTAATGTGATAAATGGCTTTTTTAATAGTAGTTTGTGGGCTAATGGAAAGGTCGAAGCAAACCTTCATTAATGGAAAGGAGGAGGGGATTTTGAAGCCACAGGATGAACACACTGGAGAGCCGCAGCCAGGTCTCCGTTTTCAGCTTTTTTTTTTTCATAGCAGATATACTTGAAGTGTGGCAAACCAAAGTAAATTAGGAAAACTGTTTGCCTTGAAAAGATGTACCTACCACTATCATTTTGGATTTCAAGCATGGAGAGGTTTCAGAACCCTTTCTAGTGAAGACATTGACTTTGTGTGAGAGTTTAAGAGTACCGTCCATTTCATCGTGTTGTCTTTTTCCTTTGGTGGTGGTGGGGGTAGGTGGTTAACTACCCTTTTTTTTATTGTGGTAAAATATAGATACCATAAAACTTACCATTTAAACTATTTTAAAGTATATAATTCTGTGGCATCAAGTACACTCCCGTTGGTGTACTTCTGTCACCACCATCCATCTCAAGAACCTTTTTACATCCAATATCAAAACTGTACTCATTAAACAGTAAGTCCTCATTTTCTCCCCCCACCCCTGGTAGGCACTGTTCTACTTTCTCTATGAAATTGATTATTCTAAGTAGGTCATACATGTGAAAATATAAAATATATATCCTTTTGTACCTGGCTTACCATATTTCACTTAGCGTTATCTTTTCAAGATTTATCAAAGTTGTGATGTGTATCAAAATTTTGTTCTTTAAAGCTGAGTAATACACCCTGTTTGTTTATCCATTCTCTGTCAAGGGAAATTTGGGTTGTTTCTACCTTTGGCTTTCGTGAATCATGCTGAATGTGGGCGTACAAGTATTTGTTTGACTCCACGCTTCCAGCTCTTTTGTATGTGCAACTAAAGGGGGAACTGCTGGGTCAGATGTTAATTCTGTGTTTAATTCTTTGAGAAACTGCTGCACAGTTCTCCACCCATGCCAATTTACATCCCACCAGCAATGCACAAGGGTTTCAGTTTCTTCACTTCCTTGCCAACACTTATTATTTTGATTTTTACATGATAGCCATCCTAGTGGGTGTGAAGTTGTATCTCATTGTGGTTCCAATGTGCGTTCTCGTAATGATTGGTGATTTGTCTTTATAAACATACTGTACACACATTGACATACACACATACCCATTCGCACACATGGACGGCCTGTGTGGGAATGGGAACTTCTGCCCCATTGTTTATACCTGAGAGGCAAATGAGACTATCAAACTAATGAAATTTGTTGTGAATGAAAGACGTCAGGAGCCAGGAAGATGCCTTATTATTATTGTGTATCCTCTAGGCGCCTGCATAGACTGTTTTCAAAGTGTGTACTGTGGAAAAGGTGAAACTGTTTTAAATAGAGGCCTTTGGGACTTAACTAAAACTCTCTAAATGAGATCTAAGGCAAGCCTGGTGTGGGCTGGCAGTACCCTGTGTAATCTTTCCTAATTTAGGATCATGTTTAGGTACCTTTCCCTGATATTCTTTCTCGAGAATAATTATTGTTTTCATCTGAATGGAAAGCTCAGAAGCCTGAAAATGGGCTCAGAAGCCTGAATCCATTTTCTTCCCTCTTGGAGAGAAAATGACCCGAGATCTTGTCAAGTGTTTGCTTAATTAAGTCTTGGAACTGACCCACTAACTAATTTCTCCACCTGAAGCAATATACAACCCCTGCCCTAGGTTCTTATGTTGACAGTTTGTATTTTGACAAGAAAGGTAAAAAAGTTAGAATTTGTTGAGCACCTGTTGTAAGCCTGGCACTTTGCTAGTCACTGTGTAGCTGATGAAAAGCATGACTTCTGTCCTCATAAGCTCTGCAGAACTTACAGTTCGACAACTGGTTCTCTACAGCAGAGGTTCCAAACTTTAGCATATATCAGTCCCTCCAGGGGGCTCATTAAAACTCAGATTACTGGACACACCTACAGATTTTCTTATGCAGTAGTTCCGGGATGGGGCCTGAGAATTTGTGTTTCTAACAAGTTCCCGGGTGATGCTGATGTCGTTGGTCCCCAGACCACACTTTGAGACACACTGCTTTCCATCAACTCTGTGAAATAGGCATTATTCTCATTATAGACGAGGAACTGACATGTGGAGAGGCCAAATGACTTGCCTCAGGTCTTACAGACTGAGTACCAGAGCGGACTGGAAGCTGGGAGGCTCACTTCAAAGCTTCTGCTGTTTCCCTTATGTCAGGTGTGGCACTGGAGCTTCCCTCATCTGGTCCCCCTGGGGACAGGCAGTATTAATTCATCACAGCACCTCTGAGCCCAGAGATAGCCTTAGAATCTTTCACACACTGCCAGACATACCCATCTGTGGGAGCTGAAGTTTGTTATCCCTGTACCAACCTATACAGCCTCTCTCAGATGGAGACAAGAAATCAATCCATTAACAGCTAAAAAGGAACCTTCTGAGCTCTAGTCTAGTCTGCTTAGGAGGGAGGTGGCTGGTGGAGGGGGGGCTGTGAGAAGCACAGCATGGATCATAACTAGAGTCAGTAAGTTTAAAATCAGGCTGAAGTTAATAAAGAGATTTTTAAAGCTGCCATATTTTGTCTAATTCATGTATGTTATGTTTTGTTCTAAAAATTAGCTATTCCGTTACTTGTGGCTAAGCTTAGCAATGGCTATAAAGTGATACTTAATACTTTATAAGAAAGAAGTTAGCTGTGTCCACACTCCATGAGGTCTTCTAACAAATGGACAGGAGGAAGAAACAAGATTGAACAAAGGGGTACAACACCTTGGGTTTACCTAGCATCTCCAAATCCCAAATCATCCATAGATTTACATCTTTTCTTTCATCTTATGAAATTAGAGTTTGGTAGAAAACCAGACTTATCAAGAGGATAATTCTTTTCTTTCCTTATACAAGTTGTGAGTTATATAAGGTATTGTCACTGCTACGTCCCTGGGGTACTTGTTTATATGTTTTCTAAAGAGAAGCCAAAGCAGAATTTTGCAAAGATATACATGAGCAATCAAAGGAAACTGCATTGGGTGTGATTCTCCTGTCTTCTGCAATAACCCACCACTATCTTTTGCATGTTGCAGCCCACACAACGTCTGGCCTTCATCACCACCACCAACAAATATTTAGTCTATGGTTATCGTGTATACAGGGCGACCTCTTGTCTCATTTGCTGTTGGTAAGCAGCTTAAAAGCAAGGGCAGGGTGAATTGTTTTTATATGTCTTGAGCCCCCTGCAGTGCTTAGCAAGGCCTATGTGCAGTAGATGACCAATAAATATTTATGATTTTGAAAATACGAATCTTATTTGCAAAAATACAAAGTATAGATGTATGTTGGAGGTGAGAGAAAGAAAACTAACCATGAGAACAGACTGGCCCAGGGCTGTTTCTGGGCAAACCAGGGCACAGCTACAGGGAGCACTTATGTCTCACTTTGGCTGTGACATGCCCCATGGTGGGCAAGACTGAGGCGGGCTGGTTAGAATGAAAAAATGGTCCTCCTTCTTCTGCTCCCAGATGCCAGACTTTTTCCGCAGTAAGTTTTAAAGGCATGTATTAAAAGCAGTTACGTAAGTGGGAAACTAACTGCACCTTATAAAAGGCTTAACAGGAGAGGCAGAGTCCTCCATTTGGAGCTATTTTGTTAAATGTCAAGGATAGAGAAATCCAAAACTGGTTGATGTTTCTGCTCTGTACTGGAGACACACTGGGCTGGAGCCAGTCTCACAGCCTGCCCGAGTCTGTCTTCTGTCCCACCCAGCTTGGGGACAAGCTTTTAGCTACGCTGTTGGTTTGGGCAGTTCCCCAATGACAGAAAGGCTGTTTAATATTTAGGTATATTCTGTAGCTCTTCTAACATTATCTTTAGGGTGGCTGGAGCAGGGAAATCCCCTAAGGACAGGCCCCTGGGAGGAGCCCATTCTCTTACGTAAAAGCCCGGCAAGGAAGGCTCCTTCCAACCTGTTTGAACCAGTGCTCTCCAGTGAGCACTGCCGCTGGGTGTTCCAGGTTAGAGCCTTACATCATCAGGGATTTTTAAAACCATCATTATATTATATTCAAATATTATGTCTTTTGGAATTTTTTAGATAGTTCCTTTTGGGGGGAATCTGTTTTGCACTCTCTATTGGAGATGGGAACCAGAGCATGCGAGGGAGCATGAAGAAAAATTCTGCTGATGTAGGTGTTTCCTTGGGGCTGAGGCACCAAGGGTGTGCTTCGTTTGTGGTAAAAGGGCTAATAGTCTCAAGGTAAGAATGTCCTGTAGGCAGGTGAAGGATGGCATGACTCACTCTGGTGGTGACCTCCTGGGAGTTCAGCTGAGAATCCAGGCAGGTGAGATCAAGAGAGGGTAATTGTATGGTGGCTAGTCAACCTTTCCATTGCTCAGCAGGAGAATGCTGGCCTCTGTGCTGGTGGTGTCAGGCAGGTATTAGAGAGTGAATTCCATAACCATTTTCTCTGTTCCTGCCAATAGTTACAGAAAAACTCTAGTGTGTTTATATCCATCCATAGCTACTACCTAGATAAATTTGGTGAAAAATGTGACATTCTGCTATTATAATGATTTTCACGATTCATGTTAAGGCTTTCTTTTCTGTTCTTGTTGTTTGTTTTCAAAACGAGACAAAGTCTCACTTTGTTGCCCAGGCTGGAATGCAATGGTGTGATCAGAGCTCACTGTACCCTTGAACTCCTGGGCTCAAGAGATCCTCCTGCCTCAGCCCCCTGAGTAGCTGGGACTAGGGGCTGTGGATTATTATTATTATTTTTTATTGTTGTTGTTGTTCAGATGGAGGACAGGGATTTCAGTATGTAACTCAGGTTGGTCTCAAACTCCTGCCTTGGCCTTCCAAAGTGCTAGGATAATAGGCATGAGCCAGCACACCTGGCCAAGACATTTTGTTTTTAAAAGCAAATACATAAAATACATAATAAACAGAAAATTGCTGCATATGAGGTTAGTAAAAGCCCCTCACCTTCACCCTATTTAAATCCTAAAGAGAAAATAACTTAGCTATAGTGATTACTTCCTGCAAAGAAAACTGTAATATGGGACCCAGTTATTCTTCATAAGGGGCAGCCTTGGAATAGCATGGGTGCTATTTGGAATATTGGAGAAAAGAGTGACATTCAGCATAAAATGGAAATGATTCTGTGCTGCTGGGATTGGGGTGGTTCCCTCCAGGCATCACTTGCCCCTGGGAATAGCCTAGTTTCCCCTCCTGTATAGATCTGGGAAACACTCAAATCCTGTAGTTGTTGTCAACTCCCCCCAGCGGGGATCATCTTATACTCCTGGGAGAAGCTAGGGGAGAGGGGAATCTGCTGTTCCATTTAGGTTTCCAGTCCTAGCTGTCTAATATGAGGGGGACTAAGATTTCCTGAAGTAGTTTAAGTATGGGGTCCAAGATGACGTCATCTGTACAGAGTGAAAGAATATAGGGGTAAAAACCATGAATGGGTGCAGAAAGAAGTGGCCGGATCACCTGCCCGGGAGATGCGCCTCCCACGTGACTTCATGGTTGTGCAAGAATTGGGCAACATTTGGCCAGGGTGGAGAGGTCTTGGCAAAGACATTTGTACTCCTAATAGATTCCTATCTGCTCCATGGGGGAAAACAAGTATTTAAAGTTCTGCACATCATTTTAAGAGGAAGAAGTTGATTGCCTTACTAGCCTAGCACGCTTCCTTTGTACTTTCTTAGAGTTTTATTCACTAAGCACTCACTGTAGGGAGGGCACTGGGCTGAAGGCGTCAGAGAATTAAAGGACATACCTTCATTCCTGCCCATAGGAGCTATAGTCTTGTGGGAGCCAGGAAGGGGTCAGATAGGCAGACAGGTGATCACAGTCAAGGCAGGAGGTGGTAAGTACTAGAAATGGTTCTGGGGGTTTTGAAGAGGAAAAGCAGAGAGGAGGCTAAGTGTGCAGGCTCTGGAGCCAAATTGCCTAAGTTCAAGCCCTGCATCTTCCTATTAACTGTGATATCTTGGATAAGTTACTTAAATACTCTGTACCCCTATTACCTCAACTGCAAAATGGGAGTTGCTATAGTCCCTACTTTGGAAGGTAATGGCTTAACACTTATAAAGATGGTCTTAGCTCTAAGACCAGAAAGGAGAGGCTGCCCTGACCTTGATTTAGTAACTTATAATCTCATCTGTACAATAAAGGGGTTAGACCATACAAATGCTAACATTTTGCTTATACTAAAATGCTATGATTTCATGGTTGAATATTTTTAAGTGCCTGCTGTGTGCCCAGCATTGTGCTAGGCATAATGGAAAAGAAAAAAGTAGAATATGTGATTCTTTCTCTCAAAAGCTATAATCTAGGTGAGGAGAGAACCTTAACACATAAGAGAATAGCAGAAATTAAAAACTTGGTGGCAAGAATAGCAATAGAGAGTTTAGACTGGACCAGAGTAGTTAGGATAAGTTTTGGTATCAACTTATCCAATATTTAGAAGCACGAAGAATTTAAACAAGAGCTCAGACTTATTTACCAAATCCCAGAATCTGAAGCTTGGAACATAGACATTAATATTCAAGTTAAAGTTGACCTGAGGAAAAAACAAGGGTTTCCTATTTGGGTTTAGGGTGAGATAAAGTTTATAAAACTCCTTGCCTACAACAATAGGGTGGATTGAAACTATAAAGAGGTTTAAATTGATGTGCTATCTGTTCTTGGATGATAATTCGTTAAAATATAGTGCGTGGCATAAAGTGGGCATACATGAAAAATTCATCTGTTGGGTGACTTGTAGAAGAACCCAGCGCACTTCAGCTTTGAACACCGGTGGGCACCTTGGTGATTCTCAGCCCCACCTCTAGAGGGCAGTGCATGGAGAGGACTCTGTAAAGAGCTTTGAATTGCCTCACAGCTCCTGAACCAGCCATCTTTATCAAAGATGAATTCTTCTGCTCCCTAGGTTTCCCCACCTTGGTGGGGGGAAGCTACAGACACTCCCTCCCCAGCAGTATCTGAACTTAGACTCTGAGAAAACTTGGCAACAGCCTCAACTTTCTCCTGCAGTCTAACTATTGCCCTGGTTCCTCAGGGTCCATGTGCAGACTGGGCTGTGAGTGACCCTGACTTACACAGGTGACAAGAGACTGCTAGGTGCCAAGAGTGTGACTGAGGTCACTTATAGGGAATAGGGGCCCCTTCTGGGAACAAGTGAGGTAGGGGCTTGAGTGGACCTGGAATGAGTAGAAGCCACATTGGCAGGTTAAGATGGGTAGAGGCATCAGGCACCTCCTGTTTCCCCAGCGGTACCCCCCCCCCCATCCCACTCCTCACTAACCAAACATGGGACAGAACAGTCCATTTAGATCTGGGGCTTTATTTGGTGGGAGGAAGTGAGATGCAAATGACATAAGAGGTACAAACATAAACTCCCTGATGGGCTGAGAGTTCCCGCCCATCACCCGAGCAGTCAGCAGTGATGCCTGGCTTCGGATCAGATCACAAACCCTAACAGAGCTCTCTGCTGAATTTCTTTCCTGGGACAGAACCCAGAAATCCTGGTGATAACATATCACTACTTTTTGTGTATATATAGCCCCCTCTGTGAAGGTACAAGTACATATCATATTTGCCATCAAAACACACCTTCACTCAAGCACCTGCCACAGTAGGGAGGACAGATGGAGTCATAGAGGTTGAGAAAGGCAAAAGGCACACTAATCTCCCATTACAACTCTTCAGAGCAAATCAGAGGGGAACGTGCTCAGAACACAAGTCTGCATTCCAGGATAGTCTCCGAAGTACCTTTTTCTTCCTTCCCACATTTTATGCTTGTCTCATTCCCTGTTTCCTCCTTCTTTTCATTCATAAAAAAAGTTATTTTTTTTCCAAATAAGCAAGATGGAATCGAACTATGCAACCTCGAAATGTATAAAATAAACATGATTCCTAATGAGCCTCTGGGAAAGTGCTCACCTTTGAACTTGGCCAAAGATTATGGAGAAAAGAAAAAGTCTTAAGAACTTGATAGAGTGTTAGAGCTTCCTGGGTTTTTAGTGGAGAAATGTATTACTGTTTTGTTTTTTTTTTTTCCAAAATCCTTCCTGATGGCTAGGCCATATCTGAAAGTCAAGAGCTAGGGCTGGTAACTGAATCTGGTCCAGGGATTGTCATCCGGGTACTAGGCAACCACAGGGTAGGAGACACCGTTTCTAGAATGCTCTTTCTTTCCTAGGACTCAGCCCCTACTTCGATGGCCCTTGGGAGGCAGGAGAGGAGCATGTAGGCTATCCTAGTTTCAGGCAAAGGGAGATCTAGGAAAGAATAGGAAGACGTTTGAGGGGAGCTGCAGCTAAAGGCAAGTGAACCGAGGAGTTCTCCAAGTCAAGTTTTCTTTTCCTGGAGACCTTGCCTATCATTAGCCTGTGCTCATTTCTGTAGTCTTTCTATTTAAAGACAAAAACAAAAAGAAAACCCTTTTTTAAAGACAATAATACTGCTCACTGCATAGCCTCCGCCTATCTCTGTGGAATATTACACATTTTAATTTCCCCAGCTATTACCCCATAGCTATGTAGTTCACTTGTAGGTATGGAGGTAAATCAGTCACAGAATGACTTAAAATCAGCTAGGAATGTGGAATGTGTAACTGCTGAAAATATTCCCATCAAGGTTCTAGAAAATTTATGATGCCCCGTGTTTATTTTAACACATAAAAACATCAGTAATATTTTACTTTTACTCCAAGTTTCTACCTTAATGTTTTTAATCATGACAGAAGCAAACCTCTGTACTCCTTGGCCCCGACACCCTGTGAGGGCCTGAGCTTCGCCAGGCACTCCCATTCCCATAGAGATTGGGGATAAAAGGCTTTACAGAATCCAGAATGCAGCTCCCTTTCTAAGCTGTTACCACTTCATGGCACAGACTGCCTTTTCTCTTCCCTGCACACAAAGCTAGGCACAGATCAATGTCTAGGGCACAGCTCCCGAATCAAAGCTATCCCATGCAGTTTTCTGCCCAGGACCTGTGTAGTGTAGTTTAGCTTTTAAAATAAGCCATCCTACAAAGAGCTGACTCCCTGGTGGCCTTGAGGTTTGTCGGAGGTTCTCTACAATTGGCAACATAGCTATGACCTCAGAAGTCTTGGCTCTGGCAAGGCAAGGTCTTTGCACTAAAACAGGTTCAGTGCCCATGGAGATAATCACCTCTTGTAATATCCACACAATCATCTCATTGTCAAAGCACAAGGAATGCAAAAAATAAAAGAGAGAGAAATACCATAGTAGGGTTGCCCCATGGTTCAGCTAACCCAGGATTCTGCTTCTGGCTGAGGGCACCTTGGGACACCTCAGGAGGGATGGTCCCAGTCATGGTCCTGGAGGTCAGCCCCATCAGTAGAGCCTGGCTTCTACAACCTGAGCCTCACCAGCCTGAACCTGCTCCCTCCTGTTGAGACTCCTCCACCACCTGCTTGTTCTGGCTAACTCCGCTTTGTCTTTAAAATCTCAACCAAGAAAGCCCTCTGGGATCTTTTTGCTCCCCACTTTGAGTTATGGCATCTTTTTTGCTCCCAAAGCACTTGCTACTGATTTCTTGAGCAGTAGATTCTACCCTGTTGAATGCATGGTGCTAGGCGTGGTTCTAAGCATGTTATGTGTATATATTATTTAATTCCCACAAGAGCTCTATGAGGCAGGTACTTGTAACTGTTTTACAGGACCTTAAGGTTTAGAGAAACTTAAGTCACTTGCTTCCGGGCACAGAGTTGGTGTCTGAGCCCTGATGCCCAGGCAGTCCAGCTGCGTCGCCTGGCCTGTGCCCCTGGGCCTGGTCTGCTTGTCTGTCTCCCTCGTACCCTGTCAGCCCACGGAGGGCAGGGACCTGTCTTCCCTTATGTATCCCCAGTGCCTGGTGCTTGGTAGGCACTCAATAAATGTTCAATTAATGAAAGCTAAACTAAAGCTTACCAAACATAAATACCAGATAGGATTTAGATTCCAGAGAGCCACACTGTTTTGCAAAATGCTAAAGTATGGAGGAGTACTTGCCTCTTCTTTTTTTTTTAAAGCTAAGTGAAGGTGGCTTAGGAACTTTCTTCTAGGTGGCATAGGACACAGGGTGGCAGACTGCTATGGGGAAGGGATAAAAATGCCTCTGTCAGAATCTTTATGGCTATCTGAAGTGACGCCAATAACATGTAACTTAAATCTGACATTTTTAAATAATTAAGGGAAACAACTAAGCAATAAAACCATTTCTTAGTAGTTGATTGTAAGAATGGTTCCAGTCATCGTCCTGGAAGTCAGCCCCCTCAGAGAAATGACCCTATTTTCTTTTATCCAGTGGGAGCAGGATTTGGACGGAGCTGAGAGTCACCAGGGTTCCACAGCCGCCTCCATGTTGGTCTCCCCACACTGGGGCTAATCTTCTAAATCGTTTAATCAAACACCGCGTTGCCTCTGAGGCTTCAGGACTTTGGGATTGTTTTTTCCCCAGGCTTAAAGTCTTTCTCTGCTGCTGACTCACATGTTAATTATTGCTTTCTACAAAGTAGAATTAACAGTGCTCCTGCACTTGCCTGTCTGGATGTTATACAACTGTCTTATCCGTGGCAGAATTGAGTGTGTAGGCAGGCCGGCCATGGTGTTGCCAGGGGTCTCTTCTTGAGCAGTCAGGGCAGCAAGCACCAGACAGAGAAACCAACCATTGCTTTAGTTAGAGGTTCCAGCAAAGAGGCTCCCAGGTGAGCTCTGCTCGGCCTAGTGCTAAGTGCCAGGTCTTTTAACCAAAATCTCTTGCGAAGTGTGGCCCAGGAGTTTCAGTTCCCTGTCACCTGTCAGTATTTAATGAACAGAACTGGTGTTTCACAGAAAAAAATATCAATTTGTTTTCTCTTTGACTGCTGGGCTGGATAATGAAGTAAAAATGACATTATCTCTAATAAAAGTGATTTGCAGAAACCACTAGCAGAAACTTGCCATTAGCAGGTTGTCCAGATAAGAGGACCAGCTGGGTTCTGTTTACCCCTCATGGTCTGGTGTATGTGTCGTTATGGGGGGCAGCTAAAGGTTGAGGGAGTAGAATTTAAAAATTCGAAATTTGAGCTAATGCAGAGAGTTTATGCCAAGGTGTGGGTCATTCTCTAACCCCACTGATCTTCAGGGTTGTCTTTAGAGTTATGTTTTTGGTTTTTTATGATTTTTATGTTTAGTGGTTTTTATGTTTTTGTTTTGTTTTTTTTTTTTTTGAGGCTTGGCCCATTTTCTCACCTTATATCTCCAGAAGACTGGAACCCTAGCCAAGTCCTGACATCCTCTCTGCCAGAAATCTGACTCTAAGCAAGGCATCTACACATGTGAGGGCTCTGGGCAGTGGGTGGTATTGGGCAACAGGTTGTAGTGTTGTGTCAAGGAGGTGGGATCTGAGGCAGAAACTTCACTGGCCTCTTGGGGCTGGGAGGGGCCGCCCTAGTCAGGGCTTGTTCACTTGTGTCAGTGAGAGCTGACTGGCAGCTGGCTCACTGAACACACCTGTGATGTGGACAGCAGGCATAGCCAGCCACTTCTGTGCCAAAACGTCAGAAACGGGGATCCCTTTCTTGGGGCCAGTGAAGAGGCATGGGGTATTAAGCAACCTAGTGATGGATACGTCCACCATCACTCCTCTTTATTCATCCACTCTCTGCTGGAAGGCACCAGAATGCTGGAACTCTGCCGTACTGATCCTATGGCAGGGGGTATGTGGCTGGTTTAATCTCGATTCTAGGTCACAATACCATCTCTGAAAGAGTTGCATGGCACTATTGTTGGGGTAAAGTACTGTGAGTGATACTTTTGCCTGTAGCCTCAGAGGAGACCCTTAAGATAAAGAATAACAAAATGATGGTGCCTCACAGGTAAGTAGCACAGATTGAGTCTTTCGGATGGTTTTCAGGGTAGGCGTGTGGAGAAGAGATTGATATAGGCTGGGTAGAGGTGGAAGCCTACACTGGCTTTCAAAGTGTAGGGGTTGGGAGGTCAGAAAGGAAGGGGAGCATTTCAGGTGGAACAAATTCACCAAGGACATTGCTAGACAGCAGAAAGGGGTGTTGAATTTGGGATTGGTGGTGCACAGTGTGGTCTGGCTGAGGTGCCAGGTGGTGGGCACTGCCCATCATTCTAGTGAGCACTAGAATGGAGCATGGCCAGCAGAAGGGGTATGGAGGATGAGGCTGGCACTGCCCACCACCTGGCACCTCAGCTGTTAATTAGTCAACAAGGTAGGCCATTATCTGATCATCTGTAGCCACCAAGCAGTGGGAGCTAAGTTTGGAAAGCAAGGGTGGGCCTGGGGGACCCGTGGAGTACGTTGAGCGTGGGCTTTGTTGTGAGGGCAGTAGGGTGCCACTTCCATTTTTTAAATGGGGGAATGACATGCTGAAAGTGGTTTGGGGGAAAGGGCTTGTGAGATGTTCTTCTCTCCAAGGTCTGATTCAAATGTTATTCTCTATCAACGGTAAAGAAAATGAGAGCAAGGGGAAATAGTTGGAAGATGGGGGCAGAAGGCTGGAAATAAATGAAACACCCTGGAGCCAGAGGAGGCATATGCCCTGGGTGCAGTTTATTTTCCATCCCATGGGGACCATTTATGAGTTACTGCTTAGCAGGAATGCCTTGTAGAGGTCTCTGTGGACTTCACCAAGGCTCCAGTCTGTGGCAGCCTAAGGGTTGCTGCCATATTTAGAGCTTCTAATGAAGGGATTCATTTTCCCTGGCTTTGGTGCCAAAAACAGAGGGTTTCTCAGAAAGCATGGCAAAAGCATGGCCAGAAGGGGTATGGGGGGTGGGGCTGGCACTGCCCACCACCTGGCACCTCAGCTGCTAATTAGTCAGCAAGGTAGGCCATTATCTGATCATCTGACTCTATTTTATGACTGTATTTTCCCCAGCCTGACTTCCACCACCTTGCACCCTGCTCTAGGCTGTCTCCTGACCACTGGCACCGCTGCTCATTCCCACAGTGGTATCTCAATCTTTGTTCTCCCTTTGTCCCTCCTGATGGTCTCCCTCCTTCAAATCCCACCTTCATCACAGAACTCCATCTGTTCTTCCTGCCATGCCCACTTGCACAAATTCCTGCAGCATTGACCAACAACTACACCAGTCCTTGAGGGCTTAACTCTTCACTTCTGTACAGGCTCCCTGACTTCAGGAATGGTGGTTCCACATTTCATTCTAGTGCTCACAGCTGCAGCACGTGAAGAGGGAGGGAATCAGACACTGAATGAGTGGAGGGGGTAAGCCATTGCTGGGGAGAAAAGTTCAATCTTATTTCCCAAATTGCTCAATGTTATCATCTGAGAGAATGTTAGTAATTTGGGAAGACTTTCAGCATTTCCTGTGGCTTTTGATGACTCCTTTGCAGAGGAATGGAGTATAGCTTCTCAAATGAGCGCAGACATCTCACTTCTCATCAGAGTAGGAGGGGGAAGAGTTGGGAGAAAGCAGTGCTTGCCCTGTGGCTACGAACCGATCCCACAGGGCTGGATGTGTAACCTTGTGAATGCGCTCCAAGTCGGGGTGCTTTATAAAGGAAGCCCAGGAGAGACTCTGCAGACTCCTTTCTCCTTTTTCTTTTTTTCTTCTCTCTTCATTTCTTTTTTAATAAGAAGAATGGAAGGGATTATGGAATGGGGGCAGAAGAGTGAGGGATCCTGTGGTCCTTGACACCCCCATATCCCCCCTGCTGTGTTGAAATACTTTAAATTCCAGGCATCAGAAGTTCTGGCATCAAATTGGAATTAGTAAGGCAGATCCCAGGATATTTCACCATAAGCATATGATCAAGCGTTAGTTCTGATTAAAAAACTACAAATGTTAATTTTTTGAAATTAAAGTGTCTAAAATAAAGAAATTAAAAGATTAAACAAATGTCATTTTCCTTGAAATTAAGTGTCTGGTCCTTTAAAATCATATTCTGTACTTGAAAAGAGTTCTCTTTGACAACTGTCTATTTCAGTTTGGGCCCTTCTTTTTTTTTTTTTCCACCCAGAATGTCTGACGACGCTGCCAGGGGAATGTCTGCCCCCTCCTTCCTGAATATACCCAGTGCTGGCCTCTGAGGCCGCCCAGCTCTGTTTTCTCATGACACAGGGATTATTTTTGGCATTGCAGATATTTTCTCTAATGTTATTAGCCTCCCCCGCCCCTTTGGTTGCCTTTTGGGGAGCAATCGTTTAGCAACCTCATGTAAATCAGAGGGTTCATTTTAGTTCAGTGTGGTAAAGGGGGGTGGGAGAGAGGAGGACCAACTGCTTCTGTTCCTCTGCAGTGTCCCACCCCCCTGTAGCAAGGATGAGGGGTCCTCTCACACCCTGCTCATGAAAGAGCTTGCTTTCACTAGCTCTGTGCTCACCATTCATCCTTTTTGCAGGCAGGCTTGAGGATATGGATACCCAGAGGTGATGCAGGGGGCTGCACCTCAGGGATGGCATCTTAATGACTTGACTTGGCGGCTGTTAGAACAGCCCCATTCAGAGTGAGTTCACTCCCTGCGCAATTGGCTCACACAGCCTCTGTCCATAGAGTTCTCTTGTTCATGCTGCAGGAGGAAATGGAGATTTCCAAGTGGGAAGAAGCTTTCCCAATGCTTTAACTCTTCACTGAAGGGAAGAGGAGCTGCAGAGAGAAAAATGAGATCTGAGCTGGCCCAGCTGCAGCTCCTGAGAGATGAGCGAGGCCCTGGCCTGGGGACGGAGGCCAAGGCAGCTGGGATCACTTTTTCTTTCCTGAGAGCGAAAGGAAAAGAGTAAAGGGCACACATGAACTGTCCTTATGGCAATTAGCAAATATTTACCCAGTTTGTCTGTCCTGGCCCAAGGTCCTGTGAAGGATACACAAAAGTAGAAGATGTTGTGTCTTCTGCTTACAGTCCCGTTATAGGGCAGGGTGTTTGCACAGAAAAGCCAGCAAGACAGGGGATCTTTAATGCAGGCCAGCGAGTAATGTGGGTGGGAAGTGCCACAGGGACACTTCTGCATGAAGTGGGGCTTAAGCTGGCCCTGAAGGATAAACTTTTAAGGAACAGGGAGGGATAAGTTGAGAGAGGTAAGGAGGACCTGAAGGAGGGGAGGGACATCAAAGTAGAGCTTAGTGAAATCCTGTAAAGAAGGGTACAAAGAGAATAGGATTCTTCCCAGCAGAAGAGAAGATCAATTTGTTAGCCTTTAGGTGCCCGTGGGTAAAGGTGGCATCGGGTAATGCTAACTCCGCTTTATGGCATCTTCACTCATGGGTTCTTGCTCTCAAGATCTTACAGATCCCAGGTCTCTTTCTTTTCAAAGTGTGAGGTCACAGACCGGCAGCATTAGCGTCATCAGAGGTGGTTAGAAGTACAGAATCTCAGTCTCCAGTCAGACCCTGCCGAATCAGAAACTGTCCTGTAACAAGATCCCCGGGTGATTTGTGTGCACAGCAGAGGTGGAGAAGTGTTGCTCTGCACAACTCCATGGGCAACTGTCAGCAGCTGTAGTTCAGACCCCACATCTGATTCAGAGTTAGCAAAACACTGTCTGTCTCTCTCTCACACATACCTTTGAGAGCGTCTGCACATGACTCTTCCCAGGTGGAAACCTTTTATTCTAATTAAGAGTTGGATTAGAATTCTTATGAAACATCTGGAGCAGTGAACAGCTTTGAGGAATTTGTAGAACAGAAGTCATTAAAATAGCTTTTATCCAATGTCTCCAGTTTGTAACTTTGTACTGCTTATGCATTTTTTTAATTCAAGACCAGTTAACTCTCAAGTTTTACCAACACAGAAATACAGTCCTTGAGTATATTAAATCTTTCGATTCACTTTAATACCTCTTACTTAAAATTTCAACTGTAATGCCCATATTCCTAATGTTAATTCTTAACCTCATTCTGTATTTTATTATTATTTTTTGAGACAGTGTCTCATTCTGTTGCCCTGGCTAGAATATGGTAGCATCATTACAGCTCATTGTAAACTCAAACTCCTGGTTTCAAGTGTTCCTCCTGCCTCAGTCTCCCCAGTAGCTGGGCCTATAGGCACATGCCACTATGCCAGTTAATTTTTAAACATTTTTAGAGATGGCATCTCACTGTGTTGCTCAGGCTTATCTTAATCTTCTCACCTCAAGTGATCCTTGAGGTGGGATTTTGAAAGAGGCAATTAAAGTAATATGAAGTCTATGTGGGCGGGTCCTAGAAGGTGCCCCCAGGCAGCAGTGGTACAGCTGGGCAACTGGAGCACATAGCCCCAACTAGGTAAAGTGGTTGAGGTCATAGGCAGGCAGGCAGACCAGTGTCAGCCAGACCATCCTTGGAATAAAAGTGAAGCACAGATGGCACTCGCATGCCCTTCAGGGTAAGTGAATCTCTGTGACAAGCCTGGCTATGAGCTGCAAAGACTCTGGGTGCACTTGGCCCCTGAGTGGTGAAGCCCACAGGTTCACCTCCATTCCAACATCCTTCCTGACCTCCAGATCTTTATGTGGCTGAGGTCATGCTGGCTTGGGCATTCTGGCCAGTGTGCTTACCATAAGCTGATCTTCACAGGTAAACAGTCATATTCCTATCCAAGACCAATACCCCTTGCAGCTGTAGTTTCCAGTGGGCAGACTCACTGCAGGCTGAGCATACCACATGTTGCTGAGTTACTAGGGCTGAGCAGTGTCCAGGAGCGCCAGGCCACCCATACCTGCCCCGACAAGCAAAGCCAGAAGGCTGGGCCCCTACTTATGCTGTACAGGCCAGCAGAATAACAGGTGACAGAGGCCTTACCCAGGAGAAAATGTGGCCAATTTGGGGAGCTACAGAAATCAAGGGAGAGAGCAGTCAGTGCCGGGGAGGCCCTTCTGGAGAAGACGGAGGACATGTGGGATGTCTTGAAGTGCAAGTGTAATTTAGACAGGCCTAGGGGTGAAGAGAGTATATTCCAGGGAATCTGTTTACCTCTTGGGCACCTTTCTCTTTATCCTACTGCTGTGCAATTTGTCAACTTACGTAGCTGAAGGGAGTGTTGTAGGAACAGGATGGCTGCACACACAGAAGGGTCTGAGCCAAACCACAGATTATGCTGTTGGAAGCCCGAAAGATCCAAGGGAAGAAGGCCGCTCATGGCTAGAAGCCCTAAAGAAACACTTCTAAATCAGATCTGGTAGCAGCTTGGGTGTGGGGAAATACCCTCAAGCCCAGAGAAGTGGCACCAAAGAAAATAGTCTAGTGAGAATGAAACACTCAACCTCTGATATCTGTAGGCTCTGCTAGCAAAGTAAAAGTAAGAGCTTTAAAAAAAAAAAAAAAAAAAGGAAAAAAAAATGGCAGATATCTCCAAGCCGAGGAAGGAAAACTGTCCCATAGTGGCTCGTTTGCCAGCACAAGGGCTGACCTAGAGCAAGAGGGTGGCCAGGATGTCCCTCTTTGCTGCTTCTCAGACTGAGTATATGTATCCAGAAGCTCAACAAATTAAGTATGCTAGAAGGCTTCCTTCCCCAATATATCCAACTCTGTTAAATCTGTAATTTGTAAGAGGGACCTGCTTATGGGCATTTGGGAGAAAATCGACCAGTTACAATCAAGAGTATGGGATTTAGGGCCCGATGATGCTGGTTTAGGTGCTGGCTCCATCACTGAGTGACGACGCAGGGCATGCCACCTATGTCCTTGGGGTCTGTTTTCTTGTGTGTAAAATGGTGAATGATACTATAGCTACATCTCAAGATCGTTGGAGCGTTCAATTGGAGGCAGTATGATGAGCCCTCTGTTACTGGAGAGAGGTACACGTGGTTATTTCCTAGTTGTCTAGTAGCAGCAGCACTATCTCAGCTTGCTGAAGTTAATTAGCCCCTTCCTGGGGTCAGTGTGGTGTTGAGGGTGGGTGGTAGTGAACATCAGAGACCACAGATGTAGTGGAGAGCCAGGCACATGCCCTGCAGCTGCCCCTTTCCTCCCCTCATCCATACGTAAGGATGCCACAAAGACTTCTGTGCACATGACTGTGCTGGACATGGTGAGGGGCAGGGAAGATGGAAAGAATTTATTTTTACATCGAGGAAAGAGACTCTGCTGACCAACAAGGGCAGACATCTCAGAGCTGGATCTGGAGTCAAGGCAAACCCCAGTTCAACACAGTGGGTCATCTCTCTTCTGACATCCTAACCAGTGTACAGCATGCAGAAAAGAGGAAGCCTAAGGCAGCTGGTCACTAGACAGGGAGAGGAGGCTGAGCGCCCGCCTAAGGCTGAGACTGTTGAGCGTTCTCTTTTCCTTTCCTCTGAAGAACCTCTTCTGGGCTCAGTTCTGCTGTCTGAGGTCCTGAGGATGCAGCTGCTGCCACACCTGTGTACTCAGCTTTCACGAGGGGTGGGGCAGGTAAGGTAGGGGGACGCCACCGTGAGGTCACTACGGGGAGCTGGCACCCCATATCTTTTATCATAAAAAATAATTTAAAAAACATCTGATACAAAGGTATTCATCATAGTGTTATTCATGACAGTTAAAAATTAGAAGCCATAGCTGAACGACAGCAAAAGGATAGTAAACTACATTGTGCTCCATCTACACAATGCTGGCTATTAGGAATGTTTTGAAAGATTCTTAATAATGTGACATAATGTTGAATAAAAAGAAAAAGTTAAAAATCCATAAGTCCAATGAGGTCTCAATTTGTTTTCTTCATACCGTTCTGTATTTTTAAGCTGCCTATACTAAATAAGTATTACCCTTATCTCTGTGTGTTAGGAAAAGCTCAGTTATAGGATGGACAGATAACGAAGGTCTGTTTCTAATCCTGTGATATGTTTAGTGCAGCATGCTTTTTCTTTTCATGGGGTCTGGAAAAAGCCACAGCTCAGGAGACTTGTTCCAATTCCACTTACTCTCCTTGTTAAGCCTTCTTTTTCTCCATCTCTAAAATGGGGATAACGGTAGCTGCTGTTTATATTCTACTGTGTAAAATTTCCGGATTTACACACTTATAAAGTGCTTTATAAACTATAATGTGTAATAGAAATGTAAAGTGGTCTCATTCACTAATAGGTACAGTAAGGAGTTCTCCACTGTCTTGTTCTGTTTGTTGTTCTGTTCTGCAACAAAATACCATAAACAGAGTGGCTTATAAACCAATATAGATTTGTTTCTCATGGTTCTAGAGCCTGGGAAGTCCAAGAACAAGGTGCTGACAGAGTCAACGTCTGGTGAGGGCCTGCTTCCTGGCTCACAGGTGGTGCTTTTTCACTAGGGCTCCAAGCGCTGGAAGGGTAAAGGATCTTTCTTAGGCTACTTTTAAAAGAGCACTAATCTCACACATCAGGGCTCTACTCTTACAACCTAATCACCCCTCAAAGTCTCCACCTCCAAATACCATCACAGTGGGGATGAGGATTTTAACATATGAATTTAACATTCAGACCATAGCATCCACTAAGGCTTGGACTTGGTGAAGCCAAGTACAGGGACAGTACTGTGACATCTCCTGTACATGTACAGCTTTCTCAGCTGGGCTGGGGACACACACATGTCCTTGAGTTACGCAAGGAGCTGTTATCTGGAGCCCCAGATGGGCTGCTTGGTAATTGAATCTGCTGCTCTCCGAGGCTGCCTGGGGCTTAGAAGGCCAGCAGATAAGCATTTCCAGTCAGCCCCAAGCAGAATTGACCATTAGAGGGCCATGTTGGGTGGGCCCAGACATTACTGTCAGTTCTGAATGCAGTCCAGGCCCTCTGCTCCAGGGACGCAGAACATCCGAGTGGGTCACAGAGCCACTGCTCAGCCCCAGAGGAGGGGGTGGAGAGGCTGAGGTATGGGAGACTTTCCAGGATTCCCCCTTCAGGGAAGGAGTGAGTGAAAGCTGCTGGGTCTGCGTTAGCCACTCCCACCCCCATGTCGTCCCTCTTCTTTGTCCCTTCTTGTGTTATTAGTCTCCCAGCTGAGCTGTGCTCTCCTTCAGAATGGAGACCATGCCCCTCACAAGACATGTACGTGTTTATACTAAAGGGTATTGATGCCTTTTTTCCCTTGTCAAGCAAGGTCTGTCTGCTCTGCTCAGTTCCTTGTGAATTTGCTAACTTAGTATCTTCTATTTTGGCTGGCTAACATTGCTACTTTCCCCTCCCGTATATAATAGATTCCCCTACTAATAACTACAAGATTTGAACATCAAAATGTACCCAGAAAGCTGGCCATTGGAACACTCACTGACTTCATCTAAAACATTTTTGCCCCTCCTTTTGAATTGCTCTCAGAGCCAAGACCATTCTTTTGAATACCTTCAATTGTAGCAAAGCCTTATCTTTTGAGGGCACATTGAATCTTTCAAACAACCATGAACCATCCACAGCCAAGTCTGGTGACTAAAGGGGTGGGTAGACTGGACGATATTGTGTGGAGTTTCAAATTAAGTGTATCCCATGAGGAGTCATGACTGATTTTATATAGCTTTGAAATTAATTCTAACTGCTTCTCTAGATACTTAAAGCAATGGCCACCTACCAGAACCAAGTTATAGGCTTCTCCCAAGGTGGAAATTTGGGGAATTAACTGCCTTTTTTGTGTGACATCTATTTCAAATCACTGTCTCATTTCTACCTCCCTCTTTCTGTCAGCCGCAGCATCTGGTACACTGATGATCACACCAGCTCCTAGATACATAACTGTTTGACTTACAATGTGAGTCCAAATTTGCAGGACACAGTGAATGTGGGTGACGTGCATGATAGAGGGAAAGACTGTGGTTAGGTTTTATAAGTAAATTGGGTCATCTGTAGATATATGATCACAGGCCAAGGAATCTCTGTGTTAATAAGTCTTCCTGGTGATTCTGATGCAAACTAAAGTGGACAACACAAATGGGACCAAAAGGGATTGCTTAGGAACGCACCTAGCCCCTATTCTTTGAGAATGAAGGTGACACAGCTGTTTGCATCCCCCAAAACATTCAACTCCAAATTCCACCCCCTAAACTCCTCAAAAAGCCCTTTTAAAATGGAATGCCTTGAACAATGGTCCTCAAACCTGGCACTGTGGGGAACTTTTAAACGCTGAGGCCCAGCCTGCACTTCAGACCTATTAAGTCAGAATCTCTGGGGGTGGGAGCCAGGAATCAAATTTTTAAGGGTCCTCTGGTGATTGCTCTGAGTAACCAAGGCTGAGAACCACTGGCTTTGGTCCCGTTCTAATTTAATCTATGAAGCAGTCAGCTGCTAAGGTGAGGACCAGTCATTCCTCCTGGGCCCAGGGACCTGAAGCTGGGTATGTTTCTCCCATCAGATAGTCCCTGTACAATAGCCGCACAGCCCTATTGAGGGTCACTAGATCCCTCCCAATTGCATTTGACCTTGGTCTCCTCCATTCACAGCCTCATCTTAATTGGCACCAGCTCAGAATTTCACCCCCAACCAGTAGTCTGATCCAAGCTGCCTGAAATCTGCTTCTAAGTCATTTAACCTTATAGGGTAATAGGCATATGGCTTTGATACCCCGATGGCCACAGGCATGAGGCATGTGAGTCACTTTAAAGGTCAGGAATCTATAGCTAATTAAGCAACCAGTCCCTTGGTACAACTGGTGACATCTTGGGGCCCCGCTTGAGGCTGTGTTCATGTGGAAGTCAGAAGCCGGGATCATCTTGACCAAGAGCAGATCATCTTTAGATTAATAACTTAAATAGGTATCCCTAAGCCACGCCTGCAGCCATGACCTAAAGTTAAGATGTTTTTAAGATAATGAAGCTCCAAGCAGAGAGGTTTTTCCTGGTTGAGCTGTAGCACATACCTGCTGACGTTTTTTGAACAGTTTTGTTTTATCTTTTGACTGGCTGCCTGCTTCTTGCAGGTTGCTTCCTTCAGTTGGGATCAGATGTCTCAGAATGTGAGTTTCCAGCATGGGGAGAGTGACTATAAATTTGTGTATATTAAAATGTCAAAAACAAACAAACAAAAATCCACACAAACCAGTAACTGCTTGCCTTCCACTTGCAGTGTGGATAGGTGCTGTAGCAGGGTTGGGCCTGTTGCTTTTATGGGGTGCTGTGGGTCACATCTAACACCCCATCACACACCCAGCTCTCCAGCAAGGGGCCTGCATCTGCTAAGGCCCACAGCACTGATTCCCCTTCCTGCTTTCTCCCATTTGAACTTGGATACTGATTCTTAATCCTATTCCCAACATTCCAGGTCTTTTCCTAGAGTGAATGGGTACTCCCTTAAGGACAGAGTCTTCCCCCACAGAATGTTTGTCACTCTATCTTTTTCTAATCTCAGCCCTCCTGTTTTCCCCCTAGTATGTATGAACATGTAGTCTGTGGGAAAGTATCTAACACAGCACTGGGCATGGCAAAACTGTACAATAAATAATAGCTTCTTTGATGCCAGTGGAAAAACTTTTGATCTTGGACCCAGAAGAACTAGGTCTGAGACAATGATTTTTAGCAAATTATTTAATCTCTCTAAATCTTCACATCCTCATTTATTAAATGGGAATAATAGTTCCTATATCTTAAGGTTGTTGTGAGAATTAAATGAGATAACACATGTTTAAAAGAAAAGTGCTTTTTGAACTCCTAAAACACTGTAAGGGGTTTGTTATTTGTCCTTCTAGATCCACTGAAATTCTACCTTTCTGGCTTTTAAATAAGAAACTGCCTAAAATTCTCAATCTTTCTTTTTCTAAAAGTTAAGATGTTGCTATTCCTTTATTTCTTGCTAACGCCACTATCTCCTACAGCGAAGGAGTGAAAAGAATATTTGCCCAGAAAGAGTAGGGTGTTAACCCTAGCTCTGCTGCTAATTGGCTGGATAGCCTTACGCACGTAATTTGGCCTGGTCTGGTCTCAGTTTCCAGATGTGTGAAAGGGGGTTTGGCAATGCCTGCCTTGTCCATCTTGGTGTCAATGGAAAAAGAAGCCAAACTCTGTAAAATAATTTTGAATTTGAATAATTTTGTTTATTCTGAGCCAAATTTGAGGACCATGGCCCAGAGTCACACCTAAGAAGTCTTGAGCAAGAGAACTCTCTATGGCTGGGTTACAATTTGGTTTTATACATTTCAGGAAGACAAGTGTAAGTAAAGTCATAAATTAATACATGGAAGGCTTCTATTGGTTTGGCCCAAAAAGATGGGATATCTCATGTAGGTGCTTACAGATTATAGGTAGGTTTTAAGATTCTTTGATTTATAATTGATTAAGGAAATGAAACTTTGTCTAAAGGACGAGAATTTTCTTAAAATAAGGAAGTCTGTTAATTGGACAAGCTACCAGTGTGTATTTGTTGTGTACATTGGGGACCTACAGGTTTGTCTTGCACAGCCGTAGGCCTATTAATGAAGGCCTCCAAGAAGAAAGGAGGGCAAGATGAGGCATGTCTGATCCCCTTTCTCATGGCTCACAACTCAGTTTTAGGGTATCCACTTGGCCAAGAGGGGGTCCATTCAGTCAGTGCTGGTGAGAACCTTGCAATTTTATTTTCGTTCACAGATGGAATTAGATAAGAAGTCCCCATGTGTGTCAGCACTTCTGAGTATGTCTGGTCACTGACTATGAACCTTTCAAGGTCTTACGTAGGGTTGGCTTTGTGACTTTGGGCAAATGACTGTTATATCTCAGCTTTGATTTCCACATCTGTAAATGGTACAAACCTACCCAATTGTGTTATTAGGAAGTTCATGGTGAGCTAACATAGATGAGGCTCTCGGTGCAGCACCAAGCATAAAACGTTGGTGTCAATACATGTTTATATGGTCAGAGGAACATGGCAGGATTCAAATGTCAAATGCCATTGTCAGAGCGCTGACTCAGATTGCCTTTTCCCACCTGGCTCCTCCTCTCTGCCCTGTCAGCTCTTCTTCTCTTAAAAAGGACCAACGGCAAAGGGAAGCGTCCCACGTGCATGCAGATGTCGGTGCGAATGCTGTGGCCTGTGCTGGGATCTCTCCCACCCCAGGATGGCGTCTCTAGATGCCCACAATGACTAGGTCACCTGTTGATGGTGCTTCTATTGGAAAGTACAGAGGATGATGCTGGAGAACAGAATTCACCTTTTACCTGGCCCTTGTGACTTAGGGCATGATGTGTGTGGTTTCGGTGTCCCATCCCCTTCCTCCCTTCCATTCCTATGCCAGAGTACCTGCAGATCTTTAACTGTTTTTTCTCCACAATCAGAGGCCAGAATTTAAATGAGAACGGAGGGACTAATACACAAACTGCCAGTAATGTTCTAGTTGGGGCAGGTTCTGAGGATGGGGAAGGGTGGGGAGCAGAGGTAGGAGTCTTGAGAGTTGGAAGACAGGGAGAGAGGGAACCGGGCTTAGATAAACAGAAAAGGGACATAGGACAAGAAAGACAGTTTCACTCATTTCTCAATTTTTCTGAAGGTTCTGCCTGACCATCAACAGCTCTTGGACGATTCTTCCTCTGGTCTGAGTATATGATGCTTAATCCCTCTGTGGGGCTGAACGTTCTGTCTTTTTAGGCAAAGCATGTTGTAAAGTCAAAACATTGCTTCTACTCCAAATCTTGAGGGATTTTAGAGATGTACCCACATTATATGAATCCCAAAATATCAATTTTCTGTCCAGATATCAGACTGCAAAGCCAAACAAAAGGAGAAGCAGCCCCTGGCTTTGGAAAACTCAGAAGGCAGGACAGACCAAGCCAGTGGGAGCTGGTTGAATTAAGGCCTTGAGAGCCACTGCATCAGACACTTTTTTAAAAAATAAAAAACAATCATGTTTCTTTATTAAATAAGCAATATAGGTTATTTATAGAAACATAAGAAAATACAAATAAGAACTGTAAAACAAAGCAAAAAACAAAAACACTTTCCCCTAACCTCACTTTCCTTCAGCTTCTAACATTTTTGAGCAGAGAGAGATGGGGTGGACGTTAGTGGTTAAGTCCCTGGATTCTGGAATCTACCGGGCAGTGGTCATTTACCTGCTAGGCCATGGGTGGATTACTTAGTCTCTAAGGGCCAGCTTCTTCATCTGAAATTGAGGAATAATAATATTCCTAAAGTGGTTGTGTGAGTTCAAGATGCTCATGTGCTTCTTAAAATAGTACATGGAACATAATAAGTACTATGTCTGTAATAACTATAATAATAATAATTTATTTTAGGTTTTTTCCTATTTAGTTATAGAAAGTAATATGCATAATACATACATTTCTATGAAAATGGGATTGTCTTGCCCTCTTTTGTAACTTCTAACCTCTCGTAATCATCTTTTCTTGGATAGATTTCTTAAAAATTATTATTAGCTAACATTGATTGCTTATAGTTGTTGCTAGAGATTTTACATAAATTCCCACATTTGCTCCTCACTATAACTCTGAAGGGTAAGTACTATTGTCATTTTACAAATTAGGAAATCGAGGCTAAATATTTTTAAATAATTTGTTTACAGAGCTAGCAAGCACAGAAGTTAGAATTCCAACTCAGACATTCTGGTTTTTACACTTGTCTGTGTTAGAACTTGAGACAAGCTTTCTAAGAAGACCTAGGATTTCTTTGGGACTTCCTGAAAGAGGCATGCTTTGGTGTGCTTCGTCTTTCTTTCCATCCTGCAACAAAAAGGAAAGTGAGCCTGAGGCAGGCTGGCCGGCTATCCTGGCAGGGTTAGGGAAGAAACATGTTTGTGCCCACTCCCTTTTAACCCCTGACAGGAATGCACACTGGTACTCCCGACTGATGAATGTCTGACTCTGCGTTCTTATTGTGCTATGACAGCATTTTCAATTTTTACTGTGGAAATCACTCTCTGATGTGAAATAGGATAGAAGGTCCAGTACCAGGCTTTATTTTTTCTGAAGTGTCTTATCCAGAAAAACAAAAAAGGAAATAGTTTTTTATCTTGTTCTCCAGAGCCTCTGACAGGACCCTCCGGGATACTGGTTATATACTGGTCATAGCTTCCTCACCCTTCTCTTTTCATCCCTGGACACTCACCTTCTGTCCTCAGATAACCCAGGACCAAGGTCAGATCCAAGGCATTGCTAGTTAATTTAATCAGCAAGTCTTTGTCCAAATCCCACTCATGTGAAGCCCTATTCTGGACACCATGGGAAACACAAGAGGGAGGAAGATAGTTGGGAAGACCCCAGTGCACATGAAAGCAGAGCTAATGATGTGAAGCAGATGGCTCAGATGACTGGTGTGGGCCCAGATCAGTGCAGTGGAAGAGTTTGACTGCACTGAGGTTGGGGGCACATGGGGATGTCTTGGCCAGGGATGTGATAGAATGCTAGTGACCTTTTAGGGCTTAACTCCCTCTTTCTCAATTTAGGAGTAGCTTGGAGAGGAGGAAGGAGAAGTCCCGAGATGCTGCAAGGTGCCGGCGGAGCAAGGAGACAGAGGTGTTCTATGAGCTGGCCCACGAGCTGCCCCTGCCCCACAGCGTGAGCTCTCATCTGGACAAGGCCTCCATCATGCGGCTGGCTATCAGCTTCCTGCGCACACAGAAGCTCCTGTCCTCAGGTGAGGCTGGCAGGCTTCCCCAGGTTGGGCACTAGCATATCCCTATACAGAGGGGGCCCCTGTTGTACAAGAATTAGGAAGTCTTCCTTCCCAGGAATGCTCACTCTGCAGAGCTTTATTACTTCACGCTAAACATCTCTCCAACAATGAACTTCTCAATGAATTTAGTGGCAAGGTCAACGCAGAACCTAGAGGCTGGAGAGAACACGGGGGCTGGGAGAACCAAGAACAGCTTTTGTCAACTCTCCAGTTTGTTGCCATCTGGCCATAAGACCCATACTCCACACTAGATTGAATCCATACAAAACATTTTGATCTTTATCTTACAATGGAAGACTACTCAAGACACCTCTTTCTGGTCAGGGCTAACAGGAAATAGTTTTTCATCCTATTCTCATCTCATAATCTCATCTAGTGTGTTGATTCTGTGAAGAAACTGGGCAGCATGAGCCACCCCTCCCTATGCTGGTCTGCCTAAAGGTGGGCAGTGCCCAAGGGGGTGAGCCGCAGGGAGGCCGCCAGGGAGGGAAGCTTCTTTTGTGGTTGGTTTTCCTGAGCGAGCTGGTGCCTGGGAGACAGTTGATTCTGCCATCCTGTTATGAAGTGGCTATTCTGGGAAAGAAACCCTGAGCAGAGGGAATCCAGTGCAAGACTGGGAGGCCAGACCAGCAGGTGCTATTCTGGGTCCTGCAGCACAGGAAGGATATGGGGGAAAGACTTTCAGAAAATAGTACAACAGCTCAGAGGGCCCAAGGGTTAAAGGGCTAGGCCTGTATGTACTGCCAGCCTGACGAGGCCAGTTGTGCAGGCAGGATAGGGAGAAACAGCGCAAGGCAATGACAGGTTCATAGGCATAGACACCACAGAAAGAAAACCATGGGCTAAAGCCTTGGCAAGGCTTGGATTGCTGGATGTAAGGAAGGCCTGCAGACTCACAGGGCACTTGTGTGCCTCCTCCTTCTAAAGAGGCTTGTCTTCCTAGACAGCTGAGCACAGTGTCTGGTAATGTTGGAGTCATCTTTACATATACATTGAGTAGACAGTGGAGGATTTAATGATTAGACAGAGATCCCTTCCCTATACCTAGAACCATCTCCTCTACCTTCCTGCTATGGTGCTTGAAATTCTACTCTTAGATATTAATCCTTTGCATTAATTGTTGCTTCCTTCTTCACCACCCCATTCAACAGAGAGCTCCAGAAGGGGTGATACAAGTTAAATATCTCTTATCTGTAATGTGTGGGATCAGATTTGGAATTTTTTCATATTTTGGACTATTTGCATTATACTTGTTGAATATCCCTAATCTGAAAATCCAAGATCCTAAATGCCTCAACGAGCATTTCCTTGGAGCGTCATGTCCAACTTTGGAGCATTTCAGATTTTGGATTTTCAGAGTAGGCATGCTCAACCTGTATGTTAATCCTAAAAGCACTCCTTTGACTGAACTTGGACTTGTGGAATGTTTCTCCTTGTTTCACAGATAAGTGAGGCACAAAAAAGTTAAGGTTGCGTAAAGTCACACCTTTAGCATCTGGTGGACCTGTACGTGGAATTCAAATCCTTTTGAATCTTGGTCCATCAGAAAGACAGACACGAGACGGCAGGAGGATTCTGCAAGCCTGCTCAGGCGCAGATGTTAAAAAGGGGTGGGAAGTTGGGAGCTGGGCACAGGGAGAAAGCAGGGAACCAAAGTTAAATGGAAGCACCGCAGGGCCCTCCCTGAGCTATGGGGTGAGGAGGGGCTCTCACGTGATCAGGGCTTTGTTCCTGTGCTTTCTCATGGTGCAGGCCTGGTTGTCCACGCTTGCTCACATACGAGCCTGTTGTCCTCAGTAGATCATAGGTTAGCCTGGGGAGGAACACAATTTGGGGGCTGAGCCCTCTGAGCACATCAGCCTGTATGTGTGCTATTGTGAACCCTGTGTGTAAGACATATCCGCAGAGATAGGACCAGAGAGGCCACGGCAGGGCATCATACATCCCAACACAGGAGCTGTTGAAAGTGTGGACACAGACTGCCTGCCCTCTGGCTCAGCCCCAGTTAGACCACAGGACTCCTCACGTCCACTGTGGTCTTCTGTCCCGAGGAAAGAAATGATGGAAAAGGATAAAAAGTTTCCACTTTGGGCCATCTGGTCTTGGTGTCCTTGAAGGAGAAGTTCTCATAAAACATGCACAGCCAGAAAGAAATGGGTTCTTAACATCTCCTTTTCTCTGACTTTTCTCCCAGGGTCCCACCACATATTCTCTAGAGTAGACCAATCATTTTCAGAAATTATAAGAAAGGTTCTTTTTCTTTTTTACTCATATTTTACTTTCCCCACACAAGTAGGATAAGAAAGGAGAGTATAAGATTCATGGGCAGATAGATCTGTACTAGAATCTCAGTTAGCTGGTGACTTTCTCTGCAGCCTTATATAAATTTCTTTCTCTCTTTGAGCTTTAATTTCCTTATTGGCACAAGGCCATTATGATATTCATTCTGCAGTGTTGTTTTAGGATTGAGATGAAAGATATAAAAGGCATTATCCTATAGTCTGCCGCATATTAAGCTCGTAAGTTATACCTTAGAAACAAAAATTATTACAAGCAAGTATATTGATTTATAGTTCAGTATAGGCTTCTGGAGAAATGATGAGAACATAACCCAAGACAAGCTCTTACTATCTTCTTACCCACCTCTGAGCAATTTGTATCAAAACGGAGAGTCGCCATGCTAGTCTAATTCTACACAAACCACGAATTCATTATTTAAGCATTTCTAACAAAGATGAGTACCAATTTTGGCTCACTTTATAGTAGGAAGTAACTGGTTGCATATCTCAGAGTTCAAAAGGCTAAAAAATACCAGGTTTTGCTTTAGAAAAGGTTCTTCTTTACTTAGTAACATGTTTCCCTTTGATTTTCACAGTAGGCTGTTCTGTGTGGGAATGTTGGAGAGGAAACCTCAACACTGAGAAATTCAGGCTGTGGGTCTGGGCCACCATTTGAGATTCATATCACAGGAAGCAAACTGAAACAATAGCTTTATGATATGAGCTTCCACGCTGGGTGAGGACAGAACACACTCTCACAGGAACATCAGTGGAAATACCACTTGATTGTCTCAAATCCTCTCTCAGGATGGGCCCCACACACCATGACCTGATGGGGATCAGTTCTGCATTCTGAGGACATTAAGCAGTAGTCAATACACAGAATGTGCTTTTTACTGTAAAACTGATTGCAGGCTTCTCCAAACTCACAATGGTGAAATTAGATTCCTTTTCCATGGAGCTGGAGAGCAACATGAAGTGAGAGAAAACAGGGGCTTATTATTAATCCAACTACATTTGCCTAGTGTAGGTGTGTGTCTTAAGGAGAGATTGTGATCTGATCTCTAGACTACTAAGGGAAAAGATCTGCAACTGTGGGACAGTTGATTTTAAAAATTTATCACGTTCTTTTCATGCAGGAAAAGTGGGACAAAGAAAGCAACATTGTGCAGGCAAATATGTTTTCTGGGCCCTCTTATACCCCACTGTCAAACTTCTTTTCCCAGGCTTTCACCCCGACATTTTCTCTGCTCCACCCCCTTGCCCCACCCACTCTCCAAATCAAGGCCTTTTTCATCCTGTTTGGAAAGAAGCCAGTTCACTGATTCATGCGAGGATATTAATGGCTGAGAGTGGCTAGTATTCAGTCTCTTCTAGGGATGCTGATCTTGTTCAGATCATTCCCTTGGCTTAAACTAAAATGTCTGTTCAATCAGTAGGTTTGCTGAACCCACCCCTGTGCTACATCTTAGGAAGAGAAATACAGAGGGGTCAGAGAGGGATAATCAGATATGTAAAGGACAAAAGGGTGCCTCTGTACTGGTGGACTTTGGGGACTCTCTAGGAACCCAGAAAGATGGATGGGGTCTTGCATAGTGTCTTTTGCTAAAGGTGTCAGAGTACCCCAAGCTTGCTAATGATTCAGTAAATGATCCAAAAATAATTTTCTCCTGGCTTGACTGGCAGTGCTTTCAGAATCAGCACCCCCAGGATGGGGGCTGTCAGGGGCCCAGGCCCTAGGAGTGTGGAGGGGATGAATCAGTTTAGGCAAAGCCTTTAGAAGGAAAGTTTCTGTGATGACAACTGAGTGGGGGCTGCCAAGCACATCTGAACTGGGAAGCCCACATCAGAATGGCTGTAAGAAAGATCAGAGCAGTCCCAAACTTCTCAGAGTAGGAGACGAAGGAAAGTGACCTTGCACCAGCAGCTCCATGAGGGCAGCCTGGCCGTAGAGACCTGATAGGAGGCGCCTGCTGCCTGTCTTGCCCACTCACCCCCATGCACAGCTCCCGCTGCCCAGGAGGCCCGGGCCCACACGGCAGTGCTGCCTGAAGGAAATGAGCAGTGCTCCGGAAAAAGTGCTCCAAACCTCAGCCCGCGTATATCCTGGCTGTGGGGAGTCATCAAAGCCTGTTTACTGGGTTATTTTTAGCATTAAAGAATCTTGTTGCATTCCCCAGGCCCAGCTGTGACGTCTCCACAGAGCACCTCTGCTCTGAATGGCCTGTCCTCCTCCGTTGGGGTTGGGCCCTAAAGGGTCCTGGGAAGCACATAATTCCAACCTAGCACCCATTGCTGCCTTCTTGAGCACTTGTGGGCTTCTCACTTCATTCTGCACCGAGGGCTCATGCTCAAGGGTTATATGGCCTTATAGGTTTATTTGTCTTCCCTGCCATTCTGGTCTCCCTAGGACAAGACTGAGCACACAGTAAGTGACACATGGAGACAGATGTACACAGTAGAAACCGGATAACTGTGTAGGGCATGAGTACATTGTCCCACATTCCTAACGCTGAGTTGCGTATTAATGGTACACTAGGAAGACACGGTGTTCATAGGCGAAAAGGCAGAGGAGTCTTCAGCAGATTTATGACACACAAGCCTCCTAGCACCCTGGGTGAGGGTCTGCCTCCTGGACCTAGTTTTCACTTGCAGCTTCCAAGCTGCAAGTGACCTGGCCAGACTCCTGCAGAAGCTCGCAGAAGGATAGACAGGTGCTGGAAGAGCAGAGTTCTGCAGAGGGAAGGCTTCCCCAGCCCTCTGTCCCAGGGTCCCTGGGGGCAGCCTGCTGGCTTCCTGGTCCTCCAGCCATTGTGCCTTCAGTTCTAAGACGTTCTGTTTCCTTTCATGGCCCTAGAGTGCCCCATCCCTCCCTCCCAGAGGCCTGCTGATCTGATGCTGCTCTGGCCAACCTCGCCACCTCCTGGAAGCGAGTGTGCTGGGCATGGGTGGAAACCAGTTTGGCTGGGCTGGAACTGTTAAAAACAGGAAATTTTAAACAGGACTATTTCCTCTGGGCCTAGTTAACCCAAATAAGGTTGTTTTGGGATTACTCCAGATTTTGAAGTCAGTGTTACCACTGAGATCAAAGAAATTGAAGAGAAAATATCTTCTCAGTAGGACAGAAACCATAAGGCTGGCCTATGCTTGTCTATAGAAGGTGGTCACCTATCTGTGTGATTTAAATGGTGTTGACAACCTCTTCTCACCCATCCCCCAAACAAGTCACTGCCTGCCAAGATAGACTAATCTCCACAGTGTTTGGGGCACTCTAGGACTTGAGTAGAGGCAGCATGTCGTCCTGTGAGGAGCAGCATCAGCACCTGGGAACTTGTTAGAAAAGCAGTTTCTCAGTCCCCACCTGAGACCTGTGAGTCAGAAACTCTGGGAGGAGGCCAGCTTAGGGGTATGCAACCTGGACCTGAGAGTCTTGGAGGGCTCCACACTTAGAAGGGTCCTGAGCAAGGTTACATTTTTTAATAAGAGGTCCCATGTTTTTACTTTGCACTGGGCCATCCAAGTTATATAGCAGTCTCGGGCCCAGCAGTCTTTGTGTCTGCCAGCCCTGCGAGTGATTCTAATGCACTCTCACAGTGGACAGCATGAAGTCACTGTCTCTCCTAAAGCTCCGGTTTCAATGAAGATGTTAGCTGGGAAAGCTAACATTAGTGGCAGCCCCAGCAGCTGGCTCATTATCAGTTCAGCTGACTGGGTAGCTGGCAAAGAACAGAGATTTCAGCAGCCCCCAGCAGGGATCGGTGTGGGTATGTGTGTGGGATGAAGCCATTCCTGTGGCCCAGAATCCTTCCCTCCATAGAGGTGGTCTGAACCAGCGTGTGAAGAGGAAAAAAAATGGATCTCATTTTATTTCCACCATTTTAGTAAAAACAGAGGGAAAACCAGCAGGACATTAGTCTGTACAACCCAACTCTTGGCTCTGAAGGGAGGAACTGCCCCTATTTTGTTCCTCTGCAGAAATAGCAGCATCTGTGACCCCAGCACATTCTCAGATCCTGTGTCCTAAAAGATGACTTGTCCCCAGTGGTGCCATTGAAGGGCCTTAGTAGGAACATCTCCTAATTTGGATTTGCTCTCCTTGAGGAATAACAGCAGATAGTCCAGAGCTTAGTTCTTAGGGGCTCGAGGAAAAAGAGTATAGAGAAATAAGTCCATTCCCTTGCAGCAAGGCCCTTGAACCACATTTCACAGCACTGATGTGTCCCTTGCCAAGTGGCCCATATATTGAATTGCATTTTACATTCCCTAGAAGAGTTTCCATTTGAAAGACTCTTTTTAGTTAAGCGAGTTACAAATTACTCTCTAATCTCCTTGTTCTATAAATCAAATGAGGCATACTTGGATTGATGTTTGTGCTGGATGAATACAAATTTTCATAAGTAAACGTATCTCTGCAGTTAAATAATGAACTCAGAAGAGAAAGGCTGAAATAAAGTCTGTGGTCTAAGAATAAGAACTGAGGGCCAGGGGCCTGAGAGATCTTTTTGTGTGGGACCAGAGCTGAGTCTGCATTCTGCAGATGGCAGGCGTATGCTTGCTAGGGCAGGATACTCAAAGTGGATGCTTTGGGGTGTTTCCTTAAGCTGCTTTTAGTACCTTTCCAGCATGGCAGTGATGAAGTTGCCGCTTCACTCTTTTCATGCCATGGCTAGATTAATCTCCCCAAAGCACTGCTGTGAGATGCCACTTCTCTCCTCTCTTGCCTGAAATGTGAGGCCTCTTCAGGGCACTGGACCTACCTCCCCAGCCTAGTCTCTCAGTCTAGGAAATGCATTCTCCTCATTGGCCAAATGGGCCGCCTCTCAGTCCCAAGAGGGATTGCTCCATATGTTTCCCACTGTTCACCCAACCTACCCAGCCCATAAGGCCCTTCTCTTTTTGTTCTACAGAGTAAACTCCATATTTGACATTAATTTCTTCAAATCTTCTTTGGTAAAGTTGTCTCTGAGCATCCCACAGTGACCCCCTGCTCCTCAGATCCTTGGAGCACTTACTGTCAATAACCCTCCATGGGTACCCAGCAGTGACACCCTTGAACTTTTTAGCTTTGCATCTCTCATATTTCTCATCTAAGTTTTAAGTAATTTGAGGGCAGTGACAATGCCTTAGAGCAGAGGGAGGAAGAATTCACTACTGCTGATGCCATTTTAAGCATTTTACACATTTCTCCTTTTAATTTGAAGAGATGGAAATAGTTATCTCTATTTAGCTGATGAAGAAACTGATGTTCATAAGGGTGGTTACTTACCCAAAGTAATATAGACTGATCTAGGACTAGATCAGTGTTTAACTCCGAAGCCTATAAATAGCTGAGTGTACTTCTGGATTCAGCTGCTGGGGCTTGCTAGCTTTTCAGCCTCTATAACTTTGGGCAAATGCCTTACCCTCTCCAAGCCTCATCTGTGAAATGAATCTAAGAGTAGTACCTACCTCACAGGTCCTTGTGAAGGTTGTACGGCATGCTTAGTGCAATCCCTTTTATGTAATGTCTACTCAGTACACATCAGCAGCTAAAATTTTTGTTCTACTACTGTGACTACTATTATATCTATGCCTGCTACTGTCACTGTGACCACGGGTAGCACAAGCACTGTTGTCACTATAAGCACACTGACCACACCGGCCAGGGTGTCCTCTGGGTAGGGATGCTCATCTGTACCACCTGGGCATGTAGCAGACATGTAGATGAGTAGAAGTGTGTGTTTCTAGAAAATTCCACCTGATGCCTTTGCACCATCCCTAGTGGACACCTACCCATGTCAGTCACCACATTCACTCAAGCCGTCTGATCCCCTTCTCTTTCCAGTTTGCTCCGAAAATGAGTCTGAAGTGGAAGCTGACCAACAGATGGATAACTTGTACCTGAAAGCCTTGGAGGGGTTCATTGCTGTGGTAACCCAGGATGGCGACATGATCTTCCTGTCAGAAAACATCAGCAAGTTCATGGGACTCACACAGGTGATACCCTTTTCTGCCTCTTACATAAAAGGGGAATGTTTCCATTTGGAGGTAGAAGTTAGTGGAAGGTGCTGATCCCAGCTCTCCATGACTGTCCCCTGCCCATGTTCTCTCTGCCTATCGCTGGCCTCAGCCTCAGTAACACTCTCCCCCTCCCTGGCATCGGGCTTGGCATTGCTTGTGACCATCCTGGTGGACTAGCTTAACAGCCAACCCTCATGCCTCAAGTCTGTCCTTGTCGGTTGTCCTCTATTGTGTCTGTATGTCTGTGCGCCTAACACTGCACTGGAGTCATGAGAAGACCTTATTCCATCTCCTCCCTGTCTCTAAATCTGGAAGGTGGCTCAGCTTCCTCTTGGCGTCTTTAACGTCAATATCAGGAATAATGAAGCCTAACCTTGTTTTTGAAACAGGTGGAGCTCACAGGACACAGTATCTTTGACTTCACGCATCCCTGTGACCATGAGGAGATCCGTGAAAACCTCAGTCTCAAAAATGGTACCCTTAATTATATGTTTACTTCCTTCTTGCCCCACCTGGGAGGGAATCTTCCTTCCCTTTGTCAGAGCATAGGAGAGATGGCAGAACACCATTATGATGCGGGAAGAAGTGACATCCATAAAAGATCAGCCAGGCTGGCCCTCTGTGACAATGTAACCTGTGAAACGAGACTGGGGGGCAGGGAAGGGCTGCATTGCTCTGAGGTATCTCCTGCAGTAACACTGTTTAGGAGGCTCCTTTGGGTTAGGACACTGTCTCTAGGAGTCAAGCATCTCTGCCAAATGATGCCACCCAAACCAGTAAGCCCATCTGTGAACCAAAGTGCTCACAGGAACTACTATAGTTATCTTTTACTGTGTAAAAAAACATCCAAAACATAGGATTTAAACAATCGTTTATGAGCTCTCAGGATTTTGTAGGTTCTGTGGGTGGGCCTTGTGCTCTAAGTGATATCCAGCTGAGTTGTGAGCATCTGAGGGCTGGACTAGGCTGGGGCATAGTCAAGATGGCTCACTCATACGTCTGGGACATTGTGACAGGTGGCTGGAACCCTAGGCTCAGCTGGAATGTTGGGACAGCTGGACTGCTGTTTCACTTTGTGGAGTCTCAGAGCATCTCCCTCTCCACATGGTGTCTCCAGGGTAGCCAGACATGTTACTCAGCAGCTCAGAGATCCTAGAAGTACAAAGGTGGAAGCTGCCTTGCCACCCCGAGGCTTAGTCCCGAAGTTAGCATAGCATCACTTCTGCCCCATTTCATTGGTTAGAGCACTGTACAAGCCAGCCCTGATTCAGCATGGGAGGGAACTGTACAAGTCTGTGAGTGACAGGAGGCATGGTTCATTGGGACCACCTTTGGAGACATAGGACAGATTTTGATGGATAAGAGATATTAAAAGGTCTAGTGTACAGGACCTTACCTGTGGGGGTGCCCAGCAGGTGCCCATGGATGAAAGGATCTACACAGGCAGAAAACATGTTACAATGACAGCAGAGCTTCATCTCTTGTAACTGGAGCCATTTAGGCAAAGATATGAATGGGGATATTGTCTAGAGGACTGAAGCATCGGGCATCAGTGGGGCTTAACAATTGTCAAGATCCCTTACAAACTGGTCTGGGCAGAGTCTGGTCTGGATGCCTTTAACCTCCCACACCTGTCACTGCCTTGGGGCTGTGCTCGTCCAGCCTGCATAACAGAGATAGTGGTACTAAACCTATGAGGTTTTGCTCCTGTTAGTACACACACTGCAAAAACAGAGGTCTCATCAGCTGATCTCCAGCCTTGTTGCAGGTGGAACCTGCAGTCCATGTTCAGAGTGACAACCATCTCCCTGCCCCTCTGCCACCTCTGCCCTCTTGTATTCTCCCTAAAGGCCTTAGGCCACCTGGCTCCACAAGCTGGAAAGCACCCCTGGGCTGTTCATTGTCTTATCTGTGCTGCGCGGTGGAACATTTGGTACTAGACTTCTGATTCACTTTCTAGAATGGGAAGCCTGAGAACACCAAAAAGTCTCTGATTCCTTCTCTACTCCAGAAACCCTTTGGCCTTTGGGTTCTTAGTTCAGCTACTGACCATAGTCTCATTTGACTGTATGACTTAAGCCCAGTACCTCACTTCTTTGCTCCTCAGAGCCTCTCTTTTCATTTTTATGGTATTGAACTAGGCAAAGTCTAGGACCTTCCCTCTCTCAAGTACCGTGATTCACAGCCAAGTGGCCTCTATTGATCTGGGTAGAACTTTAGATCTCTTGGTCCAGGTATCAGGGACTTGGGATTGGTGAAACTTAGTGAATCAGCAAATTCTCATTGAAGGTGCTGGCCTGTGGGTGGACTCATGATCTGAAGGTAGAGAGTTGTGTGAGTTCTAAGAGGAATATAAGGCCATGCGGCAGATTGTGGCCAGGCAGAGGGCCTTGAACTTTATCCCATAGAAAGTGGGGGGCTATTGAAAGTTTTTGAGCAAGGGGTGAGACCAGTGACAGTCTTAGGTTTGTAAGGGATCTTGACAATCGTTGAGCCCCACTGATGCCCGATGCTTCAGTCCTCTAGACAATATCCCCATTCATGATCTTGGAGCTATGCTTAGAAATAATGATCAAATATCAGAAGGGGGAGAATCCAGTTAGGCCTCAATAATAACCCAAACACAAATGCTGAATCCCTCCTGCACCCTCATTCCCCACATCTGGGCTGATCCTGGCAGTGGGGCCAGGCCCCAAGATCCAGGCTTCTCTCGTTATGTGCAGAACCCACCTGTGAAAATTAAAATTGTAAGAAGCATAATTAAGAATGGGAGAGATGGTTTTATAACCATGTTGGAAGAATATCCTCTCTTTTAAAAAAAAAGATTCACCAGTTACTTTGTGGGCTCCTTAAGGATGTTAAAGTTCAGGGTAGGTACCACAATTCCTTTGGCACATAACTCTTCAAAAATATGTCATTGAAATAAATCAAGGTTCTCTGAAAGTGAAAAGGCTGGTAGCTTTGCCTCGAGGGAGGAGTTTGATTATTTGAAACAATATTCTAGATTATTCTGTGATGCTGGGTGGAGGCAGATGCTCAGGAAATATAGCAATAATCTGCCTAGAAAAACTGTAGCTGGGCCCCCCCATGAATATCAACATAAAGTTCACCAGACCCCCTTCTTCCCCACCTAGGCTCTGGTTTTGGGAAGAAAAGCAAAGACATGTCCACAGAGCGGGACTTCTTCATGAGGATGAAGTGCACGGTCACCAACAGAGGCCGAACTGTCAACCTCAAGTCAGCCACCTGGAAGGTAGGGCGATGTTGGGCCAGGGTGGGTTCCAGGTGTGTGTGGAGGGGGTGCCCAGCACTCCCACCCCGCTCCTGACCCTCCTTGCTGGTATCCAGGTCTTGCACTGCACCGGCCAGGTGAAAGTCTATGACAACTGCCCTCCTCACAGCAACCTCTGCAGCTACAAGGAGCCTCTGCTCTCCTGCCTCATCATCATGTGTGAACCCATCCAGCATCCGTCCCACATGGACATCCCCCTGGACAGCAAGACCTTCCTGAGCCGCCACAGCATGGACATGAAGTTCACCTACTGTGACGACAGGTGGGAGCTCAGCCGTGTGTGCCACGGGCCAGGGTGGGTCTTCCCTGCAGGTGCGCCTGTGTTAACGGTATGGGCTGAGATGTAAACACGAATTGCCAGGTGTGTGTTTGTGGGCCTGTGTCACTGCTGCAGTCCACCAGTGCACCTCAGAGGTCCCCAGGACCATGTTGGGTGGTCTCTCACTGGCACAGCTTCACGTCTGCTTGCAGAACTGTTCTGCTACTCCACTCTGTTGTCATTGTTGAGGTGTATACATGTTTCTCCACGTAGGTATCAGGCTCCTGGCTTCTGCCCCAGGAGAGAAGAGTCTGGAGATTTCCATTAGTACTCCCAGTGCAGAAGCCAGTGGGAACATCAGCTTCTGGCCTAGAAACCAACCCACAGCTGGATGGCGCCCCTGTGTTCTCTTCCACTACCGACTGAGCTATTCCCCCTGCCTTTCCCCTCCTGTGTGCAGCTCCATCCTGGACTTTGTCCAGCCTGGTCTTAAAGGGCTTTTAGGGGGAGATAAGCCAACTTCAACAGTCCCCTGTGCCAGGCCCAGCTGGAAGTTCTTTTAGGGGACATGGTGAAGAGGGTGGTGGAACAGCTTAGGTTCAGATCCAACAATTAATATTCAGTGTTAGCTCTTACTCTCTTCTTTATAAAAGTTGTTGAGAGGGCACCTAAGGGCAAGGTGGGGAAGAGGCTGGAGCATTGTGGGAGGGTGTGTTGCAACTCCTAACTGCCCCATAGGCCCTGCCTCTGAGAGTGAGGAGCTTGATGACCAGGGATGAGAGGAGGCAGGTGGCGAAAATAGAAACCATGGGCAATGGCTGGCCCCAGGGAAGGAAGGAAAGCCAGGAGAAGGACTGGGCCTGGGCTAGGCCTGGCTGGAGTAAGCACACTGTGGCTGCTGACTCGGGCATCCCGGATGTGCCTTCAAGGCAGAGATCGCCCAGCCTGACTTTAGCTTGCTGTGGTATCTACGGTCATTGCTTTATTCTCCCCAGGGTCACAGTTTTTTGCCACTTCCCTCTCATCTTCTAGGTTCTCATAGAGTGAGATGATGGCTATGAAAACACTTTGAAAAGTACAAACACCATAACACATGAGGGCTGCTTGTTTTTTTTTTTTTTTTTTTTTTTGAGACAGTCTCACTATGCTGCCCTCAGGAGAGTGCCATGACGTCACAGCTCTCAACAACCTCAAACTCTTGGGCTTGAGTGGGTCTCTTGCCTCAGCCTCCCAAGTAGCTGGGACTACAGGCACCCGCCACAGTGCCCGGCTAATGGAGGCTGCTTGTATTGCTTATATCTTGCTTCCTGTCCTTGGCCTTTCCCAAAGCAAAATCTCTCACTAAGCTCAAGGAGCCAAGATCACTTCTGAGGGGATTTGGTGGCTGGGGGCCTGGAAGAGGAAGGGGAAAGCACCAGGTGTAATCTGCCATGTCTTCCCCAGGCAGTAGGAAACCACCAGACCCCAGGGAGAGAGCTCCTGCTCAGCCTCCCTCAGGTCCACCCACCTTTTTCCCACTCCTGGGCATCCCATGAGTGTCCAGTTTCTTTCTGGGTAGGACTTTGCTCTCTGGCTGATTCTCCTCTCTGACTCTAGACTGGTCCTTGGCTCATTCCAGTGCCCCAGTTCTGACCACAGTCGGGGCTGGAATTAAGGTTTTTAAAGGTTATAGGTAGTTTTATAAGCAGAAAAAAGTGCTCTAACCTCACAGGGAGAAGATAGCTTGTACAAAGCCTTTTGTCCTAGAAGGCAGAATTTATTATAGTTGTGAGTATGGGTTAATGACAATGATGATTAGAGAGAAAGATTGCCCCCAAGGCAATCCATGGTATAGGTAAGGTTATTTTTTAGATGCAGTCTTTGTGTCTTCTTCCCATACTGTTTATTTGACTACAGTCTTGTTGATGTACCTCTCAGTAGCCTTCTGAGATGACATGGAAAATCCTAATCCTAGCCCACATGTCACTGGCTCTGAGGTGAGGTAGCTCAGGATGCCTCAGCCACCTGGGCCTGAGGACAGGTGGATATAGCCCTTGGTGAGTGAACCACATCCACAGTGTGACTCCATACGCCCCGGGAAAACCCTACTGTCCTTTATAACTTACCACCCCTCGGCAATAGAAAAGAGAAAAAAATAGAAAAAATTTTAAAAGAGCTTAAAATTTTGATTCTTGTTAAAGTGGGGGGGATCCCCTGGAAAGGATAATTCAACAGTATATTTTATTATCTTGGTTTGAATGCATTTCAGGTAATTTTCTGAAAGCACTAAACTTTGGATAAAAGAAGGTGTTTGTGTGGTGGGGGGAACACAGGAACTGGGTGGCTAAATGTAGGAGAGGAAGTGTACCTAGAAAGGGGAGACACTCTGTGCTGACATCTCACTTTGGTTTGGGACTGTAGGCCGAGTAGATACTGGTTTAAAGGAACCTGTGATTTAGGGCTTTGTGACTCACAGCGCACAGGATGGTATTGCTTATAAGTTCTGCAGGACACACTGCATTTTCAGCAGATTCTTGCCTTTCAAGAAACCTAATTGAAAGTCATCTCAGTAGGGCTGAGATGGCCCCAAGTCTGTATTCAGGGGTGCTGGACAGCTGAATGTAGAGGTATTTAAAGACCAAATTCTGTGCTACACAGAAATTGTGTTTAACCGATTAGCAGATTAGTTAACAAGGGCACAGACATGGCTTAGACAGTTTATGAAATGACTATTTTAAATCTTTAATCCCTAACTGTTATTTCTCAATTGCTTTGAGGACTGGGAATTTTTTTTTTTTTGGTAGCATGTTTTGTGTTCAATCTTTGTGTTGGGATGGGGAGAAGTGCACATGTGTACACGTGCCCACCCACACATTCTCTCTCCTTAATACATGACCCCATCGGAAATAAATCCTTCAAAAACCAACATCTACATGTGATAGCTAATGGGGGGCGGGTAGGGCTCTCCATTTTAATGAGGAAATTCACTAGGTTTAACGGCATTTGACACACATGAAGGGCTATGATTTCCCACCAAGGGAACTATTCTTCCACAAGTTAGAAAGAATCTGAAGAAAATGTGAAACAATTAGAATCCACCCAATCACTTTTGAAGCAGTTTGAGAATTTTCTTAGATGTAGCAAGACCACAGACACAAACAAAAGGGTTATAAAGAAAAAGAGAAGGGAGAACAGAGAAGAAGGGAGGAGAGAAATAAAAGAGAAAGAACAGAGAAAAGATGATTCTAGTCTTGTGTTGAATTCTCAGGTTCCTAAAATCAATTGAACTGAAACCACCTGTTCTGAAACGTCTGAAATTGAAGAAAGGAATATGGATGGTTTAAAATTCATTTGTTCTCCCCTTCACAAAGGATCAGAGGACCATATTATGTCCTATATTAATTATTTAAAACATAGTAAATATTTTCAAAAACAAATTCTGTAACAATTTATATGTCAGTCACATTTATGGGAACAAGTTGAGTAGCAAGATTAGAGAAGAACAGTGTCCTGATTATCAATGTAATTAATGATGTCTTCTCCATTTATGACTCACACGGAGGCATGATACTGTTTCCTAGAATACCGAACAACCGGTTCATTAACTGTAATTTACTGAGCATCTGCTGAGTGTCTAACCCTGTGCTGGACACTGTTATATCAAAGAAGTAAAAGATGATTCCTGGTTTCCAAGAGTTTAGAGCATGAGACGCAAGCAACTTAATGAAACCATAGTGATACAAAATAGAACATTCCATTCACCCAAAAGAAAGACAGAAGTTGTACCCAAGGAGTTTAGCTTTAAAATGGAGTGGTTCTTAAATTCATGGGAGATGCCATCTAGTGGCTAAAAAGAATAATTGTGAAGCATCCAGGAGGCTGAATTCCCTGTGATTTTGTCAGTTTTACAGTCTTTCTATATCTTAGAAATAAATTTAAAAAGCCATTATGTCGCTGGGAACAGAATCACTGGGGTAACATATTTCAAAATTACAGTAAAAATTTCAGCAAAGAGGGTCATGCATTCTTTACAGATAAAGAATTTAAGGGCAACCCTGGTTTGTCATTGGATTAAGGCAACATAGGACAGGAGTGACTTTAATAAGTTAAGATGCCTGTATTCATAATTCTGTGGATAAACTTATTTAAATTTTCTCATAGTAAAGATGGTAAAGGTGAGGAAAAGTGAAGATCATAAAGAGAATGTCAATAAAAAAAATTATAAAGAGCCATGAGTTGTACAACACACACACTGCCTTCCTGAATCTAAACTTACCCCATAGGAAGCACTCCAAAGACAGTTTGGAAATTGATTTCCCAACTTGCTACTCAGCTTGTTCCCATAAATGTGGCTGACATATAATATAGAGCTAATTGTATAGATTTCATGCAATCAGGTAATATTTGAGGAAAACAAGATGTAAGTATTGTTGCTTAAAGCAAACAAAATATGAATGAAAATATAGAAAACCAACCATTGAAATCTGAGGTTGTGAATTGTCTAGGTATTATGAAGTAAATGCAGTGTCAGAGTTTATAATCACGTACATTATGGAGAAAATGAGGTGAATCAAGGGATGCCTAGGAGAGGCCATTGGCAGGAGGGTGGACAGAGAGAGAGCAGACTTTAATGTAAGTATTTATTAGCAAACGCATTCTTTGGAAAGCAAATAGGTTGTTATAAGGTACTTAAAACTTTTATCCTCTTAAATAGCTTAAATACTCTCTAACCATCTTGTTTAGTTAATTCACTTACCTAGCAAATCCTTCACCCGTGTAGGGAGCAGGGGTGAGAAACAGGCAGTCCTTGCGTGACACCAGGGATGGCAGTGTCCAGGAGTGTGGCTGTGGTGCCCCACATGGAGGGAAGAGAGAGCCATCTTAGGGCTCTGGCTGCATTTCTTCTGCCTTTTGAAGCAATAGCACTGACACTCTAGTCAAGAGAATAATTTTTTTCTTAGCGCTCAGCTACAGGTTCATTTTGAACAGAGCTTAATGCAAACCTTTTTGAGGCTAAAGGGCAACTGAAGAGCAATGAATAATTCACTTTACATTCTGAAGATGCATCTCACTCTGCGGTTCAAAGCCCAAAGATCTGACCCACCTGTTTACTTCAGGTTACACTAACTTCAGAATTTAACAACCCTTTTTTTCCACTGTATTTTCTATTTTCTTCTTCCTCTGCCTTCTGGCGGCTACCTTGTGTCTGCATCTGTTACTTCACTTCATTTTGCTTCTTTTTCCACTATATTATTACAAAGTATCTCACTTTCAAAATCTGGTGAGTTAAGTCCTTTTACATTTCTCTCCCCTCTTAGAACAGCCCTACTGAGATGACTTTCAAATTTATCAGTGACGCCAAACTGATTTTTTTTTTATCCAGTGAGTTAGAAGCCCTTAATTAGAAAGAAATAGTTCCCCTGATGGAAAGAGCAGAGTCTGTTATCATGACCTAGCTCTGGAGGTTTGTCAGGAGCCCAGGGAAATGAGTGGGGAAGGCCCTTTGGGGCTGTAGGAGTGAGGTTATAAACAAGCTCAGTTCATTAACCTTCCCGCTGGCGTCTACGTGCCTGCACATGGGGGCGAATGACCATGAGCTTTAAGTTGGGGTTTCCTGGCTTTGTGAAGTTTGACAACTCAAATGTTCTTCAATTGTGTTTGGGATATGTGTATTTCCCAGTTTTTATAGTAGTCTGTTTAGAAGAATGAAGAAAGAGACATTAAATATTTATTTTAGTTGACAAGATAAATGAAAGCTGCTACTGGGAAGATATCTGGCAATTCTGAAATCTAGGTTTGTTTTTCCACTTCCAAAACATGCCCATTGTGTGCCTTTGAATCGATGACACACGAATTAGATAATTTAAAAACCATGTCCTCATGAGGCTGATTATAATAAATATTTATTTTGAAGACTTTAACTTAAAGATTCTAATCTTGAACGGAAATTTAATTTCTTTAGGGAGTAGAGTCTCATCTTTCCCAGGATGCCCATAGACTCATTTTGAGGGTCTCTGGAAAATTCTAGACTTGCACAGGAATAGAAGCAGTTTATCTGGCAAATCAGTGAGCCTGTAAATGCCTAGCCACTGTCATCAGGGTACAGTGCTGGTTCCCAGGCTACCCCCAAAAGGCATCTGAGCCAGCAGCAAAGCTGACTAGTTATAGGACCAGCACAACTCTGCGTCCTTATTGCCCCTGATATCCACCGTTGAGTGCCAGTAGCAGGTTCAGGGTGCCAGAAAATACTTTTGCTGCCAATGAGTTCAGAGACCTCTCTGCTCGGGGTCCCCCCCAAGTGACGGGACAGATTTTTCTACTCTGAGACAAGCTGGCTGGCACAAGTGAGCTACTGGTATCTTACTGGAGAAATCTCCACTGGGCTGAATCAGCTGAGCCCTAAGCCTCTCAGCGCCATTGAGCTGCTCCTTGTTTGACAAAAGCTTTAACCCCCAGAGTCAGCCAGGCAGACAACTTGCCTCTTCTCATCCCACTTCAAAACCAGGCACCTGACAGAATGAAGAAAGGATAGACTGAGTGTCATGAGGTTTCTGTTGAAGGCTGTGTGTGTGTAGGACTGAGCACACCAGTGTGTACTGAGACAGTTACTGATGGGGCAGGAAGATAAGTGGATCCTCCGTGCCCAGGTTCCTTAACAGGGCTGGGATAGACAGGACTCAGCTGCTCCGGCATTTACGAAGAGCCGTCGTAGGAGAGACAAAGGAGAAAGTGGTCCCGCAGTTTGGGAGTTGACAGCCTAATGTGAAGAGACAGATGTACAATTCTCAGTGACATTGCACTTATCCCTTAGGCTAGTGGTTCTCAACCTTCCTTAATGATGCAATGTATTTTCATTGTTAAAAAGGGGTGGTGGCCCACAGGTTGAGAAGCACTGCCTTAGGACTTCATGAGAGACGTCCGTGAGAGTTGGAGGGACTAGAGAGGGCTCTATAGAAAAGGATGAGGCCTTGAGCTGGCTCTGCAAGAGTCAGAGGTTGGGGAGGAAAGGAAGAGAGAAGGCACAAAGGTTCTGTAGCAAAAAAGTTTGCCAAGTATGTGGGGGGGGGGGTTGCATGGTGTGCCACAGATGATTTGAAAATCAAATTGCTCTAAAAACAGAGATGACTTGGAAGTTAGGCAGTGTTTGTCTTGATGTGATTGGCAATAAGAGAAAGCAATAGAGGCTTACACAGGGACTGGCAGGGTGGAAATAGTATGTTAGGGCACTTTAGTCTGACAGACATATGCAAGCTAACCTGTTTGGAGGGTATGTTGTAAGTAAAGAGGAAACCAAGGAAACACAGCTTCTGTTTTCTGCCTTCCTCTCGGTGCAGATAAATGCCAGGACTGTAGGCAGAAGTCATGCATTCTCAAACAGCGTGGTGAAATGAGACCACAGCATCACTTCTAACTTGTGATAGGCCAAATAAACAAGACCATGAACCCATCATAAAAATTGACGTGGCAACCAAGATTTTGAGAAATAATATTTAGATATATTACCTGATATAAGAAATTAGGTAAATCAGGCAATCTGGTGGTTCTTGGGTGGAACTATATTTATTTCAGTGATTTCAGCAAAGAGCCCTCAGGGTGTTAAGTGATTCATGGTTCTCCACCTTTGCCTTTGCCCACTTCCCATGAAAGCCAGGGGCCTTTGGGACAGCCAAGCCCCATCATTTCAGAACTGTTTATCAGAGAGTGTAATGAGGAGGGCATTTCTATGACTGACTTCATGTTCTTCCTCTCAGCACCTCCCACCTTCTCTCCTTTCCTTGAAATAGGGAGAAACAGAGAAAGCTATGGAGCAAACCTGATATCCAGGGCTTCCTGAGGTCCCAGGGAGGACCTGCAGGGCAGTATCCAGAGGAACAAAGATTTAAGCATAGCCAGGTTCTGCTTATCCGAGATGCTCCTCACACTGTGGTTAACACAGAGACAAAGGTGGCTCCATGCTGCTTCCCCACCTGGGGGCACATAATTTTAACTTTTAATTTATTTCACCTTCTACTAGCATGAGCTTGACCTAGCAGCTGGAAGCCCCAGCTTTCATTCTTGCTCTGTCCCTGGACGCCTATATGAACATCTCGCAAATTGCCTGCCTTCCCTGGCTTTCTACTCCCTCATCCACAAAACCTGCGGTATGAGGGTGTGTGAGCCCTTCTGCTGGTCCACGGACAACAGCCTGTGTGGAGTGGGAGTGGCAGGGAGCGGAGTCTTCTGAATAGATCCTTTCCTTCCTCCCAGACTTCAGGAATGGGAGGCACAACAGGTTTTGGGTCAACCTACAATTATAGGTTGAGCACAATGGCACGACCAGAAAGCTTGGATGTGTGCATTTGATTTATATTCTAGGTTTCATTCCTCGAGCCCCTGCCCACATGATGGGCCACGTTCATGTATCTTCATTCCCTACATGCTATTTTTTTTTTTTAATTCAGAATCACAGAACTGATTGGTTACCATCCTGAGGAGCTTCTCGGCCGCTCAGCCTATGAATTCTACCATGCACTGGACTCAGAACACATGACCAAAAGTCACCAGAACTGTAAGTTCTTGGAGTGCCTCTGGGGCTTCCTTGTGTCTGTGGCATCTGGCCTTGAGTGGGATGTGATCAGTGAGAAGACCAGGCTGTTTGCAAGCATGGTCGATGCTTTTTTAAGGAGGGAGACCTCCTCTGGTTGGTTCCTCTGCTTCATCCTCTATGGCTTTTGGGTTTGATCTGATAGTACAACAGGGCACATCATGTTATCTCAGAGAAGTTTCTCACTGTGCTCTCTGGCAAAATAAAATACACAAAATGACCTAGATTCAGCCCCATTCTGGGACCCACGGTTGGGGTAGGGAGGTAGAGATGGAAATACTCTTGTATGCCCGTGAATGTGACCCAGCCTGACTGAGCCTGCCCGAGCTTTGACAGCATAGGATCTGTTTCCAGCCTTGCCTGTGGGATTCCCCCAAACTTTCCTGGTCTGTGCTCCCAAAGGCAAGTTGACAGAATCATCCAGGTTCTGGGACATAGGGCCCCAACTCAGGCCCAGTGGACCCACTGATTCCCCAGGGCCTGGCTGTCTGGGCCTTCCTACTTTTAAATGTAAAATTGGAGAAAAGACTACCTTTCCTTCCAAGTCAAGGATGAAAGAAAAGCAGGGGAGAATGGGAAAAATTTATGAGAATTCTTTGAGGACAGAATTACTGTACTTTATCTTCTGAGATGGGACAATGGAAGAAGCTACTGTCAAAGGGCACAAGATTTATGACTTCTCACTAAGCATATAAAAGGGGCTTTCCCCCTTCTTATTAGAACATCCTTGATCTGTAAAAAAGACTGGGGTAAAAATTTTTCGTGTTAGTGTTGTGCTGACTCCAGGAAAAATAGGGTGCCTTTTATTGAATCCATGTATTTAAGTATCAGGTATACTTAAAGGTAATTCATGGCCCAAACAGAAATCACAGGTTCTTGTCAGGTTCCCTGATAGAGACAAGTAAAGTTGCCCTGAGCTCTGAGTCCTGTTCTCTATCCTTCTCTTTTCTCCTCCCCTTCTGTCTCTCCCATTAATCTTTGGGTTTTTACAAATAAAGTTGCACTTCAGACTCATTTTCCTGCTGTGGAATAAGTGGAGGCTCAGGTTTTAGGCTGACCCAGGTTCACACACTGGGGTCCCAAATTTATGCACGTGCGTGTCTTAGCCTGCGAAGGTTTATGGTTGAAATGACTGGGGAAGCTCAGTCCAAAACCAGATTTAGACTACTGAAAGCCATCTTTTCCAAATGGATAAATAATTTATACATTGTGATTCTCAGAGGGTGGGGTCTGGGGGCTGGCTTCTCTTTGTTGTATTGAGGATATTATGTGCTCTTAGGAAAACAAGATTAAAGACCATAAAAAGCCTATCTAGCAAGTAGCAGGCCCCTCACCATGGCTGGCATTAATGAGCAGATGATTAGAAAGCTGGCGTTAATTATATTCTCCTGACAGAGCAGGCCCTTGCCTGCAATTGCTAGAAATGCAGTTAAAACCTTGCTTGCTGTGCTGTTTGATCAAAAGACTAAGAGGTTGAATTGGGTTTCCATTAAGAACCGTCTAAATAAGTTAACTCCAGGCACTTGAAATTGTGCAAGAATCATTTTACTGTAGCAAGGAAGCCTCACTGCCACAGATAAAGGGATAGCAAAGAGGACAAAAGTTATTTCCTTCATGGAGGAGTCAGCGATGGCTTAGGACAGTGGCAACAGCAAATTTAGTCTTCCCAGTGAGTTGTGGCTCAAGATGTTATAGTAAGAGAACATTGTACTGGGAACCACAAGGCCTGTTGTCTAGCCTAGACTGTCTTGCTCTTGCCCTGTGTGGTATTAAGCAAGTCACAATCCTCTCGGCCTATTTCTTCATCTATCTTCTCTACAGTGCAGGATTTTGTTAAAAAGACTTGACTAAGATAATAGCAACCACTTTGGAAAATAATTTGGCCGCGTCTTATGAAGTAAACACATATTTAGCAAATAACACAGCAATTACACTCCTAGCTACACCCATGAGAAATGAAAATATGTGTTTATACAAAGATTTATACCCAAATGTGTATCGCAACTTTGTTCATAATAGCCCCAAACTGAAAACAATTCAAGCACCCATCAACAGGCAAATGAATAATCATGGCCCACCCATGCAGGGCAATACTACTCAGCAATGAAAAAGAATGGCCACAAGTACCTCCAGCAGCATGAGGAATCTCAGAAACAAGCTGAGTAGAAAGAGGCCAGACAAGAGGAAAACTCCTGTGTGATTCCACTTATATGAAAATCTAGAGAAGACAATGCCAATATATCATGACAAAAAAGCAGATCAGTAGAACCATGGGTAGGAATAAGGATTAGCTGCCAAGAGGCTTAAGGAATTTTGGGAGTGATGGAAAAGTTCTGTACATTCTGTACATTCACTGTGCTGATAGGCACATACATTTGTCAAAACTCATTGTATGCTTGAAATCAGTGCATTTTTGACTGAAGGTAAATTAAAACTCAGTAAGTTGATTTTGTAAAATGAAAAACAAAAAAAGCTAGACAGAAAGACTTTAATTTGGACTATACTTCTGTCTGCTGTTTCCACCTGAGGGGACTTTTCAGCAAATCACTCAATAATATTAAGCCTCAGTTTCTTCACTGTAAATTGGTGGTAATAATATCTGCCTCACAGTATAGCTTGTTAAATGAGCTAACAATGACACTGATTTCTTCTGGAGTGTTTGATGTGCCACACACTGTCCTAAGTGCTTTGCTGAAGTGAATTCATCTTGTGAGACAGTCTTAAATACCACAAAGCACTACACAAATGTAAGTTACAGTTGTTGTTGTACCTTACACGTGCTTGTTAAATTTTTGAAGAGGGTAAAATGTGCCAAATAAAACCTAAGTATGAAAGATTACAAACTGAGCTACACTCCTCAGCTATATGGGGCTGGTAAAGGAGGTGGTGGCCCACGAGCCTACCAGAGGAACCAAGGAGACACTGTGTGGACGGAGAACCTGGTCTCCCACAGGAGAGACCAGGTTACGTCATCTGCAGTGTGGTACAAACTGGCAGTGACAGGGCCTGGGCACTGTACATGTTAGTACCTTTGGGAAAGAGGTAGCTTTTCTTATATGCTTGTCCTTGGCATTTGGTCAACACGTGTGTATTGGATAGCCCAGGCAAGTACATCTGCTCCTCAATACAACCACAGTGGCATAATGAGCAGCTAATAACGTCAGCCATTATCATTGCTACTATTACTATCAATGTCCCCTTTTGTGTGGGAGAAAAATTGTTCCTTTCCCAGAATCCCCATGCTAGCAAGATTTCCTGATCCTTCTACCATGCTTCTTCCCAATTCTCTGTGATTCTCAAAGAATGAAAATAAATGGGGAGCCCATAAAAATACCAAACATTCTAACGTTAGTATACTTTAATGTAATGGACAGAGCACTCTGGGTGGAAGAGGACAGTCAGGATGCGGAACTCCTTCCTTAGTGTTTTTAGATGGTAAAACCACTTTTTAAATGACCATTTAGGACTATCTGGATAAAGAAAGAAGGCATGGGCTGGAAGCCTAGCGGGGCAGTTGGGAGGATGTAAAGGGCTTATTATGGCTTATGAAGAATCTATGTAGACTGCTGGGATCCCTTCCGTTTCTCCAGCCAGCCAAGGAAGGGTGGTTTGCCTTCATCTTGCTGTGGGTTTACCAACCTTCTGTTCCCAAAAAGTGGCAGACCTTACATATGACCTGAAAAAAGAAATTGCTTCTATTCACAAGCAGGGTGCTGGTGATGGATGTGCTACAAAAAGCTACCCAGAGTCAGGCTTTCTCCAAGATGCTTACTCGCGAGTCCCCAGTGCCTGGAGAGTTAGGCAGGGGAGGGGCAGGCTCTGGTCCTGCTCACTGCAGAGCTGGCCTGTGGGTGCCTTGTCAAGGGATTGGTGATGGGCTATGCTCTCACTAGATGGCCTTGGGTGAGTCGCTTACCCTCTCTTAACCTCCTTTTCCTGTATTTGAAATACTGAGCTGGCTGTGATGATCTCCAAGCTGCCTTCCAGGTCACTTTCCCTGGTCCTGGCTTAGGGCACCCAGTCCTGTCTGCTCCCTGCAGACTGCGCTCCCCTGAGCATGGTACACCCAGCTGCCCCACCTCCCTGAGCTCAGGCTCTGTTTCTCTTCCCCCAGTGTGCACCAAGGGCCAGGTGGTAAGCGGCCAATACCGCATGCTTGCCAAGCACGGGGGCTACGTGTGGCTAGAGACCCAGGGGACAGTCATCTACAACCCTCGCAACCTGCAGCCACAGTGCGTCATGTGCGTTAACTACGTCCTGAGGTAAGTGCCAGACAGCAGGACCTTGCAAGAGGGCTGCAGGCCCAGGGCACTGCGTCCAGATCCAGGGGCTCTTTGCCGTGCTGACCTCAGGCTCCCTTGAACGTCTTGAGAACCACTGGACACTTGCAATTTTGTCTGCCCATTTTGCCCCTGTCATTTATGCCATGCCAATGACCTGGGGGTGGGGAAAGGCAGATGGCACCCAGTAGTCACTTAAATATTTTCTGAATGGGGAAAAGGGCGAGAAAATTTCTCTTACTTTCTAGGAGAAAAAAGTGTAACGCCTCCACTCTATAGAACGTGGGAAGAAAGCTAGAGGAAGTCACTGCTGGGGTAGAACAAAAACAGAAGCATTCTGGCCTCCTGTGCACCACGCAGCTCAGCTCTGATATAGAACAGCATCAAAACAGACACACATTCAGGAGCTACTCTTGGGGTCACTACCCCCATGAGTCACACTTCCATGGTGTAATTCTTCTCAAAATGCCAGCACACAGGGTCCCCAACCTTTTTGTTTGAGAGCTTAGCTGTCAGGGTTTCCATGTGTCTGGGGAGCAAAAGGATTTTGCTAGAAAATGTGGGAGGCCTGATGGCCTCTCTTGTCCCATTAGTGAGATTGAGAAGAACGACGTGGTATTCTCCATGGACCAGACGGAATCCCTGTTCAAGCCCCACCTGATGGCCATGAATAGCATCTTCGACAGCGGTGGGGAGGTGGCTATATCTGAGAAGAGTAACTTCCTGTTCACGAAGCTGAAAGAGGAGCCTGAGGAGCTGGCCCAGCTGGCCCCCACCCCAGGAGATGCCATCATTTCTCTGGATTTCGGTGGGTGCTGCTTAGCTGAGCTGGGCCCCTGGAGCCCTCGTGGGGCTGGGGTAGGGAGTTCTTATAACAGGCCTAACCAGGTACTGCCTTTCCTTAACCCAAGTTACCCTGCCCCTGCTAATCACCTGTTAGATGACAGGCTCTAGTGGGCACAAAAGCCTGGGCTCTTGAAGTGCTGAGTGAGGAGGGTTAAGAGAGGACCCCACGTGAGAGGTCAATTCTCTATCACAGGCAGTGAGGGTTTGAGATGAGAGGGAGGAGTTGTTATCACAGAGAGAAGGAAGATCCTCTTGTTTAGGCAACAGGCTGAATTGGATTGATGTTGAGAGGGATAATTCCAGAACATGGATGGAGAACAGATTGAGGCCCAGGATTAAGCCCTCAAATTCACAATTTCATTAAAATACTTGCCTGTCCCTCGGAATGCAAGTCTGAGGGTTTTCAGCCTCTTCAAATCCTTTTAAAGATGTTTTGTGCAACATCTGGGCTTCCTCTAAGTGTTCACCATCAGGCCCTTGTCTCCGCAGGATGTCAGAACTTTGAGGAGTCCTCAGCCTATGGCAAGGCCATCCTGCCCCCAAGCCAGCCATGGGGAGCAGAGATGAGGAGCCACAGCACCCAGAAGGAGGCTGGGGGCCTGCCTGCCTTCACTGTGCCCCAGGCGGCCACCCCAGGCAGCACCACCCCCAGTGCCACCAGCAACAGCAGCTGCTCCACGGTGAGCTGACCCCTCCCCCACCCCCCGACTTTGGGTGAGGATAAAAAGGGTGGGCTCCTCTTCTGCCTCTTGCCAGATGGCTAAAGGAGCACTGGCGACAGAAGTGCTACCTCCCTCCTCCTCTCGGGTTGTCACAGAGCCCCCTAGAGTGACTGGGACACTTACCTGCCAGGTATTAGAGGTGTTTCCATCCTCCACCAAAATGATAAGTTCCTTGAAGGACTTTGAGCCCCTAGGTCAGCCCTAGTGCAGGGCACAGAGCTATACCATTTGCAGAGTTCTGGCAGCCACAGGCTTCATTTTGCAATGAGGAGACTGAGGTTCAGAGAGGTTGATGAATTGACCGATTCACATAGCTCTTCAGTAGTTGCCCTGCTACAAATACGTGTTTGGTGGAATGGAGTTGAGGCTCTGGGTCTGAGGATGTAGTCCTCCTTCCATGCTGCTCCTGAAGAGACTGGTCCCATATACTTGGTTCCATCCTTCTCCTCCCTGGCCCCCCAGCCCAGCAGCCCTGGAGATTACTACACATCTCTGAACGATGACCTGAAGATTGAAGTGATTGAAAAGCTCTTCGCCATGGATACAGAGGCCAAGGACCAGTGTAGCACCCAGGTAAGGTGTGCATGCCCACCATCTGGCAGAGGCTCACATCCATTCTTACAGCCTCGTCCCTTCATTGTAAAGAGCAGTGGGGATGCTTGGCCAAGGCCCTTAAATGGGTGTTGATGGGGGAAATGGAGTTTGCGGTCACCCCTATTTCCCCACCCCCAGACCTCTAGTTCCTTGATTATTAACTCACAGTTTTTCATCTCCTACTTGGATAGCTTTCTCGGTGCATGTGAAAACCCAAACTACAAAACTGGACATTTCTTTAAGGAGGCTATACATTTAAAAACATACCCAGATTTATGAAATGTTTGTAAACCTTAGGGACACATAATCCCTTCACAAGTACATTCATCTTGGGATTTTTTTTTTTTATTAAATTATAGCTGTGTATATTAGTATGATCATGGGGCACCATATACTTGGTTCATAGACCGTTTGACACATTTTCATCATACTAGTCAACATAGCTGAATCTTAGTAAATGTGGAATGTAAAGGTCTTAGCAAAATAACTAAGAACATGCCAGGATGTTTTTAAATAATCATTTGAAATGCAGTGTAAAATGACCTCTGATATTTTTTTGTTTACTTACAACTTTTCAGAAACACATTCATTACATAAGGCCCAGTATTTTTCCAAAACGTATGCACCCAGGGAGGAGATGGGTAGATGCATGTGTGTTCACAAAACCCCAGAGCAGACCATGAATCTGGTCAGCCCATTTGTCTTAGTCTGGGCTGTCCATCAGATGTCTACCTTGCTCCTCAGTTTGCATCTTTATCCTGCCTCCTCTGAACTACTGTAGGATTTAAAACTTCGTAGTTTAATCACACCTGTGTGCTCTGCTCCTTCATCACCTCCCAGAGTTGCACTCATTAGTAAGCGTACTCTCCAGGGAGGCGTCAGACTCTGGAGGCAGAAAGTGTCTTCTGCCTCTCCTTTGAGCATTCCCTGTGGTGCCCATGATGACACTGCATACCTATGGGGTGCTAAGTCTGCTGTTTGGAACAAAAATCCCTCTCTCCTGGGCCTGTCACTCAGAGTCCACTGATGCACTCTAGACACTTCCTGCTTGCCTAGGTCTGTGCCAGGGCATAGGAAGGAGATGAAGGTAAGCTGTCCTTAGCACCCTCAGGGCCTAAGTGTATTGGGATTTAGGGAAGGGGGAACTAGCCCAGGCTGGAGTGAGTAGGCTGGCCTGGCCACCAGAGGGAGGAGATTTTCTGGTCAGTTGGGGAGGTGGCACCAGTGTGGAGCATGGAGATTCATGGCACAGGGCAAAGGTGAGGAAAGGCTAGTGCCCTTGACAGAAGGCCTTACACTGGATGGCCAAGTCTGAGACCTTCTTGATAGGCCCTAGGGAGCCAGGAGAGTGACACCATCGAGCTGTGTTTAGGATGAAGGGCACTGGTGGGGGGATGAGGGGCTGAGCTGGAATGGTGTTTGTGAGGCTGTGCTTTGCCTCCCCCAGACGGACTTCAATGAGCTAGACTTGGAGACACTGGCGCCCTACATCCCCATGGATGGGGAGGACTTCCAGCTGAGCCCCATCTGCCCAGAGGAACAGCTCTTGCCGGACAGCACACAGCCCACCCCCCAGCACTGCTTCAGTACCATGACAAACATCTTCCAACCACTGGCCCCCAGGGCCTCACACAGTCCCTTCCTCCTGGACAAGTATCAGCAGCAGCTGGGAAGCAAGAAGACAGAGCCTGAGCACCGGCCTATGTCCTCCATCTTCTTTGATGCAGGAGGCAAGGCGTCCCTGCCACCGCCCCCATGCTGTGGCCAAGCCAGCACCCCTCTCTCTTCCATGGGGGGCAGATCCAACACACAGTGGCCTCCGGATCCACCATTACATTTTGGGCCCACAAAGTGGCCCATTGGGGATCAGCGCACAGAGTCCTTGGGAGCACCGCCATTGGGGCCACCTGTCGCCGTGTCCCATGTCTCGATGTTCAAGACGAGGTCAGTAGCAGTCACAGCAGCAGGCTGTGTGCTGAGCAGAGAGGGGCAGAGAGGCACTGTTGGGCTGGTGAGATAGCTGACACTCCATTTTGCCCTTATCTGTGCTTTGAGAGGTTAGGCTTTCAGGGGATCACCTTCAGGTAAATGAGGCCCAGATTCTTATCAGGGCTGGAGCTCAAGAGAGGCCTGAGGACAGGAAAGGAGAGAAGGGGCTTATTGAGAACTACGAACCCCAATGGATTTCTCCCTTCAGACCACCCAAGAGTGCCTTTCTTATCTGGGTTCATCACCTGAACCACAGAAGACAGAAAATTACTGGAGTGACTACATTTTCCATTCTCTCCTGGAACCCTGGTTGAGAAAAATGAAAAGATGTCCATGCTTCCTCCCTGCCCGCCTCTCTACTTTCCAGGGCCTCCACTGCAGCAGCACCTCTGGGCCATGCCCAGGCACCATCATTGCCTTCCCCTTCAAATCTCCCCAGTATGCCCCATTTCACCCAGCTGGGAGCTCACTGAGCCAAGCCCCAGCAATTGGCACATGACTTGCAGCTCCCAGGATCTGCTGGTGATGCTTCTCTGCAGGCCCTGCCCTTCACAGGGTACCTAGCTGGTCTCCAGTGGGAGCCAAAGGGAGGGGTACGGTCTGGACAGGGCGAGACAGGGGCAGAAAGAAACCCTCCTCAGGACAGACACTGCCCAGCTGGGCAGATGTACAGGGAGGTGCAGGCGGTTTGAGCCACCTGAAAGGGGGGAGGGGCAGGTGCTCAGCCCACAGACTACCCTCAGGGTCTTTGAGTCACCATATTCATGAGTATTGGGTCTCAAAGGGCCTTGAGACCAGGTGAAGGCAGCAAAGGGCTCCAGACTCCCTCACGGCCCACTCTCTTGGGCTTGGCAGGTCTGCAAAGGGCTATGGGTCTCGGGGCCCAGACGTGATGAGCCCAGCCATGGTAGCCCTCTCCAACAAGCTGAAGCTGAAGCGACAGCTGGAGTATGAGGAGCAAGCCTTCCAGGACATGAGCGGGGTGAGCCATCCCCTGACTGGCCGCAAGGGCAGGCTGGGTGGGAAGCTGGCTGTGAGGGCTACAGGGGATGTGGAGCCACTCCACACCCACCCCAGCCCGACCCTGCCTGGGGCCCAGTTCTCTGGCCTTCTCTACATCTGCCCTTCCCACACCCAGGGGGATCCACCAGGTAGCCGCGCTTCACATCTGATGTGGAAACGGATGAAGAACTTCAGGGGCGGGAGCTGCCCTTTGATGCCTGACAAGACACTGAATGCAAACGTCCCCAATGGTGAGCAGCAGTGGCAGGCCTGGGGCCCATCCTGGTTCCTCTGCTCACTCACTGCCAGCCTCACCTGCCTCTCTAGCTTCATCAGAATGGATACAGTCCTCTGGCCCACCTTCCCCACATCCAATTCCCTCCTCTCTTCTCTGGCTTGGATGAGCTTTGGCAGAAGTTTCTGGGTTCTGAGGCCCTAGGGCAGGTGATAGTGCTGGTGACTGAGCACCTTTTGCAAAGGGAAAGGGCTGTGGGGGGCTTCATGGCCTTTCCCATCCTCTTTGGACGGGTGCTACCCTCACTCTCTGGCTTGGGTCTTTCAGATGAGTTTACCCAAAATCCCATGCATGGCTTGGGCCAGACTCTAAGACACCTGCCACCGCCACAGCCGCCGTCTACCATGACTCCCAGCGAGACTGCCAAGAGTGGGTTCCCCTTGCAGTGCTGTGCCGCCTACCAGGACTATGGCCTGCCTTCAGCTCACAAGGCATCAGGTGGGTGCACCGGGGCCTGGCCCCCCTACCCTGAGAGGCCATCACCCTCACAGAACAGGAGGTCAGCATTTTGAAAACCCCCCGAGACTTAAGACACTTGCCTTCGCTGAGTGCCTGCTACTCCAAGTGCCCTGCTCAGTACACACACGGGTTTCCTCAGCCTGCCGCAGTGCAACGTTCCCTAGGGCCAGCCCACCTCTCCTTTCTTCCAGAGTACGCACCGTGCCAGGGGCAGGGTCGCTTGGCACTGATATACCGAAAGAACTCCCTTGCTGGGGCCCAGGGTACCTCATCACTAGGTCCAGCTGACACAGTAGTGACCAGCAGTCCTGGGGGGTAGGTCTAAGACATAACTAAAAGGGCAAAAGACCTAATTCAAACTCAGGCTAGAGAAGCTAAAGGAAAGAACCCAGACCACAGAGGCTGGACATGGTTGGCTACCCCTAGAACACTGTTCTGCCAACTGAAGGTTACTGACTGGCAGGAGTGCTTGCAGAAGAAAGGGGGTTAGCCAGGAACTGATGAAGGAGTGAAAGTTAGGATGGTGGGGGTAGGGGTGAGGGCCAGTCATGGACGACGCGAGGCGGCAGATTTTGGCTCCCCGTGAGGACAAGCTTGCTGCAGGGACGGGCAGCCACCCTTCCATGGGTCAGAAGGCCATCTGTCCTCAGTACTTCAGAAGGAGCCCTCCCATGATCAGCTGACCTCCAGGGCTCTCTCTGCCCTGACAGTCTCACAATCTGTGGCCTTAACTCAGGTCTTCATGTCACTGTATTGCCGAAAGCCCCTCAGACACACTGAGGACCTCACTGAATCCAGGCAGGAGCTGAGAACATGCCAGAGAAGGAGGCAGGACAGAGAGGGCTGCTGGAAGGTCTGCCTCCAATTCAGGGCAGCTTTAGTCTGATAGCATCTTATAAGACATACCGGTCTTCACGAGAATGCTTTCTATTTGGCCTGAACATAATTTGTGGTTTTGTAACTATATTGCTGCCTTGTAACTATAAAACTGCCTTTTAAGAGGGCAGTTTCCTCAGCAATAGTTTGGGGTAAATTATAGTTCTGTGCTTCAGAGTCCAGGCTGTAGATTTGCCACACAACCCTGGGCTCAAATTCCAGCTCTGCTGTTTACTGTCCTGTCAGTTTAGATGAGAGGTTTGCATGGCACGTGTTGGGCTTAGTGACTGGTACACATTTGTATTCAGCAAAAGGTAGCCAGTGTTATGCTTCCTCATATGAAGCCCACAAGTAACCTAGAATGTTGACATCAAGAGAAAATCATATTCTTTTCAACTAGGATTTAAGAAGGAAGTTAGCAAGGTAATAGGAGCACGTGTCCATTTCTGCTGTCCCAGCCTCTGCCCCCAGGAGCACAGCTGAGCTGGGGAGTCAGGCAGAGACCCCAGGAAAGGCCTGGGCTAGGAGGTTCAGGGTGAAGCAAGGAAGAGAAGGAGGGCACCTCACATCAAAGGAGCAGAATGCAAGCTTCCAGGCTGCTTGCTGCCACCTCGGCCTTCCCTTTCTGGGGCAGGGCCTGTTTGAGTGCTGGGAGTTTCCCCTCTGTCCTTCCCCTGTCCACCTACTCAGAGAATGGCCCGGGGCGAGGAGGGGCTTCCAAGGGTGGTGGGTGGTGACTGGAAACTGGATTTTCAGGCCCTTGAATCTCAGAGAAGGTTGTGTGTTCTCTGTGTGTACAGAATTCCCTTTGTGCCAGCATTTCCTCCCCGCTGCCAGTACACGGCAGGCATGGGGTGGGGGAACCCAGGCCTTGCCCAGGCTCTTCCTGAAGCCTCATCCTCTGTGGCCAGGAAGACTTAATGAGGGCTTCCTCTACCCAGCCTCTGCTCCGCACCTGGAGCTTCTCTCCTCCGTGGGTCTCAGCACCCTGTCTGGGGAGGTGGGTCTGGAGGCAGATGTGTTCTCTGCTAGGTCCATCCCAAGTATGGCCAGGCCAAGAAGACACTGGGGGAGCAGAGTGAAATGAGGGCTGCACTGTCCGTACCTCGCCAGTCAGGGAAACCGGACATGCTGTCTCTGTGTGTGCCTTCCTCATCCCCGCCAGCCTCTGATGGGACAGACGCTTTTCAGACGTTTAATGTAGGCCTTTTAAAATATGATACCAACCATTCCTTTCAGGTATAGCAAGCCGGCTGCTCGGGCCCTCATTTGAACCCTACCTGCTGCCTGAACTGACCAGATATGACTGTGAGGTGAACGTGCCCGTGCCAGGAAGCTCCACGCTCCTGCAAGGTGGGGACCTCCTCAGAGCCCTGGACCAGGCCACCTGAGCCAGGCCCTCCTGCCCGGCAGCACCCTGCCGATGCCGTCCCACCAGCTTCACCTCTCCGGCTGTATTTGCAACTAGGTATTTCTACCGCCAGCACACTTTTTACAGGATGGACTTAACCTGGCAGACTTGCCGAGGTCACCAAGCAGTGGCCTTTTTTCTGAGATGCTCACTTTATCTATATTTTTAAAATACACAATTGTTTTACCTGCTCTGTCAATGAAAATGTTCTTAAATTTTATAAGATTTTTTCTCCCTCTCTTCAATTACTTCTAATTTATATTATCCATAGGTTCCCTCTCTCTTTCTCCTCTCCCCCTGCCCCATCTCCCACCCTTCTCCCCACACAAAAAATTCATACTAACAAGTTTGGTGTATGTTTGTTCTCCTGCAGGAAAAGCTTTGGCTTCGTTTAATCAAAAAGATTCTTTGTTGTTGTTGCCAAAGAGAAACAAAATGATTTTGCTTTCCAAACTTGATTTGTGGCTTTTCCCTCTCAAAGCCCTTCTCCTTCCTTTTTTAAGAGAAATCACCATTTTTTTTTTTTTTTTTTTTAAGCTGACTCTTTGCTCTAATTTTGATATGACTTCTGGAGAAAAAGAAATGTGAAGGGTAAACTCCAACGTCTGTGGTTATCTGTGAAAGTTGCACAGCGTGGCATTTCCTAAACTGTTTGGTGTTTCTTCCCATTTGGTGGATTTTTTATTATTATTATTCAAAAACATAGCTGAGTTTTTTAAGAAGAAAATTTATATCTGGGTTAAGTGTTTATCGTATATATGGGTACTTTGTAATATCTAGAAACGGAAATGGAATCTTGCTCACAAAATCACTTTACTATCTTAAGCTATTGATTTTATTTTTCTTGGTGGTTGCTGACACTGCAGAATTGTACAGTCCTCCCGAGGGCCTGTACTAACACTGCTAAAGGTCTGTGTCTCTCCTGGCTTTTTGCTTCTGTGATATGCCACGGTGTGGCAAACAATCCAAGATGTGGAATCATTAAGTGGGAGCATTGCGTGCTATGGCCTCGTGTTCTCTATGTACCATATATGTATGTATTATTATTATTGCTGCCGGAGGGTCTGATGGCACGGCGTAGGGGTGGGGGTGGGGAGAATACGGAGGGAGGGGAAGTGCTCTAACTTTTCTTAAGGTTTTGTTGCTAGCCCTTCAAGTGCACTGAGCTATGTGACTCTAATGGTCTTTCATGCAGCACATTTGAATATTTCCTGAACTACCATGAAATGGTTTAGATAGGAAGGCAAGCGAGGATTCAGCCATGGTGTAGTAACCCTGTCTACGTCCTCTCAGCTCATGACCTCAGAGCATGTGGAGCTGGACTGAGGAAGGGCCCATGAAGAGGGGACAGCTGGGCCAGACCATCCCTAGCCCAGCAGCCAAATGGCCCTGCAAGCCAAGGTGCAGCGCCCCCTGCTGGCGAGTGGCAGGCAGATTCCGCCCCCCCCCTCCGCCCCCCAGCCTCAGGGTCACAGGAGGTGTGATACTACAGGTAGAAAGCACTGACAACAGAGTGTTCCCAGAGCACTCTGGAACTCACTGGGTAAAGAGGGACAACACCTTTGGTTTTTAAATACCAATGATGTGGAACTTTTCTGTCGTGGGCACAACAAAGCTTTTAAACACACACAGCACATCAGGCTAAGAATTTGGTAAGCCCGATAGATTTTATTGCCAAAAAAACAAAAATTGACTTTCAAAAGAAACAAGTTATATGAGAAAAATTACTTAGTCACGATGCTGCCTAAATCATATTTTAGCGTTGCCCAATGCAGGGCAGCAGCAGGACTTGCAGGGTTACTGACATGTAAACGCTAGTATTTGATTCCCTGTGTGTGTTGCCCAGGCATGAAGGGCATTTTACCCTTGCAGTTTTACTAAAATACTCTGAAAAATATTCCAGGCTTCATATTAACCTTACCTGTCAATGTAATGATTTCATGAACATTATTATATTGTTGAATTCCTACTGACAACATTATAACTATATGGGAGCTTAACTTTATAAGGAAATGTATTTTGACACTGATATCTTATTAAAGTATTCTGATCCTACCACTGCTGCTGGCTCTTCTTTCCTGGGGATTTATCATGGACTACACTAATGTCAAGTGATATAGTAAATAATTTATAGAAAATGAACATTGGCACTGACCTTCACATATAAGTCAACTGAGTCGAGCTTACAGGAAGCTATTGTTAATACTTGGCAGTTGCCTAAGTCTGAGAAGCCATGCTGTATTTTCCATATTCCTGCAGGTATTTTTCCATCTGCCTCAGGGCTGTTTTTTGGTGGGTTTTTTGTTTGTTTGTTTTAATCCTGTGAGGAAACCAAGGAAAGAGATCCTGGTCTCTGCTTTCAGAAAATGGCATAAAGCAGTTTGAGAGCCATGCTTGCCCATGTGGGTTCACATTCTACACTTTGGCATCAGCCTGGTCACTAGAGGTCAGAAAGGCCTTCAGCTTGGAGGTAACTCGGGTGGAATGAGCCTTTCCAGGTAGAATGTGGATGGAAAGAACAAAGATAACCCCGGCCATACATGGCACGGAGGAAGCCCAGAATTGGAGATGAGCACAATGTGTCCCCTAGTTCACATTTAATTTTTCCAAATTGTAACTTGCTTCTAAGCAGGTAGCTATTCTCATGGTGTGATCTGCGGGGACGGAGGGTGGAGGGCAGCAGGGGAGAGAGCCAACAGCAGCCTCTGCTTACACGGTCAGTCCCAGAACCAGCTGTTTTCAGCAGCCCACACTTTGCCTGGCACTTTGCTACGTTCAGGGTGGTCTCACACGTGACCTTGCTGGTTCACTTGCTCCCGTCTAAGCCATGCTCTTAGCACCCATTTTGTAAATGAAACTGAGAATCTTATTAAGGGACTTATGCAAGTCACAGCTTGTTGATGGGAAAAATAAGATCTTGGCCAACTTCTTTCTTCTCATACCCTATACTGGCTGGGAGGTAGATTCCATGATAGGACCCTGTTTTCCTTTTCCAATAGAAAATTCCTGTCTTTATTACTTTAACTTTTAGACCTCCTTGGATTCTTTTGCTCACTCTTCTCTCTCCAAACCTGGGGGCTGGACCTTCAGATTGGAGTTTCTGGGCTCTGCCTAGCTCCCTCCACCATTCTTTTCTGAATCTTTTCTGTGTATGACACATCTCAGTCCATCCTTCAGGAACAGAATTGCCTCTGACAATTTGCAAGTTCAGGATACAGGGCTGGAAAGACACCATCCCAGTCCACCAACAACTTTCGATGAGTCCCTGGGGTCCACAGTGCTGTCCCTGAGCAAAACCTCTGGCCTTACCCATACTGAAGGCTGTGAGTGTGCCCTCCTGCCCTAGAGCCACAGGGCAGCGCCAAGCTCCTCTTACTTCCAAGTCCAGCAAGCAAGGGGAGGAGCACAACGAAACCCCTTTCGTTGATGGCTCAGCCAACCCCGGATGGCTCAGAGGGGCTCAGCCCCTCCCTACAGCACTGAAGCATAAGACCTGGGACCCACACAAGCTGCCACTGCTTCACGTTTGTCTCAAGCAGTCCAGTGAAGACTGACTTAAATGCTCTTGATTTTATATTTTATTTTCAAAGTGCAGGTAGCTTCAGAGTTAATATGTACCTGCATTGCCAGGTGGGCAAGGGCAGAGGAGCCCAGCAGACTCACACCCACATTTGTGCAGGATAAGCCGGATCCCCTGACTTTAGATATTGCCCCTCTAGGCAAGCATACCCTAGTGGGGTGTGACGTCTCAGCATTTGGCTCAGTTGGCAGCTTCCAGATGAGAAATCTCTCTGGGAGGGGTCTCAAAGCCATGGCCAGCAGAATAGCAGGAGGCCCCACTTGAAGGCAGCCAATCCTGTCCCCTGTAATCCATGCAGGGAAAAACTGATAACATTCTGCAGCACGGTGTCTGATGTACATTTCAACTGGGGATGGGGAAGGAACTGTGTATTTCTGAAGATCAAGGAAATACAGGCTCATTTCCTTCACAACATGCAAGATCCAACCACCTACAGCCTTCCTCTCCTGGAACCCTGTGAAAAAGAATTTTTACCAAGAGGCCTATGTGAGAGTGGCCAGATTAACCTGGCTTTTCCTCTTGGAAAGCAGGGGTGGCACCGGGCCAGTAAGGCAGCCCTGGATGTGTCATCTCAGAGTGACTCAGGATGCTGAGAAGGGCCAAGAAACAATGTCACCAAGCCCATCACTTATATTTTCAACCTTCTCTTTCTAGAAATGAGGAAACTAAGGCCCAGGAAAACAGAGCGGCTTGCCTGCAGTCTCAGAGTAAGCTGCCGGTGGGACAGGGGGAAGAGGCCAGGCCAGCATTGTGAAACACAATGAAACTGACCAGCTTTCTCACTTTCAGGTCTCATTTCTCAGCCAGCCTGGAGACCTCTCTCACCACCCTTCCCACCACAGCCTGGCAGGTCTCTGGCCTCCCCTGGGCACTTTCAGTTCTTCCAAAATGGTTATGATTGCTCATCAGCCCTGATGCTTCCAAATGTTTCTCTGAACTTAGTGACCCCTGTGGGAACTGCTTGGCCTCTCTGTGACTCAATGGAGTCTACATCAAGTCCTTCATTCCTAGACTGAACCGAGGAGAAAAGAGTTTGGAAGTACTCCCCAACACCATCTAATACACACACACACTCACGCACACATACAGAGTTTCTTAAAATGGCACTTACTCAGTGAAGTCATGATCCCTCTCTCTCAAAGCTTAACAGTTAGTAGAGGAAACAAAAGCCACCTGGGTCACTCAGACCACTGTGTGAGATGGTGTATGATGGTGGAGGCCTGTGGCCTGCATTTTCCCAGCCAATCCGGGTGTTAGTGTGTTGCCCTGACTCCAAGACCTGCTGCACTTGTCCAGAAAGCAGATAACTATAGATGCAAGTGAGTCCTCAGCTGTTTTAGGGTGGATTCCAGCTCCTGTGAGAGTTCACAGTAGGCCAGATAAGACCAGCCTGGGTCTCAAGAGAACAGAAACTCTGCACCATAGCTAGGATGGGAGATGATTAGAGAGGCAGAGTGGGGAGAAGAAGAGCTCATTCCAGGAGGAGTGGACCAGGGGTGCAAAGGCCTGAAGCCAGAATGAGCAGCACATGTGGGAGGCCCTGGGGGCAGTCAGGGGCAGTAGAGCGCCTGGCAACTCACAGCAAAGGCCTAAAGTCAATCAGACGCAGGTTCAAATCCTAGCCCTGCTGCCTCCCACTGTGTCACTTTGAGGAAGCCCCTTAGTGTCTGAGAGCCCGATGCATGCTATTCTGTTATTTGGGCATGAGAATAGTCCCTACCTCATAGGGTTAAGGCTGGAGGTGCAAATTTGGGAATTGGTGGTGAGTAAGGTTTACTTCAATCCTTGAGATGGGATGAAATACACCTATGAGATAAGACCATAGACCATGAGGAACAAAGTTCTTAAGACAGAGCCTGCACCCCCGGTAGATGTCAGGGGAGAGGGAGTAGGAGAAACTCCAGGGGTATCCCAAAAGCTAAGAGAAGCAGGTGCTGCAGGAAGGAGGGAATAGAGAACTGGGTCACACCCTGGACTGAAAGGTAAGGTAAGGAGGAAATGTGGACTCTGGGCCTTGCCGACAGGGAGTCCATCATCAGCCTTACCAAGAGCAGTTTCCATGGGGGTTAAGGAGGAGGGGACTAAGGAATGAGTTGGCTGGGGCCTGAGACTGCAACACACAGCACTTTCAAGAAGGTTCTCTGTGAAGGAGAGCAGTGAAATGGAGTAGAGCTGGAGGAAGGTATGGATCAGGAGCACGTGTGTGTGAGTTGGAAGAGTTTTAATATTTAATCCATTTTTATTTTAGGATAGTTTTAGAGTTACAGAAAAGTTGCAAGAGCCTTATAGAGAATTCCCTGCACCGCGTTTACCCTATTGTGAACAGCATTCTGGTACCCCTGTCACACTTCATAACCACTATTGGTACATTATTATCTACTGTCTGTACTTCATTCAGATTTCCTTAGTTTCCACCACTTTTTTCTATTCCAGAATCCAAGATACCACATTACATTTCTTCATCATGTCTCCTAGTTTTTGGTGACCTTGACAGTTTTGAGGAGTGCTGGCCAGATACTTTGTAAACATCCTTTAGTTTGGATTTGTCTGATGTTTTTCTGGTTAGACAGGGGCTGTGGGCTTGTGGGGATGGAGAGGAAGACACAGAGGCCAAGTGCCATCCCCCTAGCACCCCATCACATCAAAGGTGCATGTTATCACCATGGCTTATCCCTGCTAACTTTAACCTTGATCCCTCAGCTGAGGTAGTGTTTGTCAGGTATCTTTTCCGTAAAGTTACTGTTTCTTTAAGGGATGCTCTTTTTGAAGATGAGCTATGTTAGGAGAGTTTACATGGTGATGGCAGAGGGAGAAAGTGATGAAAGAGGAAGACGAAGACACAACTGCAGAAGCCAAGTTGTTAAAACAGTGGGATTAAAAAAAAAAAAAAAAAAAAAAAACAGTGGGATGGGCACTGCGGGGAGGGGGTTGGGGAGAAGTGCAGGCAGCTCATGACCTAAAACGGGGAAGCCCGAGAGTGGGTCAGTGCACAGTCCATCAGTGAAATCAGTGGTGGGAAGAGGCCCAGCAACCTGTAATTTCATCACTTCCATTTCCTCAGTGATGTATGAGGCTGGCAGAAATCTGAAGAGATGCAAGTATAAACCAGTCACTTTAGGTCAGATGTTAGTGCTGGAAGCTCAAGTGAGAGGCGTTGTCAAGAATCAACCCATTGGTGCAGTTGCGTGTTTTTCTCCAACCACACGGTTGTGCTAAAATGGAGGCTGAATGGGAGGATAGTTGTGTTCACCAGGTTGTGGTTTGCCCTGGAGGGTTTGTTAGAGGGAGTTAGGAATGTTTCCAGGAGAAGGACTCTTACCATAGACCATAAATGAGAAGAAACGAAACGAAACGAAGAGGCTGGTAGTCTGGAGAAACTGGTCAGCACAGAGGATTGGGAGTCTTAGGTCAGAGAGTGGTCAGCATCAGGGATCGAACCATACAGACAGGGCCTACCTGTCAGAGGGGAGGGAACTTCAACTGAGATCTCACCTACACACACTGGGGGACCCAGCAATTCCACTTCTAGGCATTTTTTACTTTCACACAACACCTGCACACAAATGTTCATAGCAGCAGCATTCTTTATCACCAAGAAATGAAGATAACTCAAATGTCCTTCACCAGGGGTACAGATAAAAGAATATATAGTATATTCACATGAAGGGATATTACTTGGCAACAAAAGTTAACGTGCTTGATTCAAGCACCATCATAGAAGAATCTGAAAGTAAAATATCACGTTGAGTGAGAGAAGCCAGTACCAAAATGGTACGTTCTGCATAACTGCGTTTATGTGACATTCTGGAAAAGGAAAAAATATATAGAAACAGAACAGATCTTTGCTTCCCAGAGGGCAGAGGTGGAAGTGGTTTGAACATACAGGAGCAGTGAGATGGAGTGATCTGGAGAATTAGAATTATTCAGCACCCTTACTGTCTGGGCTGGTGGCTGTGAGAATCCGTGTGCGGGGGAAAGAAGTCACAGCCCTGTGCAGCAGCAAAGAATTTCAGTGTATGTAACTTTGAAACATTTTAAAGATAAGGCCAATTCTGAGATTTTTGAAGATGGCCGAAATCCAGGAGGACGTCTGAGCAGGAAAGGGGGTGGAGTATGGACAGGGTCACCCAGGTCAGGTCAGAGGCCGTGAGAGGAGAGGTGGCGGGCAGAGAGGGGCTGGGGGCTGAAATCACTGGAGGAAGGTGACAGAGAGACATGAGGGGGAGGGGAAGAAAAGGAAGGGATTTGGAAGCAGCAGCAGAGCCCCCCACCCCCACCCCAGCCCTGTCTGACCCCCACCTGTAAGAGAGAGAACAGCCTCACCCTGAGCAGCTGCAGGGAGCAGGGACCCTGGGGATAGGACAGGCTCCTATGAAAGGAGCAGAGGACACATTCGGAGGAGAGGGCAAGTTCTGGGGAGCAGCCGACATCAGACAGAGTTCCTGAGACAGCAATGAGAGGACCAGGAGGGCGGGAGGGGTGGAGGATGAGTGGATGTGGAGAACTATCCCAGGACAGGGGCTAGGTGGTGATTGGTGACCAATGACTTGGAAGGCCTGGTTAGCGCTTATGGCTGAGTTGAAGAGAATTAGAGAGATGGCCTATTATTCTGAGGGGCTCTCAGAGGCTCGAGCCAGAAGGCTGGGAGCTGACCCGTCCTGCAGCACCTAGGGGTCATCGCACGCATGCATGTGCTCACCGAACATAAAGTGGATTTGAGTTTGTTCGTTGCTTTCTAACAGCAGGTATGACGGGGGCCTGGGGACAGTTCCCTTCCTTTCTGTTCCAACCTTGGCTTTCAACCCTGTGGGTGGGCTCAGTATTTGTAGGAACAAAACAGGAAGACAGCTGTGGTTGGAAGACCCTTTGCCCTAGAACAAAGAACGTTTTCCCCATCCTCATTAGCTTGGTTGAGGCGATGGCAGCTAAGCGTGAACATTGACATCGTTTGGGGCCTTGCTAGAGGGCCACAGCAGCGCTCCAACTAAGATACAAAGCTGAAGGAGAGAGATGCCTCTGACTGGGGGAGGTTGGCCAGCGTGGGTTTGGGAAGCCCAGCGCATGTGTGTTCCTGGTCCTGCTGTGCTGCTTAGAATGCAGAGCACAGCTGTGCAGGCCAGGGCAGGCGGGCTCTGCTGGGAGGGTCTGTCATTCCCAGCACCGCATATGCCCAGGACCTACACTGAGCTTTGGTGTGTTGTCCTCAGGCCCTGGGACTGGCTGTGGCTTGTTCAATTTCTGACTGAAATTGCAAACCTGGTGGGAAATTTCCCTTTGAGCCACTCCAAGCCCAGCATCCCCTTTTGAACCCCTCCCTGGTTACTTGTACCCTCACAGGAGAATTCTAAAGGAAACAGAAAGGCCTGGTCTCAGCTCAAGGCGCTGGCACCAGCTGTGGGTCAGTGTCCACACATCTGCAGTCTCATGGGAGTGGGGGAAATGAGACCAATTGATTTGAAGTTCCTGTGGTCCAATAATGACTCGCATGGGTAAAGGGTAGAATCCCAGAATCATCTCAAGCTCCGGGAGGACACAGCTCTGGCCTGAAGGAGAAGAGGGACTTCCTCAAATCATTGCAGGTAGACCCGTCCCTCTGCCAGCCAGGGTGCAAGCCACAGAGTGGCAGGGTACAGTAGCCCTGAGAGAGGCGGTCACAGTTACTTTACCATTCCCTGTGCTAAGCTTTACTAGAGTCTGTGTGTCACAACAGTCCTCTGAGCTCATAGAGTCAAGCTAATTCCCCTTAGGAGAGGACAAAACCCGTATAGAGAGAAATACACTCACTTTGCCAAGGAAGTGACTTTGCGTAGCAGTTTGGAGTTTCTGAAACATATCCTCCAGGCTGGTACTCACTGATGTCCTACAGTAAGGGTTATAGCAAGAATGTGATCCTAAAATACATTAATTGGAGAACAATACTGAGAAAAGAAGGAACTGAGCAGCCCATAATAAACAGCCACCCTAGTTTATCACGTCTCTGGAAACCAGGTTTTAACAAAGGCAGAGATGAGCAGGGATTGATTTGAAGAAGGGTCAAAAACAAGGAGGGGACTCTCAACTATTTCATAAAAATTGACTGGAGAAGCTGAGGAAGTTTGTCCTGGAGAAAATGAGATTTGGGGAGCTCAAAAGCCCACCTTCAAATATTCCCGGAACCATAGGGTGCAGAATTTTTCTGGGCAGCTGCCCAGGATAGAATTAGGCCGATGGATGCAGGAAAGCAGAGTTCAGCCCAACGCTGAGCCCTTGTACTCAAGGGCAGACCTCACCCTTCCCTGGAAGTTTCAGTGTTTGCTCAGTCGGTACACCAGGGGAGTAAGATCTGTACTCTGATCACCACAGAAAGCCATTTAGATCATGATGCCTTATCTGACGCTATCTGACAAAGGCAATGAAAACTATAATTTTAAAACTTTGTTCGATCTTTGTGTAGATAAGACCCAGCCATTAAAGAAAGACATCCCTGTGGAACCCACAATGAACAGAGGAAAATTAACACCATCCTTAAGTGTGAGCAGAAGAATTAGCACAAATTACGGTGAATTTAGATTTTAAAATGTTCTTCTTCCTTAATGTGAATTATAGCCTGCATGGTCTCTAAGAATTACTGTTTTTCTTTGGGAGACAGTGTGGAGCTATGTCTAAAGCCAGTAAGTAAAGCATGAAAGCCACTTGAGGCCGGATAACTCCTGAGAACTCCTAAGGAAGGTTTAATCATGCTAGAAACACAGAGCTTTCGTGCCTTCCTGGGAGCGCCAGCCTCCAGACACTCCCGTGTGCCCAACTATCTGCAAGTCCCCTGAACCCAGTCCTTTTGGGTTTTTATGGAGGTTTCACCCCTATATGGATACTCTTATACATGGACAAAGGTGATACTGTACAGCAATAAGGAAAGGATAGTTTTTTTTCAATAAATGTCCTGAGTCAATATGATATCCATATTTGGAAAAATAATTATTCTTGGCTCTTACTTTACATTAAGTATAAAATGTCCAGGTCAAATAGATCACAGATCTAAATGTGAAAGATAAGTAATGCTTCTAGAATACAACATAGGAAAATATCTTCATGACCTCAAAGTAGGCAAGAATTTTTGACTATGAAAAGATAATCCACAGAATGGGAGATAATATTTGAAATATTTACAAATAACAAAGGACTCTTATCTGGTATATGTAAAGAACTCTTCAAATCTATCCAAAAAAGACAGAAAATCCAAAAGAAAAATTGAGCACAAGATTTGAATAGACACATCACAAAAGCTTTCACAGGTAATAAAAGAATAAAATGGTGCTCAAACTCAGTAATCATTAGGAGAATGAAAGCTACAACCCCAGTAAGAAACTTCCATTTATGTACCCACCAGCATGGCTAAAGTTGGAAAAGTCTGTTCCAACTTCCAAGTTCTAGAGAGGACGCGAAGCACCTGGTATCCGACTAGTGAAAGTGAAGCTTGGTATCCTGCTTAGGGGCAGCTGAACACAAGGATACTACTCTTTCACCCAGGTACTCTAGGTCGACCCAAGTGAAATGAGTGCATTTGTCCTGCAAAAGAGAAGGTTAAAAACCTACATCGCAGCCATATTTCCAAGGGTCCCAGATTTAAAAACCCCAAATGTCCATTATTAGCAGAATGGACAAAAAAGTGGTGGTATGCTCAAGAAATGGAACTTGCTATAGCAATGAAAATGAATCAGCCACTGCCATAGGCAAAAATATGGGTGACTTTTGTAAATGCTAAATGTCACAAACCAGAAATAGATTACAAGTGACATAAATTCCATGTAAAAGTTTAGTACAGACAAAACTAACCTATGGTATTAAAAGCCAGATGTTGGTCACATTTGGCCAAAAGGGTGGATGGTGACAAAGAGACAGGCAGAAGGCTTCTGGGATGCTACGGATACTCTATTTCTGATCTATAAGGTAGTTAGTTACACAGATACATTTCACTTTGGGAAATTTCCTCAAAACAAACACTTAAGACAGTGTGCTTTTCTGCATGAATTTTAAACCTCAATAAATTGTATCAACTGGAAAAAATCTTGAATGAAATATTACTGATGTTGTCATGTAAGGAGATGGGTACTCTTTACTGCTGGTAGCAGTATAAATCAAAAATATCATTGAAAGGCAATTTTTTTTATATCCATACAACTTGAAATGCCATGTATCCCTTGAACCAGCAGTTGTACTTCTACGATTTTTTTAGTTATACTTCCACACGTACTCAAAGATACATGTATGAGGATATTTGTGGCTGCATCATTTTTAAACCTAAACATCAGAGAGATTATCTGAGTATATCACGGTGCATTTAAACAAGAAAATGCCAGTGTTTAAAGCAAACAAATGTCAACCAAATCTAGCCCAGGTCCATGACGTCACATTCTAGGTTTACATATGTTCAAACATCTCTGGAAGGGTACACAAAGATCCAGCCGTGGGGTGGCCTCTGTGACAGGCACCACAGGGTCTCAGGGTGGGAGAAGGATTACCCCATTGTACTATGAATTTTGTACCACATCAGACTACAAACTCATTAATCAAAACAGAAACATAGTCCTGACCTTACAGTGGAGGCGAGGAGTGACAGCACCATGGGATGCCAGAGAAGGGCAGGGCTTCAGAGGCCATCAGATGAGGAGACCACAGCCCCCATGGTCTGCATTCCTTCAGAATGGAACACACTTTTCCCCTGCTCTCCCACTTGAGTGCAGATGAAGCTATCAGATAGCAACTGAGGCCGCAGGAAATGTACACAGGAAAAGCAGGTTTTCTGAAGGAGTAGGGGGTAGAGGAGGCAACCACATAGGTTTATCCTGGACAGATAAAACTGGACGTGGGGAAACAGGAGGAAACTGTTAACAAAGCACTCCTACCTCAAAGCAGGCTTGGGATAGAACAACTGATTTCAACACCCACTGGCTTGTCTTAAGGTTCCATGTCCATTTATTTGTTCAATCAATTCATTCATTTTTTTTGCATGTCTACTGTGCACGAGGATCTGGGTTGGGCATGAAGACTTTAGCCATAAACACAGTCCTTGCAGAGCTTATGAGTTATTATGGCACATACCGGCCCAGCACACAGGTGAACTGTGGTCATCCATTGAGATGACCATTGTCAAACTCCCCGTCCTTTCTGAATGCTCTGCTGTTGTTTAGTTAGTTGTGAGTGTAGTACACAAAAGCATATTTTCATCCTTCTTGTTCATTTGAAATATACCTTTTAAATTTTCTCCCCATATTTATTGTGGTATAAATGAAGTTCAATAAACTGCACATTCTGAAAGTATACAAATAAATCATCGTGACATAGGTGTACACCCACAAAACCATCGCCACAGTAAAGACAGAGAATGTGTCCATCACCCCCAAAAGTATTAACCTGTCTCAACCTTCCCTGAAACTCACTCCTGAGGCTGCTGGCTGGGCCACCATCCTTCCCCAGTTCCCACAGTGAGCACTTCGGACCCTCACAGACCCATCAAGCCCATCTCACCCTTCCCCACTCCTTCCCTCTGCACTGCCAGAACTTCCTCTGTGTTTGGCCTTGAATAAAGCCCAGCAGTTTACTGATGCTGTTGGTTTCAAGCAGGAGCCTAAAAAATTATTATTCTGTAGTTTGTTGGCCACTTCTGAACTTTGGAATTGTAATGGTCATTTCATTAGGAAAAAACATTTAGGATGAGTGCAGTGGCTCACGCCTGTAATTCTAGCACTCCAGGAGGCCAAGGTGGGTGGACCCCTTGAGCTCAGGAGTTCAAGAACAGCCTGAGCAAGAGCAAGAGCAAGACCCTGTCCCTACTAAAAATAGAAAAATTAGCCAGGCATTGTGGCATGTGACTGTAGTACCAGCTATTCAGGAGGCTGAGACAGGAGGATTGCTCAAGCCCAAGAGTTTGAGGTCACTGTGAGCTATGAGGCCATGGTACTCTAACCAGGGCAATGGAGTGAGACTCAGTCTCAGGAAAGGAAAGGAAAGGAAAAAGGGAAAAGGGAAAGAAAAGGAAAGGGAGGGAGGAAGGGAGGGGAGGAAGGAAAGGGAGGAAAGAAAGAAAAGATAAAAAAAGAAAGAAAAAGAAAAAAGAAAGAAAGGAGAAAGAAGGATCTGAGTTATTAAGAAAAAGTTTCTTCTACCACATTCTGTCATCTTGTCTTTCTACTGCCCCAATCTAGTTTCTGAGGAACCGTGTGGTTACACGAGGTAATAATGGCTTGATGGCATGTACACAGTGCTTACGGGGGCCTTCCTCATGCTCTCAGGAAGGCCGATTCTGCATGTGGCAGGTAAGAGCTATGTGACTGAGGCCAAGTTCGTGTGGGCTTCAGTTTGCTTATCTGCCAAATGGGATTGTACTTACTACATACATAAACAAGTTAATTTCTGTAAAGAAAACAAATTTCCTCATGTCCTTTGGTAATCAATCCCTCCTTCCATCCTCATCCCCAGGCATCCACTGTCCTATGGCAAGCCTTTTGGAAATAAAGAAGACTTACAATTTTGTTATCTCCTCAGGCCAAACCTCGCAGAGCAGATACTTAAAGAAGTATCAGAAAATGAGAGTAATTGTAGAGAAATCACAGACCCATGGCCAGATTTGAACTGAAGGGCAAACAGCTTTAGCAACATGTAGGCATTTAATATCCCAGAAAACTTAAGGGAAAATATCATTATCCTCCTTTTATGAACAAGAATACTGAGCGTCAGAGAGGTTAAAGAGCTGGCTCAAGGCTACACAGGCTGTAAGTGGCAAAACTAGAGCCCAGTCTGTCTGAACCCAGAGCCTCAAGCAGCTGAACACGTTCCCTGCAGGTCCTAGAGGTTCCCACCTGGCCTCAGGGTGGCCTTCCAGGGCACAGTGAGCCCACTCTGTGTCCTATAGGATTCCTAGCACACTTCCCCTTGTCCAGAAGGGATCTGGCAGGGTCCACAGGCCAAGAACACTGGCTTCCCATACACAGTCATCGCCCAGCCCAATCTGAGGCTGAGACCAAGGGAGCCCCGGCCATTGCAGGGGGGACCTCCTAGATCAGTGGTTCTCAACCTTCCTAATGCCGCAGTGTATTTTCATTGTTAAAAAGAGGTCACAACCCACAGGTTGAGAACCACTGTCCTAGAGAAATCCCCACACTGCAATAGTCTGGAGCAGGGTCCATGTTGGAGACACTTTAATGCCACCTAAAACCAAAACAACGCAGGGACCCATGTCTGACAGTTAAGTTCACAGACTCATCCTTTAAAAAAGTGCTTTGAAGGGTGGGCTAGGCACTGGTGTCAGTGCACAGCTTCCCAAGGGCGGGTACCTTGACGGCGAATGTAGTGATGTTCAGCAATGAGGTCTGTAGCACTTTGTCTAGGATAAGTTTGCAAACTTAATTGTCAGACCTCATACATACAGCTTTTAAAAAGTTACCAAGTAACATGCAAATGCTTTACTTTTTCCCTGACCCCTCCTCATCTGCGGATAAGCAGGCCACAACAGGACATGGTGGGCTTGAGGAAGGGGATAGAAAATGTGGCTGGGGTGACATGACCCACTGAGATCTGTGGGTCATACTACTCGGAACCTCAAACAGAAAAAAATAACCAGTGGTTTTACATCTGGACAAGTCATTTTGGCACGTCTTCCCCAAAATGGCTACATGTAGGTGGCTGAGAGAATGTTCCAAAGCCCTCTCTGGGCTTCAGCTTCCACAGGAAGTGTGGGGTAGAGACTGCAGGAAGCATCTGGGAACAAAACATGTCACAGGCTTTGGTTCCTTCAGGGAGCTGGGGGGCAGAGGCTGGGACTACATATCATTTGGTGGGACAAAAAACTGAGCAGATGCATCCTGAATCTCTGGTGATCAGCGTTAGAGCTGCCAGGCTTCTTAGGGGATGAACGCTAGGTAGGCAAATGATTCCCAGCTGTTTCTTCCTCTGTAGAGGACACGATGCCCCAGCTCGTAGTTTCAGGACTAGCTGTGCAGGTTGCTCAGTGCAGCCCTGGCATTTAGAAGGAGCACCTCGGTGGCCGCTCCCTCCTGCTCCACAGCCACGCCCACTAACACACTGACAAAACCCTGATGTTCAACTGAAAGAGCTCCCTGGGTGCTGTGGGAACTTTGCATTAGCCTCAAAATGCCCTGCCTTGATCCATCTCCCTCATTCTATGCATGGAAGCCTTGGTTATCACTCTGTGGGGCAGGATGATTACTAGTTCTGCACTTGGGTTCCTTGTTACTCTTTTTATCATCTGAACTAGGCAGAGAAGGGCTGTGGTGGTAGAGGGACGCCCCAACAGGACCCACTGCTGCTGCGTCTCCTGTCCCATGCTCAGGATCTTCTACACACCACCCTCCCCCAGCTGGGCAAGACCATCACAGCGTGGTCTGACTCAGGTCCACTAAGCCTCATGATCCCAAGCAAAAGAGAGCCAGAGCTCTTGCCCAGTCTGCTGCTCTGCCACCAGCAGCCCTACCCATAAGTTGATGGTACACATGAGTTTTGTGCACTAGAGAAGAATGCTTTCAGCAAAAGAAGAGAGTGAGGGCAGGAAAGGTTTTGGGTAGAGGCAAGTCCCAGAAATGTATGGGAAATGGAGGGCCAAAGGTTGGTGGAAGCAAGATGGTGTTCTGCCAAACCCTCCAGATGACCCGTCACTCACTGGCTCTTGTGCTTTAATAACGACAGCAGAACCTCCACAGTTGACCACCTCCCTGCACTGACGACCTCCTTAAGTTGACCTAATTTTCACAAACCAGTCATATACCACATGTACATATCAGTACAGAAGTCCTAGTTCCTTATGGTCATCACCTCTGTATGTTGACCAGTTTGAGGTAGTCTCTGGGTGGTCAACTTACAGAGGTTCTACTGTGTGTATCAGGCACCACCACATATCAAGCATGAGAAGCAGCAGAAATGTAAAAATGACCAGAAGATGGTCTTTGCCCTCCAGAAGCTCACAGGAAAAAGCAACACACCAAAGGAGCACTGTAACACAGGAAGGGTCATCCCCAGCAGCAAAGGGGAAGCATCAGACAACATCCAGAGAGGGCAGGCAGGTTTGGTGGGAGGGCACTGCCTAGCAGGGGCTTGAGATGTAGTATGGCGGCTGAGAGCAGGTGCTAGAGTTGGATGCATGGGTTTGCACCAAGGCTCTACCAGTTTCTAGTTCTATGAGCTTGGTCAACTTACTAACCTCTCTGTGCCTCAGTTTCCTCAACTGTTAATGGTACCCACTTTATGAGGCTGTTGAAAAGATTACATGAATACATATACAACACTGTTAATATAGTGTCTATAAAGATATTTATTAAGATTATTGTCTACATAAAAAAAGCTCATCACCCCTAATTATCAGAGAAATGCAAATCAAAACCACCCTGAGATATCACCCAACTCTACTGAGAATAGCCCACATCACAAAGTCCCACAGCTGCAGGTGCTGGTGTGGATGTGGAGAGAAGGAAACACTTTTACACTGTTGGTGGGACTGCAAACTAGTACAGCCTCTTTGGAAACAAGTATGGAGAATCCTCAAAGAACTCATAATAGACCTCCCATTTGATCCTGCAATCCCACTAGCAGTCATCTTCGACCCAGAAGAAAAAAAAATCATTTGATTATAAGGACACTTGCACTAGATTGTTTATCGCAGCTCAATTTATAATCACCAAGATGTAGAAACAACCTAAATGCCCACTGACCCAGGAATGGATTGACAAACTGTGCTATATGTATACTATGGAATACTATTCAGCGATAAAAAGATGGAGACTTTACATCTTTTTTATTAACTTCAATGGAGTTGAAACACATTCTTCTTAGTAAAACATCACAAGAATGGAAAAACTAATATCTCATGTACTTAATACTAACATGAAGCCAGTAGAAGATCTGAAACACACCCACATAAGAGAAAAACACAATTCAATCCAAGCTGGGGCAAGGGGGAAAGTGGGGGGATTGGTGTGCTCCCACTTAATGGGCACACCTCTCGGGTGCAGGACACAACTACCAGAGGGACTCTACCTAATACAAACATTGGTACCCAGTTGTTTGTATCCTCACATTAACCTGAAATTAAAAAAAAGAAAAGATGATGACTTTATATCTTTTGTATTAACCTGGCTGGAGTTGGAGAACATTCTCCTTAGTAAAGTACCATGAGGCTGGAAAAGCAAGCACCAACTGTATTCAACACTAATATGAAACCAGTAGATGAACAATTACACGCCCACAGAGAGAAAAACAGTTAAAATCAAGTGAGGGGAAGGCGGGAGAGAGGAGAGGAGGAGGACTGGTGAGCTCTCACCTCATGGGCACGATGTAAGGGTCTATAGCACACCCCCTGGGTGAAGGACTCAACTACAACTTGGACTTTACCTAACAAATGCAAACAATGTAGCCTAATCATTTGTACCCTTGTGTTAAACTGAATTTTTTTTTTTTTTAAATGCAAGAAAACAAGAATAGATTTTTTTGAAGAAAAGGAGGCATATGGTGGGTGAAAAAGAATACAGGGAAGGAGCTCAGGAAGCAGGAACAGCATGAACAAAAGCATGGTGGGGGAAGCAGTGTAGTGGCTGTGGCTTGGGCGTGGCCACTACAGGGAACATGTGGCAAAAGAGAAGCCAGAGGGTGGACAAAGGCCAGATCCCTGCCAGTCTGTGCACACACTGGAGGTTGTAGACTTGATCCTGGTGTTGACAGGAAGCTCCTGGTAGCCTTTTTCATCATGATCCAACTCAGCGATTGCATCAGGTGAGGCTAGAGAGAAGCAGCCAGGGGGTCCCTGCGATGGCAGAGAGAAACCAAGCAGCCCTAAACTCACACAGTGGATGCAAGGGTGGAGGAGAGGGGAGGACCAGAGCCTGGAGACCCCTGGATGAGAGGACAAGGAAAAGGACAGGAAAAGGTGGACTGGGTGAGCTGTGGAGCTACCAGTAAGGACTGGGGAGCCTGGGGTACCAAGGGTCTGGGGCCAGAGAAGACAGAGATGATAAAATAATGGGTGCTGGCACAGGTCTCAGAGCTGTGCACGAATTACTTCATTTAAATCTCACATTGACCCTTTGAGAAGGGGACAATTGTTATCTCCAATTATACATGAGAAAAATGCAACAGTGTGATTGCAAACCTCATGAGCATGGGAACCGTGATGTGGTTTTCAGAGCCCGCGTTCCTGATCACTCCACTCCACACTGACTGGGAGACACCTGAGGGCAGAAGCTTGGTGTCCTTACATCCGTGGGGGGATGAGATGGGCAGGGAGGCATGAGAGTGGGGACAAAGAAGGGCAGGGCCTGAATGTGGGGAGAGGAACTCTGCCCTGTGGGGGGCAAGGGAGGGGAAGAAGTCCCTCCAGCCAGGAACCTGGGCCCCAGGCTCCAGCAGGCGCCTTCCTCCTCTTCTCGCCACCCCACAGGGAAGGGGTCCAGCCCCAGGACTGAGCCTCCTGCCTCCTGCGCTGCCCGCAGCCCGCAGAGAGAACACAGGCGGCTGGCCCTCTCCTGGCGCCTGGAGCTGGTTGCATAACTGCTGGAGCCCAGTGAGGCACGGATAGTATTGCCTTCCTCCCCAGAGGTGTCCCGAGGGAGGGCTCAGCTTTGGGAGGCCAAACACGCTCAGTGGAAGTACACCTACTCTGACTAGGCTATAGGGAGGCCCATTCTCGTCTCCCAGTCCACATGTGGACAGAGCTTAGGTTCAGTTGACAAAAGCAACTCAGGTGTTTGCCTCAGACCCTATAGCCCATGTCCCATTTGGGTGCATCGTTGGCTTGGGTGAGGTCCCATGAATATACACACACGCGGGAGCCAACTCCCTGAGTCACCGCCGAATCCACCTGAACTGCCTGGCATTTCTGTCAACACCCAGCAGGTTGTTGGGCTGAGCTGTCGGTGCAAGGAGGCTCGGCTGGTTCTGTCACTGTATAATGAGCACCATGCATTCCTGAGGAGTGCCTCAGTGCTGAGGCTCCTGTGGCACTTTCTCCCAGGGGAGAGAAGAGGCCAGAGGGAGGCTGGGGGAGAAGCTCCCCAACCTCCACCTGTTCCCCCTCTGCCACTCCAGCTCCAGTTCCATACAGGGCTGACGTCGGACCTCAACATGGAAGCAGAAAAGAACAAGGGCAAACACAGAGACGTGTCGATCACAGAACCCGTGTCCTCGAGAGCCCTTACCAATCGTTAATTAGCCTGACCTCTTATTGACAGATGAGGAAACTATTTGTCCAAGAATACTCAGCAGGTAAATAATGAACTAGGGACAGAATCCAGGGCTTTCAATGTCTAGTCAACGTGGTTATCCCTATGTCACCAGACCCCAGACAAGGAGCGCTGATCTGTCTATGCTGCGTAGATCTCCACGGCTCCTCAGGTGCCCAGAGCACGTCCCTCCTCCTCAGGGGTCTTCTAGCCACACAGCATGGCTGGCGAGCCAGATTTGTTCACTGCGGTGTCTCCAGTGCCTGGAGAGCAGGAGGTTCTCAGTATGTGTTGCGCGAGCTGATCTAACAGAGTACCACTTTCTCCTACATGGATGTATGGTCTCTATTTTGGGGGGAGCCATGAGGAATTTAAAACAGTCTTTGATCTATTTTGTTAATTCATATGTCCCTTCACTAGCCTGGCTAGAATTTTTCTGGCTGAGAGTCCTTGACAGATTGTATATTTAGGCCAAGTTCCCCTCGTGGCACCCTGAAATTGTGTTCTCTTGCTCTTTTTCCAGCAGGTTCCCAGAGACCAGGCTGTGTGAACGCCGTGATCAGCTCCCCCCATTCCTGCTCCCCCAGCAAACAAAGGGATGTTCATGCAGCTACCAAAGCGGGGAAGGGTCCTGCCTCCCTCTGCCTTTGGCACCTGAGCAGCATTGGCCAGTAGCCCATGCTGTGCCCAGGATCAAGTGGGACCTCCCCAGTCACCTGAGATGACAAACATTGAGTATGTTTCTTTAAAAACAAAGATTCTTGAGAACCTCTTCAGGCCTAACCCTGATCTAGGCCCTGAGGATATGAAGGAAGATAGGCCCAGTCCTGCCTGTGTGGGGCTCAGAATTCTTCCTATCCCAGAAACATGGTTGCAGCTACTGATTCAGTCATGCTGGACCTATTAGATGAAGATGGGCAGAGATGGAAGGATGGACAGACATAGTGATGAGGGGAGGTTCAGGGCCCTGCCGAAAAAAAAGATGACTATTGAAAAGTAATTCAGGAGACAACAAGGCCCAAGAATAATCACAGAAAACACTTACTGAGCTTTCCCCGTGTAGATTCCTTACACACGTCTTTGCTCACTTAACCCTTTACCAGTGCTGAGGTGCTTAACTGTTGTCATCCCCATAAGGAAATAGCACAGAGAGGTTGCCTTGCTCACAAAGGTCACACAGCTAGGAAGTGGTGAGCAAGAACCTGAGCTAAGCAGCAGGACCCTGATGCCCAGACATTTGGCCTGCACACTTTTTAGCTCCCTACAGAGGCTTCCAGCTGCGTTAAAACTTTGAACAGAATAGTGTTGTCACACATGGGTGACAAAAGGGTGATCAGACCAAGGGGTCTAAGGGGATAATATTACTTTGGCTTTTCCTGGCAAATTTACTATGGTCAGAGTCTGGCCTTAAATGACCACAAAGAGGGTCTTCTTACTCATGCAGAGACAGTAACACTTACCCGTAACAAGCTGATGTCAACCAAATGCAGAAAAGATGTATAAAAACCAATGTAAGTGCATTCATTTATTTTGAGTGGGCGTATGTGTGATAGTGACCAGAACGTTCACCCCTGCCCAGGGGTACCAACCAAGGAATGGGGCACAGGCCCTGGGAGGCATGAGTGATGATCTGGTGACTGCAAGGCGGATGTGAAATCAGGACACAGGAAAGGGGTGCAGACAGGGCAGGTCTCCTCCTGCTAAGGCAGTCTCCCCCTACGATGCAGCATGCCACCTGTCTGATCATGGCCCTCTGGACCTGGTGTTGAGCAGCAACACCAGCTGAGATCCAAACCAACCTGGGCCCTCACCAAGTACATGGTCTTAGCTGAGAAGCCAGTTAATGAACATATCCTTATGGGTAGGTGGCTGTTACCCAAAGACACAACAGGGTGTTCTGAGAAAACTGGATGCCCCTCCTCCCCAGAATTGATTCTCTCTTTATCCTGCCTAGATCTGGGTAGACCTCTTGGGTACCCACCACCAGATTTGTTCTGGTGGCTTTCTTGTATGGCACATGCCCCATCCACACAGATGACAAACTCTAACAGTTGGACCTAAATGACATTTGCCCTTTCACCTGGGAGCATCCAGATGCATGCAGGCCTTTCCTTACATATAAGACTCCCTGCTTTGTTCCAGGAAGACCATTCCATTATTGGGGGCTGATTTCAGCTCTGCAGAGCCTGCATCTGCCCCTGCAGAGACCCACAGCATGCACCCCGGCCTCTTCCTCAGGGCCCTTCAGCCTGCATTTTACTGTCTGCCTTTGCTTCCCTCATCTCCAAGGTTTAGGGCTGTCAGCCCCACATCACCAGCTGCAAGTATCTGTCACAGGGGACTGCAAGGCCTAGACTGGCTCAGGTTGTTGGAGCCAGCAGGGCACCGGGAAATGATGACGCTGTGCTAGGTAGACAAGGTGGGCACCTTCCTGTCCCCTTAAAAGTGCAAGACAATCCATGAATGTCCCAGAAGCACCCACTTCATGCCCAGCCCTGGGAGGCCAGGAAACCACACATTTGGGGAGCCAGTTTCTCCAAGTTCTTTTCTCTGCCAAACATATAAATGAATATCCCAAAGAGGAAAGGGAGAAATAAAGCCAAGAGTTCTCATGCCCCAATTTAAAACATAAAAAGAGCAATATGCCCACTGTGTAAATAACAAATAGACCAACCCTTCCTCCCCAGCCAAATATTGGTATTTCCTTTAAAGTTTTGACTAAAATATCCACACTTGGGTAGAGAGAGACTGTGGTTATTGGCCAAAAGCTGTTCTAAGTCGTATACCACCATTAAAATTATGATTTTCAACAAAAATTACAGGTTTAGAGTGACTTTTAGAGCCCAAAGGTTATTTTGACATTTCATAAAATAAATCAATACATCACATTTTGTTGACAATAGTGTCCAAAATAGTCTTACTATTTTTAGTATTTATCATTTTATTTTTATTGATTTATAATTATATGCTTCATTATTAAATAAATATTTCATTTTTAAACAGGTAGTATACACAGACAGGAAGAGAAAACTAGTTATAGCCATGTATATGGCAAACAATATAGGGCACCTTTTCCTGGAATTCTCCTGAATGTTGATTAGATTTATTTCTGAAGAAGCTTATGGTCTGACTCTCAGCAGACTAAGCAAAATACAAGATAGCACAGCATAAGACCCACAGTTTAAAGTTGTTAGCTGGGAAATTCAGAAGGTCTCTTTCTTCAATCATGGTCATGGTGCTCTGTCAGCCCAGACCATAACTGATTCCTATCCTGATCAAATGCCAACGACTCTGTTTTTGATGCCCTTTCCCTGGCTTTCCCCCACCATGTGGCAGTGGCAGTGGCAGTCAGAAGTAGAAAAGCTGGGCTGAAGGCTGCCTGTACCTCTGTACAGACATACCGAGAAACCCCAGCTTGCAATTCAGTGCACAAAAACTGGCACCCATTTTATTTATTTATTTATTAAATCATAGCTGTGTACATTAATGCGATCATGGGGCACCATACACTGGTTTTATAGACCGTTTGACACATTTTAATCACACTGGTTAACATAGCCTTCCTGGCATTTTCTTAGTTATTGTGTTAAGACATTTACATTCTACATTTACTAAGTTTCACATGTACCCTTGTAAGATGCACCACAGGTGTAATCCCACCAATCACCCTCCCTCTGCTCATCCTCCCCCCTCCCTCCCCTCCCTCTCCCCTTTTAGAAGTGATGTCAGTCAGCTAACTTGACATGTGAGGCGGTATAGAGCTACCTTTCAAAAAGAGACAAGATTACACCAAATAGGATCCTGTCTGTAAAGGTAATACAGGAAAGGAGGGGCTGGATCCCAACACTCTGAGCGGCTCTTACATGGTTTGGGAGGCAAGACATCTTCTCAAATAAAATCATACTTAATAGCAAGAAAAGAGGGACCATTTAGAGAATGGTCTGAGTTCTGCATAGTTTGGAGCAGTTGACCTTGACTTATAAAGTGATTTGTTAACGGGGATGTAAGCTTTTAAGAACTCAGCTACACCACCTGTGTGAGGTAAGTCAACTCTAGAAACCATCTGAATTACCATATATAGAGAGGCAGTTTAACAAAGTGGTTAGGTCAGCCTGTGGAATAGATGATTAAGATTTGAATCTCAGCTCTGTCCCCTACTAATTCTGCCACCCGAGCACATAAGTTACCTCTATCTTCCTTTGTAAAATGGGCATAATGATGGTGCCTACCCCATAGTTGGTTTATTGATAGAATAGAGATACAAAGGTCTGCAAAGCCTTCCTGTGTGTTTTGGGTTGGGAAGAAATCAATGCATTCACACGAGGCAATGATCAAAGGCTGAGGAAAGGACCACTCCAGCAGAAAAAACAAATCACTGGAGCTCACACAGTGAAGCGAGTAGCTCATATCTCCATCACTAGGAGGGGAAAACTTCATAATTCATGATACATCAGGTAAAGTACTCAGAAAGGTATGACACCTCAGTACTATAGAGAAATTTAGCTCTGTACTAGAGTTTATAATGTTCCTTACCTAACTTAAAAGCAAGACTCAATACTAGGAAACTGCTTCCAAAAAAAACTTAATTGCATGCCATGACAAAATTCCAGCACATTTGTAGGAATACAAAAATAGCTAGTATCCAAAAAGGCAAAATTCATAATTGTCTGGAATTGAATTTTTTAAAAATACCAGGCATGAAAAGAAACAGGAAGATAAGACCCACGTAAGAGGTGCAGGAGGATCAATCAATAGAAACATATATGAAAATGACACTAATGATAAAATTAGTAAAAAAAAACCCATTAAAAATAATTAACAAACTCTATATGGTCAGAAAGGTACAGGAAAAACTGAATATGTTACATAGATACACGAAAAATATTTTAAAAACCCAATCAAACTCTAAAAAAATAAAGACTTCAAGGTCTGAAATAAACACTGAGTGGGATAAACAGGAAATTAGATACCACCAAAGAAAAGGTTTGTGAACTTGACAACATAGCAATAGAAAAAGCATTCAAAATGAAACAGAGGAGAAAAAAAAAAAGACTTGGAGGGTGGGGAGGGACAGAACATAAATGAACTAAATGAAGAAAAAACTACATGTAATTGGAAAGAGGGGGATACCAAAAAATATTATTTAAGGAAATAATGACCAAAACTTTCCAAAACTGATGTAAACTATAAATCTATAGACAAAAATTTCAACAAACCCCAAGCAAAAGAAATATGAAAGAGGCTACACCACTGAACATCTTAATTAAATCACTTAAAACCAGGAATAAAGAGAAAAATCTTAAAATCAGAGAAAAGAGATACTCTATGGACAGTGTAACAAAGATAAGAATTACATCAGAATTTCCACTGGAAGCAATGCCAGCTAGAAATCAGTAGAGTAAAATCTTTAAAATATTGAATACCTGCCACCTTAGCAATCTAGACTCTATGAAAATACCTTTTAAAAACAAAGACATAACAAAGACTTTCTCAGAAGCATAAAAGCTGAAAGCATAGTTTTGCATACAGAGCAGCAGATCTATATTACCAAAACTGTGAAAGGAAGCTTTATTAGGTAGAAAAAAAATTATCAGATACATAAATTATGAGTGCTGAAAAGGATTAAAATGTGAAAAAATATATAAAAGCTTTGTTTTCTAATTTTTAGGCTCTTGAAAACATAATTGACTGTATGAAGCAAAAACAATAGCAATGTCTTGTGAGGCTCATAACATATGTAGTGCTAAAATGTCTAACAGCAACAGCATAAAGGCCAGAAGGCCTAGCACCCTGGGAGGCCGCGATAGGTGGATCGCCTGAGCTCAGGAGATGGAGACCAGCCTGAGCAAGAGCAACCTCTAAAACAAAAAGGAAACAAACCAACCAAGGCCAGCAGAAGGGAAAGGCAAGTAAATTGTGGTGAGATTTTATATATATAAAGCAGTATAGTATGACTTGAAGATTACAGACTATGATCAGTTAAATATGTAGATTATAAACCCTAAAGCAAATACTAAATAAACTAAACAGAAAGTTATAACTATAATCTAACAAAGGAAATAAAACAGAATAAAAAACAACAGGTGGTAAATCCAAATGAAGACAAAAAAGAACAAAGAACAAATGAGACAAACAGAAAGATAGCAAGTAAACCAAACTATTTCATTAATAATATTATTGCAAATGGTCTAAATACTTCCATTTAAGTGAAAGAGGATGTCAGATTGGATAAAGCAAGGTCTAACTATTCATGGTCTGTGAGAAATGTACATGATACATGAAGACATAAATAGGTTAAAAGGGACACATATACCATTTAACACCGACTAAAGCAAACCAGAGAAAAAATATATATTTTACACTGTAAAATGGAGTATTGACCTTTCTGATTATAATTTGGATTTTGCAATTTCTTTTTGTGATGTTGTAAGTTTTTGCTTCATATATTTTGAGACCCTGTTATTAGGCCCATATACATTTAGGATTATGTTTTCTTGGTGAATTCACTCCTTTTTAATGCTTTAGGTCTTTGAGAAGGTATAAAACTAGAGATGTTACTAGAAATAAAAAATAGCAAAGTAAAACTTGAGAAAGAAAAATGTTGAAAAGAAAAAGGAAATAGAAAAATATTTAAAGTGGTGATCTGTTGAGTTTTAAATACTAGAAGCAATGAAAGTAAACAGACTTTGCCTGGGCACAGTGGCTCATGTCTATAATTCCAGCACTTTGGGAGGCCCAGGCAGGAGGATCAATTGAAGCCAGGAATTCGAGGTTGCAGGGAGCCATGATGAGATCACTGCACTCCAGCCTGGGCCACAGAGTAAGACCCTGTCTCTTAAAAAAAAAAAGAAGAAAGAAAGAAACAGACTTCTATGAAGCATGATTCAAAATAGAATTTGAGAAAAAGACACCAATCTTAATAAATCTTTAATGAAAATAAGAAAGCAAATTATTGTCAAATCTGCAATTAAACACAGATAAACCTTCAAATTCATACTAAACAGATTTGATTGCTGTTCAAAACGACAATGAAAAATAATTAATCTAATTCACATCTCAAAAGTCAAAGAATTAAACTGTTTCCATTTTAAAAATTCACATTCATGAAATAGGTATATTAGATATGAAAAAAAGAAACCTGTCTCTTTACTCTGCTTATTAGATGACCAAAGGAAATGGTGGTCACATGCTTCTCACAGCAAGAGAGTACTTCTCAGCAAACACAATCTGATATGAACTGATGTTTGTAATTTTCCCTTGGGTCTGGGAAAACATGGAAAAAATTGTTTAACATTTCATTTTACGTCAAAATTATTTCAGATGAAAAAGCTAGATAAATTTTATAATTGCTGTTATATGTTTTATAATCAATATTCAAGTTCAGCTTTGACCATGAAAGTACTTGTGACCAGAAAAACTTAGATTCTTGGTTAATAGGAAACAAAACATCACTTGCACACAAAAAGCATGTATGCAATTACTAAGAGTAAAAACAGGCTGAATAAACAGAAAACCATGATCATAATCAAGGTAAGTGAACACTGATGGAGAAATTTTACTGATGCTCTGTAAAGAATAAAATTATGTATCCATTATTTTAGCCAGGCAAGGTAAGGCTTTTGGGGACACTAATAGCCCAGTATTTAAAGAAAAATAAAGACAATGTGTAGGTTTAGAAGAAATGATTTTAAAACTTGATGCTAGACTGGCAATGTGTAGAGGATGGATTTTCTTTTTTAAAGAAGCAATCACCATGTATGATGGAGCATTCAAAATAAAATGATTAATAGGTAATGGAGTGAAAAAATCACACATAAATATATACAATAAAATTAAAGTGAATACTACGTTCTTCAATTAGATTATAACAGGAACAAAAGTCACATGTAACAACATCCTTAATTAGCATTGATGAACTACTAAAAGAGAGAAACCAGGAATTGATGAATTTTTCCTTTCTTTTTTTTTTGGAAGAGGGTGCAGAGAGGGTCTTGCTCTGTCACTCAGGCATCATCATAGCTCATGCGCAACGTCAAACTCCTGGGCTCAAGCAATCCTCCTGCCTCAGCCTCCCAGGTAGCTGGGACTATCAGCGTGCATCCACTTTATCTACATATATATATATTTACACATATTTTTTTTCTTTTCGGTAAGAGATAGGATCTCACTATATTTCCCAAGCTGATCTTGAACTCCTGGTCTCAAGTGATCCTCCCACCTTGGCCTCCCAAGTTACGTGGATTACATGAGCCACCATGCTCAGGCAGTAAAGAATTTTTCAACTGCTGTGAAAAGTACAGGTTTTGTCTTTTTTTTTTTTCTTTTGTAGAGACAGAGTCTCACTTTACCGCCCTCGGTAGAGTGCCATGATGTCACAGGACTCACAGCAGCCTCCAGCTCTTGGGCTTCCACGATTCTCCTGCCTCAGCCTCCCGCCCACCACAAGGCCTGGCTATTTTTTTGTTGTTGCAGTTCAGCCGGGGCTGGGTTTGAACCTGCACCCTCGGTATATGGGGTAGGTGCCCTACTCACTGAGCCAGGTTTTGTCTTAAGTGAAAAACTACAGAAACTACTTTCAATGAAAGAACTTATTTAGGCCAGGCGGGGTGCTCACACCTACAATCCTAGCACTCTGGGAGGCTGGGGCAGGTGGATCACCTAGCTCAGGTTGGAGACCAGCCTGAGCAAAAGAACAAGACCCTCTACTAAAAATAGAATAAAAACTAGCCAGGCATTGTGGCAGGCACCTGTAGTCCCAGCTACTCAGGAGGCTGAGGCAAGAGAGTGACTTGAGCCCAAGAGTTTGAGGTTGCTGTGAGCTATGACAACACCGTACTCTGCCCAGGGCAACAAAGTGAGATTCTGTCTCAAAAATAAATAAAAAGAGGGAGAGAGGGAAAGAACTTATTTAAAATATTGTCAAGAGCAAGCCTTTGACACTGGCACTAGCATGGTCTGTAAATAAAAAGACATTCTAACTCAAAATTTTGGCCAAAAATCTGGAAGCATTCTTCATGCTATACAGTGCATACTTTGAATTTGCTTCTAGGAGACATAAGCCCAGCTATGTCAAAAGCTAGCAATATTCTTTGTAACAATTCAAAGGTTTACACATGGAGTGTCTTGATGAAACACATATCAAATTTGATCTCACAGACGCTCTGGGACACAGGATGGAAACACTGACTAAATGTTCTTAGAATAAGTAGACTTGGTTTAGGTAAGGTGCAAAATGCACAAGGTAAATGAAGCAAAACAACAGAAAATGGTATTAATTTTAATTTGAAATCCAGTTATTTGGTATGAACTAAAATAGAAAACCTTACAAATACATCCAAGAAGGTCTAAATTTGACTACTGTACTTTTAAAAGGATTAAAAACTTTTTAATAATTTTAAAGAAAACAATTTTTCAAAGTCAAGTGCAACTGCATAAGAAATATGCAAAAAAGTAACACGCCAATACGAAGTAAGAAAATTGGACAAAGAAAAATATTTGCATAAATAGGAATGAGAGGATTCTCATACAAGTACACCCCGAAATAATTTGTATAGTCTATTTTTGGACAAACATAGATTAACAAAGGAAACAAAAATATATGCATGAATAGGAACAAGAAGATTTTCATAGAAATACACCCCAAAATTATTTGTATAGTCTAATTTTTGATAATCATAGATCAAGATCTTGACTGAAGGAGCATTGGAAAAACTGAGCAAGAAATACATTTTCATTATACTATCTAAGCATTGAAAGGTGTAAAAAAAAGAACTTAAACACTATAGGGATCTAGATATTGCTTTAAATTGATGGTGATAAGAATTTCTTTTTAAAAAATTTAAAAAAAAAAATTTTTTTTTTTTGAGTCAAGATCTCACTCTGTTGTTCCAGACTACATGCCATGGAATCAATCTGGCTCACAGCAATCTCAAACACGTGGGCTCAAGTGATCCTCCCGCCCTAGCCTCCTGAGTAGCTAGGACTACAGATACCTGCCATAATGCCCAGCTAATTTTTCAATTTTTAGTAGAAACAGGGTCTCACTCCTGCTCAGGCTGGTCTCAAACTCCTCAGCTCAAGTGACCCTTCCACTTTGGCCTCCAAGAGTGCTAGGATTACAAGTGTGAGCCACCATGCCCTGCCATGATAAGAATTTTTGGATGAAATCAAAACATTTTGTTATATTTCTGCAGTAGCAATAAGTTATGTTATCTAGCCCCACTGTAATATTTGTACTTCAATGTAAAATGTTAGGTTTATTTCCAAATCAAAGTGATATTTAAGTATTTTATTTATAATTTCAATTGTTACTGCCTCAGCAGAATTTTTTCCAATTAAAATTAATTTAAAAAAATAATATCTACCAAAGACTCAGGAAAGGATGTCTAATTTGTCATTACTATCAATCAAATGCAAATTTGTTACAACATAATTTTTAATTTTATTTAAAAGAGAAAAAAATTTCATTGAAACATTATTGTTTCATATACAGAACACTCAGTCCCATAAAAATAAAATTCAGTTATCTCTTATGTTTTACTAGCTTTATATATAAAGCCATAGATTTTACATGTTTTTTCAGTCATTGTTATATAGTTTTCTTTGCCAAGGTGGGACAGAAATATTATTTAACAGTTTCTTAGTTTATGACTTTGAATATACATATATATATATACACAAACACACACAGAGATATATACACTATAACCTCCATAGTTAAACACATTCCTACCTTGACCACCTCCGTAAGTTGACCTAATTTCCATAGACTGAACATGCATCACATGTACATATCAGTACAATAAGCCTAGTTCCTTATGGCGACCACCTCTGTATGTTGACCAGTTTGACCCTTGGGTGGTCAACTTACGTAAGTTCTAATCTCTGTGTGTGCATGTGTGTGTCTATGTCGCCACTGATACCCTTGTCCTTGACAATGCTGCATATTAGGGGGCAAGCTTTTTAATAAAGAGGATAAATACAATCAAAAGTTCGTTGGATTAATAAATTGTGGTATATGTACACCATGGAATAATATTCAGCCTTAAAAAATATGGAGACTTTACCTCTTTCATGTTTACATAGATGGAGCTGGAACATATTCTTCTTAGCAAAGTATCTCAAGAATGGAAGAAAAAGTATCCAATGTACTCAGCCCTACTATGAAACCAATATTTAAACACCCACATTTCCATATGAAAACAATAACCCAACTACAGCCCAAGATGAAGGGGAAAGGGGGGGAGGGAAGGGGAAGAGGGAGGATGGGTGCAGGGAGGGTAATTGGTAGGACCACACCTATGGTGCATCTTACAAGGGTACATGTTAAATCTACTAAGTGTAGAATATAAATGTCTTAACACAATAACTAAGAAAATGAGGTGAAGGCTATGTTAACCAGTTTGATGGAAGTATTTCAAAATGTATATAAAACCAGCACATTGTACCCCATAATTGCATTAATGTACACAGCTATGATTTAATAAAAATAAAAAATAAAGTTCTTAGAAATCTCAAAAAAAAAGTTTCTTTGAAAATACTAATAAAATTGGTAAATTCTAGTGAGTTTTTCAATTAAAAAGTTAGCTCCAAAACCCAATATTATGAACAAAAATAGGAGCATTACTACAAATTCAATGGACACTGATGTCTCATAAGAGATAATTTGAACTTAAAATCAATACATTTTAAAATTTGGAGGCCCAGATGCTTTTGAGTAAATTCTACCCAACATTAATGAATATATGTTACCAGTCTTACTAAAAACTGTCTCAGAGCCAAAAGAGACAGCAAGCTCCAAAATGGATGTTACAACATTGGCATTATCTTGATACCAAAACCAATGAGTGTATATATATATATTTTTTTTTTTTTTATTTTTTTGAGACAGTGTCTCACTGTGCCACCCTGGGTAGAGTGCCGTGGCATCACAGCTCTCAGTAAACTCAAACGCTTGGGCTTAAGCCATTCTCTTGCCTCAGCCTCCCAAGTAGCTGGGACTACAGGCGCCCACCACAACTCCTGGCTATTTTTTGTGACAGTTGTCATTTTTATTCAGCAGGCCTGGGCTGGGTTCAAACCCGCCACTCTTGGTATATATGGCTGGTGCCATAACCCCTGTGCTATGGGCACCGAGCCCAAACGAGTGTATTTTAAGGAAGGAAAATTACAGGCCAATCATACTCATGAACATAGATGAGGATTTTTTACACAAATGAATAAATAGGTGAATGGACGGGTATGTTTCCTGGTTTGTCATAGACTTAGAGTAGAAATCCATTCAACCTGACAATAAGGATTTTAGTATCAGCCTTCAGCTCATATCCTCAGGAATCCCTTGATCTTAAGATAACTCCCCTTCAAGAGCTAAGTCTGGGAAAACCACTGTGGTGTGGGTCACAGTGGGGCTTTGGAGAGTGCCAAACGCCCCCATCTCCTAAACTCAAGCCTCCTTTCTCTTGTTCACTGCCAGCCCCCCTCTCATATCCTGGGGCACACCTGCTGTCAGGCCCTCCTCTGTTTGTGCTTCCTCTAACCACCAGCATCACTAGTCTCTTGAGCAATGGGGCTTTTGTATCACTTCATGTTTTATATAATTAACCTCTGACCTTTGACTTTGATTCAATGATTACCACCCCAGTGACCTTAGTAAAACCTGAAGATCAAGTTCCTCCCAATTCATGAAACGTCCCGGAGGCCCCAGCCAGCTATCACAATTGTGATTCTCTTCTAATGGTTTTTGTGGCTCCTAAAGAAGATACAATAAAAATAAAATGCATGGTTGCCAAACAGAACAGTGATAATTATTGATGGAAAAGATTAAGTAGTTTTTGGATTTGAGCAAAAGCTCAAGAAGAGAACAAAGATTAAAGAATGGAGTAGGGGGGCAAAATGGAAGCAGAGAGAGAGGACTCAAACCAAAGTAGTAAAGGTCCGCAGCCAGCAGTTCTGTGGGCACTATCTGCAGAAACAGGGAATCTGTGAGGGTCACTCTGGAATGGAAACTCCCAGGGCAGGAGCTGTGAAATTCTAGGGGTTGGTGAGGGTACGCCACTGACAAAGCACACGTAAGAGGTCATTATGCTGTCTGCCGTTTCAACTCACAGCTGTCCAATAGGATTTAATTTCAGCCATATGTATAATTTTGATTTTTCTAATCATATGACAAAAGACAAAAAAAAAAAGGATGAAGTTAATTTTAATAATATGCTTTAGTTAACGCAATATAGTTGACCCTTGAACAGCATAAAGGTTAGGGGCACTGATGCCCATGTAAGCGAAAATCCTTGTATAATTTATGACTCCCCAAAACTTAACTAATAGCCTACTGTTGACCAGAAATGACCTAGTGATGTCATAATGACTATTAATGACATAAATAGTTTGTTAACATATTCTGTATGTTATATGTACTGTATGTGTGTATTGTATTCTTATAACAAGAGGAAAATGTTAGTAAGAAAATCATAAGGAAGAGAAAATATATTTACTGCTCATTAAGTGGAAATGAATCCTTAAAAATGCCTTCATCCTCACCTTCATCACGTTGAGTGGGCTGAGGAGGAAGGAGGGAGGGGAGGCTGGTCTTGCTGTCTCAGGAGAGGCAGAGGGGCAAGAAAATCCATGTTTTACATGAACCCACACAGTTCAAACCCATGTTATTCAAAGGCCAAGTAAATACCAAAAATATTATCATTTGAACGTGTAATAATTTTTTCAAGTATTAACAAGGTTTTTTTTTTTTTTTGCTAAGTGTTTGGAATTTATTGTGTACTTTACACTCAAAGCCCATCTCAACTCAGACTAGCCATTATATCAATTGTTTAAAAACTACACATGACCAGCACATGTCTCACTATGCAATATTTGGACTCAAGGCTTTGTATTTAAATTCAGGCATTGTTATAGACTCTGGAGAGAAAGTGTGATGAAGGCAAAAAAGCTTCTTTTCTCATGGCACTGACATTCTTCTATGCAAGACAGGACATAAACAGATGTTTAAGGTTTGTTTCAGATATTGACAAATGCTGTGAAAAGAGGAAAACAAGGTGACTTGATAGAAATTAGAAGGGTGGATTTTACATAAAATGGTCAGGATCAGAAAGATTCTCTGAGAAGATAAAATCTGATCAGTATCTGCAGAGTAAGCAGGGACCAGTCAAATAAAGATCTCAAGATGAGGCATTCCAGGCTGCACACAGGCTGTGCAGGCAGAAGAGCTTGTTTGGGCCTGAAAAGCAGAAAGAAGGCTGGGGGTGGGGGCAGGAGTGTGGGCAGTGAGCAGGACAGAGTAAAGGAGCTTCCGGAGAGACAGGAGGTTACCACACGTGGGCAGTCGCTCTCCACCCTAGCCACACAATGGAATCAGCTGGACAGCTTCTAAACTTCCCTCCCCTCCCCTGGGACTCTGGTTTAATGAGTCGATGGAAAGCCCAAGTATCAGTATTTTTAAAAGCACTCCAGATGATTCTAAAGCATAGAGTTGACAGCCACTGAGGTAAGTTGCTGACTCTGGTAGCCAGTTGGCATTTGTTCTAAAAGCAATGGGAAGCCACTCTAGGACCCAGGAAGAGGTGTGACGAGATCTTATTTCTCTCTTAAAGCCTGAGGCTCAGAGGAGTGGTAACAGCGGAAGCAAGACATCAGTTAGGAGCTACGGAGAGAGTCAGGACATATGTCAGGCATGGGGCTGCACCCTGTCCCCCAACCTCAGGTTTGCTAATGGAGGAGGTATTGAAAATGAAGATCATAAATGAATCCCTCTAGTGCAGGAATCTTTAGCAGTACCAGGCACGGTGCTCTTGTAATTTCAGGTTACAGTCATCTCCACCACCCCCTTCTCTGGCAGCCCGCCCCCAACCTCCAGCAGAATGGGCACCTGATGGAATCACATATAGATGGCAGGTATTAAGCAACCTCTCCGGCACAATAAACCTCCAGCTCTGTGAGAACACAGATCTCCTGTGTGATCGTGATAAATTCCTCCTCTCTTTGGCCTTTATAAAACAGAAATACTATTTTCTGTTGCTTACCTCACAGGCAGGGGTATTTCGAGCATCCAGGGCAAAAATGGATGATGACAATTAACAACACCTGTTTTTAAGCCAACAACCCTGCAAAGTAGCAATTGTTACACCAACTGTACAAATGAGGACACGGAGGCTGAAAGACACAGTAACTACCTGGAGTCAACCTGCTATCAGTGTTTAGGATTTTGATCCAGACCAGTCTGATTCCAAATTCCAAATTCCTTTCACTACCTGATACTGAAATTGCATTGAAAGTGGAACCTATTAGATGACACTCTGGCAAGATGGCAAGGAAACTATTACATTCATTAATTGTTCCTCGTACTGACATGGGTGAGATGCTTTTAGAAACCAAATTGATAATGAATAGAAAATTCCCTAGAAGTGTTCCTACCCCTTGACCTTAATGAATTTATTCTCAGGAAATTAATTTTATGACATAAAAAAGACATGTGCATAAAATATTCATGTCTACATTATTTATAACAGCAATGAATTGGAAGTAACTTAAATGTCCAATAATAGGGGACCAGTTAAGAAAATGATGGTGTCCTATTCAGCTATTAAAAAAAAATGGAGACTTTACATCCTTCGTATTAACCTGGATGGACGTGGAAGACATTATTCTTAGTAAAGCATCACAAGAATGGAGAAGCATGAATCCTATGTACTCAATTTTGATATGAGGACAATTAATGACAATTAAGGTCATGGGGGGGAGGAAAAGCAGAGAAAGGGAAAGAGGGAGGGGGGTGGGGCCTTGGTGTGTGCCACACCTTCTAGGGGCAAGACATGATTGCAAGAGGGACTTTACCTAACAATGCAATCAGTGTAACCTGGCTTATTGTACCCTCAATGAATCCCCAACAATAAAAAAAAAAAGACAAAAAAAATCATGATATTATGATTTATTAACTTCTTGAATAAAACAATTTAATTCAAAAAAATAATAAAGAAAATGATGGTGTCAAATCAAAGGAATAGTATGCAGGGGTCCTCAAATTTTAGACCGTTGGAGGGCCGGACTATAGTTTAAAAAACAAAAAACAAAAAAACTATGAACAAATTCCTATGCACACTGCACATATCTTATTTTGAAGTAAAAAAACAAAACGGGAACAAATACAATCACACCACCTCATGTGGCCCGCGGGCCATAGTTTGAGGATCCCTGGTATAGAGTAATGATTCTCAGCTTGTGGTGACTTTGTCCCCCAGGAGATGTTTGGCAGTGCCTGAAGATACTTTTGTTTGTTCTAACTAGGGAAAGGTGTATTCTAATGGCATCTAACGAAGTGTGGCCAGGGACACTGTTAACCATCCTTTAATGCACAGGACAGCCTCCCAGAGTGTCAACCACGCCCTGTTACACAGAAATTAGAAACTGGAAGATTTTGTGAGCTGGTGCAGAGAGATAGAATTCCCAATCTGGGCAACACCGTGATTACGACATGGAAAACTGTATCGTGCAGATGGAGAAACACTACGTGAAAATATGGAAAACTGAAAAAAATACATTGATGGAAATACAGCTAAGTTTTAGTTTTTAAAAAGTATTTTTAATAAAGTTATATTACTTTTTATGCTAAGCAAATATTGGGAAAAAATTGCAGTACAATTTGCTGTAGATACAAGTTGCTATTGTCAAGATCAAACATTGTGCATGGCACACTTTCTGTGCTCCATAAATACTTCTGGAAGGATAGAAGGAATGGCTTTTGTTTTTTTATTGTTTTTACAAAAGTTAGGTGAATAGATCTGGATCAAAAGTGGTATTTTTAAAAAGCCATGCAAATGTCATATCCATTGTGCTGATCAGAGTCCTTCTGACTCAAGGGACACAAACCGAACAGGAATGAGCTTACACAACAAAAGACATGCAAATCTTGGTTCCTGTGACCAGGAAAAAAGATGTGGATCTGGCATCAAGTCAGATGGACTCAAGAGCTGAAACAGTACCACTCTCTGTTCCTTAGCGTGCTCTGTGCTTTCTTTCTCAAACTACCCATCACATACTCATTCTCTGAGCATGGCCCTCATCTTCTATTGCATGTATCCTCCCCTCAGGCAGAGAGGGAGCAGAAAGACATGAATGACTCCAGGCTGCACATCATTTTGAGTATCCAGCTATGAGTCCAGAGAAAGAGAAAACACTATCCCAGGTTCCTTATAGAAGATACTCAAGAAAGGCTTCTGATTGGCCCTGGTTGGCCACATGTTTCTCCTCCTCCATTAGTCCATTCTCTATTGCTGAATACTGTTAACAGAAAATGGGAGCAGCACTGGCAGAGGAGAGGGCGAGGCAAAGCAAAACGAGAAATGCCCATCACACTCACATAATGGCAACCATTCAAGCATTTAAAAACTTCTAGTGACACAGACATAAGATGTAAGAGGACCCAACCCAAAAGGTCCAAAATGTTTTGGGGTTCATGTTACCAAGAAAATAAGACATTTTGGTAGGCTGCTTTTTTTCTTTGGCAAAAGAGATAGAATCATTGAATCATAGAGCTGGATGTGGCCTTAAAGATTATCTTGCTTGATCGACCGTCTTGTTTTTGTAGACAAAAGGTAACATTACAACCGTATCTTATTTGGAAGCCTACAACATGCCTAGTCCCAGAGAGAGCCCTCTCATCCAACTCAGCTTTCCATGGCAAGATGGGACACAAACGTGGACTTTGGCCTTCAAGACTATTCATTGCACTGGATCTCAGAAAGGACAGACCCAGAAAATAGGCTGAAGGAGGTGTTATTTAGAGCAATAGCTTTCAAAACCTTTTGATGTCAACTCAACGTTGTACATTGCAATTGTGTATACACAACACACATAACTAAGAGAAATTTATTGAAACAATATTTATCCTTACATGTGATACACTCTGATACTTTTTACTCTATTTTATTTGTTAAACTATATTTTCATGACTCATTAATTTCAAGCCAAGACTCACTAATGGTTTGAAACCAACAATTTGGAACATTTAATAAGAGTATCCAAGGCTCTGTTGGTACTACATGGATGTGGTGCTGGGACTTTCCACCATCAGATCACCTTTAGAGATTGAGGCATCTCTAGAAGTTTCTTTAATATGGAAATTTTTTTTTTTTTTTGGTTTTTGGCCAGGGCTGGGTTTGAACCCACCACCTCCGGCATATGGGACCTGCGCCCTACCCCTTGAGCCACAGGCACCACCCTAATATGGAAATTTCTTAATCTAAGTGATAACAAATAATATACCAGGACCTACTGAAGGTATTGTTGATCATGGTGAAAAATTTTAAGATAATACTGGAGTCACTATCTCGAGAAGGAACATGCTGGTGGGTGGTGGGTAAGCCCTGGGGATTAGCAGTCAGCAAAAGAAATGGAAAGAAGTGTAGGCATTCATTCATTCATTCATTCAAAATCTGCTTAAATTAACTGAGCTTCCATTTCCTTGTTATAAAATAGTGCTTTACATGTCATAAAATTACTGTATCTAGGGCTGAATGGTCATTATCTTATGTAATGCACCAAGCAGAGCCAGGCATTTGGGAGTCTGTGGTAAAATGTTTCCTTATTCCCAACTCTTGGCTGTCTTCCTTGAAAGGTGCTCACACATCCCACCCACGGCCCTGTGACTTGAGTGCTGTCCTGTGGGCGGCTTATGCTTCCTTGCCAAAGGCAAGCTTGGCCAGGCTCTTGGTTAGGCCAATGGGATGTGAATGGCAATGACAGTGAAAAGCATTCGGGACAATGTTAAGATTTTTCCCAGCTCTCTTGCACTTTCCCTTGGCCATGCTTTATCTCAAGTCAGGGCTTCTCCTTCAGCTGGATCTCAGATGAGAAGACACACGGAGCAGGGCCACAGCAAGCCTGGGGTATTCATGAAACAGAAATAAACCTAAGTTCTATAAGCCACTGATGTGTGGGGCTACTTGTTACCAGGGCAGAGCTGACTGACACTGAGTCCCATCTACAACTAACAAGGAAAAACAGGAAGAATAGGAAGAGGAGGCTGCCAAACAGGAAGAGGAAGAGGAGGGGTTTTATTAATACCTATTGTTGCTCAGAATCATGTTGATGTCTGTGAGAAATGAAAAGGTTAGGATATACACGTTGCCCTCCAGAAGATTAAAATCTCGTTGGAGTGGAGCCACGGGCAGATAACATGGCCTAGTTACAGGGACAGCAAAATCGAAGATCAGAGGCTCCAGGAGTTGCAGCTGTGGAGGGAAACAGTCAGAGGCGTGGAGGGACCTGAACGACTGCAGTCAGGTGTCAGAGGATGCACAGAGAACTTGAGCATTTGAGAAGATAGGGGGCCACTGTGGGAGAGAGGAGAGAGGCCAGGGCCAAGGAAGACATCCTCAGCTCGAGGACCACATGACTTCTGGGAGTCATCACAAGACCCTCTACCTCTTCATCAGGATTCTCTCAAGTTCCTAGGCCCTCCTGGCTCTTTGGCAGGTAAAATAAAATTAATCAGTCGGAGACCTGCAATTGCAAACAGAGCCACAGAAACACGTGAGAGTCTGCCATGCAGGGGGAGGAGTGGTCAGAACAGCTGCTGGTTCTCCCAGATGTGAGGACAACTGGGGCTATGAGGTCTTGACAAAGGGCATGTTTGGCTTTGATTGTGACTCCGATGTTCCACCAAGTATGACTGGATTTCTAGTGAATGGGCCCAGACTTTCCATTTCTGAAACACCTTTGTGATTTCCTGAGAAAGAACAACCACACAGTCTGAGCATGCTGCACATAACCAAAGAGGGTTAGAAGAGGGTTCTGCAGAACTGAAATGCAAACAGATGCTGACCTTTGTTCTCTAAGGCAAACACTCCCCCGTTGCTTTCTGGTCTGAAATTTTCCACATACTGTGCTGACCTCCACCAAGCAACACTAAGCTCTTAGAAATTTAGACTTGCCCTAAAATGCTCATGAATGGATTTGTGTCAGTTAGAGATATCTGTGCAGTAAAATTAAAGGTTTCCTCTCAATGACAAATTTAGGCTGAAGGAAAAATAAAGTAGGCACAAAAAGATTAAACAATGGGGTAAGAGGGGGCGGAGACAAGATGGCTGACTGAAGCCAGCTTTCCATAGAGGCTCCTGTCCAGAAGAGATTTAAAGGACAGAAATTTAGCAAGTAACCTGGTGGATTAGAGCTGCACCAAGACAGAAGATTGAAAATCGCACATCAACCCCCCTGAGGTGAGCTGCAACCCCAAGGATACAAACAAAAGGTAGAGAATCCATCACCAAGTGGACAGGAGCCCCCCCCCATGAGAATGGTTCAGAGCGCCCCACAAACAAATGAGCAGAGTTCAAAGGTCCTCCCACTGCACTCGATGGGAGAGACCCTCTAAAAACTGGACCTACCTCCCCTACTAGGGTGCCACAGCATTCTCCTGCCAGGCATAAAACTGTATAAAACTGTATATATTCTCTACCTGCAACTCTGAGCTCCCTCCCAGCACTCCCCTCCACTCTCACTCTGAGGTCTGGAGGCCTGTCCTCCAGGAGTCCAGATTCTTGGGTGATTTCTCAAGGGGTGTGGACAGAGCCTAAACTGCAGGTGGTCAGTGCTGACTCTACGGCATGGGAGTGAGGAGAGGATGGTTGGCTGAGAGGGAACCACACCAGAGCAGCGGTGACCCGAGGCACAGAGCAGCAGCCATCTTTTGGCAACAATAGGGCTCAATCCCGGATATTCTGAAGCCACAACCCCTGTCTCCCTGGGCAACCAGAGGAGGCTGGACATCTACTCAGGTGGCAACCACCATGGAACAGATCTGGGATGGAAAGACAGGCCCTGTGAGTAAAGGGTTTGCCTGAGGTGGTATCAGCCTGGGTGAAGCATGGGAACTAGAAACGCACGCGCAGAGCCAGGAAGGTCCCAGGGTGGGGATGACCCAGAAGACTGCTTTACTGAGCCTAAGATGCACATGACCCTCAGGGGATTGTCACCCTATGGACAAAGGAAGACAGGAGGCTAGAACTGAAAGGTAACCAAATACAAACCTGCACAAGCAAAAGACAGGGCCTGAGGCTCAGGATCTGGGAACTCAAAACAGCTTCTCTTCTGCAGGGGAATTTAGCAGGGACAGAAACAAATTCCTGCAAAGTTGTTCTGTTCTGTTCTGTCAGTAATAGCAATCAGGGGTGGGGCTGGAACTGAGTGAACACACCCCAGCCTCCATCAAGCACCCGAGGTGGTCAGGCCTCACCTCCCCCTGCTAGATAGAGGCAGAGTGCAGTGGCCTGGCTGAGCAGATATAGATTTCCTTGTAATTCAGGCAGGTGCAAACCCCTGGAGTATCTCTTCACTACAGGCAACTGCCGGGCTATAGTGACTGAGTGTGACAGAGGTGCAAGGTGGGGAAGGAAGCATCAACCTTCCCAGACTGATCTATTTGCCGGGTGGGTCCTTCTGACTCCACGGAGCACCAAAGCAGCCATATCTGAGTAGTCACCAGACCCCTGCGATCCAGGTGCCAGAGACCTTTGAAACTCTCCCACCTGAGACAGGTGCTGACTGAGACAATTGATTTGGACCTTTTGAACTGAGCCAATCGCCTGAGGACTATTCAGGTGGTGACCTGGGTATGTGGTTGTAGGAAGGTTTGATTTTCCTTTTCCAATTGTTGCCTGTGGGGGGCAGGGTGACTTAATTGCTGGTATTTCTTCACAGCTGAGACTTCAACACAGAGTAACTGTTTCACTAGGGTCAAACAGAGACCAGCTGAAAACCACTTAGCCTCACCACACCAAACAGGTCCCCAGTTTCTCAAGCCATATCACTGTACAGGTCGTTGACAAAGCTCCAGGGGAAAAATGAAACAGTGTAAAATAATCATGGGGTGGAATCAGCAGAAAAACTCCGGTAACATGAATAACCAGACTAGATCAACCCCCCCCCCCAAGGGAAGATACGGCAGATGTAACTGAAGATCCCATTCATAAACAGCTGGCCAAGATGTCACAAATCGAATTCAGAATTTGGATTGCAAACAAGATTAATAGAATGAAGGAAAATTTGGAATTAGAAATTCAAGGAGCAATTCAAAAGTTGGAATTAGAAATTCGAGGAGAAATTCAAAAGTTCTCAAGAATTTAACGATATTAAAGACAAAACCACCAAAGATTTTGACACACTAAAGCAAGAATTTGCAGCCCTCAAAGATCTGAAAAATACAGTAGAATCCCTCAGTAACAGAGTGGAGCAAGCAGAAGAAAGCATTTCTGACATTGAAGACAAAGTCTTTGAATGCTCCCAAACTCTCAAAGAGGAAGAGAAATGGAGAGCAAAAATGGGTGATTCTCTCAGAGAGTTCTGGGATAATTTGAAGAAGGCTAATATCCACCTCATTGGAATCCCTGAAAGTAATGAAGTGGCCTCGCAAGGCACAGAGGCCCTTCTCCATGAAATTATGAAAGAGAATTTTCCAGACATGCCAAGAGATTCTGAAATTCAGATAGCAGACAGTTTCAGAACGCCAGCATGACTCAATCTGAATAAGACATCCCCTGGGCATATCATAATTAACTTCACTAAAGTTAATATAAAGGAGAAGATTCTGAAAGCAGCCAGACATAAGAAATCCATTACCTACAAAGGGAAGAATATTAGAATGACTGCAGATCTCTCTGCTGAAACTTTTCAAGCCAGAAGAAAGTGGTCATCGAGTTTTAATCTCCTAAAGCAAAATAACTTTCAACCCCGGATCCTGTATCCAGCTAAACTGAGTTTCATTTATGATGGAGAAATTAAATACTTTAATGACATTCATATGTTGAAGAAATTTGCCATAACCAAACAAGCTCTTCAGGATATTCTCAGACCTATTCTCCATAATGACCAGCCCAATCCTCTACCACAAAAGTAAACTCATTCAGAAACTTTTGATCAAACTCCAACTTCCACAGTGGCAAAAGGATTAAAAATGTCCACTAGACTTTCTAAAAACTCGATACCCAAAATTTTACCAGACTTATCAATATTCTCCATTAATGCAAATGGTTTAAACTGTCCTGTAAAGAGGCACAGGTTAGCTGACTGGATACAAAAACTCAGACCAGATATTTACTGCATACAAGACTCACATCTTAGCTTAAAAGATAAATATAGACTCAGGGTGAAAGGATGGTCGTCCATATTTCAGACAAATGGTAATCAGAAAAAGCAGGTGTTGCAATTCTATTTGCAGATACAACAGGCTTTAAACCAACAAAAGTAAGGAAGGATAAGCATCGTCGCTTTGTATTTGTTTTTTTTTGTTTGTTTGGGTTTTTTTGGCCGGGGCTGGGTTTGAACCCTCCACCCCTGGCATATGGGACCAGCACCCTACTCCTTGAGCCACAGGTGCCACCCCGCTTCATATTTGTTAAGGGTAATACTCAATATGATGAGATTTCAATTATTAATATCAATGCACCCAACCAAAATGCACCTTAATATACAAGAAAAACTCTAACAGGCATGAGCAACTTGATTTCCTCCACCCCCATAATAGTTGGAGATTTCAAGACTCCTTTGGCAGTATTGGATCGATCCTCCAATAAGAAGCTGAGCAAAGAAATTTTAGATTTAAACCTAACCATCCAACATTTGGATTTAGCAGATATCTACAGAACATTTCACCCCAAAAAAACTGAATACACATACTTCTCATCAGCCCATGAAACATACTCCAAAGTTGATCCATCTTAGGTCACAAGTCTAACCTTAATAAATTTAAAGGAACAGAAATTATTCCTTTCATCTTCTCGGACCACCATGGAATAAAAGTCAAACTCAGTAACAACAGGAATCTGCATACTCATACAAAAACATGGAAGTTAAATAACCTTATGCTGAATGATAGCTGGGTCAGAGATGAGATCAAGAAGGAAATTGCCAAATTTTTGGAACAAAATGACAATGAAGACATGAACTATCAGAACCTCTGGGATACCACAAAGGCAGTCCTAAGAAGGAAATTATATCACTGCAAGCCTTCCTCAAGAGAACGGAAAGAGAGGAAGTTAACTACTTAATGGGATATCTCAAGCAACTGGAAAAGGAAGAACATTCCAACCCCAAACCCAGTAGAAGAAAAGAAATAACCAAAATTAGAGCAGAATTAAATGAAATTGAAAACAAAAGAATTATAAAACAGATCAATAAATCAAAAAGTTGGTTTTTTGAAAAGGTCAATAAAATAGAGAAACCTTTGGTTAAGCTAACCAGGAAAAAAAAGGAGTAAAATCTCTAATTTCGTTAATCAGAAACGACAAAGATGAAATAACAACAGACTCCTCAGAAATTCAAAAAATCCTTAATGAATATTACAAGAAACTTTATTCTCAGAAATACGAAAATCTGAAGGAAATTAACCAATACTTGAAAGCATGTCACCTTCCAAAACTTAGCCAGAATCAAGTGGAAATGTTGAACAGGCCCATATCAAGTTCTGAAATAGCATCAACCATACAAAATCTTCCTAAAAAGAAAAGCCTGGGTCCAGATGGCTTCACATCAGAATTCTACCAAACCTTTAAAGAGGAACTAGTACCTATATTACTCAACTTGTTCCAAAATGCAGAAAAAGAAGGAAGACTACCCAATACGTTCTATGAAGCAAACATCACCATGATCCCCAAACCAGGAAAAGACCCAACAAGAAAAGAAAATTATAGATCAATATCACTAATGAATATAGGTCTAAAAATATTCAACAAGATCCTAACAAACAAATTCCAGCAATACATCAAACAAATTATACATCATGACCAAGTCGGTTTTATCCCAGGTTCTCAAGGCTGGTTCATTATACGTAAATCTATAAATATAATTCAGCACATAAATTAAAAACCAAAGGCCATATAATTCTCTCAATTGATGCAGAAAAAGCTTTTGGTAATATCCAGCATCTCTTCATGATCAGAACACTTAAGAAAATTGGTATAGAAGGGACATTTCTTAAACTGATAGAGGCCATCTACAGCAAACCCACAGCCAATATCATATTGAATGGAGTTAAATTGGAATCATTTCCACTCAGATCAGGAACCAGACAAGGCTGCCCATTGTCTCCACTGCTCTTTAACATTGTAATGGAAGTTTTAGCCATCGCAATTAGGGAAGAAAAGGTGATCAAGGGTACCCATATAGGGTCAGAAGAGATCAAACTTTCGCTCTTTGCAGATGATATGATTGTATATCTGGAAAACACCAGGGATTCTACTACAAAACTCTCAGAAGTGATCAAGGAATACAGCAGCGTCTCAGGTTACAAAATCAACATTTATAAATCGGTAGCCTTTATATATACCAACAACAGTCAAGCTGAAAAAACAGTTAAGGACTCTATTCCATTCACAGTAGTGCCAAAGAAGATAAAATATTTGGGAGTTTATCTAGAAAGGACATGAAAGATCTCTATACAGAGAACTATGAAACTCTAAGAAAAGAAATAGCTGAAAATGTTAACAAATGGAAAAACATACCATGCTCAGAGCTGGGAAGAATCAACGTTGTTAAAATGTCCATACTTCCCAAAGCAATATACAATTTTAACGCAATCCCTACTAAAGCTCCACTGCCATACTTCAAAGATCTTGAAAAAATAATACTTCGCTTTATATGGAATCATAAAAAACCTCGAATAGCCAAGACATCCCTCAGAAATAAAAACAAAGCAGGAGGAATCACACTACCAGCCCTCAGACTATACTATAAATCAATAGTGATCAAAACAGCATGGTACTGGCACAAAAACAGAGAAGTAGATGTCTGGAACAGAATAGCGAACCAAGAGATGAATCCAGCTATTTACCGTTATTTGATCTTTGACAAGCCAATTAAAAACATCCAATGGGGAAAAGATTCCCTATTTAACAAATGGTGCTGGGTGAACTGGCTGGCGATCTGTAGAAGATTGAAACTGGACCCACACCTGTCACCATTAACTAAGATAGACTCTCACTGGATAAAAGATTTAAACTTAAGACATGAAACTATAAAAATACTAGAAGAGAGTGCAGGGAAAACCCTTGAAGAAATTGGTCTCAGCAAGTATTTTATGAGGAGGACACCCCCAGGCAACTGAAGCAGCTTCAAAAATACACTACTGGGACCAAGCTAAAAAAAAAATACACTGGGCGGTGCCTGTGGCTCAGTGAGTAGGGCGCCAGCCCCATATGCCGAGGGTGGTGGGTTCAAACCCAGCCCCGGCCAAACTGCAACAACAACAAAAAAAAATAGACGGGCGTTGTGGCAGGCGCCTGTAGTCCCTGCTCGGGAGGCTGAGGCAAGAGAATCGCGTAAGCCCAAGAGTTAGAGGTTGCTGTGAGCCGTGTGACGCCACGGCACTCTACCTGAGGGCAGTACAGTGAGACTCTGTCTCTACAAAAAAAAAAAAAAAATACACTACTGGGATCAAGCTAAAAAGCTTCTGCACAGCCAAGAACACAGTAAGTAAAGCAAGCAAACAGCCCTCAGAATAGGAGAAAATATTTGCAGGTTATGTCTCTGACAAAGGTTTAATAACCAGAATCCACAGAGAACTCAAACACATTAGCAAAAGAACAAGTGATCCCATCTCAGGCTGGGCAAGGGACTTGAAGAGAAACTTCTCTGAAGAAGACAGGCGCACAGCCTACAGACATATGAAAATATGCTCATCATCTTTAATCAGAGAAATGCAAATCAAAACTACTTTAAGATATCATCTAACTCCAATAAGATTAGCCCATATCACAAAATCCCAAGACCATAGATTTTGGCATGGATGTGGAGAAAAGGGAACACTTCTACACTGCTGGTTGGAATGCAAATTAATACATTCCTTTTGGAAAGATGTTTGGAGAACACTTAGAGATCTAAAAATAGATCTGCCATTCAATCCTATAATTCCCCTACTAGGCATATACCCAGAAGACCAAAAATCACATCATAACAAAGATATTTGTACCAGAGTGTTTATTGCAACCCAATTCATAATTGCTAAGTCACGGAAAAAGCCCAAGTGCCCATTGATCCACGAATGGATTAATAAATTGTGGTATATGTACACCATGGAATATTATGAAGCCTTTACCTCTTTCATGTTTACATGGATGGAGCTGGAACATATTCTTCTCAGTAAAGTATCTCAAGAATGAAAGAAAAAGTATTAATGTACTCAGCCCTAATATGAAACTAATTTATGGCTTTCACATGAAAGCTATAACCCAGTTATAACCTAAGCATATGGGGAAGGGGGAGAGGGAGGTGAGGGAGGGAGGAGGGGGGCAGAGGAAGGGTGATTGGTGGGATTACACCTGCGGTGCATCTTACAAGGGTATATGTGAAACTTAGTAAATGTAGAATGTAAATGTCTTAACACAATAACTAAGAAAATGCCAGGAAGGCTATGTTAACCAGTGTGATAAAAATGTGTTAAATGGTCTATAGTGTATGGGTGCCCCATGATTGCATTAATGTACACAGCCATGAATAAAATGAATAAATAAATAATAAAATATAAACAAGGGGTAAGAGACAATGCTAAGCAAAGAGAGAACTACGTACATAAATATCTGTGCTTCCCATAGCAAATTCCCAGAGGGGAATACTGGTTACAGTTTCCTGGTTTCTAAAAGATAGTAACAGGTGCCAGGTGAAGCACAGATTGTCCCAGTACTGAAACCAGGGAGAATTTTCTCGTGCTGGAGTGTAATGGTTTGTAATGAAGTCTACCTTCAATAATACAAGAACATGTTTCAATTCTTCATTGTAGACCAGTGGCACAAATTCAAGTTCAATTTATCAAATGAATCCTTAGAAAGACAGACAATTCAGCCTAAGTCTGCAGCTATCTGATGGTCTACATTTACCCAAGGATAATACTTATAATGTGGAGAAAGAGATGAATTGCATATCTTTGAAGCAATCTTCCATGAATATTATTTGTTTAAAAATTGGCTTCTGGATAAGACTAGAGCTGCAGGGTTGGAAGGTATAGTCTCAGGCAAAAGCTGGAGATTCACATAATTCATTGAGTCTATTAAAGGAAGACTCAATATGCTTTGGCCATAAGCCAAGTGAAGGATGGAACCCATGTCATTTTTTGCCAAGTGAAAGAATCTAATTGGGATTAGAGCCAGTAAGAAAATCCACAGAACCTCCACCCAGAAGGGGCCAAAAAGAGCAACAAAGTTTCCCATTGGATTTAGTTCTGTGTTTGCATATGGCAAAGTTCCAGAAGCTGTATGTCATAGAGAATGGCCTCCAGCATGTTAGCCTAGAAAATGTTCAAAGCAGCTATTATGAAATACCCCCTAAGACCACAAAATATTGAAAAAGAACCCAGAACATTCATATCCTAATACCAGTTCACAACTGAAAAGTATTGCATAGCCTAGCTAAAAGGAGATCCTGCACAGTTATCGTCATAAGTCATAAAATGAGAGTATTAGCATGAGAAAGGAGGAAGAGGATACCAATGTTAAAAAAAAAGATCTGGATATCACTATGAATTGTCACTGAAAACAGTTGCTTGTTCCCACAAAATCTTCTGATGATGTGAAAAGAAAGTTCTAAGGAATTCTCATTTGTTTCTCCCCTCTTACCCCATTGTCTACAGCTCACACAGCTCACCTAATAAGCCCTGGGGGCCTGTTTCACTTTCTCCTTCCCACACAAACTTCACACTGATAGTCTGGACTTCCCAAACCACCTTTGGCAACTTCAACTGAAGTGTGATCAATTATCATTTAATTGTTGACTAATTCTAGGCCAGTTCTTATCCCCAAGAAACTATGACATTATCCCCATTGGAAGTCACAACATTCACCTAGCAAGTGCAGGAACAAAGTTTCTCATCTTATTCATCTGAAGCAACGAGTTTGGAGCACAATTCAAATCAGCCTCAGTGGAAAGGACTATTTTGTGCATTCCTGACTCCCCCATGATGCCTAGTAGAGAATTGCATAAACTGTAGGAGATTCATAATAATTGCTATTCCTCAGTGAAACCTTTATTCTAGGAGCTATACTTGAAGTTTTGCATAAAATCCTTTATGCACATGTTTTGTCATTAGTTCTAACAACTCTCCTAGAAAGGTACCATTATCTCCATTTTTTAAGAAGGGTGGCACCTATGGCTCAGTGAGTAGGGCGCCGGCCCCATATACCGAGGGTGGCAGGTTCAAACCCAGCCCCGGCTGAACTGCAACCAAAACATAGCCGGGCGTTGTGGTGGCCTGTAGTCCCAGCTGCTTGGGAGGCTAAGGTAGGAGAATCGCGGAAGCCCAAGAGCTGGAGGTTGCTGTGAGTCCTGTGACATCATGGCACTCTACCGAGGGTGGTAAAGTGAGACTCTGTCTCTACAAAAAAAAAGAATAATAAAAATAAAAAAAAATAAAAATAAAAAAAAAAAAAGAAGAAGGAGAAGCAGAGTCCAGGCAACTGCATTCACTCATCTAAGACAACACAGCTAGTAAGCAGCAGAGTGAACTTTGATCTCAGGACTACCCAATACTTAAAGCCTAAAGTCTGTCTGCTCCACTAGACTATCTCCCTATAAACACCTCATGAAAGGCTTGGTGCCTGTAGCACAGTGGTTACGGCGCCAGCCACATACACTGAGGCTCGTGGGTTCGAACTCAGCCCAGGCCAGCTAAATAACAATGACAACTACAACAAAAAAATAGCCGAGTGTTATGGCCAGTGCCTGTAGTCCCAGCTACTTGGGAGGCTGAAAGGCTGAGAATCGTGTAAGCCCAGGAGTTTACGGTGGGGCTTCACCTCACATCACATGATCTGTGACACCACAGCACTCTACCAAGGACAACATAGTGAAACTCTGTCCCCGCTCCCCCCCCCAAAAAAATACTTCATGAAAGCTGTAACTTCCTCCAGTGACTGTTGTACCTATGATGGAAATCACAAGTGGCAAACTTAGGATCAATTTATGTCACATAAACCAGCCCTCAGTTACAAAGTCCAGCAATAATATAGAACATGAGGTAGGGAACTTTTCATCACAGAAAATATTTTCCCCTCTGCATGAGAATAGAGGGGATTGCTACACTGCTTGAAACACTGGACTAGATGATCTCAATATTTAAAACATACAAGCAAAGAGAGGCATATTCTGAGAAACAAGGCCATAGCTAAATCACAGATTCCTTTCATTTCAGAAGGTACACATTTAGCACCTTATAGTCACACGTGAAACACTGTTAAGATACCAAGACAAAAAAAGACACAGTTATCAGTATGGAAGAAGGTTTATTATTTGAGCTAGATATAAAGAAAAATAAAATCCCTGAAAATAAGAGTAGAAAAGAGTTGACTTATGTCTAGTACCAAATAAAGAGAATGGGTCATTCAAACATAAGAGGGTGAGAAAGTATACAAAAAATTTAGGGAAATAGAGGCACATCACAAAAAGGTCGTGGAAGAAAGATACTAATGTGTAAATTGAGGTGAGGTTGAAGAGAGCTTTGAATGACTAAAAGATCTGGATTTTAGTTGATTAGGTGTAGGAATGATTGAGATTTTTTTTAAAATAAGGGAGTGATTTGTTTTTGGCTATGGCTTAAATAAATCAATCTGAATCCTCAGAAAAATGTACCAAATATAATCCAATAATGTTTAACAATAATTATATACCATGACCAGGTAGAATTTATCCAAGGTATGCAGGGCTGGTGCAACATTTGAAAATCAATCAATGTTATCTACAATATCAATATACTAAGGAAAAAAGCTATATGATCGTATCACTTGATTCAGAAAAAGCAACTGACAAAATTTAGCACCTATTCATGCTAAAACTCTCAGCAAACCAGGAACAGAGAGGAACTTCAACTTGATAAAGAACGTCTACAAAAACCCCATAGCTAACATTATTTTTAATGGTGAAAAACTGGATATTTACCCCCTAACATCAGGAAAGAGGCAAGGATGTGCAATCTTATCACTCCTTTTCAACATCATACTGGAAGCCCTAGCTAATGCGATAAGACAAGAAAATAAAACAAAAGGCATACAAATAGGAAAGGGAAAAAATGGTCTTCATTCACAGATGGCAAGATTACCTATGTAAATAGATCAATCTGATACCAGTTAAAGAGGGACCCTTGCTAATTTGGTAGCATAATTTTGAATCAAGAGAGTAGAACTAATTTCTCAAACTTATGCTAGAGTACACATAAAAAAAGAAAAACAAAACAAAACTCTCAATTTATATAGTAAATGGATGCTAAAAGATTTAGGTAGACAGTACAGAATTCCACTAAATATCAAATATCAATCCACCTGTTCTGTTTAGGCCAATTCAATTGCACTCTCTCTATCCTTTACCCACCTCAAATATTGATATCTGTTCTGAGGACAGAAGAGGCATGATATCATAGCTGAAATGGTGTACTAATAAGTTACTTTATAACGGTAATAATATATGTGTTTCATCTTCTTCCTTGTCATCTGCCAGGCCCAGGCCAAGCAACTAAGATAATATTAGAAACAAAAAATGGCCATGATACAGTCCAATATTTCCGTATTTCCTTGATGGATTCCAAGTGAGTATGTCCTTCTACACCAAACTAGGACAGAAAAATCTCCGAACATTTCAATCAATGAGAATGTAGTTGAACATTGACAATGTGTAAGACCCAATGGAGAATAAAAGGAAGTTTAGACAAGTATAGTGTGATAAAAGTGAAATAGCAGATGAACCAACTCGAGCTTTGCGCCTTGTGTCATTACCTGTAGCGTGCGACAAGTTTCCTATCTCTTTGTGCTCTCAGCTTTCTCATTTTTGCAATGAGAATGATAACAATGTTATGAGGATGAAATGAGACAATGCATTTGAATTTGGTTGGCTGAAAATGACTAATCAAATGTTCTATTTAACTGGTAAGGCCAGTTAGCAAACTTACACATATAGCATTAAGTGCCCAAAGCAGATGAAAGGTACAGGAAATATAAAGAGCAGCAGAAGAAATATGTGGGCTAGAGTAGACAAGAAAGGCCTCTCAAAAGACATGAGATTCCAGTTGGGTCCTAAAGGATTAAGAGAAGAATTCAGACAGGCAGGGAAGGCAGAGTCACTGGCATACAGGAGGCACTTTAAAACAGTTATTGGATGAATGAATGAATGAAAGCATGGAGAAACAACACAAATTGGAATGTCCAAAAATGTTCTAGAAGCAGTGAATAGACGAGAGTCTAAAATTAAAGATAGCCCGATGCTGCAGAAATTTTGTATAAAGGGGTTTTCTTTCTCCCTTGACTGCCCCATGTGAACATCAAGGCATTTTCTAGAGAAGGGCATTTCTGCTCTCCTGGCATTAAAGAGATTGCAAGTCTACAGAAACCACATTGTGGCTGGTTTGACCCCTGGGTGCTATCTCTCTAACCTATCTGTGACCCGAGCATTTGGGTGAATACATTTCCTGTAGCCCCAGTGGGACAAAATAGCTCTTGTACCTGCTGACATATTTAGATTCAAATATTACCTTAACAGCCACAGTTCTTTCTTGATAACCACCATGTCCCCTAGATTGCTAAAGTCTGCTTCCTCCACAAACCACAGTGCAAAAGATTCTCATGGGAAAAAAAGTGCCAAGGTATCTTATGACTTTGGTACTTTTGTTTTCAAAATGAAGGTTTCAGGTAAGAACACTTGTCAGAGAGCTCAAAGGGGTCTTGGGGGAGAGGCAGAAGTAGAGGCTGAGAGTAGGCAGAGGAGATGGGTGGGAGACAGCAGAAATTGATGGAAAGAACCCTAGAGGCTCTGGCTTGGGGCCTATCGCTAAATCTCTTTTCCCATTGGTATTTTCATACATACATCAGGAGGATGACAAAGTGACTGTTAAGAATCTCGCAGCTCTTCGATTCTAGGACTGCAGATGAAAAAAATCCCATTTTCTGTACCAGGAAGAGGCAAGTCAAACCCAGATGCTCTTCTCTGGTGCTCCTTTATCCATTCTCCCCTTCCTACTCCCTAATAACTCTGGGAAATCACTGGCACCATAGAGAGCCGATGGACAACCAAAGCTGGGTTGAATCAGGAGGTCAATTTTTTTGTTACTTTCACTCCCCCATAAAGAATCAAAAGTCACTAGAGGGGGGCTTTCTGTACTCATCAAGGTTTTAAATGGGATTTCTCATCAAGTTCTAATTCCAGAAATGTCTTGATGGCTACCATACTTTAAGCCAGACACTGATAAACTGGGCTTTTCTCATAGGAAACTGAGGAGAATGGAAACATTGTTGAGAAACATGTAGGAATGTGAGGTCTGGTAGGGGGTGAACAGGTGCAAAGAAGTGGCTGAAAGCAGGCAAAGGGAACCAAATTGTAACTAGGAAACAAATTGAAGCTAAGAACTGTTCCCTGGTGGGAACATAGACAGTAAGGCATTCCTAGTGACCTTTAACTGACCTGGGCTCATTACCATCTAGTTAGCATAAAATAGGTGGGGTTTTCATGAAGAATTCTGGGTGGACACATCCATAGTAAGGAAACTATATAACCCAACCTATTATGTAATCTGTTACATAACCCAAACCCATCAATCACCCCAAAGGCAGGAAACAGCAACCAATCCTGCCAGGAGAAAGGTAGGACAAAATAGTGAGCATATAAAAGACAGTGTGTGCTAAGACTTCAGAGTCGTCCTTCACATGTGGAGAATAACCCTTCTTTCCCTCTGAGACTACGTTCACTTTGCAATAAAGGTGTGTGTGATTGCTCTGTCTCTGTGATCAGCTTGACTTGGTACCTGTACTCATCCTTGACACTGAGAACCAGGGGAACAGGGAACATCCAGACAGACCTAACAGGAATGAGAGTGTTCAGTAAGCAGCCATATGCAGCTGAAGGATGGACAGAGAAGGTGAGTTTGTTTAGTGTTATTCCACAGGGCAGAACCACATGCCACCAGAGGAGGGTTCAGGAAGGCAGATGACATTGCCACCAGAAAAACTTGTCCACTATTAGTGTACCTCCCTGTCTCAGGAAAGGTTGTAGCCCAACAGGCTCCATGGTCATCTGCCAGGAGACCTTAATCAGCAGGACAAGTGGTCAAAGAGTCCTTTCCAAGACTGAGATTCTATGGCTCTACTGCAGAGTGGACTCTGAAGCTTGGCAAAAACATCCTAGCTGTTTTGTTTTGACTTGCCTGAATTGTTGTAAACCGAATCCTATGATGTGTGACTGTATGGCTTTTCCAAAGATCTTCAAGAGGGCAGGGACATCCAAGCCTTTTGGCTCAAACTTCCCCTGGTTTCTTCTCCTCTACCAAGGAGAAGTCCCACCCGTGTGATCAGGAATATAACATTTCAGAGACAACAAAGACCATTATTTAAACGTTTTGTAAAGGGAATTATCCCCTTGGCAAAGTGAAAAATGTTGTAACTTTGGATTTTTCTGATCGGAGTATTGTAGAGAGGAGCTCGCCCTTCTCTTTTTGTACAGGGGAGCATGAAATACAGTCACTTATACACACAGCATCTGGGTAGATCTAACAGGGCAGTGGAGGGGGTGCAGAACAAACACCAAAGCATCCAGCAGCACACACAGCCTCAGGCGACATCCAGGGAGGTGGGGGATAACTGACAACAGCTCTCTGTTGTGGTGGTTTTAAGTTCCTTTGCCCATCTTGAGACTTCAGTTACATGTGACACGCCAATACTGTTTCTAATGGGAAATGAACAGAAACAACTTCACTCTTCAACCTAAGAGGAATATTTCATTAAACTCTGAACTGCTCATACGTATCTCAGTACTAAACAGTCATGAGCAAAAATCATTTAAAATCGGTGAAACCTCTAATGTTCTTACCACAAAAAAATGTTAAGTATTTGCAGCAATGGACACGTTAACTAGCTTGATTTACTTGCTCTACATTTTATAAATCATAACATCACTTTGTAACCCAGAAATTTATAAAATTGTAAATCAATTTACAATTAGAAAAATTAAATCCAGGAAAGATAAGACGTCCCCTGAAAATAAGACCTAGCGCATCTTTGGGAGCACACTTTAAAATAAGACACTGTCTTATTTTCAGGGAAACAGGGTAGGCATCTACCCAGAAGGAAAAAAATCCTTTTATCATAAGGACATTTGCACTAGACTGTTTACAACAGCTCAATTTACAATCAGCAAAATGTGGAAACAGACTAAATGCCCACCAACCCAGGAATGGATTAATAAGCTGTGGTATATGTATACTGTAGAACACTATTTAGCCACTAAAGAAGATGGAGACTTTACATCTTTTGTATTAACCTGGATTGAGGTGGAACACGTTCTTTTCAGTAAAGCATCACAAGAATGGAAAAAAAAAAAAAAAAAAGAAAAGAAAAGAAAAATTAAATCCGTGAAGCAATGACCTAAAAATGCCAAGACAATATGGGGGAAAAAGACTGTATATACATAGTATAGGGTCATGACCCCTAAGATATATATACATATGTACAATGATGTTAAATTTTAATAATAGTTAAAATGATATTGGTGGTGACATCTGAGAGATAAGTTCTCTCTCTTCCTTCTCTTTCCATAGATTAATATTTAAAACTTTGAATTAATTTCTTTAAATTGTTTGCATGGAAAATATTAAACAAATATTTGATCATTTCAGCATTTTTTTCCCAGCATTACATTTTGAGGTCAGTTTCCTTCCCCCAAGGCATGTAAACTGGAGCTGGTTTGATTGATATAATTTTTCTTTCTTTCTTTCTTTTTTTTTTTGTAGAGACAGAGAGTCTCACTTTATGGCCCTCAGTAGAGTGCCGTGGCCTCACACAGCTCACAGCAACCTCCAACTCCTGGGCTTAAGCGATGCTCTTGCCTCAGCCTCCCGAGTAGCTGGGACTACAGGCGCCCGCCACAACACCCGGCTATTTTTTTTTTGGTTGCAGTTTGGCCGGGGCCTGGTTTGAACCCGCCAGCCTTGGCATATGGGGCCAGTGCCCTACCAACTGAGCCACAGGCACCGCCCTAATTTTTCTTTCTTTTGAGACAGAGCCTTACCTTGTCACACTTGGTAGAGTGCCGTAATGTCATAGCTCACAGCAACCTCAAACTCTTGGGCTCAAGTGATTCTCTTGCCTTAGCCTCCCAAGTAATTGGTACTATGTTTCCCCCTCAACACCCAGCTATTTTTAGAGACAGGGTCTCGCTCTTGCTCAGGCTGGTCTTGAATCCATGAGCTCAAGCAATCCACCCACCTCGGCCTCCCAGAGTGCTAGGATTACAGATGTGAGCCACCATGCCCCACTGATCTGATTTTTCTTTGAAGTTACTATATACTGTTCACTCTGAAGGTTACATGCATGGGAGAAACCCCATAAGAAAATGGCAATAAGTCTAATGTTTCATTTTCTTCGCCAAGAAATGTTCTAAGCCCATCGCAACAGAAAGAGGCACTCCAGCCAGGATGCTTACGCAAATTCCAACATCCACACACCAAAATGCTTGCACTCTGCCTCTTTCTGTGCCCTGAGCTTAGTCTTCCTTTAGGGAAGTAGCTGGTGCTCCATTGCTTATTCAAAGCTTAACATCCAGCAGACCCTGTACCTCAGTTCAGCCCCCAGTATGGGGCTCATAGCTTCCATGTGCTCAGCTGACTTCCCATGGCCGGGGTGTCAGTTTCCCTGGACCCCCCCATCCCTTCTGGTATTTACAGTTCTTACAAACAAGCACAGGGCCATAGGCAGTCTTCAAAATGGGACCCTCCCCAACAATGTTCCTGAGTTATTACCCTAACTTGCCTCACAATCTGATAGTTGGAGGGATCCCTCCCACCTCCGATGAAAGTGGAACAACTTTTACAATAACCTCAATACTGCAGATGAAAGCCACGCATGTCTGCCTCTCCCCACCTCCCCAGAGAAAGCAGAGCCTAGAAGTACATATGCAGGGGCCCCTGGCTGACACATGCCCCACAGGGCCCAGTGCTGCTTCTGCACTGTGTTCCCAAAGGCTCGTTCCAGATGGAGCAGCACTGGTCTTTCTAGTCTCTTAAATCCTAAACAACTTTCATTCAACTGAGTTTATAAATAACGATTTTACTGGAGTTAAATCTGAACACAGCACAGCAAAAGTCACCCTGGCCTAATAGACCATTAGACTAATATTTGCCCTCTGATATCTGTCTTAACTCTAAGATTGGTCCCTTTCCAACCTCCAGCCCACACTGGCACCACCTCTGAACGTGGGGCAATCATATGTCTCTGACTTTTCTGTAATTAGTAACCCTGTCTCCCCTTCATGGAACTCAAAGCTCTTTCTGGGAAGGGGGTGCACTGATTCAAAGTACAGGGAATCCAGCACTTGTGGGGGTGCATAGCATGTGCACAAAGGACTGTAGAACTACATGGAATAGAGAAAGTACCAAGCACCCTGAATAGCCCCTGATAATCCCGTAGGAACACCATCCATGAGCTTATCTGAAACACCTGATCCAAGTAATTTGTCCTAGAGAGTCTTCTAGATACTGGCTTCTAGAGTGTGGCTGGTAGGCATATTTCCCTATGCTAGGTCTTCTATGCATATCTGAAACATAATACAAGTCCTCTAACCACACAGAACTATCGAAAGTTCAAGTAACAGGAAATATCATGTAGGTCTCAGAAAACACGAAGGCATCCTTGGCCCTGCCTCTGCTGCACCTGCCTTCTGGGCACTCACCACTCCAGGACACCTCCCGCAGCTGAGCCTGCCCAACGCAAGGCACATACTTCCTGAAGGCCCCTCTCGTGTCTCCCCATCTCACCCGGTATCTCCAGACCTGCTTCGCTAATAGCCAGGGTCCCTGAGTCTCCTTGAGGGGGTCTTCCTCCAAATATGGCCTTGTTTTTCTGATTACACATTTGTGAGCAATTAGAGGTAAGAACTGGTTCAGCTTCTCTTCAGTTTCTAGTGGTGACTGTCTAGAACTGAGCAGATCCTTAAACTTACTTTCTACTGATTACATTGGGGCAGACTGTGATGTCCTCAATTCAAATCATTCAAGATTCGGAGGAAACTGCCTCATATACCTTACACTCTAGAGCAGTGGTTCTCAACCTTCCTAATGCCACGACCCTTTAATACAGCTCCTCATGTTGTGGTGACCCCCAAACATAGAGTTATTTTGACTGCTCCTTCGTAACTGTAATTTTTGCTACTGTTATGAATCATAATGTAAATATCTGATATTAGGCAATCCCTGTGAAAGGATCGTTTGACCCGTGACCCACAGGTTGAGAACCACTGCTCTAGAGCCTCTTCCTCAGCTTTGCAACTTTTCCTACATGCAGAAGAGAAGGCAGCAATCCAGGGCAGTATGGGGTCTCCAAGTCACCGGGCTGACTCTGGCTTAGCCCCTCACATGCAACCTGAAGGGTCCCTCACAATGTGAGCGCTCACAGTAGCACCCTCTCTTAGCTCTTGTGAATATGTGGGAAGCATATAGTTGTAAATAGGAAGGGGAATCTGGTGGTTCAGGCTTTGATACCTCCAGACAAAGGTGAATATTCGGTCCTTGAAAACCTGCCTGCAGCTCTACTTGGAAGTATAGACCTTTCCTCTCAAGCTCTTGGCCTTCATGGGACAAATTTTGTTCAGGAACTTAAAAAATTATTTTAACTGAAGAAAAATAGCTACAAAAGTTCCTACCTGTGAATCCACATAATTGTGCACATTCACTTGAAAAAAATGGGTGGAAAATATCAGCGTAGGGAAAATCGACATAGTTAAAAATCTAATTCGAATTTCTTTAGGCATGTACACATTCAGTTTAATATTCATGTTATTCATCTCACATGAAAAAAATGGTAATCTGTGTCCTTGAAGGAATTTTTCCATTTCCTCTAAGTTGGCTAATTTGATATAACATTGTAACAACCCTCATCATCCCCTTAATAGTGATGTCACCTCTCTCATATCTGATTTATTGCCCAGTTGTGTTTTTTGTCTGATAAGTTTGGCAAGGGGGTTATCATTTTTCTTGACTTTCTCTCAAAACCAACTTTAGATTTTCTCTATTGAGTCTGTGTACATTTTTTCCCCACTGATTTTCATTCTGATCATCATAATTTCCCTTCTGCTTATATTTTGGGGTTTTATTTTCTCTTATTCTGCTTTCACCTTCCTTAAGGTAAAAGCTGAAGTCACTTTTCCTTCTTTTCTAATATAGGCATTTTAGTTTTATAAATTTACATCTAAGTACTGTGTTAGCACATCATAAATGTTGGAATCCCATATTATTGTTTCTATTCCATTTAAAATACTTTCTAGTGTCTTTTGATTACTTCTTTGACCCATGGGTTATTTAGAAGTGTTATATAGTTTCCAAATTTTGAAAGTGTTCCAGAATCTTTCCTTTATTGCTTTTTAATTAAACTGTGATTGGAGAACATACATTTGATGACCTGGTTTTTTTTAAAATGTATTGAAACTTATTTTATGGACCAGAATATATTCTATCTTGGTAAGTTTTCTGCATACACGTGACAAAAATCTGCATTCTGTTGCTGTTAGTTGAAGTGATCTATGAAGTATCAGTTAGGTCAGTTGGTTAATAATGTTCTGTATCTTATTTATTTCTTATTCTTCCTAGCCATACTGTTAATTCCTGCTTCATATATTTTGAAGCTCTGTCATTAGCTATATAAGTGTTTAGGATTGTGTCTTTTAGATGAATTAACCCTTCTATCATTATGAATGACATATCTCTGGTAATGGTCATTGTTTTGAAATCTACTGTGCTTGACCATAATATAGCTACCAGAGTTGGCATATCCTTTGTATCCTTTTACTTTAAAACTTTTTATATTTAAAATATTTATAGTAATCCTTAAATATGATGACAAATCTTTATACTTAAAATGGGTTTTTTAAAGGCAGCATGTACAATAGTTGAGTCTTGTTTTAAGACTCTGTGCCCTGGGTAGAATGTGGTGGCATCTCAGTTCATAACAATCTCAAACTCTTGTTCAATCAATTCTCTTGCCTCACCCTCTGGAGTAGCTGGGTCTACAGACACCTGCCACAATGCCTGGCCAATTTTTTTTTTTTTTTCTATTTTTAGTAGAGATGAGGTCTCACTCTTGCTCAGGCTGGTCTCAAACTCCTAAGCTCAGGCCATCCACACGCCTTGGCCTCTCAGAGTGCTAGGATTATAGGTGTGAGTCACCGCACACCTTGCCGGGTTTTGTTTTATCCAGTCTTACAGTATCTCCCTTTCTATCTGGGAGCTTACGCCATGTCCACTTAATGTGATTATTGATATGGCTAAGTTTAAACTTGATGCCAACTTGATATTTATTTTCTATTTGTAACATCTATTTTGTTCTCATTTTCCTCTTTTCCTACCTTCTTTTGACTTGAGTTTTTGTGTTGTCTCCTTTGGTAGCTTATTAGCTAGACTCCATCATAGTTAACTTTAGAGTTTGTAGTATGTGTGAAATAAAAAGAAACACCGAGCTCCTAAAATTCTGATAATATCCTAAGCAATGGGAGTGCTAGGAGTCATCTTTGGTTCTAAGGTTAATATTTCGTCTTTGATCCTGGTTCCTGACATAAAACTCCTAAGTCCCTTGGAATCTCTTCAGTAATAGAAGCATCTTTTACCCTAATGAGGCAACTTTTTGTGGGCCCCTTGCTTGGGGGCTACTCTCCAGAAAAACAAAGCCATGATCAGAAACTTGGAACTTTCAGCTCCACCCTCAGGGAGGGGAGAAGAGTTGTAGAATAAATAGTTAATTATGCCTAAATAATAAAGGTTCCATAAAGTTCTTAAAGTACATGCTTCAGAGACCTTCTGGGTCAATAAACATACCCACATCCTAGGAGGGTGACACACATCAACTCCATAGGGGCAGAACAAGCTCCTGCACTTGGTACACTTCCATATCTCCCCTTATAGATCCTTTCATCTGGGTCTTCTATAGCCAGTGTAATATCCTCTGTAATTAACTGGTGAACATGGGTGTTTTCCTGAGTTCTACAAGTCATTCTAGTAAATGATAACACCTGAAGGAGTTCGTGGAACTCTCCAAACTGCTGCCACATCTGATAGAGGTTGTAGCTAACCTGGGGACCCACTGCTTGTGATAGGCATCTGAAGTCAGGGGCAGAATGGTGGGACTGAGTTCTTGATCTGTGGGGTCTGGGCTAATTCCAGGTAAATGTCAGAGTTTAAATGAATCGTAAGGCACCTATTTAGTGTCCACAGAAAATTGAAGACTTGCTTGATGTGGGGGAAATGGTACACAAATATCTTGTGTCAGATGTATTGTGAGTATAAAGAAGATAACCTTTTGTTTTTCCCATACCGTATGCCTCTTTTCAAATATAGTACTAAGAACCCTATAATAGCATACTCTCACTTCTCCCCTCCTGCCCTTTGTGCTGCTATTGACATACATTTTCCTTCTATAGATGTTACAAAGCATAACATACTGTTATTTTGTTTAAAAATCTATCTTGTTGGCCGGGCGCGGTTGCTCACACCTTAATCCTGGAACTCTGGGAGGCCGAGGCAGGTGGATGGCTTGAGCTCATGAGGTCAAGACAAGCCTGAGCAACAGAGAGACCCGGTCTTTACTAAAAATGAAAAACTGAAAAACTGAGGCGAGGGCGGCGCCTGTGGCTCAGTGAGTAGGGCGCCGGCCCCCTATGCCGAGGGTGGCGGGTTCAAACCCAGCCCCGGCCAAACTACAACAACAACAACAACAAAAATAGCCGGGTGTTGTGGCGGGCGCCTGTAGTCCCAGCTGTTCGGGAGGCTGAGGCAAGAGAATCACTTTAGCCCAAGAGTTAGAGGTTGCTGTGAGCCGTGTGACGCCGCGGCACTCTACCAAGGGGCAACAAAGGAAGATTTTGTCTCAAAAACAAAAAAAAGTCTATCTTTAAAAGAAATCTAAATAAGGCAACAAAGGAAGATTTTGTCTCAAAAACAAAAAAAAGTCTATCTTTAAAAGAAATCTAAACAACAAGAAAAAACTCTAAGTTTACTCATGTAGCTACTATTTCTGATACTCAATTTCTTTGTGATTATCCAGGATGACTCAGTGTATCAATTTCCTACTTCATAAAGAACGTTAACATTTACTATATTGCAGGTTTACTGGTGGTAAGCTTTTTCATCTTTTGAAGTCTGGTACAGTAGACTTTTTTTAAAGAATATTGTCATGGAGTAAAAATTCTAGGTCGACTTTTTTAATTTTATTGAAAATGTTGCTGCTCCACTCGCTCCTCACTTGCATTGCTCCCAGTGATAATTCTGTTATTCTCATCTTTGTCTCTCTTCCTTCGTTGTCCAGTTGATTTTCTCTTTATCAGAGATGTTAAGCAATTTGATTGTAATGTGATTTTAAGTTTCTTGCTCTTTGGTTCATTGAGTTTCTGTCAATTTAGACTTTTTAGTAAATTTGAATACTATTGTCATAATTTCTTTAAATATTTTTCCTGTCCCTCTCTCCTCCCCTTGGGGATGCCAAATGCATGTCTAATTGACCCCATGAAGTTGTCTCAAAGGTCATTCATGCTCTTTTCATTTCTTTTGGTCTTTTTTCTGTTTTGTTTTAAATTGTTTCTATTACTAAGCCTAAAATTCATTAATTTTTCCTGCTGTAATTTATAATTTTTGCCATTAGTTTCATCTAGTGTATTTTTTTCATCTCAGACATTGTAGTTTTCACTTCTAAGTTCAATTTAGGGCTTCTAAAAATATCTTTAATTTCTTTACTTGGTATGTTTGATCTTTTCTCTAGCTTTTTGAATATATGGGATAGTGACACTAATTGTTTCAATGTTTGTCTTCTACTATCTCTATCACTTTTTGGTCCATTTCTATTATCTATCTACTCATTATTTTTTTATTAAATCATAAATGCATAGAACATGTATACATTAATGCATTTATAGGGTACAATGTGCTGATTTCATACAGAATTAGGAACATTTACATCACACTGGTTTATACTTCATCTCGTTTACTTAATTATTGTGTTAGGACATTTATACTCTATACTTAATAGATCTGACTTATACCCTTGCATTATGCACCATAGGTGTGATCCCGCCATGGTTCGTTATTTTTTGTTTCTTTCTTTACATGCCTGGGAATTTTTGACTGGATGCTAGACAGTGTGAGTTTTTTTGTGATTTTTTTTTTTTTTATTGAGACAGAGTCTCTCTGCTGCCTTGGGTAGAGTGCAAGGGCATCATAGCTCATAGCAACCTTGAACTCTTGGACTCAAGTGATCCTCTTGTAGGATCTCAGCTTCTCCAGTAGCTGGGATTACAGGCACCCACCACAACACCCGGCTAGTTTTTCTATCTTTAGTAGAGAAGGGGTTTCTCTCCTGAAAAACTCCTGAGCTCAACAAACCCACCTGTCTCAGCCTCCTAAAGTGCTAGCATTACAGGCATGAGCTACCATGTCCAGCAATTTTATCTTATTGAGTGCTATATATTTTTATATTCCTATAATTCAGTGGTTCTCAACCTTCCTAAAAGCCTCCTAATGCTACGACCCTTTAATACAGTTCCTCATGTTGTGTGACCCCCAACCATAAAATGATTTTCGTTGCTACTTTCATAACTATAATTTTGCTACTGTTATGAATCATAATGTAAATATCTGATGTGCAGGATGTAATTTTCATTGTTACAAAAGGGTCACAACCCACAGGTTGTGAACCGCTGCTATAATTATTCTTAAGCTTGGTTGGGGGATAGTTATTTAGAAGCACTGATCCTTTCAGATCTTGCTTTTATGCACAAGAGCAGCATTTAGTCTAGGGTTCATTTTCCCCATCACCAAGGGAAGAGCCTTCTCAGTCACTCTACCCACTACTCCTGTAAGTATTCAGGGTTTTAGTCTGGTTGTTGGGACTAAGCACTCTTCATCTCTAGGCGAGCTGTGACCCCTATGCCCTCTAGTCTTTTTGGGGTGCCTCAGGTTGTTTTCTCACATGTATGCTCTGATCAGAACTCAATAGAACAGTTGAGGCGGCCTCTCTACAGACATCTTCCCTCCCTTTTTCTATTCTGCAAAGTCCAGCCGGACTCCTAGCTTCCTCAGACTCCTAGCTCTACCTACTTAACTCAGGGAGACTGTTGGGCAGTTCCTACTTCCCTCTTCCTAATACACAGCCTGAAATTTTTCTCTAAGCAGTGAGCTGTGGAAATTGCAGGACTCCACGCATTTGGGGTTTTTTGTTTTTTTTTTTTTTTTTTTTAATCTTTCAGAGATTGCTGTCCTTTGTTGCCTCATGTCCAAAGTCTGGAGGGCCGCTGTTTTACATATTTTGTCTGGTGTTCTTTGTTGTGACAGTAGTAGCCATCCCAGAGTGAAAAATACAGGAGTGGAGAGGGCAGGACTTTATCTTCTTTAATCAGATGATAAAATTCGAAGTGATAAAATTGTTTTGCAAGGGTATAAAGAGCCAGGAGCAAAATATGTGTAGATACCTTAAGAAAGCTCAAGAAATGGAACCAAAAGAGTAGCATAGTTTATTGTAATATTAGTGAGGTAATAATTGATTACTAAAAATTAGGCCATTGAATATAGAGAAATGGTTTTACATTTGGAGGTCAAAGACCTGAGCTCTGCTCCTGTATCATGGGCAAGAATCAAATTCTGTGCCCTAGACAGGGTCTTCTCTAGTCAATAAGCTTAGAATATTCGTGTCAGAAGCCCCAAGTTGAGATGAAACAGTTCTTTTATTTTTTTTAAACATATATGAAACTGGCTCTCACTATGCCCAGGCTACAGTGCAGTGGCTATGCACAGGTACAACTATAATACACTATAGACTTGAACTCCTGGGCTCAAGTGATCCTCCTACCTCACCATCCCAAGTAGCTGGGACTGCAGGTGACACAGTTGTTTTCTGATTCAATGAGTATCTTTCTAATCCTAGGAGATTTAAACTTAAGTATAGAAAGGATTAAATAAGTCAAATCTACCTAAAGGTAATGTATAAATTTAGAAATGATATATATAAATTTAATGTTTGCATCTACATTATGTTTAAGAGAATTTGCACATTAAAATATCTAACAAATCAGGCTTCTGATGCTAACAGAGCGTCTATTAGTACACTTTTTGTCTTATAATTTTGTTTAAAATTATAATATTCTTTAAGTTTATAAGGAACACTGAGAGTTACCACATATCTTATAAAGCATTTTGAAAATTATGAAATACTTCAGAAGACAGGGTGAATTAGATAGTTAAAACACTTAAACATAGAATATGTTGAATTTTATTTTATTTATTTATTTTTTTTTTTTTGGATTTTTGGCAGGGGCTAGGTTTGAACCCGCCACCTCTGGCATATGGGACCGGTGCCCTACTCCTTGAGCCACAGGCGCCACCCGAATATGTTGAATTTTAAAGGCAGTTGGAATATTTTAGGAGAAATTATAGAAGCTCCTTTAAACATGATTGTAAATATTTGCTAGACTGACAAATAGAATTATGAACTTTGCAGGTTAAACTTGAAAGCTATGGGAGAACTATTTCTCAATTAAAAACATAAATATAAAATTTGAAACAAAAGTAGACCCCAAATCATCTTTATATGTCCATGCTCCCTACTTCTCTCACATTGACAGAAGGAATCCCAGGCCTCCGAAAGCCATGTCAAAATGACTGCTCTAGCCTGTGATCCATCACTGTAGGGTTTTCATGAGGCTAATGATAGCCAACACTCATCAGATGCTCACTCTGTACCAGGCACCATCCTTTACAGATTTGCTCACTGGCCTGTTGTAAGAATTCTCTAAGGTAGGGATTATTTTTAGTCCCAGTTTTACCAGAGGAACTAAGGTTCCCGACAAGGTGGTGGTAGATCTGGGGTTGAAACTCCAGCCTCCAAATCCAGAGTCTGTTCTTTCCACCACTATGCCATGTGCAGGGGGATCCTTTTACAATTTGTTTTGTTTACTTTGCTTTCAAGGAGTAGTGCAGGACAACACAGAGGATGAGTTGATGAGAAGGGAGTTGAGGAGGCCAGCTGAGAAGTGGCTGTCGTCCACACCCCCTACCCCACTCCCTGAGATGGTAAAAAACAAAAAAAAGGCATGCATTGTGACTATGGCTGGGGGTGGGGAAAGAGGACAGACCTCAGAGGAGAGTTGAGAGAGGGCAGCACAGGAGGTAACCACTGCGCTAGCCAAAGAGAAAACAGTGAGTCCAGGTTACTCCCAGGGCTCTGGGGGAGTGGAGTGGGAGACCAGCCGCAGAGAAGAGGATAGAATCTGAGTGGCCGTGGCAGCAGTCAGTGGACAGCTGGACACGGGAGTCTGAAAGTTAGGACAAATATAGGAGTTAAGAAACTGGGGAGGCACAACATTGGCACTCATAGTGCTATGAAAAGAATGTTGCTAATCCAATTCAAGTCACAACTCGTTTTAGGCTAAAGCTAGAGTTTTGGTTCAGTTTGTTTGCTAATTTTTACTGATCTAGGTCTGTAAGGGCTAACATGGAATTGATGTGTGAACTGAAGCTGCCTTTTACAACCACCCCAAAGAGAAAATGATGTAGGCAACCACTGTGTATACAATGGTATCCAAAAAACAGTGAGTCCTCTTTGCTCAGGGTTGCAATATAAAACATTTCTCAAACTAAGATGGGCAATGCTTATGTTAAGTGCAGGAGGAGACTGAAGAGTATTCAGCCTGGCACTGGCCTTCAAGGGGGTTATGTTCATCCCTCTGTCCCTGGCATTCAAATACCTGCTCTGTACCAGTAGGCTAAATAGGTCAGTCCGATATGTCCTAACAAGTCCTAGAGTATCTTCCCTAATTCCAGATCTGGTCTTGCCTGGACAAGAACTTTGTTCTTTCTACTTTTGTTCACTTGGATCAAAGGGATAGAACACATAATCATTTTTCCATTGTTTAAGCAGAGCACATGACAGTTACTGAGAAGTAGTAATTGAGTTTATCAAATACAATTATCTTCACTCAACCTACCTGCTCCACAGTTAGCCTTTCTCCACCAGGAAGAACCAACCGCACCTCTCACAAAGGACCATTGCATATTTGAATGGCTTCCCAGGAGGCCTTGATTGGCATATAATTATACTTAATTTAATTTTTTTGTCATTAGTCCCAGAGGCTTTGATCCAAAGTTACTGTTATTCTGATAGAAGGAAAATAAAATCCCACCTCAAATTAAATATTTACTTTTGCATACAGTTTTCTGTTCATTGTACAAGTAATCTTTTGCAGGAGTCTTAGTTTCCAACAGCCATTTCTGGGTTTGTTTTTTGTTTTTTTCAGTTCCTTGTGTTTCCCCGTCAGTTAGGACATCGGTTAGGGGCCCGAACAAGCTCCAATTTCATGGACACGTCTAGAGCTCAAGGTCTTGAGAGGTGACACATGTGGGAATCTAACATTTCTCTTTTTCTCCACATGAAGCCAGAAACCCTCCAACCCTAACCTTTGGTATTGGAGCACTCCTATTGAAAATGCAGGTTGATGGGGAAAAAATAAAGATCTTGCCCTTTGTTTCAGGCAGTGTACATAACATAAATCACAATCTGGCCTAGCTTTAATTTTTAAACCCATACCTTTCAAGGACCTATGATGTGAGTGCACATTATACCCATCCTCAAGGAACTAATAATACTGTGGAAGAAAGAAACATGGGGGAGAAGTCAGTGTACATAATACTCCCAGAGGCCAATGAAATAAGAGCTGACAGAGGTACAAAAAATACTTGTATGCAGAGGGACTTCAGGAAAAGGAATAAACTTACCAGGCCTTTCCTATTTGACTTTTGAGTCAACCTCCCCCCCTTTGGTGGCTAAGCCAAGCATCACATTGTCCTTAACTACCTGTTACTACTATCCTTTAGGGACAGCCTGGATGCTCCACAACTTCGATTGAGGAGTTTATCATCCAGGCCTATGGATTTCCTTTTCACTCAATTCCTGGCACTCACTGGGAGAGAATTTTGTATCTATGTGATATCTAGCATCCCAGTCTCCAGGTCCTTAATCTTCAACTCTAGGGACAACCTCTTTTCCATTAGAAAAAGGAAAAGCCTTCTATTTTAATACCCCTGAGAACAACCTTATCAAGTCTTAGCCTCAATACCCTCCAGGTCACAGCTGCTTACCCCTCCAGCTCTCACTCTGGTCCTCTGCCTATGCCTACTTTCTGACCTCACCTTGACATTGGAGTCCTGACTCCACCTGTCCCTCCATGTCTGACTTCACTTCCCCATCCAGATACCATAGAAGGTTTCACTTCCAATTGCTCCCCTGTCAACCACGTCAGCTCTATCATCTTCTAGACTTCCCATCAGACCTACCCCCATAAATTCCTAATCCTGGATTAATTAAATATCTACTTTCTATACCAGGGTACCTATTAGGGATGCTGGAGAAAATCTCACCCAAGTGAAGAATGATGCCCTACAAATTTCTTCTGAATGTTTACATTCTTCCTCAAGTTCCCAACCCACCTGCCTTCCCTCTTTGTTGTCCCTAATTCTATAGATAAATAAAAATCTCTCCACTTCCTGCCCTCCACCACCTAGAAATCTAGCTGCATGTCCTCAGTCTTCAGCCTTACTCCTCCTTAGAGGAGAGGACGTCTGTGTGTCCAGGTGTATTTGTTATCAGTGGCATCTCCAAGCCCCTGAGTCCCTCAGGACAATTTCTCTTCAATTACCATTAGCCTCTGGATTCTGCCAGATCATTCACTTTGTCCTGTAAACAAGCTCATGCTTCTTTCTTTGAAAAATCTCCTTCAACCTCTCTTCCCCTCCCACTTTCACCCTGCAGCACACCCTTCTTGCAGGACATGTGGTCTACAGGTTCAGCCTCCACTGTCTCACTCCAGTTCTTTCCAAACATGAGGTCAGTTTCCACCCCTCCCATGCTACTGAAACTGCTGAGTTCACATCTCATTTTGATGTGTAACGGACACCTCCAACTCAATGTGTCCAAAGCAAAACTTCTTGTCTTTGAAACCAAACCTTCCTTACCATCTCAGTTGAAGGGAATGGCATTCTTCCAGTTGCTCATGTTAAGAAATTCAAAGTAACCCTTTTCTTCTTTCTTTTTTAAATATCCTCTGCTATTTCCTTTCTTAGGGTTTCATAATTTTCTTTATGGAGGTCCTTCACCTCTTTTGTTAGTTACATTCCTAGGTATTTCATTTTCTTCGAAGCTATGGTGAAGGGAGTTGTGTCCTTAATTAGCTTCTCACCTTAGCTGTTATTGGCATATACAAAGGTTACTGACTCATTGACATTGATTTTATATCCTGAGACATTACTGTATTTTTTGATGACTTCCAGGAGTCTTGTGGTTGAGTCTTTGGGGTTCTCTAAGTATAAGATCATGTCGTCAGCAAGGAGGGAAAGTTTGACCTCTGCTCCCATTTGGATGCCCTTTATTTCCTTGTCTTGCCTAATTGTATTGGCTAGAACTTCCAGAACTATGTTGAATAGTAATGGTGACAGAGGACAACCTTGTCTGGTTCCAGTTCTAAGAGGAAAAGCTTTCAGTTTTACTCCATACAGTAAAATATTAGCTGTGGGTTTGTCATAGATAGCTTCAATCAGTTTTAGAAATGTGCCACCTATGCCTATACTCTTCAGTGTTCTAATTAGAAAAGGATGCTGGATTTTATCAAATGCTTTTCCTTTTTGTTTGTTTTTCTTTCTTTTTTCTTTTGCATCCCACATCTCAATACGTCAGGAATTCTTATGGCCTAATCTTCAAAATATATCCAAAATTTGACAACTTCTAACCACCTCCACTGCCACCACCCTGAGCCAACGTGCCTGGATCACTACTCCAGTGTTGTTTTCCTCTTGTGACCCTAACTTCCCTACCAGAGGTCCTCAAACTTTTTAAACAGGGGGCCAGTTCACTGTCCCTCAGACTGTTGGAGGGCCGGACTATAGTTTGAAAAAAAAAAAAAACTACTATGAACAAATTCCTATGCACACTGCACATATCTTATTTTGAAGTAAAAAAACAAAACAGGAACAAATACAATCACACCGCCTCATGTGGCCTGCAAGCTGTAGTTTGAGGACACCTGATAGCCTATAATTAACACAGTGGCCAGAAGAGAACTTTTTAGAGCAGAAGTTAGACCATACTGATCCTTGACTTAAAACTCCACAGTGGCTCCCCAAAGCCCAATTCCCTCCTTATCCCACCAGGCCCTGGAAGACCTGCCTCCACCCTACACTTGACTCCCGCCGGTTTCTTCTGCTGCTCTACCGCAGACTCCACTCCAGCACCCTGACTTCATTGGTACTGTTCTAGAACAAACCGAGAGTAAGACCTTTGTATTGCCCGAAACTTTTCCATGTATTGCAACTCCCTGCCATTTTCAAACCTTTGCTCAAATGTTGCTTCATGAGTACTGTATTTAAAACTGCAATCCTGCTCAATGTTCCTGATTTCCCCTTTATACATATGTTCTACACTTTTTCATCTATCACTGTTACCTACAGATAAGGTATAAATGCACTTTTAACATGCTCTAAATATACTAGTCTGTAGTATTGGTTCTTCATTAGTTGTCTTCTTTCACCGGGGTGAAATTATTCACTGAGACAGCCTAAGCTCTAAGAATAATGCCAGGCATATATTAGGCACCCAATACACACAGTATGAGGGCTGTCCAGAAAGTATCCAACTATATATATCTCTTCTTTTCCTATTGTGTGGCTGGATACTTTCCAGACAGCCCTTGCATAGTGGAAAAGGAATGGAATTGCCAAATCCAAAGGAAACTTTCTAGTCCTCACCTTACTGGATATCCAAGCAGTTCTGACTCTGTTAACCATGGCATCTTCCTTTGATTTTCCTTCTTTATCTCCTGCTGCTTCTCCCTCCCTCCATTGTAGGTCTCCCTTAAATCCTTCCTCCTCCCAAGTCTTTACCCTTAAAAAAAATCATCCACACCCAAGGTATCAACTGCCACCTGAACACTGAACAGCTCTAATATACAGACTCACCAATATCACTGCCCCCTCACACCGTCTCCTAATAACCTTGTACTTGAGTTGTCATTACAGCCTCCTCCAGCCTGGTTGCCCTGCTGCTCATACATCTAAGGGAAAAAATCGAAACTCCCCTGGGGTACAACAGGTTTCTCACCAGACCCTCCAGATGGCCTCATCTGCAGGCACCCCACCAGCACCAACACCCCACTCCAAGGGTCCTGGATCACACGCCATCTCCACTACAAGCGCCACACACATTCCTCCTGCCCCTGTGGTGCTTCTCCCTCTGCTGGTCAAGTCTTTCCATTGCTCACCCATCTTTCCATACCTCATTCTTCAGAGCTCAGGTGCCATCAACTCCTAGAACCATCTGACTCCTTCAAGCCATCCAGAACATTCTACCTAGGCTCCCACCACGGCAATCACCCTGTGACCTTGTACCTATCATAGACCTTTCCTACTGGCCTCCATGGTGGTGTGAAGGTTGAGTGACAGGCAAGGGAAAGGGCTTGGTAAACTGTGAAGCTGCCAAGTAGTTGTGAGTCACCGAGGGAGGCAGGAACCAGTGGGGAGATGAGGAAAGAATTACATCACAATGAAGTCGCTATTGTCATGGAATTATCCACGTAGAAACTGAGGCTCATGGACCCTAAGCAGCTTCAACAAGGAGCAAGGAATAAAAAGACTTAGACCTAAGTATCCTGGTGACTTAGAATGTCAGATGGGAAAACAGAATCCACTCTTGTTAGTCGGCTTTTTTTTTTTTTAATTTCCAATAGATTAAGGGGGTACAAGTGTTTTTTTCTTACATGAATGAATCGTATAGTGGTGAAGTTGGGGCTTTTAGTGTACCTGTCACTGGAATAGTGTACATTGTACCAATAAGTAATTTTTGTTGGTTATTGTTTAAGCAAAAAGGCCAAAATATAGAGAATTATATGCTTACACAATGAATCATGGGCATGACAGAAGAAGGCTCTAGGCGAGGCCATCAGAAGTGATGAGCAGAAGCCTAATGCAGTCATCTGACTAAGCTGCAGGAGAGCTGGCATCTCTGCTACTCTCAGGAGAGCAGAGAACCAAAGCTTAGCACCTAGAATTGTTGAAATTAAGAACATGCTGCCAAAGCGCCAATCACAGGACCAGGGAGGCAATGCACCCCACTGATGGACCATGACACCCACAGAACTAGCAGCTGGACAGTGATTCACCACTGCAGAATGTCCACACCCCAGAACTGTCCTGGCTGGCCACCAGCAAAAACCAGCACAGCTAGGACAACTTCCACTCCATGTTCACAGAGATTGCATCAGTGCTGCTAATGGAAGCTGATTTAAATCTAGAATCCCATCAGCAGGGGAATCGGCAAATGCCATTGTTAATTTTCTGGGCTGTCAGGTACAAGATGACACACAGGAGTCTGAAATGGACATCAAGCCTGAGTCCCCGCCACACATGAAGCACAAGGAGGGAAATGGCCTCAGTCACGTGCCTCTTACTATGGCAAAGTTCCTCTAGGGAGAAACAAGTTCTGTGTGCTTGTTTGTTACAGAACAAATTGCTGAGAGACTTTCAGTTCCTGGAGAAAAGATAAAGTTTTTCCTAATACGAACTACTGAAAGAAATGACTCATGAAAGAAGAGTGGGGAGGCCCTTCCAGAGTGAATATCATGTGATATTCAATGAAACACACATATATGCCTGGCACTATTCTTAGATACATATTGTGTATCTTCAACGAAAGCTTCATGGCAAATACAGAAAAATTCACATACTGGTTCTTCAGGGGACTTTTTATATAAGGGGAAGGCTTAACATGGCCATGGAGTCAGGGAGCTCACTTGTCCCAACATCTGTCAGTGCATTGTCTGACCCTTAGGTCGTCCACTTACAAACTGCACTGCTCTGTAGGTTCTGCAAGGGACAGGGATGGGGCAGGCGGGTGGGTGTGAAGAGGGGGCTGCAGAGCTGTCCTCTATATCCCTTCTGCCATAGATTTATCTGTCTTATCTTAATTCCGCATAGAATTGCCTTTGCAGAAAGATTTCATTGCTTTTAAAATATTTGAAAATTTAACCATCTCTCTTAAAAGTTATTTCTTTTTTCTTTTTTGCAGACTCAAGTATTGGATAAAAACTTAAAACAGACTTTTGGCAGGAACCAGAGGACAGCGTGAGAGTTTTCACTGACAAGAACTCTGTTCAGTGGATCAAGACGGATCCAAAAGCCCTGGACAGGTTAGGTGCACCAGTTCAGTGGTTGCCTTGTCCAGTTGGCAAAGTCTGTGCTTTTTCTTGCCAATGTTGTCCAAAAAATCTTGCTGCAGGCTGAGATCATGGCACAGAAAAAAAAAAAAAGTACAAAATGTCAGGGTACAAAAAGGACTTGGAGGCCATCAGGCCCAGTACTGTCATTTTACAGATGAGAAGACTGAGGTCTAAAGGGGGGAGGGAACTTGGAAGCTGCAGAAACTGGACCTCCCCCAGCCCCAGCTCCTTTTTTGGGCTCTCACACCTACCTTCTTTTGCCAGTTGTGTTGCCAATCAGCATTGTGCCTGCACCTACAACTCAGAATGAAAATGCACACTACACAATGCTAGCAGTGTTCTCCGCAGGGTGCTGAGCACTGACTGGAGACTGGTGATTCCCAGAAAAGTGCAGCAAATAAACGTCGCCATCAGTCATATAAACAGCTGTCTGAAAGGGCCTGAACTGGAGGGGGAAAATGCCTTTTGCTGCCTTTTGTTCTTCTTAGGAATTTCCTACCATCTTTTTTTGTCTCTCTATTCTCCTTCTTGGGCAGAACTCCTGGTCTCTACTTCCCAAAAGCAGCCTGCCAAATGTGGCTGAGTTCTCTGCCTCCCCTCAAGACAGCTGAGTCCCGGCTTTGCAGGGAGAGGAGCACCAGCCCCTGGTGAAGCAAAGCCAAGGGCACAGAGCATTCTGACCAGGGCTGGGCCAGCAGAGAGCCAGGCCAGCAGGCCCAGTTGTTTGGCTGACTGAGTCAAAATATGGGGTCAGGGCAAAGGGCACCTTCGAAAAACGAGGAAACCAGAATAGTGAGGAGAGACTGCTGGGGGAGTTCTATCCTACTGTAAGATCTCCTTGCCACCTGCCCCTGCTTAAATGTGACCAAACGGACACAGTTACCTCAGTGCTATGCCTGAGAAGCTGAACTCCCTGCTGAGGCCAGGCCTTGCCTGTTTCTTCCACAGCGGGGCCTCACCACTCTCCTCATCTCTGGCCTAAACTCAGGCAAGTCCTATCGATTCTTCCGGCGTAACAGTTTGCATCTGTTCCCCCAACTCCATTGCTACCTCACACACCTCCACTGGCCAAGAACTTCTAATTGGCTCTTAAATGGACCCCTCTCCCCTCTCTCCAACCCTCCCTCATACACAAACAGCCGTGTTAACCTTCCCGATACTACTTCACAGGTGATCCTTCCTCCTAAACTTGCCAGCACTCCCCAGTATAATCAGCCAGGCCTTCAAGGCACTCTTTACTGGGACTTCCTACCAAGTTCTTAGGACCACATTCCCATTATGGGCATATGTGCGCCTGCGTGTACACACATGTGGCTTTGGGGTTAAGCCAGAATGATGTACCTTCTGTCCCTTAGAGATGCCTCATGGATTCCTGTCATTGTGCCACTGTTTCTACCATTTCCCCACCTGGCACACCCTGCCCATCACATGCAAACACCTAAATCCCTCCCATCTTCTCCACCTGCCAGGCTCAGAGAGCCCCGGCCATCTTGAATGCTCACCCACTTGTCACCTGTACCATCTCTGTGAGTATGCCCTCTAGACAGCTGGCAAGTGAGGTGCGCATGTGTTATTATCCCCACTTTACAGCAGGGGACACCGTGCCTACAGAGCCAGAGGGTCAGGATCCCCACGGTTGTATGGCAGTGGGTAGCTCAGCCCTGCCCAGGCCTTTCCCATTCTCCCTGCAATACAGGGACAGAGGGGCTGGGGTACTGGGGGGGGAGAGGAGGCGGCGGGGGAGGGAGAATGGGCCATAGTGGGGACCTCACTCACTCACGGTCCAAAGACCCTGAGGAGAAGCAGTGAGTAATGGTTGGCTCCCCAGTCAGCCAGAAAAATTAGGGCAAGCCTGGCTAAGGAGCAATCCAGCCCCGCACCCAGCACATGGCCAGCCAGCCCAGAGACAGAGGAGGGGGCTGCTTCTCATCACACCCCCACCCCGGCCATGTGATGGAAACATGAGGGAGCAATGTTTTTGGTTTCCTGGGAGGTAAGACTGAGGCAACTGCCACCTTTGTATCTTTCTGAGTAATCATGCTGACTTAGTGCAGGAAAACACAGTAACCAGGCTTCAAAACAGGGCGCCTTTGTCCACGGCTGACACCCTGGCCCAGAGCCCAGCTCAGTTCCAGGGGAGGATTTAGGTCAGAAGAAAAACGGGAATGGGGTATCTGCAGCCTTAAAATCTATATTAGCACAGGCTTGAGAAGTTGTGTCACCTCTTCTCACGGCCACACCTATGCCCCTCGGGGCCTACAGTGGGAATTGCTGGCCTTCCCTTAGCAATTATGGCTGACTTCGAGAAGTATTGGTAGGCCTCCTCGGCCCTGTGAAAGAGCTATTTGGCAAATTCCCACATGTGGGCAATTCCCTAGGCCATTTTGTCAGGCTTTCACCTCTCTCCAGTTAGCGCAAGTCAGAAGGTCTTTACTGACCTCTGGAGAGCACAGACCTGTGCACAGAGGGGTGTCACTCCACCAGAAGTTTCTCAGCGGTGAGGGAGGGGGAGGAGGTGCCACCAGGGGCCACAGAGCCTGGAATGACTTCCAAAGCAAACAAGCTTCCAGCTTGGCCAGGCAAGAAGGATGTTGTCCTGAGTCATTTAGAGCTCGAGAGGTTTATATTGAGTTCCTTTTCTATGGCGTTTCAAGAAACACAATGGGGAATTTATGAAGAGCAGCTCCTTCATGAGCAACTGCTATATTTTCCCTTCAAAACACCCTCTCCAAGAGGCTCCTTTTCATAGGAGGCAGCCAGAGAACTCACCTCGAAGAAGCCCAGTTCTTACCCTCAGTGCTTATTTGTAGGGTTGGCAAATATTTGGGGGATTTCTGTATCTTTTCTGAAACAGGGAGGCTGGGCTCGCCTGCCACCTCCTGGATGAAGGCGGTACTGCTGCCACAGAGATGATCCCTTCCTGTTCTGGTCTCTAGAGCAAACTTGAAAATCAACCAGGGGAGGAAAAAATTACCCTTGAATGGCAAGAAATCAATCTCATTTTCTACAGCAAAGATGCACTTCCTAGCATACTTCTTTCTTTGCTATTTCCAGCATGTCTTACTTCACTCATCATTCAACAAGCATTTAGCTGAGCCCTTGCCATATTGGAAGTGTTATGTGAGGTGCTGGGGTAGACATGAACGAGATCGTCCCTGTCAAAAAAAAAATGCCTGAAGACAAAGGTACAGAGACATGTAAGCCAATGGTAATGGTTGAATGTGAGTAGCACACTAGACAGGTACCACATGTGGCAAGACCCCCAAAGAGGACGTCTGCCTACAGCAAAAAAAGAAATGGTCCAAAGAGAACAGAGAAGGTGACATCTGACTGATATTGACAAGCAACAATCAAAAATCAAAGGCAGAGAAGGTTCAGTGAAGTGTTGAGTGGAAACTTCCACCACTTCCTTCATTCCCCACAGGTCAGCAACACTGTTAGTAGAAAACTTGTCACTAGGGAACCTTAGTGGGGAAAGGTGAAGCCTATAGGATATTTTTCAAGACAGTCTGGCAAGTCAGTCCATGGGTGTGGGACAGAGTCAAGACAAAGATGAAGTTAAAAAGCAGATCCAAATAAACTTTGGATCTCAATTTTGGTATTGAACTATGTGGCATGGACAAATCACTCAACCTCTCTGAGCCATGGCTTCTTCAGACATAAATAGAGGTAACAACAACAATCCCCCATGAATGAAATAAAACAAAGACGTGCATGTGGACCCCTAGCCCAAAACCCAACACATACAGCCCTCGTGTACTATTTACAGCGGTGGCAGCAGGGAACAATGCCAAGGTCCCAGCATAGTACTTCTGTGGAGCCCTCAGGGTTCACCTGTCCCCAAACACACCCCCCACACCTCTCAGGCATCTTCTACATACCAGCTGGGACATACTTATTAAGGTGAGTATGGTTGGGTGGGACTGGCTTCTTGAGAAATACTCTCTGGGGAACACAACCTTAAGGCGACATCAGAAAGCCAAAGGTGACAGTATTTGTTGTTTATCTGAAATTCTAATGTAGCTGGTCCTCCTTTATTTTTAGCTGCTAATTCTGGCAACCCTACTCCCAATCCCAAGTTGGAGGTATGACCCAAGGTAGTCAAGGGCAATCACAGGAGTGGACTGGGGCTGCCACAGAAGTCCCTTGAAGCTGCAGGGAGTACACACCAAGGTCAGAGGCTTTCCAGCAGCTTCTGCAGGTTAAAGCTTTGTTTTGATCCACCCTAAAATAAGGCTCCCAGTGTGTAACTAAAAGCAGGTTCCCTGTGAGCTCTGTGGGAAAGTAGTTCTGAGGGAAGAAACAGCACACAGGGAAAAATAAGTCTCAAATCAAAGCTGACACTGATGTGAACTGGGAATTTCTAGTCAGCCCTTCCCAAACATATCTGGTTGTGGAGACTTGAGCTTCATGGTACATCCCTTGGGACTGGCTTCTTGAGAACTACTGTCTGGGGAACACCACCTTAAGGGTGACATCAGAAAGCCAAGGTATGTCAAAAACCCCTTGCTGTAAACAACCTAGGTGCCAATACAGTCCCTGGAAAAGTGAGCCACTTTTGAACCCGCCAGCAACTGAGACAGCAGAATCATGGCCCATGTTTGGGTGTCAAAGGGAGGTCCCACGTGAAGTGCTTGTATTTAAGTCTAACGTGTGTTCATTGCACAAGGAAGCGTCCCGAGAAGTTTTCCTATAACCCCTAGCTATCTCTCCCATTATTCTGCTTCTGCACCCAAAATTACTCATTTGGGTTAAGAGGTCTCAATACTGGTTTGAACACAAATATGCCTGGGAAAAATGGTGTAGTCAGGTTGGTCACCAAGGCTCGGTGTGATTCACAGATGGGATCCCTCTCAGAGTGGCAGCTCCAGCAGCAGGTTTGTCTTCCTGGCGGGGAAGTGACTGGGGCTCAGAGCAAGGTCTAGTGGTACATGCTTAGGGAAGGGGCATGCCCAGCTAGGGCTGGGAAAGAAGAGACAACAGCTGCCACACTAAGTGCATTCAGGATTTGCTCAGCTCGGGTCTTACATGGAATCTTACAAAAACCTAAACTCAGGGTGGCGCCTGTGGTTCAATGGAGTAGGGCGCCGGCCCCATATGCCAGAGGTGGCAGGTTCAAACCCAGCCCCAGCCAAAAACTGCAAAAAAAAAAAAAAAAAATTCTAAACTTGGGGTTGGAGTAATGGCCCCTCACAGTGACAGCTAGGGGCACCTACTCCTCTCCCACAGGTTCAGCTCACCTCTGGAGATTCCCATTAGTCCAGGGGCCTCTCAGTCACCTATGGGATCACACAGCATTTATAGGCATAAGTCAGGCTCAAGCCGGGCCTCTAACCCACTCCCCAATTCTGGAAACTGAGCCCCCACCTATTACCCAAGTTCCAGACCTAACGCTTACTCTTAGCCCCTCACCTATATTTCTTCTCCTTGAACTTGCTTCCCTGCCAGACCCTCCCCTCCTCCTGCCTCAGTCTTATGTCATTCCACTTCAGTTTCCCCATCTCTTAGCCTTAATCCCTTTGAGGATCTGAAGTCCAACCCTAAGCCACAGGACAAACCCCACTGCTTACTGTTACAGTGATGGATGCCTCCTGCTTGCCGAAGGACCTCCAGGGGCCACGCCCCACCTGCCTGCTGGGACAGCTGCTGCCTCTAGATGTCCCTAATGCTGAAGGTCCCCACTATGGCTCCTTCCTTGGTTGGTCTCATGCCCATGGCTCTGGTCTAGCTCCCAGGTATCCTGCTTATGACACACTCCCCCCTGCCTTCATCTCCTCCCTGGAACACAGACCGCCAGAAACCAGCACTGAAGGTTTGGCTTGTCACCAGGCATTTACAGCTGAAACCCCTCCCAAGGGTCTTGTGGGTTAAGCTTTTCTGGGGTGACCTGATAATTCTGCAAGGGGTCAGGAGCAGGAACCCCTGGAAAAACTGGACTGAAAACCTCCTGACAAGACAAGCTGGCACCACAAGGGGGCAGTATTGGCCAACACTCTTCACAGAGTTGAGGTCACTCTCCCATTGTTGAGGGTAGAAGGACCAGGAGCTCAAAGGAAGGTTTCTTTATACAAAACGAAAAAAAGTGTCAGATGAAACAATCAAGGTGGCTTCATTGAGGGAGATTCCAACGATGTCACAGGGGAGACCTTAACAATGTCAGAGGGGAGACCTTCCGTCATCTCACTTAGGTGAGCCACTATGAGCCAACAAGAACCAAGAAAGTAAATTCTAAAAGACCAGGTGATACTGTCCTCAAGGTATAGAGCTAAACATAAAAGAAAAAAAATAAGTAAGTAAACAACAGGCCAGTTGGGAGCAATTCCAATAGCAAGGGCAGGACTACACTCCAAGCCCATTTGTTGAGGTGGAAACAATAGTGACCCCACAAGAAGTAGGGCAGGGTTAATTGTCCTCCTTTCCAGCTGCAGAAGCTGCACACCCAGAGGGTTTCAGTGATTTGTCCTGGTCTTGGCTTAGCCAACAGAAGAACTAGGGCTAGAAGACCAGGACTTCCGTCCCAGGTACAAAACATCTTCTAGATACTCTACTGGCCCCCTCCTTCACCCCAAATGAATCAATCAACAACTCATTACTGAAAGCCACTGTATGTCCAGGCTGGGGGGTCTCCAAGGTTCCTCTGGCTCTGAATAATGAAAGCCCAGAATTTCTACCTGACACAGGCTCATCCTGGGAACACTCCTCCCTTTGGGAGCTCTAACCTAGTTAGAGCCCAAGAATACCTTTATTCAGTTTCTCTGCCATCACCATAGTGGGCTTTGCCTTACCAAAGCCAGCATATGAACAGTTACTAGGTTTCCATAAATTTGGGAAAAGTGGTTTTGTTAAATTATGCACAAAGTTTCTATTAAACAACAAAGTCCCCATACCTGTCATCCTACTAACAAGCCTTTAAAATGTAATTAAACTTACAAGACTTTGATTTATATCCAACTTTGTGGGAATTCATCTACTGCTGATTCATCTACATCAAGGTAGAGAGATAAAAGTAGGAAAGTGTTTAAGAAGTGAGGTCTCTCACTTCTGCTTGGGGTATGTAAGCACAAAAACAAGCAGCTATAGCTCCCTGACCCTCTGAATCACCTGCCTTTGTCACACTCATTAGCTGGGAGGGAATTGGGGGCATTGGCTAAGCTCACAGCAGGTGTCATGAGCAGGATAGTGAGCTCCGCCCTCAGCCATCTCTCAACAGTGGGAGCAGAGACAAGACCAGACCATTTACCACCAGGCAGCCAAAGAGGTGCAAAGCACACAGTTTTATAGGTGGTAGTGGCTGGAGGTGGGAGGGGACTTTCACAGGTAGAGACAAGGGGAAGAGGATGTTCTAGGCTGAGGAAACTGGCACCCAAAAAGCAGGCAAGCATGGGAGTATTTAGATAACATCAGGAAGCACTTCCTCTCTCCATCTTAATTACACACTCCACAAAGGTAAGAGTCACAACATGACCTGTTATTTCCCAACAGTGCCTAGCACAAGGTCATGAACATGGAAGAGGCTTGTGAAGTATTGTTTAGGGTGAACTTCTTAAAAGACAGGACACTGATCCAGAGTGTTGAGAGGGAACTGACTTGCTTGTATGCATACACTATGCCAATTTTTGATGCATTGCCTCAGCTGCAAATTCTCCCTTACTTGCCCTATTTGCGATATTGAAGGTGAACCCTGAGGGCATTTCTCTTGCCAGCAGGCATGATTGTTAAGCTGTGTCAGTAGGGGGCACTGAAGAGACACCAGCACAGAAAGGGGCTTCTCTCCCTAGGTCCATAGTGGCCTTCTTTTTTTCATATGCCTGCAAGGCCACAATGCTTGCCCCACATGTAGAACACCTAGTCATACTCACCTCCAGAGAATTTCAGTAGCACCTTGGGGGAAGCTCCCCAAAAAGTCTCCCAGCTAAAGTTATCAGTAACTTCCTGGCAAGTGCAACACCCCTTGGGCAACTTTCCAGTGAGTTTTGCTGGCACCCAGCAAGCAGTTCTCAGCTTGCTAGCATTGACCTGTTTGACCTTGACCTAGCAAACTTCTGCATTATTCAGTGGCTCAGCCAGATCCACCCAAAGAGGTCTGAATCTCAGCCTCAAAAGTCTACTTCTTCCGAATGTATTTCATTCTAGATATAATAGAGTTCTCCTTGCCCACTTAGTAGTGGCTAATTCTCTAGTACTAGTTAATAATTCTTTATATTCTAACTTCCCTGTTGGAATTACTGTGTGGTTTCTGTCTCCCCACATGCATTCATACACATCCCTGAATACTCCTTGGAAGAGCCCTCGTTAGTCAGTCCTTGCTCCCTGCACTGATTTCTCCAGTGAATCCTTGGAGTGCTTTGAGTCACATCCTTCTCCTGCATACTCCTATATCAGCCAGAAACTACTTTAAGTATTTGGAACAAGGAGGAATGAGATACAGGGACTTTGGTGATTAAACCCTGGCTTCACCTCTTCTTAGCTATGTCTAACTATGGGCAGGTAACTAAGCCTGAGTTTTGACTTCTATAAAAATAGAAATAATAATAGGACCTAACTTATAGGTTACTGTGAAAATTAAGTAAAATAATCCATGAAAAATTCCCAGTGTCTGCTACATGGTAAGTGCCCAATAAACTGTTACTATGATAATTCTCTAAAGACTCCAGCAGGCCTGAGTCAAGTGTCTCAAAACCACCACAGAGACTGCAATAGAGGCAGCCAGAAAAAGACAAGGACATTGTAGCAATAAGGCATCCATACCTTGTTGAAGTAAGACTACCCCAGATTGCACAGTGGGGTTGGGGGCCATGTGGCTTGAGGATTCCTGCCTGTCCTCAATTTGAACAGGTTCTACATTCTAAACTTCCTTCACCTATGTGAGGGAAGAAGCTCTCTCCTCCAGATAACTTTTTTTTTTTTTTTTTTTGTAGAGACAGACTTTCACTTCAGTGCCCTCGGTAGAGTGCCGTGGCGTCACACAGCTCACAGCAACCTCCAACTCCTGGGCCTAGGCGATTCTCCTGCTTCAGCCTCCCGAGTAGCTGGGACTGCAGGCGCCGGCCACAACGCCCGGCCATTTTTTTGTTGCAGTTTGGCCGGGGCCGGGTTTGAACCCGCCACCCTCGGTATATAGGGCCAGCGCCCTGCTCACTGAGCCACAGGTGCCGCCCCAGATAACCTTTTTAAAATCTTAATTTAAAATGTAATATACGCATATGGTTTTGAAAGTCAAGAGTACAAAATGATATACAGGTAAGAATCAGTCTCCCTCTCATCCTAAGCCCCCAATACCTCAGCTCCCCAACCAGAGTCAACTATAATAAACCCGTTTCTTATGCATCTTTCCAGATATATTCTAGGTACATAAAAGTGTATTTTCATATTTTAATACATGTGGGAACATTGTTCCTGCTTTTCTAGTAAATAATACATCTTAGAGAACAAGATATTTGCTACTGATGCAGCTACCTTATTTTTTCTTTCATCTTTTTTTCCTTATTCTTTTTAACATCAACATAATTTTTTTTATTAAATCATAGCTGTGTACATTAATACAATCATGGGGTACCATGCACTGGTTTTATATACAATTGGAAATATTTTCATCACACTGGTTAATATAGCCTTTCTGGCTTTTTCTTAGTTGTGTTAAAACATTTCTATTTTACATTTAGTAAGTTTCACATGTACCCTTGTAAGACGCACCATAGGTGTGATCCCACCAATCATCCTCCCTCCACCTATCCCCCCCTACATAATATTGATATAAATACAGCACCAATTATTTAACTAGATATCTTCTGACAGAAATTTAAGCTATTTCAGGTTTTCTGCTGTTATAAACTTCTATGTACTTATTCGTTTTGTGTTTTTTTTTTACGAGGCAGAAAATAATTTTGCCTCTCAGACTGGGAGCCACAATGACAATCTTGATGGTCTAGTATAAAAATATATGGAGGCCTGGCATGGTGGCTCATGCCTGTAATCCCAGTACTTTGGGAGGCAGAGGGAGGGGGATTACTTGAGACCAGGAGTTCCAGGCCAGCCTGAGAAGCAAAGTGAGACCCTACCTCTTAAAAAAAAAAAAAAAAAAAAGGTCAGGTGTGGTAATGTAGCCAGAATTGATGTCTGGTCCTTGATCTCAGGATTCGAAGAATGAAACCACAGACCATGTGAGTAAGCAAAAGGACAGAGTTTATTGATAGAAAGATAAAGAGATAAGAAAACCTCCACAGTGGTGAAGGGGGAGAGACCCAAGTGGGAAGCCCATGTGGGAGTCCCCACGTCTAGGGGAGAAGTTCTCAACCTTCCTAATGCTGCGGCCCTTTAATACAGTTCCTGTGGGTCGTGACCCAAGGTTTAGAACCGCTGGTCTAGGGGGTTATATCCTATTCTTATCTTAGAGTCCAGCACGTATGTCCAGAACACGTCACAATTGGCCAGGAGCCTACAGGCAGAAGATAATCCCAGAATTAAGAAAGGGATGTGGTACTTGCAGTCCTTGCTCCAAGCAAAGCAGTAGGGTGTGTGTTCCCTACTCCAGGAGGAACCACCCAGATGAGATATAATCAGGTGCTTGTTTCATGACCTTGCTTGGGCCCAGAGAACATGACCTGGAAAGGACCTGTTTATGCCTGGAAATGATTGAGACTGATTTCTAAGCTCACCCAGCAGGCCTAGAAAATAGGGGTCCACGTGCAGCATTGAATGGGGAAACCCCGTATCAGGGACAGGTGTCACACCCCTGCACCTGTAGCCCTAGCTATTTGGGAGGCTAAGGCAGGAGGATCACTTGAGTCCAGGAGTTTGAGGTTGCAATGAGTGAGCTATCATGACGCCAAATGACACCACTGCACTCTAGCCAGGTGACAGAGTGAGATCTCGTTTAAATAAATAAAAATAAAATAAAAAAAGAAAAAAAAATCAAAAACAGGGAAAGGAGATTGGGAAACCTGCATTCCAGTCCTGGATCAACCACTAACATCCTTTGAATGCAGACACATATCGCCTCATCTCTCTGTGTGACTTAAGTTCCTTGTTTATCATGTAGCAGTAATTGTACCTGCTTTAAATTGCCTCACAAGGGCATTCCGAGACTCAAATGAGATAATGTACATGAAAGCTTGTGAGCACCACGCTAATATACAAGCCTCTCATATGGTAGGCTTGTCAAACTTATAATTGATACATCGCTCTGTGGATGTGCCCATCAGTCTCCAATATGATGTCTGCTACACCTACTACCCTTCTAAGTGAAGCTGCCTTACCCGCAGTACCAGCTGATAGACCACCCGAGGCTGCTATGCGCTGTTCCCTATAACCCTGCTCTCCCCTTCCTCCACGTCACTGCAGAATGGACTGGGCTGGGCAACCTCCCCATCCATAGGCTGCACCGTGGCCAGAATGGAAAGCTCCGACCTAGCAGAGATAGGCCAGCTCATTCTGATTCTTGCCCTTGGAAAGGTCTTCTAGGAAATAATGAGTGACTCTGACAGTTAGGGAAAACACAACACAGAAGGCACAGGGAGAGGCCAGTCAGGGTTAGGAAGACGAGCAGAAGCTGAAGTTATGAATAAGCTGAAATGGGGAGGCAGCAAAAACTGTGCACAGTGAAGCTACAAGACAGGAAAAAAAGTGAGAAAGGATGATAATGAGAAGTGAGAGGACACAGAAACACCAGCATCAGCCAAGTTCTAACAACAAGTAAGCGCACAGGAAAGCACATCAGCTCTGACCGCTGCTCCCCGAACTGCCCGGAGTCCAGCACAGACACGGCTTTACTGCAGACTCCTTTCTCTGACCTCAAGGGAGGAGATGAGGCTCTTTTTCCACTGCCGCCCATGCCAGACCAACCCAAGGCTCAGGAGGCCTATCTCCCCAACCCTGAAGGACAGTTTGTGATCATCTTCTCCAGGGACAGGAAAATTAGAATGCTAGGTCACCCTCCCAGGGAAAGGGCAGGGTGGGGAAGGGTGGAAATGGAGCAGCAGTCGGGAAGCAACCATCAATGGAGAATGCTCTCACCCACCAAATACTACCGACCCTTCACGTCACACCTTCCTCCAAACCTTCCCATAATTGCACTGACCCCTTGACTCCCAGGGGAGCTTGCCCAAAGGGCCCCGTTCTTCATCCTCTGTATCCCCATCTTCGAGCCTGTGTCCTTGCAGTTCCTCCCACCAAAGGGGCAGAGTACATTTCCATACTTTGAGTCTCTCTGGGCTTGGCTATGTGACTGTCTCCGGTCAACAGTATAAGACAGAAGTGACAGTGTGTCAGTCCCAAGGCCTTGTGTGCTTCTTCCATCGCCATGAGATGAGTATGCCCACGCTAGCTCATTGTTTTCTAGAAGATGAGACTCCTCTGAGACAAAGCTACCTCAATTACTTGGTCACATATAATTGTTTCTTTGGGCAAATGAAAATCCAGGATGCCTAGTGAAATTTAAATTTCAGATAGACAATCAACACTGGATTTTTAGTAGAAATACATCCCGCGACATTTTTTAGAACAAATTTAAGCTCAAAATTATTTATCTAAAATTCAAATTTAACTGGGAATCCTATATTTGGCAATCCTACTCCTGGTGCTCGAGGCCGGACAACTTCCTGTGAGATAACTGACAACAGCAGTGACAGAAATCACATGGTCCCCACCCAATGCTGGGAGAGGAAAGCCACAGTTCATTTAAAGGTTTGCAAGAAAGGCAGAAGATAAACCTTGAGCAATCTCTTCTGCCCAGTGACAAACTCACCCCTTCAAGTAATAATGATGATAGCTATTATTTGCTTGGTCCCTATATGGACGGGGAATAGGTTCAACACTCTTCTTTTCACATTAGTGCTGCAACACAAGGAAGAGGGCATAACTTTATCCAATTTACAAATGAGGACCCCAAGCCTCAGACAGGTAAAATAACCTTCCTTTGGTCACACAGCTGGAAAGAAGAGCAACACTAAAATTCATATGCAGCCTTCCTTTCTTCCATAACACAACCCTGCCTTCAAATACCAAAATGGAAGATGGTAAACTATATTCCCAGCTCTCCGATCTCTTTGCTGCTCCCCTCAATCCATTCTACCCACCTGGCCATGTGAAGGATGGGGTTGCATTCATGTGATAGTGTTGCTGTAGCACAGTATCACTGACTGGGTGGCTTACACAACAAATTCATTTTCTCACAGTTCTGAAGGCTAAACATCGGAGACCAAGTTGACAGCAGAGTAGGTTCCCTCAGAGAGCTAAGAGAATGATCTAGTCCAGGTCCGTGATGGTTAATTTTCTGTGCCAATTTAAATGGGCCATTGGCTGCCCAGATATCTGCTTGCACCTCATTTCTATCTTTGAGGGTATTCTGGACAAGATTAGCATTTGAATCATTGGAGTAGGTAAAGTAGATTGCCCCCCTTTCCGCTGTGGATGGGTCCTGTTCCATCTGGACAGAGTCTGAATAGAACAGAGGGGCAGAAGGTTGAACCGATTCTCTCCACCTGACTACACTGGATGAGCCAACTGTCTCCTGCTGTCCTTGCCCCGGGACTTAAACCACTGGTGTTCCTGGGTCCCCAGCTTGCAGACAGGAGATCTTAGACTTTCTCATAATTGTGTCAAATCCTTATAATGAATATTTTATATATATAATATACATACACACACACACACACACCCTGGTTCTGTTTCTCTGGAGAACCCTGGCTAATCCAAAGTCCCCCTGGTTTGTAGATAGCCATTTTCTCCTGTGTCTTCACATCTTCTCTCTGTACATGTCTGGATTCAAATTTCTTCTCAGAGTACCCTTCAAATCAGATTAGGACCCATCCGAATGACCTCATTTAACTTAATCACCATTATAAAGACCTTATCTCCAAATAAGGTCACATTCTGAGGTAGCAGGGGTTAGGACTCCAACACATGAACTTGGAAAAGGATGTGGTTCAGCCTATCACAGGGTTTATGGAACTAATTGTGACTCATCCCAATATAATCTTCATTTAAAAGAGTAACGCAAAAGAACAGATTCCAAATGATGACATTCTAGATTTCAAGTGGTAGAATTTTAGTTCTCAAAGCAATCCATTAGGGGTGGGAAAGGCCCATTCTGCACTTCTTAATAATGGCACCTGGAAGATGTCACACCCTCCACCAAAGGGGCCCTAGCAACTGGTAGAATGTGGGTTATTGTGAGGACAGGGGATTGTGATGGTAGCCAGGCTGTGGAATCTGGTGAGACCAAATGTTAGTACCTCAAAGATGTCCTTTGGCCCCAATTAGCAGCAGTGTGGTTTTCTAGATGGCAACGGAGGAGAGGGAGATCATGGAAGCCCGGGGGGCCGGAGAAAGCTGTCAGACCTTCCCCAAGATGGTGCCTGGTGACTCCGTGTCTGAAGGGAAGCCAAGGGCTTCTTTGGTAAGGGGGATATCCCATCTCACTGCCCCAGTGAGGGGAGAGAGGTACTCTAGGGACATGTGACTAGAGCTGAATGCTAAGGTTCCAGAGAGCTGGCAAGAAGCACAGATAACACATACCCCATTCCCATAACTGGCACTCAGCTGTCACCAGGAACCAGGTAGCTGCTCATGAAGTCACTGGAAGCTGGCTTTGATCTCATTCATCTGCAGCTCCATTTGGGGCCCTTCCTTGCTCCATAGATGGGACCTGGCTGCCCCGTCCCCATAGCCCACTTTCTGGGCCCCATTCGTTTATGCTCTCTCAGTGCAGACCTGGGCATTCTTCCTCCCTCTGTAGCTCCTAGATCTGATATCCAGCTAGGCGCAAAGCTGGGGGTGGGGGATTACCTCCTTGGTGATTTGAAAATCTCTAGGAAGACAGACATTCACCTCAACTCCCCACGCCTCCACTTGCCACTTCCAGGCACCCTTAATGTTAGCGCCCTCTCCTTCTTAACCCTCAGGTTCTGACAGCTCTGGGTAAGTGTGCTTCTGATAAGAACCCAGTCTATCTTTACAATTCAGGACACTTTCAAACACCCCGTGGTTGTGACCGAGGCTGTGGGAGTGCCTTGGGTGGGGGGCTGCCCAACCCTGACGCTGCGCTGTTCCCCCCACCGCTTCCTGCCCCGGCCCCAGGAGGCACAGTCCCCGAAGCCAGACTCCTCCTATGACCACTTGGAGGAAATGGAAACTTGTGAGGACGGAGGCTACCCAAGGCCGCCCAAGTCGCTGTCCCCCGCGGCCGGCCCCACCACCAAGGGCCAGGCGGGTGATGGACCTGAACTCCCGGAGTGGCTTCTGACCCCAGGGATGGAGCACAACCCTGAGATGGAGCTGGAGAAGATGCGCATGGAGTTCGAGCTCACGCGGCTCCGGTATCTGCACGAGGAGAACGAGCGGCAGCGGCAGCACGAGGAGGTGATGGAGCAGCTGCAGCTGCCCGCGGCCGCGCAGCGCCCGGTAGGTGGCGCCCGCGGGTCCCGTCCAGGAGACATTTGTGTCCACACAGGCCGTCCCTGCCCTGGGTCACAGCTGCTCCGGCCTTAGAGGCCCCCACCCTACACACGGCAGCTCTGTTTCCCAGCTGCGATCCCCCTCTCCAAGGACAGCTGAGGCCCGGAGGGGCCCCAGAAACGCTTTGCCCACCCTATGGCCCTTTTGATAGATTAAGGGGAAAGTCTTCAACACCTCCTCTATCACCAAATTTCCACCACTCTCAATTCCATTTTTCTTAAGAGACAGAATCTTATTCTGTCACCCAGGCTGGAGCTCAGTGACAAGAACACAGGTAGCTGCAGCCGCCCACTCCTGGGCTTAAGGGATCCTTCCATATCAGTCTCCCAAGTAGCTGGAACTACAAGCATTCACCACCCTTCCAGGCTTATTTTTTAATTTTTCTGTAGAGACAGGGGTCTCCTTATGTTACCCAGGCTGGTCTAGAACTCCTGGGCTGAAGCCATCCTCCTACCTTGGCCTCTAAAGTGCTAGGATTACAGGTGTGTGTCGCTGGGCCTAGTACTGCAGCTCTCAAAATATGGTGCTGGAGACACCACCTTAAATACCCACCCCCACCCCGCCAAGGCTGTTCGCAGGCTCTACAGCACACTACAGCCTTCAAGTCAGCGACTCAGGCAGTCCTCTCACCTCAGCCTCCTGAGTGGCTGAGATTACAGGCACATGCCAACACACAGCTTTAGCCAGCAGATTATGACAGAACCATCACCTCGCCGTCAGGTCTACGTTCACTCTGTTGGGTCACACTGCCTTGTAGTCAACTGTAAGGGCTGAGCCATCTTTTCACAAGAAATGTACCACCCTCCTAATCTGTACTAAATGGGCATAGGAATGCTTAGAGACTAAATGGGATGTGAAGAGCTTAGCTCAGTGGCCAGGCCATCATAAGCATTCAATAGTGGAAGATGTTGCCTAGGCTTTAAAGTTAGGCAGTCCTGGGTGGAAATCCTGGTTCTGCCATCTGTAAGCTATGCAGTGTTGAACAAATTACTTTCTTACTCTTTGAGCTCTGGGTATTGCTCATCCATGAGGTCATTCCTACCTCAGGATTGTCATTCAATTAAATGAGAGAATGCATGTACCACACTTTGCGATGAGCCCAGCACATTAGGTAAGCACTCAATAAATGTTGGCTATCACCATTTTTATGTACTCAGGCAATTCGCTTCTTAACCCAAATGCAGCAGCTTACGTTTATCACTTTTTAGTTTTATTAGCTAATATATTAGCTAATATATTAGCTATGCTTCCCAGCTCTGAGTCATTCTCAATTCTGAGAAGCTTGCCTTCTGTCTTTATCCAAGCCATTGCTATAATTGTTGAACAGGATATGACCTAAAATAAATACCACTGACAGATCTCCCTACAGGTTAGCAATGTTCCATTAATAAGAATGCCTGAGTTACATTTTATCCAGCTCACATTTCTTCACCTTATCCAAAAACTCCTCCTGAGACACACCATCAAATGGTTTCCCAGAATTAAGATATTAACACTACCTATAGAATTTGCCCAATAGACTGGTCAATTTTTTTTCTAAAGTAAACAGGGTGGGTTTTGCGTGATTTGTTCTTAATGAACCCATGAGTGTCACAATTCTTTTTCTTGCTCATAAAATACCTACTTATGCACTAAATGATTTCAACTGCGCCAAGTCAGGCTTATTGAACTGAGATTACCAGAGCCTTTTCCCCCTTTTTGAAAAATCTAGAAAATATTTGCCTATATTTAAGATTATGGCACACTTCTTGTTTTTGTTTTTTCAAGACAGAGTCTCACTATGTTGCCCTTGGTAGAGTGCTGTGGCTTCACAGCTCACAGCAACCTCAAACTTTTGGGCTTGAGCAATTCTCTTGCCTCAGTCTCCCAGTAGCTGGGACTACAGGCGCCAGCCACAACACCTGGGTATTGTTTTGTTGCATTTGTTTAGTTGGCCCAGGCTGGGTTCGAAACCACCACCCTCGGTGCATGTGGCTGGCGCCGTAATCACTGTGCTATAGTCGCCAAGCTGACTTCTTAATATTTTTGAATTTGAGGTTTCATTTCCAAACTTGTGATTTTTCGTAGTATCCTAGGATAAAAGTTGTCACAAGTTGGAGCCTGAAACTGTTTAAAACAGATATGGTATTGCACTTGCTTGGCCTTTGGTCTGTATCTCCTCCTAACCATATCTGTTTCCCTTTTTAGACTGAAAAATCTTTCTCCTTGCTGGATGAGATAGAAATCCTTGGTGTCTAGTCCTATCTGTCTCTGTCTACTGCTGAAAAGGTAGACCATTGAAAGTATTTTGAAAAGTCTAGAAGGATTAGCAAATTCATAGTTTGTCATCAAAATCATAAAGATTACGCACCAGCATTTTCACACTGAAAACATATAGACTGCAGAAAGGTGTCAGAGGGCATAGGGCCAATGCCATACTAAGCCTGCAGGGAACCGTTGTGTCGGTCCAGCCTGCCACTCCCAGAACACTGGGTTGCTTCCTCTGGTCTTTCAGCCTTCCTTCCTATTCATTGTAAAGACAGCATCACTGGAGTCACTTGCTGCCCTCTGGATTTTATTTAGTAGCCCTCACACTGTAGATAGCTGTTTCAACAATGATGTGTCCAATCCTCAGCCTTTGGTAATAGTTTACAAAAGTGCTTTACTTTTTATACATTTACTAAAAGGTGAGGATCTGACTTGATTTTGAAGCTCCCCTTCTCTTTTTCTGGGTGGGTGGTTGGATAGATGGACAGATTTTCATTGAAAATACTACTACTGAGTATGTTTCTAACTATGTAGGGCATCTCAGTCCCTGCCAGCTAGCTATTTCCAAAAATGTGGCATGATTTTTAAAAAATACTTTATAAAATAACCCAAGGGTGATGACTTCTCAACTTCTCAATGGGTCAAAATAGTTTTATTACCTTTTGCCTTACTTATACATTGATGCTTTCTGCAGTTAAAATCTGTCAGACCCCAGTTATACAGATTCCAGAAAAGAGTAACTCACAAGCAGAATCAGCCAGACAACTCAAGCTACTTTCCCCCAGCCCAGTATTACCTGGGTTTAGAGAGGCCCTAACACACATCTCTCAGCACCTGCCTCCAGGAGAGGCCAAATCCTGGGCTGAATGATGGACTAACCCAGGTAATACAAACCACAACTCAGGGAGTCATTTGTACCCAAGGGACACCCTCTGAGTATGTCATTGTCTAGAAAACCAGGTTGTGTATCAGGGAAAACTGTCCCAAGAACCCTCCCAAGATCCACCATTTGGATCTGGGGATCTTGGGATGAGAGAGAGTCTGCCCACACGTGTAACTCCAGTATGGGGCGTGAAGAGAAAGTCATTGGCCCAGTTCCCCAGTCAGGAAGAGGAGAAGTTGGTTCAAAAGTTAAAAAGAATGAGTTCCCCCTATTTTCCAGTTACCTTACTAGGAATTTTTCATGCATCGTCTCACTCTTCTTCCTTGTGAGCTTGTGAAGTGGTCATCATTACCCTTTCCTTAGGTGAGGACAAGGACCTGCCCAAGGTTACATTCAGGCAGGGACAGAACGAGACTGAACCCAGATCTGCCTGGTACCAAGCCTGGTGTCGCCAGCTCCACCGTCTTCTCTCCCCTACAGTTCTCGGGAGGCTTCCAGGACCTCCTGCTGCCCCAGAACCAGTTTACCATGTTCCTGTACTGCTTCATCTTTATTCACATAATCTATGTCACCAAGGAGATGGTCTTCTTTCTCTTCTCCAAGCACTACCTGTTCTGCATTGCGGCTATTTTGCTCTGTCTGATTAAAACCTTCTGGTCATACTTCCAAGTGCCTTTGCTGTCTCCATCACTGCGAACCCCCCACCCCCACCCCCATGATAGTGTGTGATCAGTTATCAAGACATGATCCGAATTGGCCCCCAGCCTCCCTGGCACCACATCTGCTCATGTGTGCCTATCTCCCATCAGCCTGCTCTTATGAAGGGCTCTAGTGTCAGCCACTCATACCTGAGTGGGAAGAAATGTGTTCAGGCCCCTTGTTCAGAGCCTGAGTTTTCACTGTGAATCACTTTATCTCCTGAGAGGAGGCTTTGAGAAGTTAGTGGACTACAGAGTGGTATATGGGGAAGGAGGAGTTGGGAAAGACTTTTCCAGAATCACACCATAACCACTGCATCTATTCACATTTGTAGATCTTCCCTGAGGTGTGGAAAGCCTGCAGTAGACTTATGAGTAGCCCCCTGACCAGAAAAAGTTGTCAATGTTCCAAATCCCCAGAATCATGAACACGTTGTCTTGTACAGCAAAAGGCTGTGACATCTGATTGAGTTAGTGACCTGAGTGGGGGGATGATCCTGGCTATTTCAGGTGTGATCACAGGGTCCTTATACGAGGGAGGCAAGAAGGTGAGAGAGGACATGTGACCATGGAAACACAGGGCAGAGTGACACGGGGCTACAAGTCAAGCAGTATAGGTGGCCTCCAGGAGGTAGACAAGGCAAGACTATAGAACCTCTTCTGGGGCCTCCAGAAGAACCCTGGCCCTGCCCACTTAGATGTCGGACCTCCAGAACTATAAGAGAATAAGTCTGTGTTGTTTTAAGCCACTAAGTTTGTGGTGATTTGTTACAGCAGCAATAAAACACTAATACAGGGCCAAAACTCCCAAGCTCTGTCCAGCTGTGCCAACAGGTTAGGATAACACCACACCAGGCTGCTGGTAAGGTTTCCTTTAGCACTTGGCCTGAGCAGAACTGAACACACCCAGTCATACCAGTGCTCGGGGTCCACCTTCAAACAATTTATGATTTAAAAAGAGATGGGCTTGGCACCTGTAGCTCAGTGAGTAGGGTGCTGGCCACATATACGGGGGCTGGCGGGTTGGATCCCAGCCTAGGCCTGCCAAACAATGACAACAACAACAACAACAACAACAACAAATAGCCGGGTGTTGTGGCGGATGCCTGTAGTCCCAGCTATTAAGGAGGCTGAGGCAATAGAATCGCTTAAGCCCAAGAGTTGGAGGTTGCTGCCAGCTGTGACACCATGGCACTTTACTGGCAGCAAGATAGTGAGACTGTCTAAATAAATATGCTGACTTCCAGGTAGGCCAGGGCAGGCCTATCAGAAACTAGTGGACAAAGGGTATCCCTGTCTGAGAAGAGCTTGCTTTGGGTGAGGCAGGTAAAGGCATACTCCTAAGGACCATATGGAAGGAGGAATTAAACCCCTTGACTGGGCCCACAGGAAGTCATCAATACCAGAAAAGGGAGAAGAGGGGAAAAAAAAAAAAAAAAAAATCAGCACATACCTACCCACCAGCCCAAGTACACAGACTCACAAAAATACAGAAAAGCTAACCCAGAAGTAAACATGCCAACTTCACTCACAGGGAGATACGAAGCAGATAAGCAGTTGTTCATGACAAATGTTCACCACCCAGCAAATAAGCAGGCAGCAACAACAGTAAATATAGACTTGAACACTAGGAGGGCTCACAGTGAGCTGGCAGTGAGCTGCCCAGTGAGTACATAACAACAAAGAAAGGAGTTCAACTCCACCATCGCCAGCACCCAGCCCCTTCTCCAACACACACTCCTTACAGATTATTGTCAGCTGCTCTGGGGCCCCAGCCCGGCCCGCCAATGACGGCTGGCTATGCCACAGGGGAGTTTCCTCAGTGAGAATGTGCCAAACTGCACGAGGCTGGTCACAGCTGTTCAATCAATCAAGGCTTTATTGACCTTTCCTCTTCCCCGGCATCGGGCTCTGCCATAAGAGGGACAAGAGAGTTTCTGTCTTGTTGAACTCAGAGTGGTGCTCAGTGAAACCATGTGGAAAAAACACTGCCTGGGGACTTCCATGTCAGTACACATTACTATGCCATTTAAGTCCATGGTGACTTCTCATTTTCCACCCAATTCAATACATCCATCCCCATTTATAGCCGCATGTGGCAGATACTTAATTTAGGGGTGACAAAACTGTCATTTCTCATTAAACATTTAAGTTGGGACTCGGGGCTATGGTCACATCTCGCAATCATCTTATTTGATCTGGGTTTCCAGCATGAGACTGAGGTAAGAGAAAGAGATGAAGATCAGAACAGCAAAAAGTTTAAGGCCCATCTATTTACCTTGTTAGAGCAGGCTGAATTGGGAGTTTGAAAAAAAAAAAAAAACAAGTGGTATAAGGTCATTAGCCCATCCTCTTGAGTTCAGGTAAAAACTGGACTTAAATACATTCATTTTCCTTAAAAATCTTCTGAGAAAGACTTAGTTAACTCTTTTGTACAATTAAGTTAGCATCTTGTCTCACACTCATAGCCATGGGCATAAAAGCTTCCCCTCTATCCCGCCTACGTGTTTGAAGACTGAAGCCAACAGCCTAAGATGTGCCCTCAAGGAACGTGGAGCAACCCAGTTGGAGCCCCTCCTTCAACTTAGATCAGGTCTTCTAGTTGAAATGCAAAACAAAAAACTAGAAGGCATAGACATGCAAGGATAGGGAAAAGGCACAGCTGAATAGTTACCAATTAGGCAAAAAGCAAACCAGTACCAAGCACCTCTTGGGCACCAATGCCACCACACTACATGTTTACAGAGGCTATCTTCATCAAAAGCCCAGGGGGCAGAAATGTATATTATCTCCATTCCACCGATGGGAATGCTGAGGGTCAAAGAAGTTAAATGACTTACCCAAGGTCATCCTGGAACACATGCTCTTTCCATGTTGCCATGCTCCCAGGAGCCTTCCTTGGAGGATCTCCCAACTTTGCTGGCGAGATGAGTTTAACATACCTGAAAATGTAAAGAAGCTGTCAGCATGTAAGCCTCAGCTATAAAGCAGGTGGAAGGAGAGCTTTCTGGAGCTCAGGGAGAAGGCTTCTGAAATATTCGGCCTCTAAGGATAGGTAATCCTAGACCAGGCGGAAATGAGGAGGGGTAACTCACACAAACAGAGGTCAAGGTGGGAGTGTATGATCTATATTCAGAAGAAGAGGGTCACCTTTGCTCCAGTGAATGGTATCAAAGATAAAACAGGTCTGGAAAATTGTTTGGGGACCAAATTTTATAGTCTTGGTCTGAAGAATATAAATGTAATCCCTTGGGAAACAGGGACTATTTAAAAAGATTGTAGACTGAGATAGTAAAAAAAAAAAAAAAAGGTAATGAAAGATTCCTTTTCCAACTTCTGGGGACCATGTTCTGACCTTCACCTGTTTCCATTCCAGAAACATTCTTTCTGAGGTCCTCAGTTTGAGGATTGTGTTCACCTATATAAGAGCCCAGCTGCAGTGGCCTAACCAAATAGAGATTTTATGTTTCTCACATACCAAGAAGTCTCAAATAGTCAGTCCATGGATGATGAAACTGCTCTAGGAAGTCCCAGAGGACCCAGCCCATCCTCAGCACACAGCTCTTACCTCACTCCATAACCTCCAGCCCCATGAGCTCCTGATGGTAACACAATTCCAGGCACTTGACCCCCAGTCCAAGTCAGATAAGGTGGAAAAGAAAAGGAGCTCCCGTTAAAAAGCTTTCCAAGAAGCCCCACCCACAGCCTTCTGCTCACATCTCATTAGTCGGACTAGGTCCCATGGCTGCTTCCAGCTGCAGGGTGTCTGAGGTGCCAATGTCTAAGGCCAGGCACCTGTTCATTTCCCAAGCTGCTGGGGCCAGCAGGCGCCCCCTTGAATGAGCAGCCTATAAGAATAACTAAGCCTGGAACAGGTGAAACCTATAACCATCCTGGGCCTGGCCCTGCTGCACTCTGCCTGAAGGGAGAGTGCCATATACACATATCACAGCAGAAGGTCACCTGGAGCAGCTTTATCCCCCAACCCTCTGCAAGATCACGCCTCTCTGTGCTGGGTGTCCTCAGCAAAGCTGAAGAGGAAGCAGTTTTGACTCTAGCCTCCCTCCCTTTCTGCATCTCACATCCCATAGAACAGAGCCCAGTGCCAGGTGAGGGGGATCCAATCAGCCAAGCTGCTAAAGCCTGTTAAACATGTTAAAGGTCTGCTCAGTTTCAGCCCAACACTGAAGCGCTGAGAATAAAGTCTCAGGCAGGCTTAGAAAGCATCTTTTCTGCTCCCCAAATGGAATCTCATGGGTCACAACCCTGCGCTCAGGGACAAGACAGGAGAATAGCAGAGAATGCTAAAATCTATTGGACGGAAGGGGAGCAGGCTGGGGTCCAAAGGCCACTTCCCTGCCATGTCTGTTTGTAATCCTACTTTAGCAGGTGACTCCATGTTGGTTAAGCTTTCTAGGCTTCATTTAGGTGACCTCTAAATTATCTAGACTCTAACTCAGTGCAAAACCAAACCAAACCAAAACAACAACACAAAAACCAAAGCTTAGGGTCTGGTCTCAGAAATTCTGATTTAATTAATCTGAGATGGTGTCCAGATGTGATTTACTAGTCTTAAAAGTGCCCTGGTCAATTCAAATGTGCATCCAGGGTGGAAAACCCTAGATCTTCGTTCCTCAGCAAGCAATGCATAGACCAGGAGAAGCAGCCAAAACAAGTGCCTGGGAAGCCTCTTAGAAGAGCAGTGTGCCAGGCCCCACTCCAGACCTGGAATCAGATGCATGGTGACAATACCCCCTAGGGATTCATCTGCACCTCAGGGCTGGGGATGCCTGCTTTAGGTGATGAGACTCAGTTCAATCTATCCTTTGTGGGGAAGACATTGCTCTTGGCCTGGAGGGTCTTTCCAGGAGGGCTGAGGGGGCAAGAGGAGAGAGAGAAAATAGCTGAGCATGTCACCCTTAGATGCACTGGGGGAAGCCCAACAACAACTGGCGTGGCTGGAGCGGCAGGAGCTTATGCAGGAAGCTGAGCCTGGGAGCAGAGTATCTGCCCTCACGGGTCCTCGCTTTGAGCTTCTAGGGAACCAAATGACTTTACCCTATACTCCAGGATTCATCAGAAAGTTCCAGAATCCCCCCAGGCCTGTGTCTGCCTCTGTCCCTTTTTTGATCTGGCTCCTGTGGGTAGCTTTGGGGAAATCTTGCTAATATACATTCATTCATTATTTAAAAGTTGCCACTGTTCCTTTGTGAAGGTTAAGTATGATTAAAAGATGGGATTTTTCCACAGGGCACAGCAGAAAAGCTGCGGCTCCCACATTTTTAAGCTGTTTTGGCCAAGCCGTGTTGCATAATTTAAAGTCTGTGACTTATTTAGATTTAATTAGCCAAAGGAGCAGCAGCTGCAGGTTCATTAGTCAGTATTTATTAAGCACCCTCAGAGGGCTGTGCAGGCTCTTAAGAGCAAGGGGAGGGTGGGCTTTGGACTTGCAAATTTCTGGTGCTTAAGTAGGAGGGGATTACAGAAGCGTCAGGAGGTAGGCATCTTTGCTCCTCAAAGAGAGCAAAGGAGTGGCATCAAAAGGCTTGGGCTCATTGGGCAAATCCCCACAAAGGCCCTGCTGGCCTGGAGATGTCAGCCCCTCACCGGGCTGTAGTGACAGTCTGTGTGATGACGAACGGAATGAGGCTGGTAAGGGAAGTGATTGCTGACCTGAATTTCAAGAACTGAAAGAGGTGGGGGGGATGGGCTCCAGTATTTGTACAAAAGGACAATGCAGAGTCCCTTGTTCAAAAACCATCAAGCATTCCAAGACAGTGACACAGAACAGTAAGCCGTACATAGGGTCCCCTGAGTGCCAGGTGGGGAGGCAGTCCTGGAGGTGGATGGAGCAGATGAGGGTCAAGGGACCTTTGTGGTACCTCTGCAATCCCACCCTGAGAGAGGCTGTGTCCTGGGCCTCCAGTCCAGCAGGAGGGGGAGCAGGCTGTAAGGCGCAGGGCGAACAGACGCCTCAGGTTCTCCAGCTTGGTGGCATTGCCTCTCCCTCCTGGCCTGCACCCCTAGCCCAAGTCAGCTGATAATTTTTCTCTGGGCTAGAAAATCCAAAAATAGTAGAAATCAAGACTTTTTACCCCATTAAACCTCTTGTATCAAATGACACAGTCACTTTGCCTGAAACTTTTCATCAAAGGAGCCTTTGTAAGGTCCTGGGGCAGAAGCAGGCCTTGGTGGACAACCACCACGAAGCCAAGCAGAAAGTGCTGAGCAAGGGGGTCCTCCATGCAGCAGCTGGGGGCAGGGTGGGGCTTCAGGAGCTTCCCTCCACCCCAGCAAGGGCCAGTGCCAGACACTTGCTGCCCTGGGACAGCTCCTCTCTGAGCACCAGCTCCAACTTCAGGCCCCAGCAACGCCAGAGTGACTAATAGCTACATGGACCACCCCATGGCTGGGGACCACAGTGAGTCCACAGAGCTTAATCAGCGCTAAAGGAAAAATGAATGATCATGAATGATTGATCACATGAATGAAAGAAAGAATGTAATGGGCAATCTGAGAAAAGCTGTGTGAGCTGAAGTGTTTTTGTAAAGGCTTCATAAAAAGCGGAAAAGGGTGTTCACATTTACTAAATACCTAGGGTGCACCGTGCCCTGGTCAAGGCACTTTGTGTCATTCCACAGCCCACCCTAGTGTATCAGTCTGCTCTGACCACCTTAACAAAATATCGCAGACTAGGTGGCTTAAACAGCATAACTTATTTGCTCAGGGTTCGGAGTGCTGAAATCCAAGGTGTAGATAGACTTGGTTTCTTCTGCAGCCTCTCTCCTGGCTTGCAGGTGGCAGGCTGCCTTCTCTGTGTCCTCCCATGGTCTTTTCTCTGCGTGTTCATCCCTGGTGTGCCTTCGCACGCCCAACTTCCCTTCTCTTGTGATGGCATCCCTCAGAGTGGATTAAGACCTCAGTTAAGTTTAATCATGTTTTTAATGCCCTATCTTCAAATAAGGTCACAGTTTAAAATACCAGGGGTGGGGGCTTCAATGTACGAACTTTGAGGGAACACACTTCAACCCCACCCACTTTGCAGTTGTGATAACAGACTCAGAAAGATTGAGAAATCGTCTGAGCTTCCTCAGCCACAGGGGCAGAGACCAAGCATGGCAAAGAGCTGAAGGTTGCTTTAAAGGGATTAAAGAATTATGCTTTGTCTTGTTTATTTGGGTTTCTGGATAAAGACTCGGAGCTGCTTGATAGCATATGCTTTTGTATTTTGGAAGCTATTCTATGTTCCACTATATGCCTTTCTACTAGTGTATAGCTGGGGGTAGCAGCTTCAAAGATTTTCTGCTTATGAACCTACCCTTCCGTCTCGCCATTCTCACATGTCCCCTCACCAAAGGCTGAGGAAGAAAATGAGGGGGGAACAGATTAGTCCCCACTCGCTGGCTCACCTGCCGTTTTCATGAATGGCAGCAGCTCCATTCGCAAAGGCCCGGACCCCATCCCCTGTCCTCTGCTAAATGCCCCTGCTCAGGAGAGCTAGGCCATAACTGTCAGCCCGGGGGTCTTCACTGTTGAATCAGCCACGCCTGGCTCTGTTCTGAAGGCCGTGATGGTGTGGGCCATCTGAGACTGGGGCAGGTACATGAAAGAAGAGGGAGGTAGTTGGGCTGAAGAGGGAAACCTGGCAGGTCACTCCCCTGACTTCTACTCTGGGCAATTTCCATATCCTCACACACAGAGCACCCAGTATTTGAGCTGGCCTCAGTGGGTTCCTAGAAAATGATTGGAAGACTCAAAAACATAGTGGAAGGTAGAAAGTTCACCTGCTCTCTGGGTAGCAGGTGAACTTCAAAGGAATGCCAGATGAAGGAGCTAAGTACACCTTTTCCTCTCCCTCTCTCCCCCTCTCTCCTCTTCTCTCCCTCCTCTCTCTCTTTTCCTCTACTCCCCTCTCTCTCCCTCTATCTCTCTCTGTTCCCCACCCCCACCTCCTAATTCTCAAATGGATCAGTTAGGGCCAGGGACAGACTCAGATGCCAAAGGGCTCAGGCCGTCAGGTGCAGCTGTCAGGGAAGGGGAAGCCATAAAGCAGCCTCTACTCACCCCTCCCATTCCACTATGTGGAGACTCAGGCTCCATATCCAATTCAAGGGCAGCCAGAAACTCTGACTTTCCTGTGATACCTGCTGATTTTTAACTGTGGACCCAATTTTCTTTAGCCACTCTGTGGACCTAACAAAAGTCTGTGGGGCCACCATCTCACAATCTCTGAACTTGAGATGTTATGACAGAGTCTCTGTTTCACTCAGAAACACTCTGGGGGGGGGTTATTTAAACAGAAGACACTCCTAGTACAAAAATAGAATGTGATTCACTCTCTAACAATGTTTAAGCACAGAAGCAGCAGTAAGGGATGCTTCTTCCCTTCATAAATTGCCTCACCTTGAGGTGTTTTCAAGAGACAAATCTCTTAATGCATTTCAAATCAGGTTAAAGTAGCAAAGATCTAATTTTCATACAACTTCTGGAAGGAAGATGGGAATTTAGCTGCAGCCTAGATCAAGATTAAGGAAGGTGCAAGAAAAAGGCCTGGGAGCAGGGAAATAGGGTGGGAGAGGGTGAGGCTGGGTGCCCAGACTGAGTGATTGGAGAGAGACTGGCAAGGGCTCTGTGAAGCTGGCCAGACAAAGAGCAAGTGGGGCCTGGGGACCAGAGTGAGCTGGAGAGGGGAAGAGGAGGGAGCATCATTAGTTGCCATGGTGACAGAGGAACAAGCAAGGGAGATAGAGTGAGGGGGATGTCAGAGAAGAGCTGTGTTGTGCTGCTGCCTACAGCAAACTCTCTGCTATCCACACACCCTTATCTCAGACTCCTGGCCCCTTTGACACCTCCCCCATCCTGACTCTGCTCATCTCTGCCACGGATAAATTACTATGAAATTACCGACACTTAGATCCTAAATGTGGATGTAATGAATGGGTACCTACCTGCTGAGCCTCTGGGTCTCCCAAAGACCTCTTGGATTCAAAATATTTTCTCTACTGTCCTACCATAAAGTCTATAATTTCTCAGACTAAGGCTTTGCTCATGTTCAATGAGAAATCCTCATCAAGAAGAATATCATCATGGCTATCAATTTCTAGAATCTCATAAAGAATGGATTTATCATTTGTAGCAGAGATCTCATATGTGGACACATGACCCAAGCCTGATCAATGAGTTACAAACCTGAGCTAGAACTCACTGCTGGAAATCTTGGAAAGGTAAACTCTCTTTCCACTGGGTCCTAAGCTAGTAGAATATATGTCAGGAGTTTCTGTTGACCACCTTGTTCCACTTGGGGAAAGCCTACCTGAGAACAAAGCCCATATAGAGAAAAGCAGAGCCAAGAGATAGAAAGACAGATAGGGAGGGAGGGAGGAGGAGGAGATAGAGTGAGTTCTTGATGACAGATTTGGGGCCCTGGATTCGCCTGAAATAAGAGAAACACCTAAGATTTTCAGCTTCCACTTTTGCTATTAATTTTGATTTGCATTGAATTTCTGTCACTTACAACCAAATGTTCTGAACCCTACAAGGGCTTGCCCATTCTGTGAGTTGGTACCTGGGCTCATCAGCTAGTTAGGGGATAGTATAGCATCTGTCCCAGCCTGTTCCATGGAGAGGGATGTGTTTATGAACCTCAGCAAGGGAATTTGAAAGATATGGGGAAAAGCAAACCTCTTAGGGGCACATGAAAGAATGTGTTTCTGTCTGCAGGGAAGGGAGCCACGTCCCCATTCTGGAGAGAAAGCCCTGGTGAAGTGCCATGAGGGGATGGATTGATGACAGTGCCAAAGGAGATGGCAGCAGGGCCCAGCTGAGAGGGGATGCCCAGTGGGAAACTCCACAGACAGTCACATGCTGGCACTGCCAACACACAGAGTGCTGTGCTCACAAGACGCCATGAAAGTCTGGGAACAAGCCAGACATACAGCAACTGATGGATAGATAAATAAAATGTGTGATATCTACACAATATTTGGCAATAAAAATGAATGAAGTACTGATTCCTGCTACTGAGGTACTGATTCAAATACTGATTCCATGGATGAACCTTGAAAATATTATACTACGTGAAAGATACCAGTCCCAGAGGACCACATTTGTATGATTCTATGTCTCTGAAACATCCAGAATAGGCAAATCTATAGACAGAAAGTAGATTAGTGGTCGCCTAGGACTGGGAGAACAGAGGGATTAGGGGGTGACAGAAAAGGAATACAAGACTTCTTTGGGGGTGATGAATGTTCTAAAATTGTGTAGTGGTTGGTAGTATGACTCTGTAAATATATTAAAAGCCATTGAATTATATACTGTAGATGGGTGAATGGTATTGATTATATCTCAATTGTGTCGTTAACAACACAAAATCAAGGCTCTTGAGGTTCCTGCCCAGTCTGTACATGTGGTTCGGGTGAAGGTATGGGTTGGCCTCCAGAAGGCCAGGATACATCAAGTGGCTGCTGGCATTCTGGGAGGCAGCCCTGCCTTCACACCCAAACGAGAGAGATCTCACTCTGGGCGGGCGCTCTAAAAGGCCTCCTCTGGCTCTCCTCCAGCCTCACCCTTCCATCTAGGACAAGGTCTATAGGACCCAGAGGATAGACATGTGTGTCCATTCACATTCACACTTCCTTCTTCCTAGCCCATACTCTGGGTATACTGGACCCTAGAATTCTTTGCCTAAAAGGACCCAAACCTGTCTTTAGAACCTGAAGGACTCTTCACCAGGTCCATCCTCCCAAGAGCAGACTGAACTGCAGGTGAGTAGACAAGAGGTGTCATTGGAACCTGACTGTGGGCTGGAATGCCCAAATTAGGCCCCTTAAAGGTTGAGGCAGAGCTGAAGACAAGAGGAGGAGAGCAGACCATGGTCCATGGTACAGGGTCTGCAGGGTGCAGGTGCAGGTGCGGGGGAGCCTGGAGCCAGCTCTCCCTACAACCACCAGGTTCCAGCATGGTGTTCTGAGGAGTGTGGGATGCTAAATTCAGATTTAACCTACCAGATTATTATGAAGACTTATTTGTCCAGATAGGAGCCTAGAACATGTAAGGTTTGTTAGTTTACTTTATAGCTATAACATTTTTAAATACGTGATTCGCGGGCCTCCCTTTGTCCTCTTGTCCTGGGCCTCCATGGATATTAGGCCCTGACCGGAGGTGCAGCATATGAGAAATCTACTGGGCTTTCCTTTCTAGTGAATCTGTCTGTGAGGCTTTCCCAGGTTGCATTTATGGATTTGGGAAATACAAGGCATAGATTCCTTGCTCCAGGCTAGAGAGAAATTGACACACAGCTGCCTTCAGCCTTCAAGTTTAATGATTTCTCTCAAAAATGTCTTCTCAGCTGAGCCCCAGGATTGGGTGTATACTGAGGCAAAGCCTAGAGATAGGGATGATTCTGTGAACCATACTAGGAATCCCACAACTGTCTTGTCTTCTTAAAATTTTTAAGATCTGATGTCATAGAGCCCACTTGGCAGGGAATTCCAGGAGAAGCTCATGAGAAACATCTGACAGCAGAGCTGGGGGCAGGCCAGAGAGCTTCCATTCCCTCTTCTGCATCTATCCTGAGTGTCCAGACCTCAGGGGATCCAATGTCAGTGCCCTTGGCATAGTAAACTGCAAGACATGGTTTCTCTGGCCTCCAAGAAGCACCATCCAGTTGAAGAATGAACACCGATGCTGAAATCATTTAAATACAATGTAAAAAAAAATGACTACATTATTTAGGGTATGAAGTGTTTTAGAAACTAGCGATCATCCAGTTCAGAGTTTCTCAAACTCAGCACTACTGACATTCGAGGCCTGATAGTTCTTTGCTTTGTGTGTGTTAGAGGGGCGGAGGGCTGTCCTGTGCCGTGTAGTGTAGGATGTTTGCAATATCTCAGTCTCTACCTACTGATTAGAAGCCAGTAGCAGCTCCTTGCTCTAGTAGAGCCAACCAAAAATGTCTCCAGACACTGCAAAATGTTCCCAGGGGGCCAAAATCATCCCAAGTCAAGAGCCTAACCACATGATTGTCCAGCACGGCAGGAAGCTGGACAAGGGAGAGTGATTGTAAGCAGGAGAAACTTAGTTTGGTGAAAGAGGTGGCGGCAGCACCTGAAATGTGGGGGAGCAGATAGGGGAGCAGTGTGCTCCAAGGCAGGGAGGTTGGAGCAGGCAGCATGCCCCAAGTCGCTGTGCAGCTGTGCAATGGTGAAGGTGCCCAGCTGAGGGGCCACATGGGAGCTGAAATCCAGCCCACCCTTCCCTTGGCACTGGGCTGCATCAGTCCAGGAGAAGAGGAGCCTTTTTCTTAGTACAAAGGTGTCCTGTGCTCCACACCCCATGGGCTCATGGTGCTGCATCTACCCCAAATGGGTCCTTTCTCTAAGGACACAAAGGCACCACAGAGGCTACTAATGGCCCCAGGAATGAGCCCGCCCCAGGCTGGCAAGGAGAAGCAAGCCAGCCAAGGAGCCCAGCACTCTGTCATGGTTTAACAGGAATTTTGCTTTCCCTGGCCCTAGCTGACCCCTCGCCACTCCCCTCCTCTCTGGCTGGTATGATGTGGACCCACCCCGCCTTTCAGAGATGACCCACAGAAGAAAGAGGGGTGCGTTCTTTCAAGGCCTCAAATCAGGTTGAACCAAAAGGAGAAAGAAGGCTCTGAGAGAAACGTCTGGGTAGGGGGACATACACAGTAGATAGTGTATCTGGGTTTGGGCCCCTCCAAACAAAGGCCCTAAGAGATAATGTCACCTTCAGGGAGGTCACTTTCACCGAAAGCACCTTCCGCCGTATAAACAGACCTGTGGGACCTGCGGGACCTGCGGGAACCCTTGGTGCGTTGCCTTTCCTGCCTTTGCTCACCAGTCCAGCAATGAGCCAGTGCAAACTAAGGTGCAGGCCCTCCTAGGGAGACTTTCCAAAGGGCGTCCCTTTTGGCATGAGTCTCTTAAGACACTGACAGGCTCTCTTATCCAGGTGACCTGTCTGTGCACACGCTTGTGGACACTGCTGCTGCCACTCCCATTTCCTACACGAAAGGCATCCCTCTTATCCCTTCCAAATCTCACCAGGGTGCATCAACTTAGGGAAAATGTCCGGTGTGACAGAGGGACAATTTAAATCCTGGTATCCATGTGAAAAACAGAGAAACTCTGATGACTGGGCAAATCAACTAACTTCCACTTCTCCACTTTCATTCAAAGAGAGGGATAATCAATTCTAATTATCAGTTGATATATTTCTAACGATCTGACCATATGATTTGGAGCATATAACTCAGAAGAAGTGTACTGAATTGAACGCCATTGCTATACGAATGGTCTCGTATTTCTTTGTACTTATATGAAAAAAAGTCTCAGAGCTCAGCTCTTCCATCACTACTTTAAAAATGTATATACACAAACAATTGCATACGAACTTTATGGACACCCTGTATATAGGGCTGGCCACAATGGCTCATGCCTATAGTCCCAGCACTCTGAGAGGTTGAGGCAGAAGGATTGCTTGAGGACAGAAGTTCAAAACCAACCTGAGCAATATAGCGAGACCTTGTCTCTACAAAAAATAGAAAACATTAGCCAGGTATAGTGGCATACACCTGTAGTTCCAACTTTAGGGAGAATTGCTTGAGCCCAGGAGTTTCGAGGCTTCAGTAAGCTATGATGACACCACCACTCTAGCCTGGGGGCAGAGCAAGACCCTATCTCCAAAACAACAAACAACAAAAAATAAATAAAAACAAAAAATGGAAATGGAATTAATGATGAATTCTGGCTCTTTCTAGAAATAATATTCATCCACAGATATATGAACTAATTGGGGTGGGGGAAAAGTTTCATCTCCTAAAAGATGCATTTCAAGTAAACTTTATTTTTTATTCTTCTTTTGATCTATTAAAACATATAATGCATATGTTTTGGTTAATTGTGTACTAATCATGATGGTACAAATCCAAACAAAATGTTCTTTAATATTTAGAGTCTGTGGTTGTGAAAAAAAATTTTAATTAATTTATTTTATACACATATTTTTGTTGGCTGAAGTATGGTAGGGTGATGTATAAAAGACTTTCAATCATTAAAAAGAAAAAAAAAAGACTTTCAATCATAAAAATATACTAGACTAAATTCTGTAGAGGAAGTAGAATAGAAATATATGTCCAAGAAAAAAAAGAAAGATGAAATTTGTCCAACTTGTTCATGTATTTTTAAAGGGCAGGATGGTAATATCCAATCACTACATAGTATTGTATTTAGAAATGTTTTTCAGAGTATTTTAAAATGTCAATATTTGCAATACACCATAAAGTAGACTCTACGTACCCATCTAAACTTATAAAAATATTTCAAGGGTTTGTGGCTACAAATACGCAAGGAGGCACAAAGATTTTCAAAATTCTTTTAGGAGTCTGTAGGAAAAATATTCAAACCAGTAGAGTGGTGGAGGGTGCTGGCAAGGGAAATGTTCCTAGAACTGATGCAACGTCAAGGGCTTTGGGGACCTGAGGTCACCCTCAAAGTCAGGGGGTAAACTCTCACTGGTGTGGGTGGATGGGCAAGGAGCCAAGGAGGTCCCCCTTCATCCTATCAATACTTTCCTCTGTTCTTTTGTTTATTATCTTGTTTTATTTTCAGCCTTCCTCTAAATCTCATTCTCTTCACTACAGATGTCCTGTCAGGCCAGGTTGAGTCCTGGTCTGCGTTTTTCCCTGCTGCCTCAACCCTTCCTTTCTTCGGGAAGCCCTCCCAGCCGGCAGTCCCCGCCACCTCCCAACCCCCTCCCGGCCCTGGCCGCCCTCTCCCCAAGCCAACTCCGCCTTGCGCAGCTTGGCAGCCTCTGCTTCCTGCAGTTGACTGTGACTTTGGGCCAGTCCTCACTCCCCAGCGGAATCCAGAGTTTTCTCGCCTGTTTGTTTCCTCGACAGGAAGATGTGGGTAATCAGAATGAAGTGAGATGAAGTTTGTAAAGCGCCTGGCACGGAGCTTGGCCAGCAGCCAGATCTGGGCACCTAGTGGCATTTAAGCAAATACTTGCTAATCGTGCTGTTAAATCGTCTCACTTCCCAGCCATTAGAGAAGTCTGGACTTCGTCGCATCTTCCTTCTTTGCCCAGGGAACCTGAGAGTTCCCAAGCCCCCAGGTGTCCTTTAAGCAACTTGCCAACTGGGGTGGGGGGTGGGGATGGGGGCTGACAACGCCTTCCTCTCCTCCTGCAGCTGCTGTGCTGGCTCCGCGCGGGCGGCGCCCCGAACTGTGAGGTCATGCTTGGTCATGTGACCGCTGCTGCATCTGTCAACTGTGAAACAATTACTAAGACAGTCCTGGCGTTTATACGACATTCAAACCTGCTCTGGCCTCCTCCTTTTCCAGTGTGCTGGCCCCTTTCAAACCAAGGGACCGTCTCAAAAGTCTAGGAATCAGAAGGATAAGGCTCCATGTCTTGCAATTTAAGAAAGGAGGAGAGAAGGGAAAAAAAAGTCTAAGATTGTGCTTCTTGCTGCTGCAGTTTGAAAACCGTGCTTGAGTCGCAGTCCTTAAAATCTTTTCTGCCAAAGCAATTTGGTGTACGTATTAAGAGTCTAAAGTTGTCAGGCTCTTTAACCCATGAATCCCAGTTCTAGGACGCTTGCCTCTGGAAACGATCCAAACTGTGGCAAAAATTCAGGTGCACAAAGTTCACTCTCTGCTTTATTATTGAACTAAGAAAATATATAATGGGGTTGAATAAATTAGGGTATAAAAGAAAAATCTAATTTTAGGAAGTCGTCTAAAATAGTGATTTTCAAAACATTTTCATGACCTGGAACATCATAAAAACTGATAGATAATAGCTGGCATTTGTTCGGCACTTATTCAGTGCCAGATGTTCTGATAAATGCTTTATATGGATTGCTTCTTGCAAGCTTAAGACATAGTTACTGTTATCATCCTTCTGCTAAAAATTGGCCTTTTGGAAACTAATTGCCCAAAGTTGACTAGCTAATAAGTTCTGAAAATCGAGACTTATGGAATTTATCCAGAGGGCTGAGTATGTGGCAGAACTGGATCTGAACTAGGTTAAGCTGAGTTGGGAGTCCAGCCTCTTAGCCTCCAAGTTCTTAGCTGCCTGCCACAGTAGTAACTAGTAAGGAATCAGGATATACACAGCATCAGGTCAGTGATGTATGTGCACATATATATGTGTCCTTACAGTCTATGCAGAGAAAAAGAATGAGAAGGCAGACTCTCACATCTTTACTATATACATATCTTTCAGTGATATGATTGCCAGTGATTTAAATTTTCTTTTAGATTTTCCACAATGTATATATATTAATTTAATAATCACGCATGTTATTTACAGGTTGATTTTACTAAAAAATCATATGCTGATTACAACATGATTTGTTGTGATGAAAACTTAAAAGTAGCTCAAACGTCAATTATTACTGGACTAATTATTAATAATTAGGCAATTATTAATATTAGTTACTATTATATATTAGTTATAATAGTTTTCAGGCATTGCAAATTTTCACATTTTAACATTATGTGAAAATCGTTTAAAATAGTAGACATATTATGCATAATTATTTGAGGATATCACTGAAATATGTAAGGAAAGAAAAAATGACAACTGTAGCATAGCAGGATGATAAAATTATATGTGATTTTTAAAACATTTTTGAACTTCTATAACATTTTCTATATCTTGTATAATAATAAAACTAGTTCCATGAAGTTGAAGTTCACTATCAAAACTAGTATGGAACACACAGGAATCTCTTTTGCCTTCTAGGTGCTTTCTGTTTTATCTCATTTCATTGTCAAAACACCCCAAAGAAAATAGGCATTTTTCTCTCCCATTTTACCAACAGGGAAGTTAAGGCATGGAGAAAGTGAGTGAGTTACTTGAACTAGCAAATGAATGGCAACCCTGGACTAGAACCTTAGGCCTGTACTTTCCCACCCCTGGGCTCTGCCCTATAAGCCACACTGATTCCCTTACATACTGGGCTGCACGGAGCTGCCTGGAGAATACAGACTTCTATTATTAAGAGCCTGATGCTGAGATCCAAGTGTGGATTCCCTCCAGTGGGTGAGCCTGGAAGCAGGAAGCAGCCCTATTAATGCTCTTTGTCTTCTGAGTTGGAACGCCTAGGCCTAAAGCATTCTTCCACCTACACTCCAAACTCCTCCACCTACCCACCTCCCCCATACACAGAGCTACCCTTGTCCCCAAAAGCAATCTCCCCTGGGAACATGCTCTGTCCTTGGAGGAAGAGTGAGGCCCATGAATTTGCAGTTTATTCTCCCCTACATCCTTTAAAATACAATCCTGCCCCCGAAGGAGGACTAAGGATCCCACAGACTAAGAGACCAAGGTTCAGTGACAGTTGATGAAGCCAGTACGGGGGTGGAGGGGAAGCAGGGGAGAGCAGAGGCTGGAGAGTCCCAGGAAATTTGGTCATCAGGCCCAGATCTCACTTAACAGAGATGTGGCTTGCCAGGATCACATAGTAGCCAGAGAGAATTGAGCCCCATCTAAAGCCCAAAGGAATCAAAGGCCACAGAGCCAAGCTCCATTCACTTGTTCAAGATATACCCAGTGGCGTCTTTGCTTTCTGGATCATTCTGATTCTTACAGAGTGAAACCCTATACCCCATCCCTCAGGCCAACTTAATCCCTTAATGGGGTTAGGTGAACCTCAAGGCTGAAGATGAGAAAAATCTGGCAAAGTCATAGGTAAAGGGGAGGCCACCTGTCCAGGGATACAGACCCAAACTCCAAAGCATATGAAACAAACCAATGGGCGAGAATCCTGAAGATTCCCGTGCATAGTGGGGAAAGATTCCAGAAGGCAGAAGGAGGCAAGAAGAGATGGGACCTGAGCAGTCCAGAGCTAAAAGAGAACCGAAAGACTCCACAAATGCAGTAAGGGCACAAACAGTCAAACAGGGGAGCTAAGTCTGGGTTTACCAATCCTGCTGGCAGGTCCCTAGTAAGACAAAGGGAAGTGGATGAGGATTTCTGTAGGTAGTGCATTTGTTAGTATTCTTGGGGTGGAACCCATAGAATACCACAATTTTAGCAGTTCCTGCTACTAAAAACAAGGCTGAAGTTAATGGTACTCTTTGTAAGAAAAAGGGATCTATCATCAGCCCCAGGTGTTATTTACAAAAAAAAAAAAATTTTTGAAGTGTCACCTAGGCTGGACACAGTGGCTCATGCCTGTAATCCTAGTACTCTGGTAGGCCAAGGAGGATGGATTGCTTGCATTCACGAGTTCAAGACCAGCCTGAGCAAGAACAATTGCACCTCTACTGTGCATTCCCCCATATTAGAATGTTCCTTTATGGAGGCTGAGGCCTTGGCTCTCCTGTGCACTGCAAGGGATGCAGTGCCTGGCAGTGCTCCCTGACACTTGGTAACCACTCAATAAATATTTATGGAATGAACAAATGAATTAAAAGTCTGGGCTGAGCACAGTGGTTCACACCTGTAATCCTAGCACTCTGGAAGGTCCAGGTGGGTGTACTGCCTGTGCTCAGGAGTTTTGAGACCAGCCTAAGCACAGGAGCAAGATACCTTCTCAAAAAAACTAGCCAGTTGTTGTGGTGGGCACCTGTAGTCCCAGCAACTTGGGAGGCTGAGGCAGGAGGATCACTTGAGTGCAAGAGTTGAGGTTGCTGTGAGCTATGACGCTATGGCCCTCTACCAAAGGTGACAAAGTGAGACTCTGTCTAAAAAAAAAAAAAAAAAAGTCTGATAATTTGAGTGAAAATCTAGGGCTCAATTTCCAAAAGAGCAAAGAAAAGATTCTTCAAACACTCCCCATTGTTCTCCTTCCACCAACTGAGCCCCAACCCATCTTGCTTCCCCTCCCTTCCCCCATCTCTCCCTCCCTTCCTTTCTTTCCTCCTTGCACAGCATCTGGTTAGCCAGCAGTGCTCTGAGCCAGCCTTGAGCTAGGTGCTATGGGCTGGGCCCACCTTTCCACCTACTCTGTTCTCAACTTGCCCTAGGACCCTGACCTCACCCAGGGGTCTTCTCTTTCCCTGGAGCCCCCTCAAGCCACAGTTTTCGTGGGGTCACCCACAGGCCCCCCTTCTCTGTGGGCCTTCATTGTGACTGCACCCTGAGACCAGAACTCCCTGGGAAGGAGAAATGAAGGATTTTCCAAGGACCCAGCTCTGGCCATGCATTTTCTATCGTATCTGTCTTGTGGGAAGCCTAAGTTCATGAGCTTCTATCTATACAATAAGTTTTTCATAAAACAAATGATGATGACCCAGTCTTTTCAGACTTTTTGTTTGCAGTGCCAGGAAACTTAGCTGATTATGACCCCAGACTGCTTCCTTGATTCCTCTGAGCTTCAGATTCAAGGAAACTTTGGGCTCTCAAATCCCTTTGTGTTCTGAACCTTCTGTAATCCCTAGGACATGAGTTCACTGAGGTTTGGTAGCATCCAGGATGAGTCAACATCACCCTCCACAGGCTCATCTCCCGGTGAAGACAACGTGCTCAATCCTATCACTCCCAGAATGTGCACGAGGGTGTGGTAAGCTGCTGGGCCAAAGGGCAGCCAAGACGGGTCCCCTACTGCTGCACCTGCAAAGGGAGTGGGGTACCCTCCCTCCCCATGAATGGAGTGTTGTCTGGGAGGACAAGGCCACAGGGTTGCGGGGTGCTATTGAGAGGTCAAAAACCAAAAATAAAAGATTATTCCAACATGTGAATGAAAGGAAACAAGTCCAGGTTCTGTGTGGGCAACATTGACCTTCATTTCTACCCAGAGAGGGTGAGCTGAGCTTGAGAAGCAGCACGTGGGCTAAGGTGGGTGGGGATTTAAGGAGTCCGAAGGGTAGAGGTGGGCACTTTCTCTCTTCCCTGGATGGGACATCCTATTTGGGTGGGTCTGCTCTATTTGGGTAGGTAGGTTCTATTTGAGCAGGTTCCTCCATTTGACTCTATCAGCTGTGAGACTGTGCAGGAGGGTGCAGGTGCTGTGAAAGAGTGAGGGTCTATCACACTTTAGGACAGAGCACAGGGAAGTAGCAGTGGGAGGAGAGATGAGGGTCCTTTCCCAGCGCCATCTACAAGTGGGACTTTAGAGATGAGATCATGAATTGGAAGGAGTACAGGGGTACACCAGGGAGAGCAGAGGAAGGAGGAAAAGACTTGAGCAATGTCCCTGGAGATCCCAGCAAGGGCTGCAGGTGCTCTCCAGAGGGGTGTGTATGGAGGGTGCGGGGGACGTGTTTGGGCCCAGAGTAGATCTGCTGACCCTCTTCTGGGCATCCAAGACCTCAGGGTCAGAAAGGAAGCTCTGCAGTGCTTTCTGTTCTGCTAGTCTGGTCTCCCTGCTTTCTCTGAGGTTCATGGTCAAAGCATCTGGCTCTCCAGTCAACTCAGGAGCCAGGCATGGCGGCTCACACCTGTAATCCTAGCACTCTGGAAGGCGAAGGTGAGTGGACTGTTTGAGCTCATGAGTTTGAGTGCAAGAATAGCCTGATGGCTTCTTAGTGGAGATGGATCGCCATTAAAAATAGAAAAAAAAAAAAAAACTAGCTGGGCATTGTGGTACATGCCTGTAGTCCCAGCTACTCAGAAGGCTGAGGCAAGAGGATCATCTGAGCCCATGAGTTTGAGATTGCTGTGAGCTATGATGCTATAGCACTATAGTGAGACTCTATAGTGAGCAGGGTAGCAGAGTGAGACTATCTCAAAAAAAGACATTTTTTTTTTTTAAAAAAAAGAAGAACTACATCATCTACACTCTTCCTCCTCCAAGTCAGTCACTCCTGCTACCTTCCTCCCCGCAGCTCCCCCCACCCCAGGCAAAGCCTCTGCAGCAGCAGCAGGCAGCTTCCCTGGCACCTCTAGGGAGTGTTAATGAGGAGCAAGATGTGGGGAAGGACTGCCTGCCTGCCTGCATTTGTAACAGTTTGCGCCTTTGGCTCCTGGGACCAGGAGCTTACACAAGGACCATCCTCCTGGGGGGAGGAGGTTGATGCTAACAAAGAATGCAGTAAGTTTGTACCAGTCAACTCACAGAAAGTGCCCAGTGCGAGCCTTTCTAAAGCAAAGACCCCTGTTGAGCAAAGACGGGGGGCAGCTGTCAGAACTCAACAGAATAGTGACAAGCAGCCTCACCAGTGGTCAAGTCTAGCCTTGGGGGGCACTTAGAGGGGAAGGCTAAGATGTGCCCCCTTCCATAGCTAAGGCCCTGTGGAGGACACAGACCAAGCTCAGCCCCTCCACAGGCCCCACCCTGGCACCCAGGTCCAAAGCCAAAGTCCTTCTGTTTGATTCCCAGGGAGGGAAAGGATGCAGTAAACCCTCAGGGACATCAGGTAGGTGACCAACCACTGGACTGAGGAGAGGCAGAGGCATGCCCTGCCTGGAGTTCGGGCTCCTCCCACCCTGCAGCCTTTGCCCAGGACTGTAGAAAAGGATTTTCTTATCTGGAAGGATCTCTGGAATACAAAGCCGACACCTCCCCAGGACCACCATCTCACATGCTTGCACCTTTCTATAACCTCAGCTATTAGCTGGAAAGGAGAAAAACTCTGGAGTCCTCTATCCAGAAACCAGAGCCAGGCCTGGCAGAATGTAACAGCCATCAATACTGACTCAGAAGCTGCGACGTGCGCACCCAGTGTCAGGCACTAAAATAACAAGGCGGCAGGGGATACCAAGAAGGGTAAAGACAGTCCCTGCCCATGAGGAGCTGTGTCTAAAAGGATGAGACAGGTAGATACAGTAGCTGACAGTGAATAAAGGCAGTGCGTGAAAGTCCTTGATGAGAGGTGCAATCCTTACGGCTGGGGACTGTGGGCAGTCAGGGCTCAATTAGGAGTGGGTTTTGTTTTGCTGAGCAGACAGACGTGGTGAGGGAATAGATGGGAATCCACAGGGTTGAGAGGCTGAGAAGGAGAAGGCTGGTGAGAAAAATAGTGTGTGGCAGCTTCCAGAGATAGAAAAGTTGGGAGAACATAAGAGATGTTTATAAATTTGTTTTCTTTCAATGTGACCCACCAGTTGTAAATAAGAATGTTCAAATGGGATATAGGAGGAAGTTTGCCCCCTGGGTACCATGCAAAGTTCTCCTCCACTTCCCACAAAACCTTTCATAAAATCTCCATGACTGGCCTTTTTTGGGGAGATGAATTAATGTGGAGGGCAGGTAACAGATGAGGCTGACTTAGTGGGTCAGAGCTGGGATAAGCCAAGGGGTCCATTTATTCCTGGGTTACAGCAGGAAGTGGGGTCTTGGTCAGTCAGGAAGAGGGTACATGGCTGGGCCTGGAACAGTGGTGAGGAGAGAAGGGGGAAGGCTCTGAGGATAGGGGGATCCTTAGAAGAAAAAACCCTAAGATAATATGAAACTATAATAAAGCCCCAAGCCCTGGACAAGTAAAAAAAATGTTGTGGGGGGAGGAGGAGGTAGAGGGGGTGGATGGAACATAAGTCATTGATTCTAATCTCCCCAGGCCTATATATCATGAATTTCACTTAACTCACAAAGGAGCTGGGTAGGTTACTTACCATCTCTCACTAAGGCTGATAAATGACCCCCCTTAAGTGTTCTAATTTCAGTCTCTCCCTTCCACTAGTATGTTCTCCCATACACATTGACACTAGAATAATCTTTTAGAAGTCCAGCTTCCATTGTTTCTTCACTCTTATGGACAGTCCTTCACTGACCTTCTTGTCACCCCCAGAATTAAGCCAAAACTCCAGAGCAGGGCTTGGGGTACCCCAAAATGAGGCCATGGCCATCTTTCCCAGTTTGTCCATGGTCCCACCTTCTGTCCCCTCAGGCCCTATCAGCACACCCTGCAGTTTTGCTCACCTCAGGGCCTTTGCACATGCTCCCCCACTTTACCTGAAGTGCTTTTCCCCAGATGATAGCCAACACCCAAGAAGTCTCCTGTGACCTTCTCCTCCAATCACTGTATTCCCATAGGATCTCACCGCAGCACTGGGCTGGCACTTGCCACACTGTCTCATTGCCACCTTAGTTAAAGGACAGGACCAGATTATGTTCTTCTTTGCAGCCCAGCATCCAACACAAGATTTGGATCATGACCGGCATTTAGGAAATGTTCACTGAATGACTGAATTTGAAACTCAAAATATCTGGCATAGAAGATACCTATTGAGAAGTCTGTCCAGCTGAAAAAGTCCCTTCTTTCTCTGGAAACTGCTCCAGATACCAACTGGACCACATCTGGATGTCTGACCAAAGCTGGGCCAAATGGATACTGTAGGAAAGTGGAATTGATTCCAAGAAGAGGAGATGTGTTTCTGGAACAACATAACCTGTAAACTTTGGAATTGTGCCATGTGAGTACTGCGTCCTTTAAACTGGGTAGCAGAAAAAGTCACTCCTTAAAGAAAGAAAGGGAAGTGACCATACAGGGGACTTGTGGCTTTCTGAGTCCCAATCCCAGTCCTCTCCTGAGACCGTGATGGATTCCCGCCTTGGTCCTGGGAGACATCCTGTTTGTCAGTAGCCTGTCCCCTACTTTGTGTGTGAATTTTATGGGATTTCTGTTTCTTACACAGTTCTAACTTCATGGGCTAACTTTTGTCCTCAGCAGAATTTCCTGGAGTTTCTTTTCTTTAAAAAAATCTTATTTTGAGGTAGAGCAAGATGGCAGCCGAGTAACAGCTTCCTTGCATCTGGGCACCGTGAGTCTGGGGATATAGGACTCCAGGCATCTCTGGCTGGTGGGATCTGCCTATCATCACCCCTGAGAGGATACAGGGAGTCAGCGAGAGACTTCTGGACCCCAAGAGGAGGACTAAAACAGTGGAAAACCGGCAAGTGGTCGCGTGTGTTCAATCCACCTAAACCCGCCCGCAACTGTAAGTTCAGTAGCAGCGAGACTGCAAACCAGAAAGGCCTTACCTGTGAACTGTTTTGGTGTCTTTGGACTTGGCACTCAGCTGAACTGCCTTGGGGAGAGCCTGAGCGGGAGTGCGGAGAACTTTGGCCTTTGTCTAGGGCCCCAGTCTGAGCCGCTGAGCCAGACGGAGCTAATAGAGTTTGGCTCTGGGTCACAGGCAGACATTGTGAGCGATCTGCCCTGGCAAGCTCCGCCCTCAGGGTCGCAGAGCTGGAATTGGGTGGGAGCTGGTAACCCAGCGACCAAGTAGCCTAAGGGCGGGGTCTGAGCCGCCTTGCAGCCCTAACCCTGGGGGCAGAGGGAGACCAGTTTTGACACACAGGGTAAGTGGATAGCCACTTCAGCAGTGATTCCAGCAACAAGCACTTCCCTGAGAAAGCTTCTGCTCAGTAAGTGAACAAGTTCAAAGTGCCTTTTAAGTGGGCTGAAGAGAGATTTAGGGTGTCTACCTGCTGGGGTTCGAGAAACTAGCAGCCTCCAGTCGTATCAGAACTGTGATTAACATCTCATACCCCAGAAGACCACGTGTTGCCCAGACAATATTCAATTCCATATACATACTGCTTTGTTTTTGGTTGCGTGTGTGTTTTTTTTTGTTTGTTGGTTTGGTTTTTTTTTTTTTGGTTTGGTTGTTTTTTTGTTTATTTTGACGTTCTAGATTGTTGTTTTGTTTTTTAAGTTCAACCTTTTCCATACAGATCCTTTTTCTTTCTCAATTTTTCTATTTTAATTATAATTTCCCATTGCTGCCTATTTCAATAATCAGAACTTCATTTTTGTTAGTGTTTCTACCACTATTATTTGGTTTTTCCAGCCAATTTTATCCCGTAAGGTTTTCTGTTTGCTTGTTTTGGTTTGATTTATAGCATTTTTGTCTTTCCTCTCTACTTAGTGAGGTGGGGTACTGTGTCTGATCAGGTTAGCAAAGAGCTGCTGACCTCAAGGGAACCACCCCACTTGGCACCCCCAGAAGGTGTTTGTTTTTTTTTTAAGGTTGTATCAAAGTACCCTACTGTACACCTATATTGCTCTGTCTCCCTCTTTCTGTGCCTCTCTTCTTTTTGTCAATATTCCTTTCACCCAACCACTCTCCTTTCTCTATTTTTCTTTTTTTTCATTTTTTTCTTTTTTTCTTATCACTCGGTCCTCATTTCTTTCATCGCTTTTTTGCTCTTAAACCTTCTCACCCTTCTGGTCCTGTAACCCTTAGTCCACAGGCACAAGAACTTAAAGAGCAAGAGGAATTGAAAGGAAAATTAGGGCAAGTAAACAGATAAAAGAAATCACCCATGAGGAAGAATCAGCAGAAAACTCCAGGCAACATGAAGAACCAGTCCAGAACTACCCCGCCAAGGGACCATGAGGTAGCTACTGCAGAGGATTCCACCTATACAGAAATGTTAGGAATGACAGAAAGGGAATTTAGAATACACATGTTGAAAACAATGAAGGAAATGATGGAAACAATGAAGGAAACTGTTAATAAAGTGGAAAATAACCAAAAGGAAATCCAAAAACAGAATCAAATAAGAGATGAACGATATGAAGAATATAAAAAGGATATAGCAGAGCTGAAGGAAATGAAACAGTCAATCAGGGAACGTAAAGATGCAATGGAAAGTATCAGCAACAGGTTAGACCATGCAGAAGAAAGAATTTCAGAGGTAGAAGACAAAGTTCTTGAGATAACTCAGATAGTAAAAGAGGCAGAAAAGAAGAGAGAGAAAGCAGAACGTTCACTGTCAGAATTATGGGACTTTATGAAGCGTTCCAACATACGAGTTATAGGAATTCCAGAAGGGGAAGAAGAATGCCCCAGAGGAATGGAAGCCATACTAGAGAATATTATAAAAGAAAATTTCCCAAATATCACCAAAGATTCTGACACACTGCTTTCAGAGGGATATCGGACCCCAGGTCGCCTCAACTCTAACCGAGCTTCTCCAAGACACATTGTGATGAACCTGTCCAAAGTCAAGACCAAAGAAAAGATTCTGCAAGCTGCCAGGAGTAAGCGCCAGTTGACCTACAGGGGAAAATCCATCAGAGTGACCGCAGACTTCTCTAATGAAACTTTCCAAGCAAGAAGACAATGGTCATCTACCTTTAATCCACTTAAACAGAACAATTTTCAGCCCAGAATTCTGTACCCTGCTAAGCTAAGCTTCAAAATTGACGGAGAAATCAAATCATTTACGGATATACAAACATTGAGGAAATTCGCCACAACAAGACCAGCTCTACAGGAAATACTTCAACCTGTTCTGCACACTGACCACCACAATGGATCAGCAGCAAAGTAAGAACTCAGAAATTAAAGGACAGAACCTAACCTCCACACTGTTGCAAAAGATAAAACTAAGCAATGGACTCTCACAAAATAAGACGAATAGAATACTACCACACTTGTCAATTATATCAATAAATGTTAATGGCTTGAATTCCCCACTGAAGAGACATAGATTGGTTGACTGGATTAAAAAACACAAGCCATCCATTTGCTGTCTGCAAGAAACACACCTGGCTTCAAAAGACAAATTAAAGCTCCGAGTCAAGGGTTGGAAGACAATTTTTCAGGCAAATGGAATTCAGAAGAAAAGAGGAGTTGCAATCTTATTTTCAGACACATGTGGATTTAAAGCAACTAAAGTCAAAAAAGACAAAGATGGTCACTTTATATTGGTCAAGGGAAAAATACAACAAGAAGACATTTCAATTCTAAATATTTATGCACCCAATTTAAATGCTCCCAGATTCTTGAAGCAGACCTTACTCAGTCTGAGCAATATGATATCTGATAATACCATAATAACAGGGGACTTTAACACTCCTCTTACAGAGCTGGACAGATCCTCTAAACAGAAATTAAACAAGGATATAAGAGACTTAAATGAGACTCTAGAACAACTGTGCTTGATAGACGCATATAGAACACTCCACCCCAAAGATAAAGAATATACATTCTTCTCATCACCCCATGGAACATTCTCCAAAATTGATCATATCCTGGGACACAAAACAAATATCAACAGAATCAAAAGAATTGAAATTTTACCTTGTATCTTCTCAGACCATAAGGCACTAAAGGTGGAACTCAACTCTAACAAAAATGCTCGACCCCACCCAAAGGCATGGAAACTAAACAATCTTCTGTTGAATAACAGATGGGTGCAGGAAGAAATAAAACAGGAAATCATTAACTTCCTTGAGCATAACAACAATGAAGACACAAGCTACCAAAACCTGTGGGATACTGCAAAAGCAGTTTTGAGAGGAAAATTCATCGCTTTAGATGCCTACATTCGAAAAACTGAAAGAGAGCACATCAACAATCTCACAAGAGATCTTATGGAATTGGAAAAAGAAGAACAATCTAAGCCTAAACTCAGTAGAAGAAAAGAAATATCCAAAATCAAATCAGAGATCAATGAAATTGAAAACAAAAGAATCATTCAGAAAATTAATGAATCAAGGAGTTGGTTTTTTGAAAAAATAAATAAAATAGATAAACCATTGGCCAGACTAACGAGGAATAGAAAAGTAAAATCTCTAGCAACCTCAATCAGAAATGATAAAGGGGAAATAACAACTGATCCCACAGAGATACAAGAGATCATCTCTGAATACTACCAGAAACTCTATGCCCAGAAATTTGACAATGTGAAAGAAATGGATCAATATTTGGAATTACACCCTCTCCCTAGACTCAGCCAGGAAGAAATAGAGCTCCTGAACAGACCAATTTCAATCACTGAGATCAAAGAAACAATAAAAAATCTTCCAACCAAAAAATGCCCTGGTCCAGATGGCTTCACTCCAGAATTCTATCAAACCTTCAAGGAAGAGCTTATTCCTGTACTGCAGAAATTATTCCAGAAAATTGAGGAAGAAGGAATCTTCCCCAACACATTCTATGAAGCAAACATCACCCTGATACCAAAACCAGGAAAAGACCCAAACAAAAAGGAGAATTTCAGACCAATCTCACTCATGAACATAGACGCAAAAATTCTCAACAAAATCCTAGCCAATAGATTACAGCTTATCATCAAAAAAGTCATTCATCAAGATCAAGTAGGCTTCATCCCAGGGATGCAAGGCTGGTTTAACATACGCAAGTCTATAAACGTTATCCACCATATTAACAGAGGCAAAAATAAAGACCACATGATCCTCTCAATAGATGCAGAAAAAGCATTTGATAAAATCCAGCATCCTTTTCTAATTAGAACTCTGAAGAGTATAGGCATAGGTGGCACATTTCTAAAACTGATTGAAGCTATCTATGACAAACCCACAGCCAATATTTTACTGAATGGAGTAAAACTGAAAGCTTTTCCTCTTAGAACTGGAACCAGACAAGGTTGTCCTCTGTCACCTTTACTATTCAACATAGTGCTGGAAGTTCTAGCCAATACAATTAGGCAAGACAAGGAAATAAAGGGAATCCAAATGGGAGCAGAGGAGGTCAAACTCTCCCTCTTTGCTGACGACATGATCTTATACTTAGAGAACCCCAAAGACTCAACCACAAGACTCCTAGAAGTCATCAAAAAATACAGTAATGTTTCAGGATATAAAATCAATGTCCACAAGTCAGTAGCCTTTGTGTACACCAATAACAGTCAAGATGAGAAGCTAATTAAGGACACAACTCCCTTCACCATAGTCTCAAAGAAAATGAAATACCTAGGAATATACCTAACGAAGGAGGTGAAGGACCTGTATAAAGAAAACTATGAAATCCTCAGAAAGGAAATAGCAGAGGATATTAACAAATGGAAGAACATACCATGCTCATGGATGGGAAGAATCAACATTGTTAAAATGTCCATACTTCCCAAAGCAATCTACCTATTCAATGCCATTCCTATCAAAATACCAACATCATACTTTCAAGATTTGGAAAAAATGATTCTGCATTTTGTATGGAACTGGAAAAAACCCCGTATAGCTAAGGCAGTTCTCTGTAATAAAAATAAAGCTGGGGGCATCAGCATACCAGATTTTAGTCTGTACTACAAAGCCATAGTGCTCAAGACAGCATGGTACTGGCACAAAAACAGAGACATAGACACTTGGAATCGAATGGAAAACCAAGAAATGAAACTAACATCTTACAACCACCTAATCTTTGATAAACCAAACAAGAACATACCTTGGGGGAAAGACTCCCTATTCAATAAATGGTGTTGGGAGAACTGGATGTCTACATGTAAAAGACTGAAACTGGACCCACACCTTTCCCCACTCACAAAAATTGATTCAAGATGGATAAAGGACTTAAACTTAAGGCATGAAACAATAAAAACCCTCCAAGAAAGCATAGGAAAAACACTGGAAGATATTGGCCTGGGGAAAGACTTCATGAAGAAGACTGCCATGGCAATTGCAACAACAGCAAAAATAAACAAATGGGACTTCATTAAACTGAAAAGCTTCTGTACAGCTAAGGAGACAATAACCAAAGCAAAGAGACAACCTACACAATGGGAAAGGATATTTGCATATTTTCAATCAGACAAAAGCTTGATAACTAGGATCTATAGAGAACTCAAATTAATCCACATGAAAAAAGCCAACAATCCCTTATATCAATGGGCAAGAGACATGAATAGAACTTTCTCTAAAGACGACAGACGAATGGCTAACAAACACATGAAAAAATGTTCATCATCTCTATATATTAGAGAAATGCAAATCAAAACAACCCTGAGATATCATCTAACCCCAGTGAGAATGGCCCACATCACAAAATCTCAAAACTGCAGATGCTGGCGTGGATGTGGAGAGAAGGGAACACTTTTACACTGCTGGTGGGACTGCAAACTAGTACAACCTTTCTGGAAGGAAGTATGGAGAATCCTCAAAGCGCTCAAGCTAGACCTCCCATTTGATCCTGCAATCCCATTACTGGGCATCTACCCAGAAGGAAAGAAATCCTTTTATCATAAGGACACTTGTACTAGACTGTTTATTGCAGCTCAATTTACAATCGCCAAAATGTGGAAACAGCCTAAATGCCCACCAACCCAGGAATGGATTAACAAGCTGTGGTATATGTATACCATGGAATACTATTCAGCCATTAAAAAAAATGGAGACTTTACATCCTTCGTATTAACCTGGATGGACGTGGAAGATATTATTCTTAGTAAAGCATCACAAGAATGGAGAAGCATGAATCCTGTGTACTCAATTTTGATATGAGGACAATTAATGACAATTATGGTTATGGGGGGGGAAACAGAAAGAGGGAAGGAGGGAGGTGGGTGGGGCCTTGGTGTGTGTCACACTTTATGGGGGCAAGACATGATTGCAAGAGGGACTTTACCTAACAATTGCAATCAGTGTAACCTGGCTTATTGTACCCTCAATGAATCCCCAACAATAAAAAAAAAAAAAAAGAAAAAAAAAATCTTATTTTAATAAATAAAGTCTACCCAAGCATAGCTTAGACTTAAAATTGCACATATACATGCATGGAACCCAGGGCAAAATGAAAATGCAAGATCCTTTGTTCCAAAAGTACCATTAAAGGCACTAAAATATAAAGCTTTTTCCTTTCTTCTGCAGACTCTCTCGACTCTCTTCACGATGTTTATTTTCTATTTAATGCCTTCGTAAGAAAGATTAACATTTTGAATTGTTAGTATGAATCGTACTATTCATTTTTCTATTGTGCAGTGCCCATATGTAGAATCACCAAAATTACATACTCTGTGTTTCTTGGCTCCTTACAGAAGGTGCCTCAAGCTGGATAGAAGAGGGGAGCTAAAGGCCCCCTTGGCACTGAACTGTCCAAGGGAGCATCTTCACCAGACACAAGGATGTTTTGCAGACCAAGCGTAAGCCTGCATAGGTTCCCAAGGGTACTTCCATGAGACTCAGGCCCAGTGAGTCTGACAATGGTTGGGTTTCCCCTTCCCACCCACCACCAGACCTGTCAATGTGCCTGGGCCAGGATCAGGGCAGTTGAGCCGGGCAGCTTCCACTTCCAGTGAGCTGGCTGCCCCCAGCAGACAGGTGACTCTCAGGGATTTTATACCTCCACACCAAGATGTGCTCAGTATCTGGTGGACAAGAGACTTACCCTCCCTGAGTTGCTTGCTGAATGTGCCCTGAAGCTGACCACTGGAGCAGAGATGGCCACCATTACACCTTGCCCTGAAACTCCACAGAGCAAGCACATCTCACTATGACCTTCCCTGCTTGTGTACCAGGCCCTAGCCAGAGGCAGAGGGCAGCACTGTTCATTGGGTGAGGCAGGGAAAGGCTGGATCCAGGGTGTCAGGGGGCTGGTTAGTGGGTGGCCATGAACCTACCCTAGGCAAGGAAGTAGGCTTTGGGAGTCAACACCATGCATGAGTCAGTCATAGTCCCCAACCTCTGGCACAGGCTCCAGGGTTCCATCAGGCTTCACTTGAAAAACACAAATCCAAAAATAAAATTATGAATTCCAGGGCAGTGGCTACAGAGCAATGAACCCTTTTGAACATGGAGTCCTGTGTGACTGAGCTGGTCATATGCCCATGATGTTGGCCCTCGTATACCTGAGGAAGACCTTTTTTTTTTGGCCGGGGCTGGGTTTGAACCCACCACCTCCGGCATATGGGACCGGTGCCCTACCCGCTGAGCCACAGGCGCCGCCCCCTGAGGAAGACCTTTAAACCTCAGTAAGTAACTTAATTTTGGGTACTGAATTATGAAGCTGCAATAAAGGAAGGAAAACACACTACACATGCACACGAAGGAAATTTAGAGCACCTGGGCCCATCACTCACATCTCACCCGAGGCCAAACTAAAAAGCACATATTTTGACTCCCCTTATCCCAGACTGCAGAATGGACCAGAACGTGTAGTATGTATGAATGAACTAGAATTCAATTTCTGAGCATGAATTTGGGCTTTAGGCCAAAGTTAACACTATATAATGCCGTCAGCTATTCAAAGGGTATTTCATGAAAGAACAAAATCACAGCATCAAAGAGGAGGAAACATTAATAATTTCCTTTGCCCAAATAACTTAGACTTTTATGGCTTATCTGTTCAACATGAGCTTCACATTCTAGAGGCTTATATAAAAAACTTTCTGTTGGCATTAGCTCCAAACAAGGCTGTTCGTATTTCTGGCATCTTTTGCTGGGCTAAGAGATCTAGTCGACTTTCCAGAGTATTGGAAACCTTTATTTTCTGATTGCTACTGTAGACCTCCACACCACCAGCTGTGTTCACAGGCAGGTGTGCTTCTTGATCAATATGGATCTCCACCAGTCTTTGAGAAACCATCATGTATTCAGGGATGGCTCTTTGCACTGCAGCCTCTACCAGGAGGAGGTCCTGTGGCCTGCAGCGCACGATCATCACAGGCTCCAGCAGTCGGAGCAGAGCCTGGAGCACGAGTTTATCCAGCAGCCCCTGGTAGATGTCTGGGTCCTCCACAATCTTGCTGAGCCTCAGCTTTGCTTCTTTGAGCAATTTTGAGATGAGATCATTTCGGGCTCTCAGGACTTGCAGCCTTGCCTGATTCCTCATGGTGGACATCTGGATTTTCTTCTGCTGCTCTATCTGCTTCTCCTTCTTCTCATAATATTCCATAATCTTCAGTCGCTGGGTTTGCACAAGGCGTCCTTTCTCAATGTTAAATTCTTCCTCAGCTTTGGCATCTATTTCCTCTGCTTTTTCATTGGCTTCCTGCTCAATGAAAGCCATCATGTGCTTAATCTGCTTCTGCACATCAACATCACTCAGGGACATGGCTGCTCTCAGAAAGGGAGGTGGTGGGAGAGCTAGACTCTCTGGAACGTTTGGTTTAGGGTGGAGTTTTAGGCGTGCCTTCAGAGTTCCACTCCCTCAGCTGTAGAGTGCATAAGAAGGAGAAAGAGAAAGTCAAAGCCTCAAGAGAAGAATCATGGAGACCACATGTACACCTCCCGCTTCACAGATGAAGAAACTAAGGCCCAGAGAGGGAAAACAATTTGTCCAAGGTCATAATCTGTCTAGAAGAACACAGGCTTGAACCTGCATCTCCAGAGTTCCAACCCCACTATACTCATTATCATTTTTCTATTAAATCATAGCTGTGTACAATAATGCCTGGCTATTTTTAGAGACAGGGTCTCATTCTTGCTCAGGCTGGTTGAGTCATATCATGTTTAAAAGAGATTCTGTAATACTACCAGTGAATTTCTCAGCAGCTACCTTTCAGCCTAGGAAGGAGTGGGATGATATTTTGAAAGGGCTAAAAGAAAAAAAAAAAAAAATCCTCTGCTTACCAAGAATACTATATTTAGAAAAACTGTTCTTCAAAAATGAAAGAAAAACAAAGATTTTTCCAGATTAACAAAAGCTGAGGAAGTTCATCACCACTAGATCTGCCTTACAAGAAATGCTAAAAGGACTCCCTCAATTTGAAACAAAAGAACATAAGACAGCAACTTGAAAGCATGTACAAGCTGCCTGGTAAAGACAAATATATTGGCAAATAAATAATACTGCTATACTATGAAAGTGTTATATAAATCATTTTAAATAGAAGTTAAAAGACAAAAGTATAAAAAGTACAGACAACTTTAAAAATGTTAATGGATATGTAACATAAAAAATATAATTTGTTACATCAATAAAATGGGTGTGGGAAAGTTTTTATAGCTGATTGAACTTAAGTTGTTATCAGTTTACATTGCTATTATCAGAAGATACTTTATGTAAGCCCATGGTTTCCACAAAGAAAATACCTATAAAAGATATACAAAACAAAACAAGAATTGAAGTATGTTGCCACACACACACACACACACAAAAAAATCAGTAAAAACACAAAGGAAGATAGTAAGAAAGGAAAAGAGAGACAAAGGGTTGTAAGATAGAAAACAATGAACAAAATGGCATATCAGTCTTTCCCATCAATAATTTTTCTTTCTTTCTTTTTTCCTTTCCTTTCCTTTCTTTCTTTTTTTTTTTTTTTTTACTTGAGACAGTCTCACTTTGTTGCCCTTGGTAGACTGCCATGGTGTCATAGCTCACAGCAACCTCACACTCCTGGGCTCAAGTGATTCTCTTGTCTCAGCCTCTCAAGTAGCTGGGACTATAGGCGCCTGCCACAGTGCCTGGCTATTTTTAGAGACAGGGTCTCGCTGTGGCTCATGCTGGTCTTGAACTCGTGAGCTCAGGCAATCTGCCTGCCCTGGCCTCCCAGAGTGCTGGGATTTCAGGCATGAGCCACAATACTCAGCCCAGTAATTTCTTTAAATGTAAATAGATTAAATGCTCAAATCAAAGGACATAAAGTGACTGAATGGATAAGACAATAACCTGTCTATAAGAGATGCCTTTAGAGTTAAGGACATGCATAGGCTGAAAGTAAAGGGATAGAAAAAGATATTCCATACAAATGGTAACCAAGAGAGAGCAGGGGTGGCCATACTTATACAGACAAAATAAACTTAAAGTCAAGAATTGTCACAAGAGACAAAGACATTATATAATGAGAAAGGGTCAATTCACATTATATATTTAGTTATAAATATAATGTATCCAACATCAGAGCACTCAATATGTAAAACAAATATTGACAGACTTAAAGTAAGAAAAAGGCACACAATAATAGTAGGTTATTCCAATATACCACTTTCAAAAATGGATAGAATGTTCAAATAGAAGATCAGTATGGAAACAGAGAACTTGAACAATCCTATAGACTCAAACAACCTAAGAACATTCTACCCAACAGCAGAAGAATACATATTCTTCTCAAATGCACAGGGTATCTTCTCTAGGATAGATCACATGTTTAGGTCACAAAACAAGTCTTAACAAATTTAAGAAGATTGAAATCATATGACCTATCTCTGCCAAACACAACAGAATGAAACTAGAAAACAATAACACGAGGAAAACTACAAAAGTCACAAATATTTGGAAATTAAACTATACACTCTTGAACAACCCAGCGTCAAAGAATAAAACAAAAGGGAAATTACAAAATATCTGGAGATGAATGAAAATGAAAATACAATATACCAGACTTATGAGATGCAGCAAAAGCAGTTCTAAGAGGGAAATTTATAGCTGTAAACACCTATATTGAAAAAGAAGAAAGGTCTCAAATATATTACCCAACTTTATACCTCAGTAGAAATAGATGAAAAAACTAAGCCTAAAATTTGTGTAACAAGGAAAATAATAAAATTCAGAGCAGAAATAAATGAAATGGAGAATATAAAAGTAGAAAAAAATAAAGTATGAGTTGAGGGTTTTTTTTAAGGAATAATGTTGACAGACCTTTAGTAGACTAAGAAAAAAAGAAGACTCAAAATCTGAAATGAAAGAGCAGACATTATAACTGATGCCATAAAAAAGGATTTTAAGAGAATAATATAAAGTTATATGTCAACAAATTGAATAACCTAGAAGAAATGGATAACTTGCTAAAAGCATACCACCTACCAAGAATGACTCATGAAGAAATAAAAACATGACCAGGTCTACAACTAATAAGGATATTGAATCAAAAACCTCTCAATGAAGAGAAGCCCAAGGCCATGGCTTCACTGGTGAATTCTACTAAACATTTAAAGAAAAATGTCAATCTTTCTCAAGTTCTTACAAAAAAAAAAACCTGAAGAAAAGGAAACACTTCCAAACTCATTCTGTGAGGCCAGCATGGCCTCTGCACTAAAGCCAGATAAAAACACTACAAGAAAAAAATAAAGTTAAACTACAGGGCAATATCCCTGATGAATATAGATACAAAAATTCTTTACAAAATATTAACAAACTGAATTTAATGGTCTATTAAAGTGGGATTTATCCCTAGGATGCAAGGATGGTTCAACATATGAAAATTAGTGTGATATGCCACATTAACATAACAAAGAATAAAATCACATGATTATATCAGTAGATGAGGTAAAACCATTTGACAAAATTCAACACCTTTCATGATAAAAACTAAGAAAGAAATTATCTTCTTAAAGATGAATTACGAACAGACCACAGTTAACATCATACTCAATGATGAAAAACTAAAAGCCTTTCCTCTAAGATTAGGAAAAAGGTAATGCCCACTCTGTACACTTCTATTCAAAATAGTATTGGATAGCCTAGGCAGAGCAATTAAGGAAGAAAAATAAATAAATAAATAAATAAAAGGCATCCAAATTGTAAAAGAAGAAGTAAAATTATCTCTGCTTGCAGATTACATCATCCTACATGCAGAGAACCATAAAGATGCCACACTCAAAAATAGTCTGTTAGAACTATAATACAAATTCAGCAAAGGTGCAGTCTATAAAATCAACAAAGTTGCAGGATATAAAATCAATATAAGTCAGTTATATTTCTATATGCTTACAATGAACAATTTGAAAAATAAATTTAAAAACAAGCCTATTTATAATAGTGTATAAAAAAATACTAACAGGTGAACTTGACTAGGGGATGAAAGATTTGTTCACTGAAAACTATAAAACATTGCTGAGAGAAATTAAATGAAAATATATCCCACCTTCATAAATTGGAAGACCTAATATTGTTAAAATGTCCATACCAACCAAAATAACCTACGGATTTAGTATAATCCCTGTCAAAAATTCCAACAGTAATTTTTGTAGAAATAGGAAAAAAAATTCTAATATTCATGTGGAGTCACAAAGAACTCTAAATAGCCAAAACAACCTTGAAAAAGAATAACAAAGCTAGAGGTCTCACACTTCCTGACTTCAAAACATATTACAAAGCTAGAGTTATCTAAACAGTATGGTAGTGGCAGTCAGACAGACATATAGATCAAAGAAACAGAGTGAAGAGCCCAGAAATAAACCTTACATTTATAATCACATGATCTTCAACAAGGGTACCAAGACAACACAATAGGGAAAGGACAATTTCTTCAACGAATACTTTTGGGAAAATTGGATATCTATATGCAAAGAAATGAAATTTGATCATTTTCTTTACGCAAAAATCAACTTAAACATCACTGGTGAGGTGGCTCACTCCTATAATTCTAGCACTTTAGGAGGCCAAGGCAGGTGGATCCTCTGAGCTCAGAAGTTTGAGACCAGCCTAAGTAAGATTAAGACCCTGTCTCTACTAAAATTAGAAAAAGAAACTAGCTGGGCATTGTAGTGGGAACCTGTAGTCCCGGTTACTCAGGAGGCTGAGGCAAGAGAATTGCCTGAACCCAAGAATTTGAGATTGCTATGAGTTATAACACCATGGCGCTCTACCCAGGATGGCAGAGTGAGACTCTTTCTCAGAAAAAAAAAAAAAAAAAGACTTAAAAATAAGGCCTGAAACTATAAAACTCTTAGAAGAAAACATAGGGGAAAGTTTCATAACATTGGTCTTGGTGATTATTTCTTGGATATAAAAAATAATAGACAACAAAAGCAAAAATAGACAAATGAGATTGCATCAAATCGTTCAGCAAAAGCAAATAATCAACAGAGTGAAAAGACAACCAATGGAATGGAGAAAATATTTTCAAACAATATATTTCATAAGGAATTCATATCTGAAAAATATGAGGAACTCCTACAATTCAATAGTGAAACAATGACAACAACAAAAAAAGAACTCCAAATTACTTGATTAAGAAAGAACCTGAGTGGACATTTCCCCAAAGAAGTCATACTAATGGTCGAGAGGTATATGAAAAGATGCTCAACATCGCTAATCATCAAGGAAATGTAAACAAAGGCATAATGAGGTATCACCTCATACCTGTTAGGATGGTTAGGAACAAGAAAAGAAAAAGAAAATGAATGTTGACAAAGATGTGCAGCAACTGGAACCTCTGTGCACTGTTAGTGGGAATGTAAAATGTTGCAGCCACTCATGAAACAATAAAAATCCTCCAAGAAAGCATAGGAAAAACACTGGAAGATATTGGCCTGGGGAAAGACTTCATGAAGAAGATTGCCATGGCAATTGCAACAACAACAAAAATAAACAAATGGGACTTCATTAAACTGAAAAGCTTCTGTACAGCTAAGGAGACAATAACCAAAGCAAAGAGACAACCTACACAATGGGAAAGGATATTTGCATATTTTCAATCAGACAAAAGCTTGATAACTAGGATCTATAGAGAACTCAAATTAATCCACATGAAAAAAGCCAACAATCCCATATATCAATGGGCAAGAGACATGAATAGAACTTTCTCTAAAGACGACAGACGAATGGCTAACAAACACATGAAAAAATGTTCATCATCTCTATATATTAGAGAAATGCAAATCAAAACAACCCTGAGATATCATCTAACCCCAGTGAGAATGGCCCACATCACAAAAATCTCAAAACTGCAGATGCTGGCGTGGATGTGGAGAGAAAGGAACACTTTTACACTGCTGGTGGGACTGCAAACTAGTACAACCTTTCTGGAAGGAAGTATGGAGAAACCTCAAAGCACTCAAGCTAGACCTCCCATTTGATCCTGCAATCCCATTACTGGGCATCTACCCAGAAGGAAAGAAATCCTTTTATCATAAGGACACTTGTACTAGACTGTTTATTGCAGCTCAATTTACAGTCGCCAAAATGTGGAAACAGCCTAAATGCCCACCAACCCAGGAATGGATTAACAAGCTGTGGTATATGTATACCATGGAATACTATTCAGCCATTAAAAAAAATGGAGACTTTACATCCTTCGTATTAACCTGGATGGACGTGGAAGACATTATTCTTAGTAAAGCATCACAAGAATGGAGAAGCATGAATCCTATGTACTCAATTTTGATATGAGGACAATTCATGACAATTATGGTTATGGGAGGGGAACAGAAAGAGGGACGGAGGGAGGGGGGTGGGGCCTTGGTGTGTGTCACACTTTATGGGGGCAAGACATGATTGCAAGAGGGACTTTACCTAACAATTGCAATCAGTGTAACCTGGCTTATTGTACCCTCAATGAATCCCCAACAATAAAAAAAAAAAAAAATGTTGCAGCCACTATGGAACACAGAATGGGGGTTCCTCAAGAAATTAAAAATAGAATTATTATATGAACCAGCAGTCCCACTTCTGAGCATTTATCATAAAGAATTGAAGACAGAATTTCAAAGAGATTTTTTCATATCATTCATTGCAGGATTATAAACAATAGCTAAGAAGTAGAACCAACCTAATGTTCACTGATGGATGAATAGATAAAGAAAATGTGGTATATAAATACAATGGAATATTATTCAGCCTTAGAAAGGAAGGAAATTCTGTCATGTGTTGCATCATAGATGTACCTTGAGGCCATTATTCTAAGTGAAATAAGCCAATCACAGAAGAATAAATACTGCCTAATTCCACTTATATGGGTTATCTAAAGTACTCAAAACTGAGAAGCAGAAAATAGAAGGAGGTTGCCAGGCACCAGGAGTGGGAGGAATGGGAGTTGTTCTCTAGTGGGTACACAGTTTCAGTCATGCAAGATAAAAGGTCTAGAGATCTGTTGTACAATAATATACATGTAATTAATAATACTGTACTGTACACTTAAAAATTTAAGAGGGTAGATTTCACTTTATGTGTTTTCACACATGCGCGCACACATACAGGATGTCCCAAGGCCAGGCATGGCAGTTCATACCTGTACTCCTAGCACTTTGGGAGGCCCAGGCAGGAGAGAATCCCTTAAGCTCAAGAGTTCAAGACCAGCCTGAGCAAGAGCAAGACCCCATCTCTACAAAAATAGAAAAATTAGCTGGGCATTGTGGTAGGCACTTGTAGTCCTAGCTACTTGGGAGGCTGAGGTAGGATCCCAAGTGTTTGAGATTGCTGTGAACTAGGCTAATGCCTTGGTACTCTGACCTGGGGCAACAGAGTAACTGTCAAAAAAGAAAGAAGGAAGGGAGGAAGGGGAGGGAAGGAAGGAAGGAAAGAAGGAAAAAAAGAAAGAAGCTGCAGGTTATGTGTGTGGAGGAATTAACATACCAGATGAACACTTCCCTGTCCCCTGCCAAGGGCCCGCCCTGCTCTGGCGCCGGGAGTCTGTATACAGAATGTGGAGCTTGGAACGCACGCTGGAACCTGGCACTGTTGCTTCCCTTTCTGTATAGACGACCCTCACAGACTGACCAGGCAGCTTGAATCCAAAGAGCCAGGCTGTCACTGGGGAAGGCTGGCCAAGTCTGCCACGAGGAGGCCAAGAGGGATTTCCCTGGCAGCTGGGCTATGCCTGGGGCTGTCCTTGTACACTCAATCTCAATTAAGTTGGCACATAGTGGGCTTCAGCTGTGGGTTGGGCTCATCTTAACAGATATGTGTGTGGACCCGGGCAGCCAATTTGTTAATTTACGAATGAAAAATACAGCTGTTATGTTGGCAGATCAGGGCCTCCTTTCCCTGCATGCGAGTCACGCGTGAGGCCAACTCCAAAGGTTGTTTAATAGGAAACCGGAACAAGCAAAATCTACCAGACATCCTTTTAGGGAGCCACACTCACCACAGGGGCTGCTGTGCTCAGGTCCACAAGGGAGGACAGCCTCTGCATGCCCAGACAGGGCCTCGGTGGGCATTGCCAGCCTCCACAGTGTGGGCTGGCCAGTCAGACAGCCAGAATTCACATCCTACTCCTGCACTCCGCATTTGCCCGACTTTGGCAAAGGAGTGCACCCCTTGAAGCCTCAGTTTCTTCATCTGTATAATGGCAGTCATGATATCACCCATATTTTAAGATTATTGTGAGGATCAAATGAGAGAAGTGAATAATTTTTGTGCCTGGTCGTTGTTACTATTACCATCATCACTACTATCACCACTATTATTATTGTTATCTTTTCTCTGATTTAGGCCTCGTTCCTCATCACTGTCAGAGAACCTATGAATGATTCAATTTCCACTCGCTTAAGTAGAAATATATCCTAGTCTTGCCTCTTTGTATTAAACTTAGCAGCCCTGCCTGCAGCTTAGGGAGCCCCCCTCCAGGACTTCATAGCACTTTTGCCCAGTCTCACATGCCCACCATATCCTTGGTGATGGTGGGGGAAGTTCCCCAGGAGCTCTGGGCTGGGGGTGAGTCAGGGTCACCTCACAGCCTGTCACATATCCCTGTCCCTGAATCTGTAGTCCTCAGGTCCCCTCCCTGACCTCCACTTCTAAACAGCTCATCAGTGCTGGGCTTGAAGCCAGTGGCAGGGTGGGGCAGGGTGGGGCAGGGTGGTCGGGGATTGAGCAAGTGCCTCTGCAGGAATGCGCCTGCCTGTGTCTGGCAGATGTGACTTCCAGTCTGTCTGGGGTGGGAGTTACGAGCCCATGTGGACCTGTGGCTTGAGCAAAGCAACAAAACAAACCAAAAGATGGGAAATCCACACATCTGCTCTTGCATAGGCCTCAGATGTCTCCATTCCCCAAGGCAGGCTAGCACTGCAAGTGGCCTCCCTGCTGCCTGCGCTTAGGGCTGGGGCCGCAGGTGGGTCTCTCCAAGCCGGAATTAATGGCTTTGGCTCACACTATTCTCTTGGCTAAAAATGCACTGCTCTGCTTCCTCCACTTACTAAGTAAATCCCACTCAGATTTTCAGGCCTAGTTTAAGCCCCACCTTAAATCACCTCCTTCTCCTCTGGACTCCTCCTCAAAATAATGACTGCATGGCCTGTTTTCTAGAGACAACTCGGAGATCGATTCAGTGTCCTTTGTTGTTTCAGTTATTTTTGCTTTCTCCAGGAAAGGGAGGATAAGAGTCTCCTTCCCACCAGAGGCAGACAGGTACTCCTCAAATGTGCACTGGGGGTGGGAGAAGGACTTCCTCTTTTTTGCCTTTTTTTATTATGAAATATAATACACAATCAGAAAAGTGTATAGAATGTAAATGTATGGCTTAATGAATTATTATGAGGCAAATATTCTATAAACACCACTGAGGTCAAGAGATAAAACATTGCCAGCATCCCAGAAGCCCCTCCATAAGACCTTGGAGAAGGAGACATTTCCAAATTGGTAATTTAGTACTTGTGGGCACAGGAGAGTCTTTAGAGGTAATGTGAACTTGAAGACCTCTTTTCCAGGGCCCTCACCTGCCTGAGCCTGTGTTGTTCCCAGGGAAGCACAGAATCCCCAGCACTGACAGAGGTAGGAAAGGAAAGGGTGCTTGATTGGTGAAATGTGTCTCCCAACCTGGAGTCCAGGCCCTGAAGCAACCATTCTTCATTCCGGATGGGATTTGTAAGCAAGTGTGAGGTCAGACCCATCTGGGTGTGGGGTCCCCATCCCTGGCCAAGAAGGAAGCAGCAGCAAAGGTGGACCTCCAGACACTTAGAGATGGCAGGCTGAGTGAGGGAAGGGGCCTCCCGAACTCAGAGCACAGGCACAGCAACTTGTAGGGCCCAGGAAATGGGTGAGGAAATTCAGAGGAATAATGATTCTTTGAGGGATGCCGAATATTAAATATATAAGAATAAGGCATCCCCTTTTCTATCAAGAAGTGTCTGTTGAACACCTCCTATGTGACAGGCACCGTGTAGACGCCAGAAATAGAGTGGAGGACAAAGCAGTTACCAGATCTTCCCCTCAAGCCCACAGTAGAACAGGGAGAGGAACCCATGGCGGTTGATCGCATTACCTGTGGTGTGTTGGGAATCGACAATTTCAAGAAGGTTAAGAATGAAGGGATCCCACCCCTAAGCCTCTGTTCCCAGTTTCTCGTGCTCTTTAATGTAGTACCCTGCAGACAGTGAAACTGGATAGTGGGTAGGTTGAAACATCAGTGACTATAAACAAGGTGGAAGAAGGTGGGTGGAGTTGAATAAAAGGACGTAAGTCAATTTATGAGTCAAAACTCAGACAAGAAAGTGAGGTTTCAGGGCACATCCTCATAGTACCTTAACTTGGAGGCAAGTCACCTAGAAAAGGTAGAAAGTTGGTAGTGTTCATTAAGGAGAATTTAGCCAAATACACAAGAATCAATCAAGTCTTTCTGGAGACCCAACTCTTAAGCAATGTGTTGGGTTTCCAGGGAGGGCCTTGTTTAGAAATGTAGAAAGGTACCTGGCACTCAAAATGGGATGGGATAAGTGGCAGGAAACGACACAGGTGGAGTGGAGGCAGGCTTTAGCTGAGGAAGTGGTCCTCCTGGGGTCCAGCAGGCAGGGAGAAGGAAAGATGGGCACTGGCATGGCAGAAAGAAAGAATTTCTGGACAGGGAAGATGCTGCAGGCAAGGAGACAACGGTGGAAAGAGGTAGTTCTGGGTGCAGAGGGCAGGAGGGTTTGTATTGCAGTGAGACTGCGAAAGTTGGAAATGTCATCCTGGAGTTGGAGCATCAGGCAAAAGAGCCCATCAAAAGCTCTGAGCTGGGTTGTAACTTGGCCAAACTTGGGTTCAGGAAGATCAACCTGGCAGTGGTGGGGAAAAGAGAGCCTGGCTAGACACCAAATGCCAGGTGGAAATTATGCACAGATGATCATAATTACACACGAGAGAAGGTGTCAGGAGTGGAGGGAGATGTGGCCCTACACTGTAAAAGTGTAGACTTGGGGCAGGAGAGCCTGACCCAGCTGATGGTGGGGGGAAGCAGGAACAGGTACCCTGCTCCCTTGAGAGCAAGCAAGCTCAGGAGAGAAAAGAAGAGCGAGAGAGGGCATTTGGTCTAAAAGTAACGGGGAGATACCTGGAGAGAACACCCGCAGCGCCTCAACAGCTTTGTCTCTCTTCAGCTGCAGATGAGGAAGACATCACCCGCATTTTCATTCCAAAGACTCCACCCCCAGTGGCAAAGCAGGCTTTGGTTGGGGCTAGAGAAAACTAATGCCTACAGCGGGGCAAGAAACATTTCCCTCAAAATAATTCACGTTATTCACAATTTAATTTCTCTTTCTAAAACATCTGCAGCCAGGTGGGTTACTTCAAAGCAGTCAAGTTCCCCTCAAGAGCTATTTCCTTCAAAATTACGTTGGTTGCCAGTGGCAGTTTCTCCAGAAAGAAAAGCCCTTCAGTTCCATCCCTGTCTAAAGAAGCAAACATTACTTAAGTCCAGGCCTTACTGCCTTATCAAATGTGAATTGGGGGTTATAACATCTGCTTTTTTGGACAAGCTCCCACTTTAGAAGTAAAATCTGACCGGGGACAGTGGCTCACTCCTGTAATCCTAGCACTTTGGGAGGCCAAGGCAGGAGGATTGCCTGAGCTCAGGAGTTTGAGCCCTGGGACATAGACCTGTAGAGGGTGCTGCCTGCCTGAGCCTCTAAGCTATATAAGCTGTGCGGAGGGACAGCTCCAAGAGGGAGTGCAATTACTCTGCTGAGGAACACACAGGAACAAGGTCTGCTAATCCTCAGCCTCAAGTGACACATTCAGATAGCAAACACTGCTTTGATACTGATGTAATTCTCACTGAGTCCTGGTTGGCCTTACCTGTATTGTGAGACAGATCAATCCCTGACACAGGGAAGGCTCTAGTTGGCAAATGGACTGTACCCTCACCATGCCTAGAGTCTTTCATGGTGACCTTCTTGGGAAGAGGACCATTTCTGAGCCTCTCTGTGCTCATCTCAACACTTCTCACAGAGTCTAATACATAGCCATAGCTTAATAATAATGGTTTGTTGGACCCATGGATGAATGGACAGGTGGTGAGGAAAGTGTCTCCCTTACAGACTATCAACAATCTTAGGGATTTGCCCCCCTCTTTGAGAGGCAGGAGAGAGGAATGTGAAAATGATGAATGTGAAGGGCAGTGCCCTGCCCCAGAGGGACAACTTCTCCTGTCCTGCTCACATTGCTGGAACACAGATCTCAGGAGAAACTTGTTAACCGTACGTTATTTAAATGAATTTGCCTGGAGTCCTCTGATTAAGTCTATTCTACTCAGAGTCTGGGAAGGCTCCCACTTTCCTAATCTGCACCTCAACCCTGCCTCAAGTCAGAACAGGGTCCTGATTTGCCTTCTGATCAGCCAGACATTAACCCTTTCGATACTGAGTCAGGGGGTCAGACCAGGAACTGGGGCACTCAAGGAGCAATCAGCATAAAATTATTTCAGTATTTTCATAACCTGTTCGGGTACATTGTTGCAAAGGGGTTGAAGGCGAGCATCTGGAAATTCCCACCTTTACCTGAAGGTCTCAGGAACACTCCGTTCAGGCCACAGCTCCACAGCTGCTCTGCCATGCACATCTCTGGCATGCCGAGATGTCTCTGACCTACATTCAGAACCCTGTCCCCTTCCTGGACCAGGATCCCCTGGCTCCCTAGAGTGTGTGAAAGATGAGGGTGGTTTCAGGAGAGGAGCACTGGGCTGAACAAAAGCTGAAAGGAGGTTCAAGTCTGTGCCCTGGGTTGGAATGTGATGGTAAATAGGGCATTCATGCCCCCGACTCTGCTACTATCTCAGAGTAGGTCAGACGACCCCCTCTTAGGACCCATAATCTTCTTTCTCCTTCCCCAGCAATCATTCAGAGGCCAAACAGCTTGTCCTATAAGTCCTCAAACACAAAAATTATCATCCCCCCTTCCCTTTTCCTGGAGAATAGGGCCGCTGGCCCACCACTCTCTCTAGGTATTATTTTATATGATATAATTATTAATATTAATATGGTTGGGTTTAAGTCTATCATTCTGCTATTTGTTTTCTATTTGTCCCAGCTATTCTTTGTTCTTTCTTTCTAATTTTTTTTTTCCTTTTTTCTGTTGCCTAGGCTAGAATGCCACAGCATCTGCTTAGCTCACAGCAATCTCAAACTCCTGTTTTCAAGTGATCCTCTTGCCTCAGCCTCCTGAGTAGCTGGGACTACAAATGTGTGCTACTATACGTAGCTAATTTTTTTTTCTTTTTCTTTTTTTTGGGTAAAGATGGAGTCTCACTCTTGCTCAGGCTGGTCTGGAACTCCTGACCTAAAGCAATCCTCCTACATTAGCCTCCTAGAGTGCTAGGATTACAGGTGTGAGTCACTTTGCCTGAAAGTTTTTTTTTTAGTTGGTGATGTGTGTTTTTGAAAATTGAGATGATTTTACAATGACATAAAATTAAACATGTTAAAGTGAATAATTCAGTGTCATTCAGTACATTCAATATTCTATAACCACCACCTCTACTTAGTTTCAAAACATTTTTATCACCCAAAAAGGAGTCCTCATTAAAGCAGTTGCTCCCCATTTTTCCTTCCTACCCTGCTATCCCCAGCCCATGGCAACCAGCAATCTGTATTCTCTCTCTATGGATTTACTTGTTCTGGATATTGTATATAAATGGAAACATAGCACATGTGACTTTTTGTGTCTGGCTGCTTTCATTTAACAGTATTTTCAAGGTTCATCCAGGTTGTAACATGTATCAGTACTTCATTACTTTTGATGGTTGAACAATAGTTCATTGTATGAAAACATGACAATCGGTTCATCCATTTACCTGCTGATGAACATTTGGGTGACTGTGAGTAGTATTTCCATGAACATAGTATGCACATGTATTTTTTTTGAGTCTCTGTTTTCAATTCTTTTGAATACATACCTAACATTAGAATTGTTAGATCCTATAGTAATCCTATGATTAACTTTTTCAGACTGCTGTCCACAGAGGCTGAAAGTTCCAGTTTCACCAACATTCATTATTGTCCTTCCCCCACCCCTAATTATAGTCATCCTTGTGAGAGTAAAGTGTTATCTCATTGTAGTTATTATTTGCCATTACCTAATGACTAATGATGATGAACATCTCTTCGTGTGCTCCTTGCTTATTTGTATATTGTGTTTAGAGAAAAGTCTATTCAACTCCTCTGCCCATTTAAAAAATCGGGGTATTTGTCTTTTTATTGTTGAATAGTTAGAGCTTTATTTTTAACATATTCTAAATGTTAGACCCTTATCAGATATATGATTTATAAGTATTTTCTCCCTTTCAGTATGTTGCTTTTTTTGCTTTCCTGATGATGTCCTTTTATGCAGAAATGTGTATTTTTAATTTTGATGAAGCCCAGTTTTGTTTTTTATTTATGTTTCTTATGTCTTTAATGTCTTATCTAAGAAAATATATATTTCAAAATGAAGATCATGAAGATTTATCCCCATGTTGTCCCCTAAGATATTATGGTTTTAGCTCTTATACATTTTTCAGATTAATATAAAGGTACATACAATCAGTTTACATTGTTTGTGTTTGTTAGGTGAAGTCCAAGTTGCAGTTAAGCCCTTCACCCAGGAGGTGTGCCATATACCCCTAGGTTGTACCTGATAGGTGAGAGCTTACTGCACCTCCTTTCTTCTGCCCCTCTCCCTTCTTGAATTTAAATGTGTTTTTCTCTCATGTGAGCATGTAGTTATTCATCTACTAGTTTCATATTAATATTGAACTGGGCTAGAGTACTCTTCTATAACAGCAGGAATGGACTAAGACCTCACTTAATACTATACCACTTAATGCATAACATAAGGATTTTACAAGATATGTAAGGATGTTATACACTTCATTATCTTTTAACATTCTCCTAAGTATCACACGAATGGAAAAGCAAGCATCCAATGTACTCAATATTAATATGAAACTAGTAGGTGAATAACTACATGCTCCATCTTTCTTTATGGCTGGATAGTATTCCATGGTATACATACACCACAGTTTATTAATCCATTTATGGGTGTGTGGGAACCTGGGTTGTTTTCACATCTTTGTAAAATGAGCTGCTATACATACTTGAGTGCAAATGTCCTTAGCTCTTAGATTTAGGTTGTGGATTCATTTTGAGTTATTTTCGTGTATATTGTGAGGTAAGAATCCAAGTTTATTATTCTGTATGTGGATATTTAGTTGTCCCAGCATGATTTATTGGGGAGACTACTCTTTCCCCATTGAATAAAGGGTCTTGGCTCCCTCTGCCTTTTTTTTTTTGTATTTCATTTTACCTTTACTATTGGCTTATTGATTATATCTTTGGGGTTTCTTCCTATTTATAGGCGTTACAATGTGTGTCATTAATTTTTCCTAGTCTACCTTTACTATAGTTTGAGTGTATGTACCCCTTCAAAATTCATGTTAACCTCAAGGTGATAGTACTAAGAGGTAGGAACTTTGGAAGGTGACTTGGGAGGGCAGAGACCTCAAGGATGGGGTTAGTTGGCTTATAAAAGGGCTCAAGAGAGCGTTTTCATCCTTTTATTTCTCCCTCTCACCATGTGAAGACATAACCTTGTTTCTTCCCCTCTGGAGGATGCAGCACAAGGCATCTTCTTGGAGGCAGAAAGAAAGCTCTCATCAGCCAACATCTTGATCTTGGACTTTCCAGTCCCTAGAATCATGAGAAATACATTTCTTTTATTTATAAATGACAAAGTCTAAAGTACTCTTCTATAACAGCAGGAATGGACTAAGACCTCTCTTAATACTATACCACTTAATGCATAACATAAGGATTTTATAAGATATGTAAGGATGTTATATATTTCTGTTTTTCCCTTATGTTATTATTGTTATAGATTTTATTTCCACATGTTATAAACCATGCAAGATATTGCTTTAGATGGTTCATTATTATTATTTTTTTTTATTGTTGGGGATTCATAGAGGGTACAATAAGCCAGGTTACACTGATTGCAATTGTTAGGTAAAGTCCCTCTTGGGTTCATTATTTTTTAAAGAAAAATTTAAAATGAGAAATGTTTACCCGTATATTTACTATTTCTGGTGCTCTTCACTTCCATAGATCCAAGCTTCCATTTGGTATCAGGTTCTTTCTGCCTCAAGAATGTCCTTTAATATTTCTTGTAGTACTGATATTCTGGTTTATAAAAGGACTTTAAGGGTGGCGCCTGTGGCTCAAGGAGTAGGGCGCGGGTCCCATATGCCAGAGGTGGCGGGTTCAAACCCAGCCCCGGCCAAAAAACCAAAAAAAAAGCACTTTAAATCTTTTGTTGTCTAAAAAAAAAAAAAAAAAAACATTTATTTTACCTTCAATTGTGAAAGATATTTTTTGCTGAATGTAGAATTCTAGGCTGACAATGCTTTCCCTTTTTTATTCATCATTTTCTATGCTAATCCATTAAGTTCTCATTTGCATTGTTTCTGATGAAGTCTGTAATTATTTCTATCTTTGTTCCCCTGTATAAAGTGTGTCTTTTTTCCCTTTCCACTTGTAACTTTTTCTATTCATTACTGGTTTTGAGCACCCTGCTTGCTATGGTTAATTTTGTGTTTATCCTGCTTTGAGTTTGTTGAACTTCTTGGATCTTCATGCCTATAGTTTTCATTAAATTTAGAACATTTTTGGCCATTATGCCCAGTTCTTTTCTGAGACTCCAGTTATGTGTGTATGTTAAATCCTTTCATGTCTATGGGTGATTGAGGCTCTGTGTTTCTGTTTCTTTTTTCTTTCTCTCTTTCCTTTAGTATGGACAATTTTTACTGCTAAGTCTTCAACATCACAGATATGTCCTTTTATAATGTCCAGTCTTCTCTTAAGCCTAGCCAGTGAGTTATCTGTTTCAGGTACTGCATTTTTAGCTCTAGAAGTCTCATTTGGTTCTTTTTTATATCTTCCACTTCCCTCCTCACCAAGTTCATGTTTTCTTTAAGTCTTTGTGAATATTTTAAATTCCTTTTAAGTCCTTGCCTGCTAAGTCCATTACTTCTATCCTGTTTGGGTTTGTTTCTATTGACTGATTTTTTTTCTGATTTGGGGTTACATTTCCCTACTTATTCAAATGTCTAGTAATTTTTAACATGCTAAATTTTATGTTGTTAAATGTCTGTATTTTATTCTTGTCCTTTAAGAAATGATGAGATTTGTTTGGGCTGGCAGTGATGGATAGACTTGTTCATTTTGAGACTCATTTCTTTCTTTCTTTTTTTGCCCTGGGTATTCTATTGCCCTGGGTAGAGTGCTGTAGCGTCATGGTAGCTCACAGCAACCTCAAACTCTTGGGCTTGAGCAATCTTCTTGCCACAACCTCCACCAGAGCAGGGACTATAGGCGCCCAGCTAGTTTTTCTATTTTTAGTAGAGACAAGTCTTGCCACTCTTGCTGAAGCTGGTCTCAAACTCCTGAACTCAAGCAATCCACTTGCCTACGCCTTCCAGACTGTAGGATTACAGGCGTGAGTCACCATGCCTGGCTTGAGGCTTGTTTCTAAGGCTTGTTGGGGGATGTCTAGAATAACCTCTATAGCAGGGCTAATTTATCTCTTATGGGGCTTTCACTGAATTCAACAAGGTCTCTTCACCTTGGTTGGTTGAAACTCAAACATCTTTGTGAACCTTAGGAACCAAAAAGCTCACAGCTCCATAGTAGTTCTTTGCCTAGCATTGTGAGGTTTTACCCTACATATGAAACCTAGTACTCAGCAGCAGATCCAAAAGGATCCCAAAAACACTGTTGTTGCTATACTCACTCCTCTCTGATACTCTGCCTTGAAGTCTCCCCAACTCTGTCCTCAGCTCAGCAAGACCACTAATGCTTGGGTTCTTCCTCCTTGTGCTACAATTCAGAAAGTACTTCCAGCAGAAAGTCAGGGTGATAGTAGGGATTGCCCCATTTGCTCTCTTTTAAGAATCACAGTTCTATACAATGGGATGTCCAATAGCTGAAAAAAGTGATCTCATACATTTGTGAGATTTGTGCAATTTTTGAGTTGCCTACATACTAGAAAGGTAAACCTAGTGCCGGTTACTGGATATGGTAGAAGTAAAAATTTCTACTCTCCTCACATGAAGCACATTCAATATAGTGAAGTGCTTCTCCAATCCTTACTCAGGAGGCTGGGTTGCAATCCACAGGAGCTGTCCAAGGCTGATTAAACAGAAAAGGAATCTTAAAAGGATCATGGGTGGCTCATAGGATTTGGAGGAGTGAAAGCTAGAGGAACTTCTCAAGCCAGGAACAGTGCCCAATGCCTGGTTCAGGAACTGTTCCCATGAGAAAACCATTTCTGGTATCATTGCTGTCACCAAACTCTAGAAACCCTATGGGTACAGCTGTCACTTCTGAACCAGGAACTCAATTATACCACACCACTGCCATTGCCTGCCCTGATGTGTCACTTCCTGTGTCAGGAACTAAACTGTGTACCCCCCCCCACTAAAGCTTCAACCCCAGAGAGAATGGGCCCTATATTTAAATCTAGTTTCACTAGCTCTTTAGTCTGACAAAAAAAGCACTAGTCTGTAATTTCCAACTTCTATGAGAGATACTCTTCTCTTCCCACAGAGACTCACAGAGTAACAAATTCTCCAAATTCAAAATGTGGTTCTGATGGTTACTGGCCAAAACATCCACTATGAAGGAACAACTATAAGTGAGTCCCAAATGGTTTTCTGCCACTGCTGGTCCTAGAAGCAAAGAATAAAATCACCAGTTTCCTTACAGGAAGAGAGATCTGTAATGCAGCAACCTCTGGATCTTACGGGAGGGGACCTACTCTCAGATCATGAGTCTTCCAAACCAGCAACTCTAATGAGGTGCCCTTTCCTATAGTTCAGCAATGGGTGGCAACGCCATCAGTCACTATCACTGGTCTCCTGACCTTAGGTAGCAGCAGAAAACAGAAATAAAAATAGCACAACATTATTAAGGGTGCTTGAGCCAAAATTCTCAGAGGCTGGGGCATACTTCTGAGTTTGTGGCATGCAGTGAACTGAAAAAAAGGATCTGGATACATTCTAACTGGAAATGAAAACCCAGTGAGCCAATCTGATTGGATTTATTTATCATCCTGATCATTAGGGGGCAGTGACCTTTAAGAAATTGCTGCAATGTTTAAGCCATTAATCCCTTGGCTCAAAATATTGTGCGATGTGTATTACACCTGTGCCCTTAGAGAAATGGGGATTATAGTGGCAGGGAGGAAAAGAGGGATAGGAATGGCACATAGCATGATGCTGTGTGGAAGGCCATGTGGAGCCGGGGGCAGGAGAGCTCCAGGGGTGAAGAGGCTGCAGTCTGAAGGTCCTGGGCATGTGTAGCAGAAAGAAGAATAACAGAAAAGTAGGGCAGTGCCAGACTAAAGGAATGATAGCCATTTAATCCCTTTATCAATTCTCTCTAAGAAGGAGGTTCATCAAAGGAGAAGAGTACAAGCCAAGAATTAGGAATTCAGAGTGAGGATAGACTCCTGTAATGACTGACTAAAATTAGAACAACTTATGGATTTGACTTGAACCCTTCTCACCTCCCTCTCCCCTTGACATTCACTTCTCTCCTAAAATTCTTTATTTCCAGTGTAGCCTGAGGCAGGCTTAGAACTTTGGTAAATCACAGCCCAGAGGTGATGGGTATTGCTGTGAAACCCCAGTCCCTGTGAGGTGGGGCTGACAGGCCCAATGAGGATAGTCCCAACCCCTGTCACAAACCTAGGACAACTGCCACCTGATGTTTTGGTAGCCACCACAATTGGTTTAGGGATGAACTAAGCCATAAATACTGCACCTTTTTGGCACTGGTTTCATGGAAGACAATTTTTCCAGGGGTAGGGGTGGATCTGAAGTTGTCATTTTTCTACTCAAAAACTTTTGATAGCCCATCAATGGGGAACATGGGAAATAGCATGAGCTTTGAAGATGGAGCATTTTGAAACCTAGCTCTGCCATTTACCAGCTGTGTGACTTTGACAAGTTTCTTAAGCTCTTTGCACATCATCTATCTAAACAACAGTGATAATACTGTAATAACCAGGATTCCTGTGGTTACCAGTGACAGAAAACTAACACCTACTCACTAGGCAAAAATGGAGAAATTTCTTAACTCTAGTGACCAAGTGAAGAACAGTGGTGCAAGAGGCTCTCGGGGATAACTGGAATGAAGAATTCGCAAATGGTCTGTTTCCTCTCTGTCTCTTTTGGCAGGGGCATGGAGGTGGGTGGGTGTTACTCTCCACATTTGCTTCTCTTCACACTTTAGCTTCATTGTCTTGGATAGGCGGTTTCATGAATGGGGGAAACAGGAATGGCTCACGTTGCCCCGTGTGGTTAGTAAAAGAGGAGAAACTCCTACTGAGAATCCCAAATTCCAAAATCTCAGAAATGGGCTTTAATTGTCCCATCTTGAATCAGGTGCCCATTTAGGGCTAATCAATAGAGATAAGGGGCAGGATGGATAAGATGGCAGCTTCCATCTAAACTACATCATAGATTACATCAGGAAGAACATTTAGCATAAGCAAATGGTGCTGTTCTGGATGGACAAACCAACACATATTCTCTACAAATCTTACCTCGTATGGTTGTTTTGGGGATGAAATAAGGTGACCTTTATCAACAGGCATCAAATACCCAGGGCAGTTCTGGGGACAGTATAATTTACAGTATACAGCTGATGCTCCAGGATGCCCTTGTTTATTCCCTTTTCACTTCCTTACTCCCAGAGCCTCTTGCCTAGATAGACAGTGCTGTCATCTTTTGCTACGTAGAAAAAGGCTCCCCTCTCTGGGCAAATGCACCCACCGCCACAGGATTTGACAAAGAAATGTCATGTGATAAGAAAAAAACCCCGCCCTTTCTTGGAATGAACACAGCCTTGAGCTGGGGCTGTGCCTTTGTGGGTAGTGTCTGGGCCAGATTTCTTTCTCAGTGGCCCCCCTCGGCTGTGGAACTTGCCTTTGCTTAGTGCACAGACTGCCCAACCAGGGCACGGCCCTACATTCTTCTTCATTTCACTTTAAGAAGTCATAGACTGGGTACGAGTCCAATCTATCCAATATAGAACATAAATGTATTAACACAATAGTAAAGTAAATGAGGCAAAAGCTATGTTAATTAATTTGATGTAAGCACTTCAAATTGTATTAAAAAATCAACACATTGTACCCAACAAATGCATAAATGTATTCATGATCTATACGTATATGACTTAAAAGGGGGGGAGGGGAAAGCCATAGACTTCTGCATTATATGGTTCCCAATTAAATATACGCCAGCTCCCCTGCACCACTAATCCTGCACTTTGTCTGCCTTAGGTGGCTCACCATTCCCAGAAAGTTGTGTGCTGTGTCTTTTTGCCTGGCGAGGGCTCTTGGCTTTTCCCAGGCATTCTTACCTTACTCCTATTAGCCTCTTAAGCCCCAGATCAACGACACAGCTTCTGCAAATCCCCCCTCAGCACACCCAGAGCTCTGTATTAACTATTCTCTGCACTTCCAGAAGCCAGTTCTTTAATCTCTAGCACAGAGTTGCTCATCTTCTGGAGCAGTGGTTCTCAACCTTCCTAATGCCATGACCCTTTAATACAGTTCCTCACGTTGTGGTGACCCCCAACCATATGGGTCACGGCATTAGGAAGGTTCAGAACCACTGTTCTAGGTTGAGAATCACTGTTGAGCCACAATGCAAACACTCATGCTCAGACACAAACTTACCTGTTGCTCATCAGTTCCTTTGCTCATTAGTTCCTGCCTGCTCCCCCTTCCTCTGACCGTGGCTTTCCAGTTCTTCATCCATCCCCTGCCTAGGAATTTAAAGCCTGGCATCTAATAGAGCTCAATAAATGCTTATTATTGACATATGGGAGGAACCAATGAAGGGGAGTAGGAGTAAAGCTTAGTAGAAATTTCACTGTTTTTCCACAGACCTGTCTCTTTCAACATGTGCAGTTAAAACAAAAGGAGAAAAGCAAGCAGACAGCCTTTGAGACATTGAGAAACAAAGCTGCTTCCTGTCTCTCAAATACCTGAAACTTGAGCATCATCTTACCACTTGGGGTATTATCTTCTTTGCCCATGGGAAAGTGAAGTTTCTGTTGAGGGCTGTTTGGTGCCGTCAGTTAAAGCACTCATAGGCTAACAAGGGGTCAACTCAGATCACCCCACCCACACCCTCCACATGGGGTCAGCTCCAGAGCTCTAAGTATTCCTGGCAGTCAGTTTTGGCATCTCTATGGGCCAAAAGAATGAGGTCACTTCACCAATGAAGTCACCACTGTATGATTCATCTGACATTAGTTCTCCACTTGGAGTGCTCTGACAGTCCCAGAGCTTCTCCTAGAGCATCCAGAACTCAGAGACCCCAGGCGCTAAATATTTATACACGGGGAAACTGAAGCCCAGAGATTGAAGTGACATGCTCAAGGCGACACTGCTAATCAGTCAAAGCTGGGACCAAATTCAGCTCTCCTGGTTGGCCCTCCTGTAGCTCCTTAACCTCCTCTCTAGACTCTCCTTTCAGAATACTGGTCCTGAAATGTTGGTCCTGCCAGTAAAGAATGGAGCAAGCCCTCCTCTCCTTCCCTCTGAGGAGGTGGCAGAGACCAGCTTTAAACCAAGATTTGACCTCAAGACACTGCACTGCCTCCCTTAACCTGCCATTCAATATATACAAACCGTCTTCCACATTCATTGCAGCTAAGGCAGCCACAATGCGAACACCCAGGCTCAGACACAAAGGCCAAAGGGCGGGGCCTGGGGGTGATGATCAATGTGAATCTGCCAGGAACTGGAAATAATTCCCGAAGTCTCCCTTGGAGGGAGAAAGTCGATTCCGGGTTTGAGTCCAGGCGGGGAAAGAGAGGAATGTGAATGTAAGAGTGAGAATTTCCCAAAGTGTGCCCCAAGTGCTCGAGCGCTGGGCGTAGCTGGAAGCGTCTAAGATAATCCGCTTACTACTCACCTGCAACCTAGGGGAGATGGTCCACTGACCTCCGCGCTGCCTCTCAGCACAGCTTTTATCTAACGCTGCGAATCGATTAAAGGAAGCCATTTATCCCCCATCAGCAAGGTGAGGGAGGCGGTGCCAGCGTGGAGTGCACCCCCGCCCCAGCGCCCAATGTTCAAAGCTACGCTTTTGGCCAGTGAGCAGGACCTGGCCAGACGGGTGTCTCCAAGCTTTACCAGTCAGAGGGGCAGGGGTTGCCAGCTTTTAGAGCGCGAGTGTGTATCAGTTCTCTGGGATTACAACCGAATATCTTCCAGGAACACTGGGGACCGAAAGGGGGCCTCGGAGAATGTCGCCTCCAGGGGGAGCACAGGTACATTTGCATGGCCCAGAGCCGATGGGGGTCTCCCTTTTCTGGCTGGCTGGGGGGATGCTTTAGTCACCAGTTTCATAGTAAATGATTCAAGCGCTTGCTGTGAAAGGCGCGGGTGGTGGTTCAGGGAACCAAACAATATGCCCAGAGTCCCTGCTATCCACCTCAGGGACCCCATCACCCTTCCCCCATCATCCTGCGCGCCTTTTAAGTTAAAAAACGCCTTTTAAAAACCCTCTTGGCCTTTCTTCCAGACTTCTAGTTCCGTTGTGCACTTAGAGGCCGATAGATGGCTTTTGCTTTCTGGGTGGAGTTTAAATATATATGGATAATTTTGCATGACTGTTGCGTCATCGTTCAAGTCGTCGTGGTTCCCCAAAGGGCCTCCTAGCATCGGGGCCTGTGGACGCTTCCGGGCGCTGCGGGCACTTTCGCGAGGAGCCCTCAGCCCCCTCCCCCAGCCTCACCTTCCTCCTCTTCCCTCCTTCTCGGCTCCTCCCTCTCGCCCCCTCCGCGCCGCCCTCACCGGAGTCGAGCTAGGGCGAGCGGGCGGGGACGCGCAGCAGCGGCTGGCGGGGCGCGGGGCGCGGGGCGGGCGGCCGCGCTGGGGGGAGGCGCCTGGGTCCGCCCTCCGCGGGGCCCAGCCGGGAGGGGGCCCGGCCGGCGTGGGGCGGGGAGAGCCGCCTGGCCCCTCCCCTCCGCTGCCCTCCCCAAAGTTGCCGTCTCCCCCGAGGCCGGACGGTCTTATGATCCGGCGGATCCTCCTGGGGAGGCCGGGCCGGGGAGAGGGCGCGGGCGCCGAGCGGCGGGGGCACCGGACGGGCACAGCTACCGGGGCCGGAGCGGGGATCCGGGCAGCGACCGAGGCGGCGGCAGCGCCCCGGGCCCGCCGCCTCCTCCCCTCCGGCGAGGGGAGCCGCTGCATGGGGCCGGGGGGACGGCCCTGCTGCGCGGAGCGGCGGCGACAGCGGCGGACCCCCCAGGCGGGCTGGGGCTGAGCCCGGGGCCGGGGCGGGGGCCCCGGGGGGACCATGCCCGGAGGCCGGCCGGCCGCAGCATGGCTCACGGGCCCGGCGCTCTGATGCTCAAGTGCGTGGTGGTCGGCGACGGGGCGGTGGGCAAGACGTGCCTACTCATGAGCTATGCCAACGACGCCTTCCCGGAGGAGTACGTGCCCACCGTCTTCGACCACTACGCAGGTAAGCCTTGGAACTGCTGACTAAGGGGCCGCTCCCCGGGCCGGGAACTTTGGAATAACTTTGGCGGACCCCCTCGCTGCCTCCCCTCCCCCGCCGCGCCCTCTGCCTGGCGGCGGGCCCCACCCCCGCGGCTTTGCTTCTGGCACTCTGTTGCCTCGGATCCACCCCCTCCTTCTACCCCCTCCCCGCCCCTGCTGAGCGCCCTGGGCCGACCTCAGTGACCTTCCATAGCCACCTCCCCTTTTGCCCCAAGCCCCTGGGGGAAACAGTGTGGGGGCCCGGGCGAGAAGTGGGTATGGGACCTGGGGTGGACAGCTGGGACCACATCACACCCCGGCCCCATGTCACTTCATGGTGAGCTGGGTTCAAGGGGAAACAGGGTGACATTCCCCCCAGCAGGGTTAAGCGAGGAGGGTCCTGGTGGGGAGCAAAACTGCCTAGGAGCGCAGGTCACTGTGAGCTTCTCTCCCCGCCCCCACTTCTGTCCTTGCAGTCAGCGTCACCGTGGGGGGCAAGCAGTACCTCCTGGGACTCTATGACACGGCCGGACAGGTGAGTGTCTTGGCCTCTGGCTGGCACCCCTCCTCCCTTTCCCCAATTCTGCGTGGCTGCGAAGGGCTGTTGGAAAACTGAGGTGTCCAGGTGGGAGGGTGTTTCTCTGAGGGGCTCCCTCTGCATTAGGTCTTTATTCCTTTTATCAAGTCAGCAAATTAGGAAAACAAACAAAACAAACCAGCCGACCCAGACCAGCCCACCTATGTGAACCCCTGGGCTGGGAAAGTTTTTGCCTGTGGTCCTTCTGTGTGGTGCCTGGTGTATGGGTCCCAACTCCTGTTGCAAAGTGGTAGCAACCAATCATGAAGCGCCCTTATTTTTAGTTGCTGATGACCAGGTCTCCCCCCTCACAGCCTCTGTCTGGTCCCTCATTGGTGAGTGGTCTGCCTGCCCGAGGAGCCTGATTGGTGGGAAATGGCATCATCTAATATGATGGGAAGGCATTTGGTCCTGGTTATGTTTATTACAACATCATTGCACTCTGGGACTCCAGTCCCTGAAAACATAATTTGTGGTGTTACCAGAGGACCACAGGGAAAAAAGAAAAGAAACAACAACCATCTAGTCGTTCCCTGGGGTGGATATGGGGGAGGAAGGGCTAGGAGTTGAGTGTGAATCTTGGAGGAAGAGGATCCCCCACCCCCGGGAAGGCCAGGTGACTTTGTCTGGTTTTCTTTGGGAGAGATTATTGTGCAGAAAGAAAATGCACACTTCTTCCTGCAGCCTCTTGCCAGTGTTTGCAAATCAGTGGTCACCAGGCTATGCTCCTAAAGGATTAGATCTTCTCATTGCCTGACTGTCCCAGCTTCAACCTCTTTCCAGATGCACTTTTGCTCTGGCCTAAGATGATTGTGTGTGATGAAATTTGTAGAATAGAGAGCTATGATTAGACTTGAGGACTCAGGCAGATGTTTGCACGTGTTAGGCAGATTTCAGTCTGGAGGGACCCAAAAGGCTTAATGGAGCAGCTGAAGGGATTAGAGAGGGTCTTTGAGAGTTCAGTAATAGCGTTTCTTTACCTGTGAAATGGGCTGGGCACAGTGGCTCTCACGTGTGTAATTCTAGCACTCTGGGAGGCCAAGGCAAGAGGATTGCTTGAGGTCAGAAGTTTGAGACTAGCCTGAGCAAGAGAAAGACCCCAATTTCTACAAAAAATAGAAAAAATTAGCTGGTTGTGGCATGCACCTGTAGTCCCAGCTACTTGGGAGGCTGAGGCAAGAGGATCACTTGAACTCATGAGTTTGAAGTTGCAGTGAGCTTTGATGATGCCACTGTACTTTAACCAGGACAACAGAGTGAGACCTTGTCTTAAAAAGAAAAAGGAAAACCAAGACCATCTTCATAGGCAGATATTGTATGCCAGATGCTGCACACACCAAATGCTTGATAAAGGGAATATTGTTCTATTTAGCTTGTCTACATTTGGATTTCTGAACTGTTAAGAGTCTGGGTTGAATTCTGAAAAATGTCTTGTTGGTAGGGAAGATTACTTAATGGTGATCTCTGTTTCTAAACTATTAAGTTAGAGGATCATTTGAGGGTAGAGGCTTGCTGGCACTTCAAGGTGCCTGAGGTCACTGCCTTTTACCAGACTGGCCCAGGTCAGTATAATCAGTTCTCAGCTTTCTTGAGTCCCTTCTGTTGCCTGCCCTGTAGTTACAATTCATCACAGTGAATGAAGAGCAAGAGGCAGAACTCATACAATCAAATGAAACCAACTTTTAAGTAGTACAATTATCAACAAGAGGTTGACATCAGTGATTAAAAAGAGGGAGTTTTTAAAAAAAATTACCTCTATTTTAACTTCTCTCACCCCTCCCCTTCCTTTATCTCCTTTTCTTGTCACTGTGACAAGTTTGACCCCAGTGCCTATTCAATAGGACATGTATAAGTCAGAGCTGTTCTGAGCACATTTAAACACTAATATTTACTGAGTTCTTTCTATATGTCAGGCATAGGGAAGCCACGTGCAGATATTATTTACAACGTAAAATAACCCCATGAGATAGGTGGTATTCTGTTTTTGCAGATGAGGATACAGGCTTAGAGAAGCTAGGTTATTTTGCCTGAGGTCACACAGGTACTTGGGGGTGTTGCTGGGTTGAGGATGAGAGTCTGAATCTCCTCTCATAAGAGGTGGTTATACACACAGGAAGCCATGGGAATGCTAACCTGCCAATGGGTTAATTGGATTGTTTGCATGCCCATAGACCAATGGTCCTCAATCTTCCTAATGCTGTGATGTATTTTCATTGTTACAAAGGGGTTGCCACCCACAGGTTGAGAACCCCTGCCATAGACGGACCTGGAACCTTCACAGCCATTCTCTGAGTGCGTGTTGTATGTATCTCTACAGAGGAGAGAACTTAGATCAGTAGAATCCACTCAAATGCTTTCCATGTATCATCATAATTACCCTTTCTGGTCGAGGATCATAGGTATATGCCAAGCAGGACCAACATAGTAGTAAAGCTCGAGTATTACACTTTTTCCCAGTGGTGTGACACCTACCCTATTGGTCAAGATGTATCTTAGGCCCCGTTGATGTTTCTCCTAGTGTCTAAGACTTTTATTTTTGGATCAAAGTTAGTGATATTTTTTTTTTCTCTCTTTTTCTTAGAGATTGTGTCTTGCTCTGTTGCCCCCGCTGGAGTGCAGTGGTATCATCAGAGCTCACTGCAGCTTCCTCCTGGGCTCAAGTAATCCTCCTGGCTCAGCTTCCCAAGTAGCTGGGACTATCAGCATGCACCATCATGCCTGGCTAATTTCTTTATTTTTTTGTAGAGACATGGGTCTTGTATGTCACCCAAGCTGTTCTTAAATTCTTGGCCTCAAGTGACCCTCCTACCTTGGCCTCCCAAAGTCCTGGGATTACAGGCATAAGCACCATGCCTGGCCAGAGTTAGTAATATTTCATCTTTCAGCAGTTGAGGGATTAATGAGACCAAATTATAAGTGCCCACCATATACCTTTTACCTACTGTTAAGCACCTGAAGAGTGCAAATGAATAAATCTAAGATGGTGATCTACCACTGCTGATGCCAGCTTAGGTAGAAGTGTCTGGTTCAGATGCCTGTTCACGTGTGTTATGTAGGAGATTCCTGTGTGCACTTGGTTTTTAAGACCCTGTGCCTCTATTAATCCAAATCAGATTCATCTTACAACAATAACGATAACTAAATGAAAACATACTCATACAAATATGTAGAAATTCTTAAGCTTGATATGTGGCAGAGAAAGGCCCACAGGCCTTGGACCCATATAGACTGGCGCTCAGATCTCTGCCTGGCTGCACTAATCATGTGATTCTGACTAGATTATCTACCTTCTTTGTGATCTAGTAAAAATGTGTATAATTAGAATTTATACTGCAAGGTTGCAAGCTGGCTTAAATTCTTTAACATATATAAAAGCAGCTGATACTTCTTCATGCCTAATAAGTCCATAATTATTATAAGAAATTATTGTACTTCACTATGGGCAGTTTTGTGGGGAGGAGTCAGAGATGACAGAGGACAGTGTTTTATGCCTGGTGTTGGTAGAAATTCCACTAGAATGCTAGATCTTAGGACCTTTTTAATAGAGGTCTGGAGCCAGTCTTGCTCTTTATAAATGACCCCAGTCACCATTGTTGGACCCATGGGCCCAAGCCAAGTGTTCCCTGCATCAATGCCCTGTTCTGTCAGATGGCTTTCTGTCTTAACCAGAGCCTGCATCTCCACTTGATGTAAAAGAAGTAGCTCAGAGTTCTGTGCAGAATTTGAGAAGCATGCAGGATATGTAGCATTCAGTTGGTTCTCGTTTCAGACAGGTAAGATGGGATGCTTACAGGTCTGGAAAGCACTTGCCTTCTGTCCAGAATGTTCGTTGGTGCATGTGGCTACTCACTGTATTTGAATAACTGCAAGGGTGCCTCCCTCCGGTTGGAACTTCTAGCCTGCTTGTTCACTCTTGGCCTCCTCCCCAATCAAGTTCAAAGGCACAAGCATTATTGGTCCAATTTACATATGTGGGAATCTACCAGTCATGGGATGATTGTTGTAGATGGCCTTTGGCCTTCTAGAATAAGCTGCTGTCCACTTGACCTCCAGAGAGAGAGAGAGAGAATGGGAGAGAGAGTGTTGGACGTCAGTCCCCATCATGTGCTCTGCCTGGGGACATCCCTCAACAGCCAGCACACTCAGTAGCACCAGGAGTGCTGCCAAAGGGAAGCCTTCCCTCCCTTTGTTGGCCAAGCCCATGAGTGGTCCAGGAGCAGTGTGACTGCTCAGCATTTTGGAGTGGAAATGGACAGCTGGGCCTCCTTCCTCCTCACTGGGGGAGGCTGGAGTGGGGTGAGGTGGGGGGGGGCGTGTGTGTGCGTGCGTGAGTGTGTGCGCGTGCGTGTGCGTGTGCGTGTGTGTGTGTGTGTGTGTGTAGGTGGGGGGTTAGCTTCCTGCCTGGGCCTGTGTGGAGCTTCTCCTTTCTAGCCCAGCTTTCAGGACTTTAGTGTAGGCTCCACAGCAGCCCCTTGTCTGCTCGGGGAGGAACAGGAGATGAGATTTTTCCTACTGCCTCTGCACTGTGTGGTGTGAAGGGGAAGAGGGAAGAGTTCTCCCACTGTCGGCACAAGTTGGTGGGGAGCTGCCTGGCAAGCTGCTCACTAGCTGTGGGCTCTGGGCTGATCCCTTAATCCTTGGCAGGAAGGCAGAACTTGATACCCTGAGGAGGGAAGAACTGAAGCCCGGTTGATGTGGGTCTCAGAATATCCACTGAGGAGGATATGTGTGGGGGGTGAGTTTGGGATCCCTGGAGTTCCAGATTTAGCCTCAGTGTCAGTGTGTGGCAGTCCACATGTATGCTTTTGATGTACTGTTGCTATGTCCATTAACTTAAACATACAACTTCAGGGACACATCTAAAAGAGCAACAAATACCTTTTACTCTGGTGTCCCCTGGGGTGACTTTTTCAATGGCAAGTGAGATTTGTTTCACTCTTGACATAGCCTAGCAGCTGTGACTGCCCTGCAAGCCTGCTGGGTGACCTGGGAGGCACTTCCCCCACAGAAGGGAATCTCCACCCGAGGCATGCCCAGCTGAGCCCCATCTTCTGCATTTTGTGGGGCAGTACTCAAGGGCCCAGTACAAGGAAAAAGGGAAGCATACAGGGTGAGGGTATTGCCACTAACCAGGCTCTTCAACCTTCAGGCAGGGCATCCTTGGAACACCCTCGTAGGTGGGCTTTTCCCAAATGAGGAAACTAGAAGTGAATAGCCTTAAAGGAACCAGACATGTGACTGGGGGAAAGGGTTTTCTTTGAAGGTGGCTTGCAGGGAGAATCAGTAGCCCTAGGAAATGCCCACTGGCAACGCCAGGCTCCAGCACCCTGCAGCTTCATGCTCTATCCCTGAGGAGCCGTGGAGTTTCTTCCAGACATCAGCTGCAACAGGTGAAATGCGGGTGTTCAGCATCCTGGTTTCCCTTAGTAACTCACTGTAGAGTTGTCATCTGTGCGTTCTGCTAACCTTTTTAGAAGCTATTTATATCTCCAGGCTGCGCCACATCACACAGGATTGCTGGTTTCCTCCTCTGTGTTGGGAAGGTGGATGCCCCTGTTGACTCCAGAGCCTTTGCTGTCACCAGACGCCCTGTTCCCCTGCTTTGGGGTCTGATGCGAGTTTAGGTTATGCCAGCTAAGACTGGGCTGGCAGGCAGGGACCTTGGGGAGGGCAGTCCCTGAAGCTCTGACTGGTCTCCATTTGTGCCTCACCTACACCTCGCCCCCTCTTGGCCTTTGATCTCTTGGGCCTCTCCACTTTGCCGTGATTCTCCCGGGGGTTCAGTGACATTTCCACTGTTTGAATCAAAGCTTCCCCACAGGTGGATCAGGCACGAGTGTTACAGGTGTCCCAGCATGCTATCCCCTGAATTCGGAGTGACTGGCCTCAAGGGGGCCAGGCCTGTATTATCTTGGCAGTTGCTGTGGGTGCTGTGGAATGAAAAAGGAGGGAAGCTTTGCTTTAAACCTCATGGACCAGAGGCCTTGTGGAGAACTGGGCTTTTGTGGTTTTGTTGTGGAATTTGGGGTTTCCAGAGATGGGATCTAGTGGTATTAAAAGAAACACAGCAGCTCTCCATGGGTGTATCGGTTTCCAGCAAGGGCACATGTGTTGGCAGCACAGGGACTAGCAAGAGGCCTCAGAAACAGAGTGGCAGGCAGTTAGGAGGAGGAAGTGGAAACAGGGTCAGAAGACCACACCTGGCTTTAGCTTTTAACAATTGAAATGTGTGACCCTCGTCTGAATTTCCTTTTGCTCTGAGGGGCCCTAATTTGGTACCCTTGGGGCAGAGAGCAGCTTTCTTTGCCCTCAGCAGTTTGCTGTTCCTCTTTTCAATTTCTGGCCCAAGCCGCATTGCCTCCAGGGCAGCCAGGCCACTGGGAGCTCTCAGGATCTCCCAGCTCCCAGGGTGGAGTTGTCTGGCCCCACAGCCTGCCAGTACCTCCTGGATCAGTTCTTGCTGTCTATAAGAATGAGGGTTGGTTGTGTCTGTCTTTCATCCACATTTCTGGAGCTCAGCCCAGTGCCTGGTTCATGGCGAGCGTGCAACAAATATGTCTTTCAAGGAATTGATTCTCATTCGGCTGTCAGTTTATTTCTGCTAAATGGTTAACCAAAGGCTAAGGTTCAGGCACAACCCCTTTCCCAGTAAAGGCTTCATTAATATAGTGGGAGTCTCCAAGGGTCGTGGGAGTAACTGGCATGCTGGTGTGGGTCAGATCACCAATTTTGTCCCAGTGCAGGGGTAGGGGCTTAGTGCCTGTGGGCCTCAGTTGGCCTGTCCCCCAGTCTCTCTGACTCAGGCCTCTGCATCTTTCCTGAGACCTCTTGCCCCCAGACCTAAGGAAAAGGCCAAAGATCAGGCTTGGGGAGCTCCTGGGAGCAGACCAGCATAAAGATCTTTCTTCCCCCGTCCCCTGCAGGTGGACAGCCTTGGGGTCTTACATAGTAGCCAAAACAACAGTGGCTGCAAATTAAACAAATTAAAACCTAATAACAATTACTTTGGAACACATGACACCTGCCGGCTTAATCTTATATTGAAAACAATCAGGCACCTCGTGGTTTTCAGGTGAGAAAACCTAATTTAACTCCTCTTCCCCACGCTCCTCCACCCCCACCATCACAATTTCTCTGTGTGCCATGAAGTAAAGGTTTGGGGAGAGTTGGACTAAATGAGATCATGCAAGCAGAGGGCTCCTATTCGGTGTGGGGAGAAGTAGTGTGGGGAGGGCAGGTGTGGAGGGTGTCCCAAATGTGTCTTTTTTTTTTTTCCAAATGTGTCTTTTTATGGCTCCTAGATCTCTGCTATCAGTGTCAATATGTGCAGTAGGGTTGCTAACTAAATTATGGAGTTTTTCACCCTGTGACTGACAACTTAGTAATTACAGAGTTATTAATCTGATGCCTTGTTGCTTGTTGGTTTTATTTTATTTTATTTTTTTTTAAGGAATAAAGTCTTTATTGGGCTCAGACCAGGAGTCCGTGGGTCTTGAGGACCTCTGTGTGCTTGTTGGTTTTAATAGAAAGAAAAGAAAGTGGCAGAAGGGTCCTTTACTGCTGTCACTGTTTCTTGTCAAGGGATGGGTAGGAATAGTGAACCAGCCACCTCTTTATATTCCCAGGTTTGCCAGTCCTCCCTGGGCTCAGAGCAGACTTTGGGGCTTAAGAGAGACTGAGTCATCATCAAATTGCATTTTTGCAGAGTGCAAAGCATGTTGCTGCATCTGGTACCTCCTTAAGGCCTCTTAGCTGCTTTGTGAGTAAAAGAAGTCAGTGGTGTTTGCCTCATTTTGCAGATTGTGGGAGGTTCAATGACTTGCTCCAGGCCACACAGTTGGTAAAAGGCAAAAGCCACCATTACTGGGCAGGCTGTCAGACTCCAAGTCCTTGATGTTAAATTACCCTTGATTATTAGCTTGACCATGCTAAATGCTTCCTTTACATTCCATTGCTGAGAATTTCATATAAAAAGTACATCCCAAGCATATTGCTTTTGTGGACAGATGAGTTGGTGGAACAATGTCTATAGTGGGACTGTGTAGGGGCTGCTGCTAAATGGCTCCATGAAAGCCTTTGCCCTTCCCCCCCCCCCCAAGTTAAGGATGTTTTGTTAATTTGTCCATAAATCACCATGCGTGCCTGGGGTGTCATTGGTGGCCTCACTGCTGGTGAGTGTATGGAGGAAGCTCATGCCATTTGCCTAATGCCATGGCCTCTTCTCAGGAAGGAGGAATGGGGAAATGTCCCATGTTGAGCTGCCAGCCGACTTTCCTCAACCCAGGATGCGGTGTCCGCTCCCTGCTCCATTGGACTCTGTCTGCCCTGTTCAGCCCGCCAGCCTGGACTTGACATCAGCTTGCTGTTTGGGGAGCTGCGGGTAGGGTAGCTTCAGCCTAGGAATGTCCATGGGGGTTACCCCAGACCTTTCCTTTCTCCTTTTAAGAGTTTCCTTATTGGGCAGCACCTGTGGCTCAAGGAATAGGGTGCTGGCCCAATATATTGGGGGGGGGTGGATTCAAGTCTAGCCCCGGCCAAAACTGCCAAAAAAAAAAAAGTTTCCTTACTTAGGGGGAAACTGACCCTTCAGATCTGTTTTTCTGTCTTTCATCTGAATATTCCCTAAATATACCCCAAAGCGTCTTTGCCTGGTTCGCCTTCCTAGGCTGCCCTCTTTGGCACTACATATGAGGGGGCTTCCACATCCTCCTGCCTGGGCTACTTGCCCTGGAGACTGTCAGTGAGAACATTCAGTCAGCAAGCAGACGTTCCCAGAGCACCAGGTCTGGGCCAGGCCTGCGCCAGGGCAGGGCTTACGAGGTAGGTCCGGCACAGCCCTGCCCCAGGTGCCCACAGCACAGTGGAGGGCTGGTCCTACATACCTGGTAGGTGGGGAGCCAGGGCACAGAGGAGGCCAGGTTTGTCTTTCCAAAGAGACAAAGTGCAAATAAGACCTGAATTGAGTAAGGTTGTTTTTTAGGTGGAGAAAGTGCTCAAATTGGATTCTTACATACACTGTGTGCTCAACAAGGGTTTGAATAACGGCACTAGTTCTCAAAGTGTGGTCTTTGAACCAACAAGCATCTCCTGGAAACTTGTCAGAAATCGAAGTTCTTAGGCTCTACTCTAGATCTCCTGAATAAGAAACTCTAAGAAATCCCTGGTATAAAAGTCCTTTAGGTGACTCTGATGCAGGCTAAAATGACTTTTTATGTTCTTATGTACCTTCTCTTACTTAGCAAGCCACCTTCACCCCCTACACCCCATCACACTCATGCACCCCCACCTCACACACTGTTCCCGCAATGCAGGCAACATGGCTGATTCATTTTTTAACACCCCCATACACCCTCATTCCTAGTTCTTTACACATGGTTGGGACTCTCCACAGTTGTTGGAATGAACTGAATCATTCAGCCACCAGTGCTGCCTACCCAACTCGCCTGGTGGAGCTGGGCCAAGGCACTATTGGGAGAAAATGAAAGCAGACTTATAAGGCACCCTTAGCTCCAGTTGAGTGCTGTCTGGCCTAGGGCTATAGGCCCAGTAGGTGCCTCAGATATTTCTTGATGAAGCCTAAATGCCAAGCCATTTCTTCTCCCTCACTTTAAACAGCTAGATCAATAGGAGACCTGGACTGGGCTCTGTTCACCATGGATGAAACTAGCCCTCTATGTCAGTGGTTCTTGACCTTCCTAATGCTGCGACCCTTTAATAACAGTTCCTCATGTTGTGGTGACCCCCAATCATAAAATTATTTTCATTGCTACCTCATAACTGTAATTTTGCTACTGTTATGAATTGTAATGTAAATATCTGATATTAAGCGGCCCTTAAAGGGTCGTTTGACCCCCACATTGAGAACCGCTGCTCTATGTGGTGGCAGACCCTACCCTGAGAAGGGTGGCAGCTTGCTTTGTGCTAAATTAGTTTCAAAGCATTGGATGAGTGGTGACGTCCTTTTCATCTTAATACTCCCCAGGCGGGTCTCAAGGTGTAGCTGGAGGGAGAGGAAGGGCTCTCTTCCTCAGCCATCTGGGGCAGTCATTCCTTCTTCTCCGGCTGACCTCAGCATTCCGGGCCAGGGTCCTTCTCATCCTCCATTCCCCTAACCCTCCACCCCCATTACATTTTTTCTTTTTTTCAAACTTGTTACAGTCTAGAAAAACCATCCTTTTAAAAATGACATAATAGTTGGGATTATAAATGAATTGCTTCAAAGTGTGCCCCCTCTAAGAGCTGCCATTGAGAGAGCATTTAATTCTAACTGTCCAGTTCAGTTAAAATTACATTTGCTCCAGTTTAATTTTCAGAGGGCCGTCTTCCCCCACGAAGTGATTCTGGGTTCACACTTATTACCCAAAGCTGTTTCTAGTGGCCTCTGAGGCCCTGGAGGGATGGGGAAAGAACCTGAGGGGACAGAGGAGGAAGGCAGGGGCTTTTTCTAGTAGGACAGGCTGCAACCCATCCAGGCTGCAGAAAGTGAGAAGCTGTTCTGAGGTTGAGGCACCTGGAAGGGGTTGTGGGGGTGGTTGAGTCGGTTGGTCCTTAAGGCTGCCACCCAGCATTTGATTTCATTCATGTGTAAATCTTCACACCCCTCTTCCTTGAGCATTGTAAGCCCCCTCCCTTTGTGAGGGCCTGCATGTGGTACTTGGCACTTGACACAGGGGTGGGGGCTCCAGTGGGAACTAGGGGTGTGTTAGATTCAGGAGAGTCTATTGGCAGGGGTATCATGGGAAGAACCTTTCCTTCCACTGTGCATCACCTCCTTACTGGCTTTCTTACAGCTCATTTGAAAAGGGGGTCCCTACTTGACCACGTATCATCGAGGGGCTTTAAAACCAGGTTATAGGTGGTGGTTTTCATGCCTTGCCCATTTAAGCACAGTAGGACTCATTTCTTAACTCACGCAGCTCATTAGCAGAAAGCCTGCCAGGTCTATTTGGATAAAATATTGGCTGTGGGTTTGTACTGTTCTCCAGGAAGGCTAGGCCTGTGGGATCCTCCAGAGTGACACAGTGAGGGCCCTGACAGGGAGGGAGACCTGAATGTCTCCTGCCTCTTGTTGCCCAGATAGGGCAGGATCAGTGACTCAGCAAGCTAGTGTTGGGAAGAAAGGAATTATTCAGAGACATTCCTGGTCAGCCAAACTGCTTGAAGTGTAAGTTTCATTCTCTTTCTCTTTCTTTTTTTTTTTAATTGTTTGGGATTCATTGAGGGTACAAAATATTAGGTTACACTGATTGCATTTATTAGATAAAGTCCCTCTTATAATCGTGTCCTGCCCCACTGGGACCCTATACCCCTCCCTCCTCCCCTCTCCCCAGTCCCTCATTCCCCTACCCACCTCCCTGCATTAGCTCATCTGCTGCCTTCTGATTAGAATTGAGTACATTGGATTCTTGCTTCTCCATTCTTGTGATGCTTTACTAAGAAGAATGTGTCCCGCCTCCATCCAGGTTAATACAAAAGATGTAACGTCTCCATCTTTCTTAGTGGCCGAATAGTATTCCATGGGATACATACACCACAGCTTGGTAATCCGTTCCTGGGTTGGGGGGCATTTAGGTTGTTCCCACATTATGGTGATTGTAAGTTGAGCTGCAGTAAAGAGTCTAGTGCAAGTTTCGTTCTCCTTTTTTTTAATTGAGCTATAATTCACAATAATTTAATCACCCCCAAAGAAACCCCATACCCAGTAGCAGTCACTCCCCATTTCGCTCTCCTGATCCCCTGGCGGCCACTAATCAATTAACTTTCTGTTTCTGTGGACATTTCATGGAAGCGGAGCCATGTAATAATGCATCCTTTTATGTCTGGCTTTTTTCACATAGCATAATGTTGTCAAGGTTCATCCATGTTGTAGAATGTATCAATATTTTATTTGTTTTTATGGCCAAATAATCCTCTTTCCTTTCTAGTACTTTTTGTCAGTTTTGCTTACGTGGCACAAAGTGAACTTCTGTTCAGGCCTTTCCCATGCAGCCTTCTCCCTGCCTCGGGTAGGGGTGGGGCCGTCTCCCCACTCCCCTTCCACTGTTCTTGTTCTCTTGGTGCCTTTGTTCATATTTTCTCCCACCTCCATCCATACCCTAATATTTTAATTCAAATATATGCTTATCCATTAAACACAAGTGAAATGAGGAACACAAAAATTCATCAGATAGGATTCTTTCCCTGTAGGGTGTCTAGAGTCCAGTAGAAAGAGAAGACGTACACAGCTGACCAAAACACAAGGAGAAAATTGGACGTGCACAAAAATGGTAAAGTCTGAGGAGTGTCAGAAAGGTGCCTACCTGCCTGGTGACTTGGCTAGAGCCGTCCAGATTGGTAGGGTCTTGGGGGGCCACTAGACTCAGGAATGATTTTATTGTGGCCATTTCTGGATCATCAGATCATGGGTCTGATATACGTTAACTCTAAAGAGATGAGAAGAGATAAGTGATGCTGCCCATTAGTTAGTCTTCCACGTGGTCCTGGTGGTAAAATGGACGTGAGACAGAAACCAAGAGCTCATGAAGGAAGAAAAGCAAATGGCTAATGGAAATACACTATGCAAAGGCATGCACATAATAACTTTTTGGTCACTTGTTGGATTGGATAAGATGGGAAAAATTGATACCCAGGAGACAGGAAAGTGGACCCTCTGTGTGCTCTTGTTGGGAATAAAAACTGAGACAACTAGTTGGAGGTTAATTTGTCAAAGACCCTTGAGTTTGTCGTAATCTGTTTCTATGAATTTATGCCTGGAAAATATTCAGATTTCACAGAGATTCGCATAAAACAATATTCTTCATAGTGTTATTTATAATACTGATAAATTATAAACACATCTGATGCATAGTTAAATAGACTTGTTAAATCATAGCCTGATGTATATTAGAATAATAGCAGCCATTAAAAACTGCTTTCAACAAATATTTAAGTAAATGTGAAAAGGCTAATGATGTAAGTGTGAAAAAATAGGAATCAAAACTGTATGTGTTTTAACTAATTACATTTGCAAAAAGAGAACTATATAGCATGAAAATGCACATATATATATCATGCAGAGGAAAAATTGAAACAAAATAATCAAAATGTTAAAGTGCTTGGCTCTAGATAGTGATAGGAATAACTACAGAAATTTCTTTTTTTATACTTTGTTTTTCCCAATTTAAAAATCATTTTTGAATCAAAGCTATAGATGCAGATGGTTTAAAGAGTCTGCAATTCTATAAGGTCCCTCTCCACTTCCTGTATACCAGCGTGTCCAACCTTCTGTTTTTTTTCTTTGCTGCACCATAGAAGAAGAAAAGTTGTCTTGGATTGCACATTAAATACACAAACACTAATGAAAGCTGATTAGCAAAAAACAAAAAAAGGTCCATGCATATATTTCGTGATATCCAACACCACAGAGAAGCAAAAAAGTCCTTGCAGAATGAGCCTGGGGCCCCTGGGCTGGAGGTTGTACAGCTCTGTATACAGACATTTCCCATTCTCCTGAGATAACCACTCTCAGCTCTAAGCTGTTTATTTTAGTATCAAATATTCTGGCTGTAGCTCTCTTTCACACATACTGTCTACTTCCCATTTACCCTTTCCCAGTAGCTGTATTATTGTAATTTCAGTTTGACCAGTGATCAGTGTTTATATTTTTATGACTATGTTGTTACAGCTGAGCCACATAGTGTACTGTGACTATTTTTTCTTTCTTGTACAACACTTTTTGTTTCTCTGTCGTTAATAATTGTCTTCTTCCTTCCCTTGCTTAGTTTCCACTGTATGTCTTAACTATTTCACCCTATATCACCCTTCATGCAATCAGACATATCAACTGATACTCTGTCAGTCTCTTCTTTTGGAGCCATCTCTCCTGAACCTTTTAACCTTCTCCCATCTGGGCTGGTGCCTCTTACCTGCCACGCAGTCGTTATCCTGGGAATTCCCTTCATCTTTATTAGGATTTTCTTTGCTTCTGTCTCTTGTATTAGATCATTGTCAGGATCTCGTGTCTTCTTGATTTATTTCCTCACCTTGGTGGAATGTATATTTTATTAGTTTCTTGGGAAAAACTTATTATAGACAATGTTTTTGATACCCAGTGTGTTTGAAAATGCTTCCTTTATACCTGATTGATAATTTGAAAATAGATTGGAAATATTTCTTTTTCCTTCATAATTTCTAAGGCATTGTTTCATTGTTTTTCAGTTCCTGTTTATGCTATTGAGAAGTCCTATGCTAACCTGATCTTGGATCCATTGTCAGGAACCTATTTTTCCTTTCTGGAAGCTTGGACTCTGCCATTTCACCTCCTGAAATTTCGTAATCACAGGCTTTGCGGTAGGGTCTAGCTGGCTACTATAGGTCTTTCAATCTGGAAACTCACTTCTTTCAATTCTGAGAAATTTTCTTAGTTTATTTCTTTGATTTCTTCAGTTCCAGTCAATCTCTTCTGTTACCCTGGAACTTACAGTATTTGGATTTTGGGGATCCTGGAATAGTCCTCCACTTTTATATTTGTGTTTTGTTTGTTTTTTCTTTTTTTTTTCTATATATGGGAGAAATTTCAAGTTTATGATTTACCCCTTTATTCTTGTTTTGAAATGTGATTTTATTTTTTAATTTTTATGAGCCCTTTTCTGTTCTCTGGATGTTCCTTTTTTCCCTTAGCATCTTCTAGGTTTTGCTTGGTTTGTTTTTTGATGGAATATCTTCTCCAATTTCTTTGAGCATATTGACAATCGTCTTTTGAAGTTTTTGGCTCCCTGCATAGTCTCTTTCATCTCCATCAGATGTCTACTCATATTTTTGAGAGAGGCACCAGGTATATGAGACACTGCTTGTACGTGGGGCTGGGTAAGTCTGGTCTTCCTGTAGGACTGGATCTCTTAGCTGCACACTGTTGACATTTTGGGCTGGACCATTTGTTGTGGGAACTATTTATTGTGCCTTGCAGGGCATTTGGCAATCCCTGACCCCTTCCCACTAGATGCCATTAGCCTCATCCAGTTGTGATGATCAAAAATGATTCCATACGTTGCCACATACTCCCCTGGAGCAACACCCCACCCCCAGTTGAGAACCATTGTTGTAGGGTGATCTGTTGGGGCCTTTTTATTTGGGAACCTGTAAAGTGAATAGATGTTGGTCTTTCCTCTTGGGCTGGTCATAGTCCCCAGAAAAGAGTCCCTTCTCCTGCCTGAGAGATTCATGCTGGGTGGCCAGTGTTCTGGGAGGCGAGCGGAGGAAGAGGGTTGGGGAGAGCCTCAATTTGCAGTATGCTCTGGGGCTTTGTGTGTTTAGTATGTTCACCTGAGCTTGTGTCCTCCCATCCAGGCAGCCCTTGTTCTACCCTTTCCAGAGAATAAATATCTTCTGCTTTTCACCAGGGTTGTTAGAGAAGGGGATCTGAGATCAAGCTGCTTCCCAAGTAGATTTCCAGTCCACCCTCTTGTGTGTGGCTTCACCTTCCATCCCTTTCCATAAGAACAAGGCCCTCTGCTTCCCACGCCTTCTGATGTCCAGGTGGTCCCCTCCTTGCTGGTGCAGGGTCTGCTAAATTTGTTCTGCTTGTTCTTTTGGCTTCTCACTTCTAAAATTTTTTTGCTATTGTCTCCTTTCCTGTGTATTTCATCTTTGTGGCTTTATGCTTTTTTAAAAAAATTACTGTACGTGTGAGAAGATTTGGAGAGATCAAAGAAGAGTTTATGTGCCAAATTGGCTGGAAATTAACTGAAGTCTTCCCTTTTTTAGAGTTATAAAACATAAATAGGAAGTTACAGTGGTGGATATTCTTTTCAATGCCTGTCCCAAGGTACCTGGGAAAATGAATTCATAAGGAGCTTGCTTGGCATTTGGGCTTTGAAGCAAAAGGAATTAGATGTCCGGTAGGGGATTTGTGTTTCATCTGGACCCTGGACCTGCATGGCTTTCTTGTGACCAGGATGTGTGTGACTCCCAGGGCCAGCATTTTACTGCTGGGCAGAGCTAGGTGGATGCTAATATTTTAATTATGCAATTTCTTCTTTGCTAGACTTTATGTAGAATCTGTATAGATCAAGTCTTTTCAGTTAATATATTTTTCAGACAAGCCAAAACATAGCGTCCACCTAGCTCTGCCCAGCAGTAAAATTAGATTTAGCTTTCTTTAGTGACAGTCACCTTGATTAGATTGGGATGTTTTCAAGTGCCTCAGTCATCGTAGGTGACTTGGAATGCCCACAGCCAGCGGTGGGGAATCTGTGGCCTCAGGCCACATCATATGGCCCTCCATTCCCAGGTGTGACCCCTCTACCAATTCCACACTTCACAGAACAAATCCCTTTATTAAAAGGACTTGTTCTGTAAAATTTGGATTCAGTCAAAAGGCTGCCATACTATTATGATTCAAATTTTCACTAATTTAGTGAAATGTAGCCTTATCTCAAATGAGTGGGAGTGGGGTATCCTACTTTAGACGCCAGACTCTAGGCCAGGCGTCCCCTTTTTAAACAGGGGTCCAATTCCCTGTCCCTTAGACCATTGGAGGGCCAGACTATTCACCTTCTGGGGGCAAGACATGATCACAAGAGGGACTTTACCTAACAAATGCAATCAGTGTAACCTGGCTTATCGTACCCTCAATGAATCCCCAACAATTAAAAAAAAAAAAAATGAAAAAAAAAATAAAAATAAATAAATTAATTAATTAAAAAAAAAAAATCACCCATGGCAAGGAGCGTCCAGCTTCGGACATTTAGAATGTCTTTCTGTTATGAAAATAAAAAGTTTCTTTCCCGTTTAAAAAAAAAAAAAAAACCATGAACAAATTCCTATGCACACTGCACATACCTTATTTTGAAGTAAAAAACAAAACAGGAACAAATACAATTCACACCGCCTCATGTGGCCCGTGGGCTGTAGCTTGAGGACCCCTACTAGGCTATATAATACATATGTGTAGTTTATGTGTTAGCTACATTTTCTAGTGTTGATGACCTTGAGGGCCGGGAAAGAGCACTTCCAGCTCTAGAGATGGTAGAGGAATGGTGTCTGGACTATTTCCCTGGGTGAGGAGATGGCCTGTGTACGTGTATGTGGGTTTGGGGTGAGGAAGAGGCATAGGTAGGACAAGATATTCTGGCCAAGGAAAAGCACAGAAAGAGTCACACCGGAGAAGTTGGGGTGGATGGGGAGAGTGTGGGAGCAGCCTGTTTTCATTTTGGTTGCAGAGTAGGTCTTCTCAGGGAAGCCATTGAGTCTAAGGCAGGAAAAGAGCTTGCTGCCTGGCATGGCCAGCCTTGAACACTGGGCCAAGGGGTTTGGACTTCTAAAGGATGCAGTGGGCAGCTGCTAAGTCTTCCTGGGAAGGGACTGGCACCTTGACGGGAGGTTAATGGAGAACATCAGGTAATAACAATTTTCCCACGGAGCTTTTCTACTCCACAAGGTTGGATGTGTTCTCTCCACTCAGAATTCTCATGGCACTTAGACGCCATGGCTCTTATCATTAATCTTGTGTCTGCATTTAATCCTAACAATGACCTGATGAGGGAGGTTGTATGTCTGCCTCTCCCTCTGCCCTTATCATTATTATTTTTAATGGATGGGGAAATAGGCTCAAAGTCAGGGAAATGACTTGTACAAGCTTATACACATGGCCCCTGAAAGGCAGCCCTGGACATCAGCCGGATCCCTCTGACTCCAGCTCTGCTTCTGTTGTTCTCATGACGTCCCCCTGCTGCCAGTGTTTTACTCGATTGCTTAACTAAGCCACTGGCTCTTTAAAGGGAGATGTATGTTGTTTGATTTTCCCAGTAGCATGTAATACAATTCGACGATGGGCTGTAGGCTCTGACAGGACTCACTCAGTGAACAGCACAGGGGGGAGGCCAAGAGCTGTACAATTTGACCAGGTCATAGGGTCCACACCTCTAGGTCTGAAACCACCCCACTCCCACCCCCACCAGCCCAGCTGTTTTATTACCACGTCACCCAGTGCCTGGGCTTATCTGCTGCCCTCAGTGCCATGGAGAGAAGGAGGAGTGACAGCCCCTGTCCCATCCCTGTGACAGGACTCACTTAGTGGAAGCCGCACAGGGCCAGAGCTATGCAGTTTGAGCAGGGCTTTGGGTGCATGCCTCTGGGTTTGAAACCACCCCCTCCCTCCAAGGGTTTCATGAGAATACACACAGAGAATGGGTGCTGAACCCCGGAGTGATGTTTATCTGGTGCTTATCTCGTATATTTTGTTTGTTGTTGCTGGTCTGTCAAGTTGCTTCTCTTCGATTTTGCTTCACTAGCTCTTGGTTTGCGCTGGTGAATGACATGGGCCTCCCTAGCCAGGCTCTTTAAAATCCAGCTGTTGGATTGGCTGGACTTCTTGGAACACAGAGGATGGTGGTGCAGCATGTGTCCGGCCAGTACCACGGAGTCAGCCACTGAACCTGCCTGTGGCTGTGTGCCCCAGGGGCTGGGAGGGCCTGACAGCCATGGTGAAGTCCCTGTGCTTCTTGGCTGGCTTCTCTTCCCAGGTCTCACTGACCAGTGTATTCTTAAGGAAGATATTTGAGATAAATTGGTTTAGCTATTTTCTAGGTATTTAATAAAATTTCTAACTGCAGTCCTTGCCTGCTGTGTAAACACGTGCTTATTTTGCCCAGCAAAACTTCTCTGGGTTTTTTCTCAAAGTTGATTTTTACCCTCAATTCTCCTTTTCTGTCTATTAATTACTCTGCCCTAAATATGCTGAAACTGACCGGGAGGCTAGCAGATAGGTGTGGTTATAAATTAGCAGCCTCCACACGTGCTAAGTAAGTGCCTCTCCTGTCCTAGCTCTGTAATCTTCCCAGCAGCACTCAGAGGGGGTCTTTTAGCGGTCCCTTTTACAGATAAAGGAAACAGAGAAGATAAGTACCTTGCCTAAGGTCACATAGCTAGAAAGCCTAACCCAGATATCCAGAAGGTCAGTTTCCTCATCAGTGAAGTGAGAGCTGCCCTATCTCCTAGGCTAATGGCAGAGGTCCAGGGAGCAGTTAAGGTCTTCATCGAAGGCATGACCAAGGCCGGGTACAGTGGCTCATGCCTGTAATCCTACCTCTGGGAGGCCAAGGCAGGTGGATTGCTTGAGCTCACAGGTTCTAGACCAGCCTGAGCAACAGCAAGACCTCATCTCTACTAAAAAATAGAAAAACTGAGGCAAGAGGCTCACTTGAGCCCAAGAGTTGGAGGTTGCTGTGACCTGTGATGCTATGGCACTCTACCAAGGTGACAGCTTGAGACTCTGTCTCAAGAAAAAAAAAAACAGATGTACCCTTGTAAGATGCACCGTAGGTGTGGTCCCATCAATTACCCTCCCTCCACCCATCCTCCCCCCCTCATGTGAAATTTGCTAAATGTAGAATATAAATGTCTTAACACAATAAGTAAGAAAATGCTAAGAAGGCTATGTTAACCAGTTTGATGAAAATATTTCAAATTGTATATAAAACCAGCACATTGTACTCCATGATAGTATTAATGTACACAGCTATGATTTAATTTAAAAAAAAAAAAAAAAAAGCATGCGCAGGTACCCCCCTGTGACTGTGAAGTTGAATGGTGACTAGTGACCTTAGGCTGCAGTGAGGTGACAAGACTACTTGTCACGGGCCTAGAAGAGCCTGTCAGCAAACTTTACATAGTACAAAAAAGCCAGGGCTGCAGAGGAGGTGCAGAGAAGTTCTATAGGAACTTCAGGGTAAGGGCAGGGTATCAAATGTGTGCAAGGAGGATGAGCCACGCTCCGCCGTGTGGGAGTATGCAATGGTGATGAATGCAGGCTGTGAGGAGTTGATGCGTTGGGCTCCAGGGACTTCCCACGGGATAATTGTGCTGCCTATAGCATGTCTCTGAATTTTCAGAGAAGTCTGTGTGTGTGTGTGTGTGTACCTCTGAGGTCACACCTTTGCACACTCGTGGATCTGTGCATATTTTTTTTAATCGAGGTAAAATTCACACAATGTAAATTTAACCATGTTAAAGTATACAATCCATTGACATTTAGTATATTCACGATGTTGTACCTGTATCCATTTCCAAAACATTTTCATCACTCAGACAAATTGTATTTTTTAAAGGGTCTGTAACTATGCAGATATGTTCATGAGTCCAACGTGATTTTGCCTGCTGGGAAGCCTTCCTCTTCCTCACATGGCAAATTGCTGCTGTGTGTGTTCGGCCAGCACAGTGGGACTCCAGTATTAAGATTCCACATGGGTTTGTTAGTCATGGCTTAACTCGGGGATGGAGAACCTTTTCCTATTGAAAGGCCACCTTAATTTAGCTGTAATCAAATAAGCTTCCATTCAAGAAACTTCAATTAGAATATACTTAGAAATGTACCTTATTTTGTAAAAGTCTGACTATTATATACTTAATAATTTAAAAAAATGAAAACTGTTAATATAAAGTTAAATAACCTAACTTTGTTGTTGTTGTTAGGGATTCATTGAGGTAAAAAAAAAAAAAAACCAGGTTACATTGCTTGCATTTGTTTTGTTTTTTTATTATTATTAAATCATAGCTGTGTACATTAATGCAATCATGGGACACCATACACTGGTTTTATAGACCGTTTGACACATTTTCATCACACTGGTTAACATAGCCTTCCTGGCATTTTCTTAGTTATTATGTTAAGACATTTATATTCTACATTTACTGAGTTTCACATGTATCCTTATAAGATGCACCGCAGGTGTAATCCCACCAATCACCCTCCCTCCACCCATCCTCCCCTGCCCTCCCTCTCCCCCATCTCTATATTCTTAGGTTATAACTGGATTATAGCTTTCGTATGAAAGCCACAAATTAGTTTCATAGTAGGGCTGAGTACATTGGATACTTTTTCTTCCATTCTTGAGATACTTTACTAAGAAGAATATGTTCCAGCTCCATCCGTGTAAACATGAAAGAGGTAAAGTCTCCATCTTTCTTTGAGGCTGCATAATATTCCATGGTGTACATATACCACAATTTATTAATCCATTCGTGGATCGATGGGCACTTGGGCTTTTTCCATGACTTAGCAATTATAAATTGGGCTGCAATAAATATTCTGGTACAAATATCTTTGTTATGATGTGATTTTTGGTCTTCTGGGTATATACCTAGTAGAGGAATTATAGGATTGAATGGCAGATCTATTTTTAGATCTCTAAGTGTTCTCCAGACATCTTTCCAAAAGGAATGTATTAATTTGCATTCCCATCAGCAGCGTAGGCTCTACATCCATGCCAACATCTCTGGTCTTGGGATTTTGTGATATGGGCTAATCTTACTGGAGTTAGATTTAACAAATGGTGTTGGGTGAACTGGCTGGCAACCTGTAGAAGACTGAAACTGGACCCACACCTTTCACCATTAACTAAGATAGACCCTCACTGGATTAAAGATTTAAACTTAAGACATGAAACTATAAAAAATACTAGAAGAGAGTACAGGGAAAACCCTTGAAGAAATCGGTCTGGGTGAGTATTTTATGAGGAGGACCCCCCACCCCCACCCCGGGCAATTGAAGCAGCTTCAAAAATACACTACTGGGACCTGATCAAACTAAAAAGCTTCTGCACAGCCAAGAACACAGTAAGTAAAGCAAGCAAACAGCCCTCAGAATGGGAAAAGATATTTGCAGGTTATGTCTCCGACAAAGGTTTAATAACCAGAATCCACAAAGAACTCAAACGTATAAGCAAGAAAAGAACAAGGGATCCCATCGCAGGCTGGGCAAGGGACTTGAAGAGAAACTTCTCTGAAGAAGACAGATGCATGGCCTACAGACATATGAAAAAATGCTCATCATCCTTAATCATCAGAGAAATGCAAATCAAAACTACTTTGAAATATCCGCTTGCATTTGTTAGGTAAAGTCCCTCTTATAATTGTGTCCTGCCCCCAAGAAGTGTGTCACACACCATGACCCCCATCCCCTCCCTCCTTCCCTCTCTCTACCCCCTCATTACCTCACACTCTGCCAGGTACTAGCATCTAAAGTTAACTAACTTTTTAATGACCTTTTTGTATCTGTTTTTTGTTGGAAAGCTTTTGAATATTTGCTTCCAGCATGGAGGTCACAGTTTCAGTTAATCTTCTAGATGAGTATCAGTCATTGTGACATTAAGGGCATCTTGATTTTAGGTTAAAATCTACTGGGTGAACAGTAGATTTACAATAAGTGGTTGAAAAGCAAGAAAGCCTTTTTCCAGCATGTAGCCAAAGGCATAAGTATTCTACTGCATTTTTCCATATTTGAGCTTTCTTACCATTGAACAGTGACTTTAAAATGTTAATCGACTGAGAGCTCAATCAGTTCCAACTATAGTTCTTTAGGTGCCTTAGTGATTTCAACTAGGTGAGACTAAAAAAAAAAAATGCGAATTTGAGTGTGATGTCATGATTCTCAAAGAGAACCGTTCATTGTATTCTCCAATTAATAAGTCTATAAAAGCTTAAATGATTTACATATATGATCCCGCTCAATGACCTTTGCTAATTGGGGAAAATGTACATCCGAAATTTCCTTTGGGGACGGCGCCCTTAGCTCAGTGGGTAGGGTGCCAGCCACATACACCCAGGCTGGTGGGTTCAAACTTGGCCTGGGCCAGCTAAACAATGACAACTGCAACAAAAAAACATCCGGGCATTGTAGCAGGCACCTGTAGTCCCAGCTAATTGGGAGGCTGAGGCAAAAGAATCACTTAAGCCCAAGAGTTTGAAGTTGCTGTGAGCTGTGATGCCATGGCACTGTACTGAGGGCAACATAGTGAGACTCTGTCTCAAAAAAATTTTTTTTCCTTTTTAAAAAAAAAGTGTTTTTAAAAAATATAGCTTTTTTTTTTTTTTTTAATGCTTGGACTTTTTGCCAAGCATTAGTTTGAGTTTTAATTTGCAGAAAAATATTCAGTTTCTCAGAGAAATATTCATTTGATTTGACATATTGTATAATTTGATATTACACAGAAATGCTGCATTCCAATAAAAATTTTCTTTCAATAATTCACTTTGCTGATTCTGTTCTTTGTAAAACTTAACTATCTTTTCTCACGAAGATAAAATTTTGGGTAACACCTGTCCTTGCAATAACTAAAACACTTTAGAATGATAGGGCAAATACACACTGAATACCTCATTATTCACTTTTCTCATTGTTACAAAACTGACCAGTGTTGCATTTACAGGAATATAGTTAACTATGCTGATAACTTGTTGCAAAATGTCCATACAGTAGCTATACCACAGATTTTGCTGATGCAAGATACAATAAAAAGAAATGAGAGCATCTGGATCTGTTAATACTTTTCTTTTAATCTGTGCCATAAATCCTTCATGTTTTCCTGTCCTGGAAGGTGCACCATCTATATATACACTCATTAAACTTACCAATTTCATGACATTCACCTTGAAAGTTGTTCAAGATATCTATTCCCTGGGTTTTCTTCAAAAAAGTGCCCAACTGAGTAATGCTTGGTAGCAAAGAAAACCTTCTGTTATGACCTGACTGAAGTATAAAACCTGTGCGGTGTCAGTAGTTCAATTGATTTATCCAAAGCAATTGAATAATATATGTTTTCCTTTCGTGGTATTGCGTGAAGTTCTTCTATTAAGTTGAAGGCTAATTCTGGCTGCCAATCAGTTATGGCTTCCCTTGAAAAAGGCAGTTGTCTGTACTTTGAAACGTTATTAGGGTCTAAGCATCCTACAGCTTTGACAATGCATTCTTTCACAATTTCTACATCCCTAGATAGCTTTTCATTTTCCCTCAAGTATATAGGCTACTTCGTAAGTTGCTTCAGTGACATTATTTCCAGGTCTTATTGCTACTTGCAAGAATTGTCTTTGCCTTTGCTTTTCATCTTTTGATGTCTGCAATCCAACCTTTTGTGCCTCTCCCTCTAATTTAAAATATTTGTGGTTCTTATGAGTGTCATAATGCTGATGAGCATAAAAAATTTTAAATGTTGATGTTGCAGTATCACAAAGCTAGCAATTCATCTTATATTTAGTGGAAACAAGGTAATACTACAATTCCCAATCCTCATTAGAAATACTTTCTTCAGCATTCTCTTGGTCTTTGACACTGTGGCTTGTTAAGCAGGCAATTAAAAAATACTATTGAGTTGTGAAGCTATTCACAAATTCTACTTCAAACAGAAACTAGTGTCAAAAGCTGATAACAGATTGGCATATTCGATTCCCATAAACTCTCATCAACCAGCCTTGCAAGGTAGCGGAACCAGTCAGGTGGGCGAAGTTAGCACTAAATCCTGAGTGTAGCAGCTTTCAGGTTTGCTCTATGGCTTACTATTGGTCTAATGGTGGCCGTCTATCTGAGAGGATTACTTTGTTCAAACTTATTTTATTCTTTGGTATTTTAAATACATTCATTTTCTTTTTTATAGTTTTGATAGCTACAAATAAAATATAAATATGAAAGACAAACCAAAAAGTATTAATAAAAATTAAAAGATTTGTTCTGTAAAAATTGGATTCAGTCAAAAGGTCACATTTAAGGACCTGGAACAGTGTTTTTCAACCTTTTTTATCTCACAGCACATTTGAACCTATAGTTAAACTTTCACGGCACACTTGAATTATGTTAACCCTAAACATGAGTAAAAAAGGAATATACTTACTGTGCTTCGAACTTCTTTTGAAAATAATCATTAAAAATTTTCATGGCACGCCAGTATGTGCACATGAGTTGAAAATCGTTGACCTAGAAGGCCACAAGTGGCCTTAGGGCTACAAGTTCCCACCTGTGGCTTAACTCTTCCACGCAGATTGGCTGCGTCCTCCAGACACGGAGAAAGGCGGTAAGTATTTCAGCCTCACAGTGTCATCACGGGGTCTTCACTTTGCTGTTTGCCATCTTTATATACTAGAAGGACGTGTGCGTGTATGTCGGCGAGGGACTTCAGCCTCTGTAAGAGTGCCAGGCCTGGTACTTCCGAATGACTCCTTCACAAAAGCGGGTCAGGTCTAAGTGCAGGTCTTAGACTGAGCTGTTGCACATACATCACTGATGGTGAGGCTGGGACCTGGGCACTGGCCCATGGAGAGGGGGGTCCCTGAACATTCTCCCTGAGTTACAGAAATAGGACCAGTGATTGTTAAAGCCTTATATACTGGGAGGAGGGGGAGGACGGGGAGGGGAGGAAAGCCTTATATACTGGGGTAAGAGGAAGGAGAAGCAAGGGGTCAGAAGCTACGTTGGAAGGGGTCAGGGAATACTTGTTCTGATTGGACAACCTAGGTCATGTTCTCACCCAAGAACCAAAGAATGTGTGGGAGGGGCGGGGTTGGGGAATGAAACCCAATGACTGGCTTAATACCAACCGTCTTCCCAGCCAAGTATGGGGTCTGGGTCCCCAGCAACTGTGTCTGAGTGGGAGGAGGGGTGAGCCTTGATCTAAATCAGGAGGATGTGGGAGAAGGATGCTGGGAAGACAGTCAAAAATGTCCTCCATGCTTAGGTGAAATAAAATAGCAAGACAATGAGTAAAAGTCTATGGTGAAAAACAGTAGCAGGAACAAAAATGATGAAAATGTTGCTCAGTCTGAGGCTCCTATTTAGAGCTCACATTATTCAGGCAGGTGGGTTAGACCCATGGGTGTGCCACAGAAAAAAAAGCCCTGATCACAGAAGGCGGTTTGATTCCTGGTTGAAAGTGATGACAGCAGCCTGGGAAATGAACCTGTTACTGGCAAATTCGGGTATTTGATCCACTTTCTCCAGCTACGGGAGGTACAGGCTAGCACAGTGCAGGCCACCGCCATCTGGCTGCAGCCAACCTTTTTGACTTTCCCTTCCCACCTGCCACCCTCATTCATTCAGCAAGAATTTAACAAGTAGACACTGTGAGCTAGGTTTTGAACAGTAGTCTTCTGCTCTCAGGAAGCTCCGTGGAAGACACAGATAAGAAAAGAGGCAGTTATATTAGTGTGAAAACAGGATGACAGGAGAAGCCTATAGTGCTATGGAACTATGGATCGCAGAGCCACCTGAGCTGAATTGGGGATTCAGGGAAGATCTGCTGGACGAAGTGATTTCCAGACCTAAGCCTGGAAGATAAGTACAAGCATCCAGGAGAAGTATGGGCAGGGCTGGAAAAAGGGACAGTGAGACTAGTGAGGCAGGTGACTGCTTCCATGTCTGTTTGGGCTAAGAGTTGGTGCTCTGTATGCATTTGGGGCTGGTCCTGGGGATTTCCAGGTTTCTGGCTGGTGCAGCCTGATCGGTGGTGATATCTTTCATTGAGATGGTGAACACAGGAGTTCAGATTTGAGGGGGAAGAGATGAAATTAGTTCAGAAATTGCACATCTGAGTTGCTTCTGGTTCACCCTAATCAGTGTGTCTGGTAGAGTCAGGACTGGAGTATGGGGACCGAGAGCTCCTCTGACTGCGCACTTGACGTCTCAAACTTAACATGTCCAAAGGCAGCCTCTCAAGTTTTTCCCTAACGTGTTTCTTTACCCTTAATCTTTCTCTTCCCTGTGAAAGATACAATCCATGCAGCTGCCCAAGCCAGAACCCAGATTATTCCTTACCCCTACATCCAACTCATCACCCAATCCTGATTCTAGAACATATCTAGTAGAATCTGCCATTTCTCTAGCTGTCAACTGCTTCCTCTTAGTCCAAGTCACTGTCTTCTCTCAGTTGAATTACTGTAAAAACCTCTCTCTTTGTAGCCCTGCCTGCCACGAATTCATTTTCCTCAAAACAGCCTAGATTGTCTTTTTGAAAAATCAAATTCTGCGATTCCTTTGTTTTTTCTTTTAATGGCTCTCTGCGGCAGATAGGCCCTCATGATCCAGGCCAGCTCCCTTTCCAGCCCCACCTGTCCCCTTTCTCAGGGCCTTCAGTATGTCAGGGCTTTTCTGCCTTGGGGCTTTTGCACACACTGTCCTGCATCTGGGTCAAGTCTCAGGCTGATGTCGCCTCCTCAGAGAGGTCTTTCTGACTGCCCAGAAGAAAGCTGCTCTTCCTGGTTATTCTCTCTCCGAGAACCTGGCTCTTTTCCTTCATAGCACATGTCCCAATTAGCATTTATAGTCATTTGTGTCCCAGTTTGTTAAATGCCCAACTCAAGACCTCAACTATATTGGACCCGTCACCTTTTTTTATCATAAGTGTTTCTCCTTTACTTATCCTCAAATGAAATCTGTAGGTGACATAACCTTCCTATAATTATAAATCGGTGTAACATCCTAGCAGTAATAAGAGAAATTAAAGGAAACATAAAAACATCGTAAAAACGTTTATTTCAGTATTAAATTCCTAATTCCCAGGGCTGAACACTCCAGAAACCATAATGAAGTAAACAAGTACCTATGCCTATAGGTAGAATTAGCATGCATGTGAAAACAAATGCTCACTGACCCAACTGTGCTTTATTGGTGATTTGGCTCTAAGAACAGTATTGCCAGTGGTGTGTGAGTTCCTGCCATGGTAAGCAACTCCTTACCATTGTTTCAAACAAAATTCCCACATAGTCTTTCTCCTTCAATTTGGACTGAAATTACCTTCAAACAAAACACTCCTTCTCCTTCAATATGAGCTGAAATTACCTTCCTAGAAAATTCACTAAAGCCATGTAAAAAAAACTTTTGTTCTTACACGAGCTTTGGCAATTAAGTTTGCAAACTCAAAAGTAGATCTGCCATTCAATCCTGTAATCCCTCTACTGGGCATATACCCAGAAGACCAAAAATCACATCATAACAAAGATATTTGTACCAGAATGTTTATTGCAGCCCAATTCATAATTGCTAACTCATGGAAGAAGCCCAAGTACCCATCGATCCACAAATGGATTAATAAATTGTGGTACATGTACACCATGGAATATTATGCAGCCTTAAAGAAAGATGGAGACTTTACCTCTTTCATGTTTACATGGATGGAGCTGGAACATATTCTTCTTAGTAAAGTATCTCAAGAATGGAAGAAAAAGTACCCAATGTACTCAGCCCTACTATGAGACTAATTTAGGGTTTTCACATGAAAGCTATAACCCAGTTATAACCTAAGACTAGGGTAAAGGGGGAAGGGGGAGGGGAGTAGAGGGAAGGGGATTGGTGGGATTACACCAGCGGTGCATCTTACAAGGGTATATGTGAAACTTGGTAAATGGTCTGTGAAGCTAGTGAATGATGCCCCGTGATTATATCAATGTACACAGCTATGATTTAATAAAAAAAAAAAAGAAAAAATAAGTTTGCAAACTCATTCTAGGAAAAATGCTACATACCTCCTTGCTGAATATCACTACCGTTACCTTTAAAGGACTTCCCTTGGGAAGCTAGCCACCGACACCAGTGCCTAATTCATCCTTCAGAGCAATTTTGGAATTCATTTTCTGGACTGACCATCAGAGCTGTTGTTGGACAGCATGCAAAAAACACGCAGCAACAATAATGAATGCCACTCAGCAAGATGCCACCCCACATCGACAGGAACGCAGCTGTGAGACTGATACACCAAGCTTATGAAAGTGCTTGCCAGTGTAAGCACAAGGTGGGGCATGTTCACAAACTTAATTGTCAGATTTTGTATGATGACACATCTGATGGTTGTCCCAGAAAATGAGTTCCAAAATTGCTTTGGAGGGTGGACTAGGGACTGGTGTCGCTGCAAGGCTTCCCAAGGGGAGGACTCAAAGTGACCATATCAGCAGTGAGATGTGTAGCATTTTTTCTGGGACGAATTTGCAAACTTAATTGTCAGACCTCATACACCTAGCATACAACAGAGCTGGATCCTAGATTCATGTCATTATGAAAGGTGTTCCACGGTGGGCAGTTCTATGCAAACCTACCTCTAAAGGCTAACAAAGCTGAGAAATCTAGTTTCTCGGTGGCCACCGGACAGTGTGTCCCTGCACCTGCCCTCCGGAAAGTAGCCTTTCTAAAAGGAAGCTCTTAGGTAAAGACGTGCAGCTAGTCCTGTCTTGGACTTTCTTGTGAAAGTTGTGACCACTGGGAAAGTTAGGTAAGCATCTGTATGAGTGGTTGCCTGTGCTACAAGCCTTGTTTCTTCGTGAGAGGGTTATCTATGCTAGGGGAACACCTTGGTATGCAGGGCAGACATTGGGCATCACGGCGGTTTCACTTCAAGATGGTATCACTCTGGCTTTACAACAGGGTTTTCTACAAAAGGATTTTTCATCTTTCTGAATGTCTAGCAGTAGACTCAATAATCATGTGGGGCCTGGACTGTTTTTTACCATAGAAGATATATAACCCTTGGCTCCCACCCCTAAATGCCTGTAGTGTTCCCCCATTCATTTTATAATTGAAAGCACCTCCCAAATGACCAAAATGTCCCCCAGACATAGAGTAGTAGTGCCCCAGTTAAAAGCCACATGCCTCCTTCTCTGTCATACTCTAACCTCCATGAAGGCAGGGTTCATGCCTCTTGTCACTCATATATACACAGCCCTCAACAGCTAGTTGCCAAATATTTGTTGGAATGAAGGAATGAATGAATATTCCAGGGACACTAAACGTGTACCAAAAAGTTAGAAAAGGAGTCTATCATGGAAATGGATCTGACATTTACCTTCTTTCTGCATCCCTTAGGCTAGCTGACCTCTCTCTGTGTTAGTGAAAGAGACTTGTAATTATAGTTCCAGACTATGTACAATTTCGGCTCTCAACCCTTTACAACAAGGAAGTCACCTTACCACGCACAGAAGAAAGCACTGGCTCTGAGGTTGTGGTTTGTCTTTTTTTTGGAAAGTCGGGCTTGTCTGCTAAAGAGCTCAGAACACTTGACCAGCTCTCTGGTTTATCTTAACATGTGTATGCTATATTTATTCTCCCTTCTCAGATAGGGAAATGAAGCTTGCCTGTGGGCCATATTTAGCTAAGTCTTCATCCTCTGCCTTGTGGGGTCAGCTTAGATAAAATGGAATCCTAAAACTTGATTTATCTGATAGTTTGAACCTCCTCCCACTTTAAATCTGTTACCACGGCTTCTCATAAGGGTAGACAGTATTCGTTTTAGCGTTTTTTCACCACACGATGGGATGATCTTGTAGTTCAGTCCTTGCTTTTAGAGATGAGGAAGTATGGGTTCATAATGACACAGTTACGTAATGACAAGGCGAGTCCTCTAGCTGTTTTCTTTCTGCTCCACCAGATGTACATTTTCCCTCCTTTTCTTTGAGCTAACCTAAACAGGAGTTACGATCAGTCAGGTGTCCCAAGCAGGTAGCAATGGAACAGCAGCCCCAGATCTGGTTCACCAGCTCCTAAATAATTAGTAAGTTAATTAGGAGACTGACTTATTATAAATCAAGATATATGAAGGTGACAGTTACTGAAAGTTAGAAGCTAAACCTTCAATGTCAAGAATTCTTTTACTAAGTGCTAATCAGGCCAGTGACACATAAATACCATTTCACAACTGAATCGAAGATTAAAAAAGAAAACACCAAATGTTTGAAACATTTTTGAAGAATCATTACCTCTCAGAAATTTATAGCACTTAAAAAAAATTCTTTTCTCTTCCCTAAATTTTCTTTATTCCAACAGCACGGGGAGGTAGTAGTCCCATTCTTAAGAGAGCGAAAAGTGATGTTTTCATTTCACAAAGTTAAATATAAATTTAAAGATAAATATAAACTGAACTCAAAAGTGACAAAATGACTAAACAAAGGAAATGCGGGTCCACAGACTACTGTCAGCAAGAAACGCTGTGGTGTGTGTTAGATTTATGTCGCAAGCCTTTTCATCTTCCGCAGCCAGCTTCAATCCACGTAGTCTTTTCAAGATAGCCCCCATTTGGAAGGCGGAGGGTTTCAGGAGCCAGGCCTGATGCCTATTTGGGGGTTCTCACCAGAAACACATGTTTCAGATGAGGTTACTACCGTATGCTTTGGAAGTGACAGAGTTCCCACTTGTGCCACAAAGCCACCAGCTGTCAAGGTCATTCTTATTTAATGGCCATATATTTTATGTGTCTCTTAGACAAGTCAGAAGCCGATTTAGAGTTTGAAGGCTGGGGCTTGTCTATTATGACATTGTCTTATTCTAGGTTATTACAGAGGAAAATGCTCCTTATAGCGCCTAAATAATTGTAGGTTTTGGTAGGTGACTGTTTCCTCCATTAAAGTAACATCCTGGATTATTTGGGGTTGTAATCGATTCCTGTAGTACTTTAGGGTCATTTATCACTGACTTTCTCTCACTTTACAGAGGAACTAAGGCTCTAAGAAATAAGGGACTACCTCGGTGTTTTTCAAGCTTTTTTTAATCTCACAGCGCACTTAAACCTATAGTTAAACTTCCACAGCACAAAAAAGGGTAAAAAAAGAATATACTTACTATGCTTTGAACTTCTTTAAAAAGCAATTTAGTTAATGATCTTTACAATTTTTTGTGGCATCCCTAAGATCTTCCCATGGCACACCAGTGGTTGAAAGTCACTGGACGAGACGTAGGCTATATTTCTAGGAGGTTGTATATGTTCCAATCCTCTCCATTCTGGAAGGACCAACTCAAACGTCTCTTCTGAGAAGTCTTTTCTTAGGGGTCCCCTAATTACTACTTTAGATCTTTGCCACATTCTGATTTGCAATGTTGTGTTCACATACATCTTGTCTCCCTTGTTAGGAACTTCTTCTTTTTTTTTTTTTTTATTGTTGGGGATTCATTGAGGGTACAATAAGCCAGGTTACACTGATTGCAATTGTTAGGTAAAGTCCCTCTTGCAATCATGTCTTGCCCCCATAAAGTGTGACACACACCAAGGCCCCACCCCCCTCCCTCCGTCCCTCTTTCTGCTTCCCCCCCCATAACCATAATTGTCATGAATTGTCCTCATATCAAAATTGAGTACATAGGATTCATGCTTCTCCATTCTTGTGATGCTTTACTAAGAATAATGTCTTCCACGTCCATCCAGGTTAATATGAAGGATGTAAAGTCTCCATTTTTTTTAATGGCTGAATAGTATTCCATGGTATACATATACCACAGTTTGTTAATCCATTCCTGGGTTGGTGGGCATTTAGGCTGTTTCCACATTTTGGCGATTGTAAATTGAGCTGCAATAAACAGTCTAGTACAAGTGTCCTTATGATAAAAGGATTTCTTTCCTTCTGGGTAGATGCCCAGTAATGGGATTGCAGGATCAAATGGGAGGTCTAGCTTGAGTGCTTTGAGGTTTCTCCATACTTCCTTCCAGAAAGGTTATACTAGTTTGCAGTCCCACCAGTAGTGTAAAAGTGTTCCCTTCTCTCCACATCCACGCCAGCATCTGCAGTTTTGAGATTTTGTGATGTGGGCCATTCTCACTGGGGTTAGATGATATCTCAGGGTTGTTTTGATTTGCATTTCTCTAATATATAGAGATGATGAACATTTTTTCATGTGTTTGTTAGCCATTCGTCTGTCGTCTTTAGAGAAAGTTCTATTCATGTCTCTTGCCCATTGATCTATGGGATTGTTGGCTTTTTTCATGTGGATTAATTTGAGTTCTCTATAGATCCTAGTTATCAAGCTTTTGTCTGATTGAAAATATGCAAATATCCTTTCCCATTGTGTAGGTTGTCTCTTTGCTTTGGTTATTGTCTCCTTAGCTGTACAGAAGCTTTTCAGTTTAATGAAGTCCCATTTGTTTATTTTTGTTGTTGTTGCAATTGCCATGGCAGTCTTCTTCATGAAGTCTTTCCCCAGGCCAATATCTTCCAGTGTTTTTCCTATGCTTTCTTGGAAGATTTTTATTGTTTCATGCCTTAAATTTAAGTCCTTTATCCATCTTGAATCAATTTTTGTGAGTGGGGAAAGGTGTGGGTCCAGTTTCAGTCTTTTACATGTAGACATCCAGTTCTCCCAACACCATTTATTAAATAGGGAGTCTTTCCCCCAAGGTATGTTCTTGTTTGGTTTATCAAAGATTAGGTGGTTGTAAAATGTTAGTTTCATTTCTTGGTTTTCAATTCGATTTCAAGTGTCTATGTCTCTGTTTTTTTGCCAGTACCATGGTGTCTTGAGCACTATGGCTTTGTAGTACAGACTAAAATCTGGTATGCTGATGCCCCCAGCTTTATTTTTGTTACAGAGAACTGCCTTAGCTATACGGGGTTTTTTCCGGTTCCATACAAAATGCAGAATCATTTTTTCCAAATCTTGAAAGTACGATGTTGGTATTTTGATAGGAATGGCATTGAATAGGTAGACTGCTTTGGGAAGTATAGACATTTTAACAATGTTGATTCTTCCCATCCATGAGCATGGTATGTTCTTCCATTTGTTAATATCCTCCGCTATTTCCTTTCTGAGGATTTCATAGTTTTCTTTATAGAGGTCCTTCACCTCCTTTGTTAGGTATACTCCTAGGTATTTCATTTTCTTTGAAACTATGGTGAAGGGAGTTGTGTCCTTAATTAGCTTCTCATCTTGACTGTTATTGGTGTACACAAAGGCTACTGACTTGTGGACATTGATTTTATATCCTGAAACATTACTGTATTTTTTGATGACTTCTAGGAGTCTTGTGGTTGAGTCTTTGGGGTTCTCTAAGTATAAGATCATGTCGTCAGCAAAGAGGGAGAGTTTGACCTCCTCTGCTCCCATTTGGATTCCCTTTATTTCCTTGTCTTGCCTAATTGTATTGGCTAGAACTTCCAGCACTACGTTGAATAGTAAAGGTGACAGAGGACAACCTTGTCTGGTTCCAGTTCTAAGAGGAAAAGCTTTCAGTTTTACTCCATTCAGTAAAATATTGGCTGTGGGTTTGTCATAGATAACTTCAATCAGTTTTAGAAATGTGCCACCTATGCCTATACTCTTCAGTGTTCTAATTAGAAAAGGATGCTGGATTTTATCAAATGCTTTTTCTGCATCTATTGAGAGGATCATGTGATCTTTATTTTTGCCTCTGTTAATATGGTGGATAACGTTTATAGACTTGCGTATGTTAAACCAGCCTTGCATCCCTGGGATGAAGCCTACTTGATCATGATGAATGACTTTTTTGATGATAAGCTGCAATCTATTGGCTAGGATTCTGTTGAGAATTTTTGCGTCTATATTCATGAGTGAGATTGGTCTGAAATTCTCCTTTTTGTTTGGGTCTTTTCCTGGTTTTGGTATCAGGGTGACGTTTGCTTCATAGCATGTGTTGGGGAAGATTCCTTCTTCCTCAATTTTTTGGAATAATTTCTGCAGTACAGGAATAAGCTCTTCCTTGAAGGTTTGATAGAATTCTGGAGTGAAGCCATCTGGACCAGGGCATTTTTTGGTTGGAAGATTTTTTATTGTTTCTTTGATCTCAGTGCCTGAAATTGGTCTGTTCAGGAACTCTATTTCTTCCTGGCTGAGTCTAGGGAGAGGGTGTGATTCCAAATATTGATCCATTTCTTTCACATTGTCAAATTTCTGGGCATAGAGTTTCTGGTAGTATTCAGAGATGATCTCTTGTATCTCTGTGGGATCAGTTGTTATTTCCCCTTTATCATTTCTGATTGAGGTTACTAGAGATTTCACTTTTCTATTCCTCGTTAGTATGGCCAATGGTTTATCTATTTTATTTATTTTTTCAAAAAACCAACTCCTTGTTTCATTAATTTTCTGAATGATTCTTTTGTTTTCAATTTCAGTGATCTCTGATTTGATTTTGGAGATTTCTTTTCTTCTACTGAGTTTAGGCTTAGATTGTTCTTCTTTTTCCAATTCCATAAGATCTCTTGTGAGATTGTTGATGTGCTCTCTTTCTGTTTTTCGAATGTAGGCATCTAAAGCGATGAATTTTCCTCTCGAAACTGCTTTTGCAGTATCCCACAGGTTTTGGTAGCTTGTGTCTTCATTGTTGTTATGCTCAAGGAAGTTAATGATTTCCTGTTTTATTTCTTCCTTCACCCATCTGTTATTCAACAGAAGATTGTTTAATTTCCATGCCTTTGGGTGGGGTCGAGCATTTTTGTTAGAGTTGAGTTCCACCTTTAGTGCCTTATGGTCTGAGAAGATACAAGGTAAAATTTCAATTCTTTTGATTCTGTTGATATTTGTTTTGTGTCCCAGGATATGATCAATTTTGGAGAATGTTCCATGGGGTGATGAGAAGAATGTATATTCTTTATCTTTGGGATGGAGTGTTCAATATGTGTCTATCAAGCACAGTTGTTCTAGGGTCTCATTTAAATCTCTTATATCCTTGTTTAATTTCTGTTTAGAGGATCTGTCCAGCTCTGTAAGAGGAGTGTTAAGGTCCCCTGTTATTATGGTATTATCAGATATCATATTGCTCAGACCGAGTAAGGTCTGTTTCAAGAATCTGGGAGCATTTAAATTGGGTGCATAGATATTTAGAATTGAAATGTCTTCTTGTTGTATTTTTCCCTTGACCAATATAAAGTGACCATCTTTGTCTTTTTTGACTTTAGTTGCTTTAAGTCTACATGTTTCTGAAAATAAGATTGCAACTCCTCTTTTCTTCTGAATTCCATTTGCCTGAAAAATTGTCTTCCAACCCTTGACTCGGAGCTTTGATTTGTCTTTTGAAGCCAGGTGTGTTTCTTGCAGACAGTAAATGGATGGCTTGTGTTTTTTAATCCAGTCAACCAATCTATGTCTCTTCAGTGGGGAATTCAAGCCATTAACATTTATTGAGATAATTGATAAGTATGGTAGTATTCTATTCGTCTTATTTTGTGAGAGTCCATTGCTTAGTTTTATCTTTTGCAACAGTGTGGAGGTTAGGTTCTGTCCTTTAATTTCTGAGTTCTTACTTTGCTGCTGATCCATTGTGGTGGTCAGTGTGCAGAACAGGTTGAAGTATTTCCTGTAGAGTTGGTCTTGTTGTGGCAAATTTCCTCAATGTTTGTATATCCATAAATGATTTGATTTCTCCGTCAATTTTGAAGCTTAGCTTAGCAGGGTACAGAATTCTGGGCTGGAAATTGTTCTGTTTAAGTAGATTAAAGGTAGATGACCATTGTCTTCTTGCTTGGAAAGTTTCATTAGAGAAGTCTGCGGTCAATCTGATGGATTTGCCCCTGTAGGTCAACTGGCGCTTACTCCTGGCAGCTTGCAGAATCTTTTCTTTTGTCTTGACTTTGGACAGGTTCATCACAATGTGTCTTGGAGAAGCTCGGTTAGAGTTGAGGCGACCTGGGGTCCGATAGCCCTCTGAAAGCAGTGTGTCAGAATCTTTGGTGATATTTGGGAAATTTTCTTTTATAATATTCTCTAGTATGGCTTCCATTCCTCTGGGGCATTCTTCTTCCCCTTCTGGAATTCCTATAACTCGTATGTTGGAACGCTTCATAAAGTCCCATATTTCTGACAGTGAACATTCTGCTTTCTCTCTCTTCTTTTCTGACTCTTTTACTGTCTGAGTTATCTCAAAAACTTTGTCTTCTACCTCTGAAATTCTTTCTTCTGCATGGTCTAACCTGTTGCTGATACTTTCCATTGCATCTTTAAGTTCCCTGATTGACTGTTTCATTTCCTTCAGCTCTGCTATATCCTTTTTATATTCTTCGTATCGTTCATCTCTGATTTGATTCTGTTTTTGAATTTCCTTTTGGTTAATTTCCACTTTATTAGCAGTTTCCTTCATTGTTTCCATCATTTCTTTCATTGTTTTCAACATGTGTATTCTAAATTCCCTTTCTGTCATTCCTAACATTTCTTTATAGGTGGAATCCTCTGTGATAGCTATCTCATTGTCCCTTGGCGGGGTTGTTCTGGATTGGTTCTTCATGTTGCCTGGAGTTTTCTGCTGATTCTTCCTCATGAGTGATTTCTTTTATCTGTTTCCTTGCCCTAATTTTCCTTTCACTTCCTCTTGCTCTTTAAGTTCTCGTGCCTGTGGACTAAGGGTTATAGGACCAGAAGGGTGAGACGGTTGAAGAGCAAAAAAGGGATGAAAGAAAGGAGGACCGAGTGATAAGAAAAAAAAAAGAAAAATAGAGAAAGGAGAGGGGGTGGGTAAAAGGAATATTGACAAAAAGAAGAGAGGCACAGAAAGAGGGAGACAGAGCAATATAGGTGTACAGTAGGGTACTTTGATACAACCTTAAAAAAAAAAACCACCTTCTGGGGGTGCCCAGTTGGGTGGTTCCCTTGAGGTGAGCAGCTCTTTGGTAACCTGATCAGACACAGTACCCCACGTCCACCAAGTAGAGAGGAAAGACAAAAATGCTATAAATCAAACCAAAACAAGCAAACAGAAAACTTTACGGGATAAAATTGGCTGGAAAAACCAAAGAATAGCGGTAGAAACACTAACAAAAATGAAGTTCTAATTATTGAAATAGGCAGCAATGGGAAATTATAATTAAACTAGAAAAATTGAGAAAGAAAAAGGATCTGTATGGAAATGGTTGAACTTAAAAAACAAAACAACAATCAACAACATCAAAATAAACAAAAAAAACAACCAAACCAAAAAAAAAAAACCACAACCAAAAACAAAGCAGTATGTATATGTTATTGAATATTGTCTGGGCATCACGTGGTCTTCTGGGGTATGAGATGTTAATTACTGTTCTGATACGACTGGAGGCTGCTAGTTTCTCAAACCCCAGCAGGTAGACACCCTAAATCTCTCTTCAGCCCACTTAAAAGGCACTTTGAACTTGTTCACTTGCTGAGCAGAAGCTTTCCCAGGGGAAGTGCTTGTTGCTGGAATCACTGCTGAAGTGGCTATCCACTTACCCTGTGTGCCAAAACTGGTCTCCCTCTGCCCCCGAGGGTTAGGGCTGCAAGGCGGCTCAGACCCCGCCCTTATGCTACTTGGTCGCTGGGTTACCAGCTTCCACCCAATTCTAGCTCTGTGACCCTGAGGGCGGAGCTTGCCGGGGCAGATCGCTCAGAATGGCTGCCTGTGACCCAGAGCCAAACACTATTAGCTTCGTCTGGCTCAGCGGCTCAGACTGGGGCCCTAGACAACGGCCAAATTCTCTGCACTCCCGCTCAGGCTCTCCCCAAGGCAGTTCAGCTGAGTGCCAAGTCCAAAGACACCAAAACAGTTCACAGCTAAGGCCTTTCTGGTTTGCAGTCTCGCTGCTACTGAACAGTTGCGGGCGGGTTTAGACGGATTGAACACACTTGACCACTTGCTGGTTTTCCACTGTTTTAGCCCTCCTCTTGGGGTCCAGAAGTCTCTCGCTGACTCCCTGTATCCTCTCAGGGGTGATGATAGGCAGATCCCACCAGCCAGAGATGCCTGGAGTCCTATCTCCCCAGACTCACGGTGCCCAGATGCAAGGAAGCTGTTACTCGGCTGCCATCTTGCTCCGCCTCCCCTTGTTAGGAACTTCTTAAGAGCTGTTTCTCATTTGTGTGTCTCTCTCGCCCTGTCAGCGTTCTTCCTTTGGGGGGCTAACTTTAGGCACGTTCCCCCACCCGCACCCCCGCCAGCCTTCAGTGTCTTCTTTTCTTTTAGGTTATGGCTTTGAGGTCTGCACAGTCAGGCTCACTGCACAGGTACTATTGCTCACTCAAACTTGTTAACCTTGTTTTTAACATAAAGACATTTAATGAGAAAGCTTTGTAAATGTTTACAAATGGATGTTTTACAAATTAGATAGTATGTATTTGAATCTTGTCCTCCCTTTATTTCCTTGTTGATGGCACTTAGCACTTTCCTGGACACATAGTAGGTGCTTAGTAATGTTTCTTAGATTAATAAGCATTTATATATTCAACTGCTCCAGCTTATACTTTTACTTCTCCCATTATTGTATATGGCTATCTTATTCTTCTTATTATTATTTTGGTTTGTTTGTTTTGTTTTGTGACAGATTCTTACTCTGTCACCTGGGTAAAGTGCCATGGCATCATAGTTCACAGCAACCTCAAACTCTTGGGCTTGAGCAATCTTCTAGCCTTAGCCTCCCAAGTAGCTAGGACTGTAAGCATGCACCACCATGCCTGGCTAGTTTTTCTATTTTTAGTAGAGACAGATCTCACTCTTGTTCAAGCTGGTCTCAAACTCATAAGCTCAAACAATCCACTCACCTCCACTTCCCAGAGTGCTGGGATTATAGGTGTGAGCCACCATGCCCGGCCCTATAACTAATCTTTTAATATGTTTATGTCTTGAATTCCCAACTAAAGTGTAAGCTCCAGGGGGCACGATTATGTCTTTTATTTATGTGCATGCCTCCTTAGAACATGTTCCATGCAGTATACTCTCCACAAATCTTTGCTGATGGCTTTTAAATGGCCATTGTGTGATTACAAAGCACGATAGAGGCTAAACTAACGTGAGAAGTTTTATTTAAACACATTTAGTTGTGTATTTTAAATAGGCATAAGCATCCTAAGAACATGTATTTTAAACAAAGATCATTAAAGTAGGAGGGAGCACGCAGGTCCATCCGGAGGGGATAAGAATAGTACAGACCACAGAGAGGCTCCTGGGCACTGCTGGCGGAGCCATGCACAAAGAGGGGTCTCCAACTGGTGGTCCTTGGCTACATTTCCCTGCACCAGAATATCTGTCTTACCTCTAAGAGCACATTTTCTTCATTTCTTGTGCTCTGTGGATTCTTGTCAGGTGTTCAGTTTGTGATATATTTAAAGGTTAAGGTTGTTATCACATATAGAGGACTCTTCAATAATGGAGAGCCTAATCACTAAAATTGACTCCTCTGATACCTAGCCAGTTGGTAAGAAGCTAAAAGGTTTACTAAGCAGTACAACTATCCTGTTGACTGAACTTACCATTTTTTTCATGGTCTTGGTGTCACACAGTTGTCTTTAATATGTTTTCGTGTAGTTCTGAGAATGTTCCAGTTACCATGCTGAAATGTTTAAATACCTACTTTTTTTTTATTAGAACTAAAACATAATTGGTTTTTTAATTAGAAAGACACCTGAGAGTTGGCTGTAAGAAGCTGTGACTTTGATAAGTGGCCATTTAAAGTAAGGGCAGTTGCTCCTTTAATATTCTCTATGTTGTCAAATTTTAAATGTATGCTCAATATGAAGGATTCTGCAAGCTTCCGCTTACTTATTACTACATCCAAGATTTTATATTAAATACACTCCCAAGATACTGTTCAATGGGTATAAACCATTTTATGTGATGCAGGGTACACCAGGGGTAATTACATTACAGGGGATAATTTATTTTTTAAATTTGCTATCTATTATTAGACTTCTAATTACTCAGGCTGGATGGAAGCAGAAAGGCCTCATTCTTATTAATAACTGCCAATTACTTAGCCAGAGATGAAGGGCAGAAAGAGTTCATTTAGTTAGTACAGATTGAAAAGTAACATTTCTTTCCAAGGTGTTCTAAACATACTTGTTTTTGTTTTGTTTTGTCCTTAATAACCCCAGTTCTTCTCATCTTAATTATTCTAACAAAATCTACAATTTAACAAATATCTAGAAATGATTGGTCTCATTGCCTTCCTTCGTGTCCGCGTGTCTCCCACGGAGGAAAGTCAGGCCTCACTGTGATTGTAAAGGGAATCTTTATAATAAATTTGTGTTCTGTAGAATGTTTGGATTGATATTATTAAGCATTTCTAGAGAATGTAGCATTCAATTACATCTCATTTCTTGCCGTCTCCCCCTAGGGAAAGTGCACAATTCTGTTTCCCTAAGGAGGTAAACTTGGTTGAAAAGTAAAATTTTCATTAAAATATCTAATTTTGGCTTTCTTAAAAAACATAAATCTTTCTTTGTTACATTATGAATAGTCTTAAGAATATAGAGTTCCAAAGTGACTAGTATAGTAATAATAGATGATTCTCTTTTATTAATCTGAAAATTTTACTTCCCTCAAGAGAGTTTAGTTTCATTTATTTTGATGCCCATGTAGAAAATTTTATTTCTTACTGAAGTTTCTTCTCTGTGGTTGGAGGGAGATGCAGAGCCAGGTCTAGTGTGGGACACACGGGACCTTGCTTGGGTTTGCAGAGGGACCGGAGAATCAATTTCCCATAGGATAAGGCTTTCTGTTGAAGCATTGGGAGACTTCTTTTATGTGCCAGGTGCTAAGCTGAGTGCTTTAGTCATATTATTTCATTTATTCCTCATAATCTCGTGGGATATTATCCCCATTTCTATTCCTGCAAGAACTGGAAATCTCAGTATGCGAGAGAGCAACTTAATGAGAACAGCATGCCAACTGCAGGTTTGCTCAGAAGCACAGAGCTGGTGGGTAGGACGTGAGGATTACGTGCAGTCTCTCTCTTTTTTTTCTCATACACATGCAGTTTGAAATAAGCAGTAGAGTACAGAAAATACGTTTAATGCATCCAATCATACTATTTAACACCTACTGATTTTTTATTTCTTTTTTTGCAGTTTTTGGCCAGGGTTGGGTTTGAACCCACCACCTCCAGCATATGGGGCCAGCACCCTACTCCTTTGAGCCACAGGTGCTACCCAGCACCTACTGATTTTTAAAAACATGTTGTATTTTTGATAGTAGTCTTCTTTTAGTAACTGGCTGGTTTATACCCACTCTACTTGATTTCTTCATTACTAATTTCTTAGCCTGAAAGTACTGCTTTAGACAAAACCACTTAGAGGCCTCCAGTTTTAAAAATAAAAAGTGCAAAAGATGGGGGACGGCATTTCCCCTCCTGTCCTGCGATAGCCAACACCTGGGAAGTCTTACATCGCCCTCAGCTCTAGGGAATAGGGGTGTCTGTCCAGAGCCTCACAGAAAAATGAAAGGGTTAAAACCGCTGAGACATTAAATGCTTGACTTGAAAGTTATGTTAAGAAAAATGTCAGATGATGTGAAAAGAAAATTTCCGCAAGGGAAATACGACTGCACAAACTCCAGGTAGAGGAAGTTTTTAAATATTCCCTTAGTTCCACATCCCATGTAGTTCTAGGAGTGAAGCGGGTCATTAAGACGGGAGGTGGCCTCGGCTAAAAATAAAGTTTCCTTGAAACCAAATGAGAGTCTACCCAGGCCAAAAATGGAATCCCGACTCTGCTCACTCTCTAGAATGTAAATCAGCACAATGTAGTGTCAGGTAGTGTCAGAAAAGCTGGCCTTGTGCAAAACAGGACATTCACTGCCTTTTGTGATAGAGAGAGGCTACAGCAGCCGTCAGAGTACAATTGTTCTGTGGAAATCTAACATACTCTGATTTCCAAAAATCTCTAAGACAAGGAACATGCGGAACAACAGGTCTGGCATGATTTCTTCTGGGCACACGTGTATGAACGTGTTGTAGGTATATATTATACATGCACAGGAAAAGAACCAGCAGGATCCACATGGAAAGAATTGGGAAAGGCAATGAAAGCTGGCGAGAAAAGGGGGATTTTTATGGATTTTAGTCAATACATGTCTGTCTTTAAAATTTTATACATACATACAAATCAAGAAAACTCAATAAACATGGAAAGCAAAGCTTGAAGCTGTTCGGTGATCAAGAGCAGAGGCTGTGGAGTAGGAACTGAAGGGTTTGAACCCAGCTCCTTTTCTTAACTGGAAGGCTGTCGTCCTTCCACAGCTCTTTAACTTTTGTGCCTCAGTTTACTCAAACGGAAAACCGAGATAAGGGTACTTTGTCATACAGTTGTTACAGGATTAGATAAGTAATCCATGAGAGAGCCATATAGGTCAGTAAACATTCAGTTATATATTAGTTATTATAAATTATGATTCTACATCTAGCTATACTCAATTCTTTGTGCAAATTTTTCGTTTAAAAATATTTCTAGTAGCGGCATTAGTGATCACAATGTATTTTCTCAAAGTTTGCATTGTAGTTGCTAATTGTAGTGTTCTATGTTTTTACCTCACTGGTGTTCAGAACTTTAAAAGGAAGAATAATAAGGACAACTGGAGTTACCTTGTTCCATGTGGAGGGCTGTACGTCCCATCTGTGGAGTAATCCTGCATTTGCGTTTTTGACCATGTAATCTGATGTACATATTATTAAAACTAGAGACACGTAAATGTAAATATGTTATGAGGTTTTTCTTTATTCCTTAGGAAGACTATGACCGTCTGAGGCCTTTATCTTACCCAATGACCGACGTCTTCCTTATCTGCTTCTCTGTGGTAAATCCAGCCTCATTTCAAAATGTTAAAGAGGAGTGGGTACCAGAGCTTAAGGAATACGCACCAAATGTACCCTTTTTATTAATAGGAACTCAGGTATGTCTGGTTTGATTTTTCCCCACTTAAGAATAAACTCTTAAAAGGGATCCAGTGTGCAAACATGCTTCAAAACCACTGGTTTATACAAAATTAAACAGGTTTGTAAAAAAAAAAAAAAAAAAGAAGAAAAGAACTCTGTGGCCTGTTGTGGAGGGTTGATCTCATAAAAATGGTCCAAGGTTTAGCAAATATTGTGTTTAATCTCAGCTGTAAGTTTCATTGTATTTTTGGAAAATATAGTGCCAGAAGAAAGCATGTATAGTACTGGTTTTTAAAAATGAAGTTCTTTGGGGAGGAGGGAGGTGGGAGAGAAGAGGAGGGAAGAGGACTGGTGTCCCTTAGCCTTCGGCGAGGGGCACAACTACAACTTGGACTCTACCAAACAAATGCAAACAATATAACTTAATCGTGTGTACCCTCATATTAATCTGAAATTAAAAAAAATATATAAATTTTTTTGCAGTCCTAAAAACCAGAAATTAAGTTCTTTTGTTTAAGCTTTTTTTTTTTTCTTTTTTGGTAGGTGGGGCTTAAATGGGATTACATGTTTTGATTTATCTTTAAAGACTTATGGGACGTTATTGACCTTTCTTAATTAGATTGATCTCCGAGATGACCCCAAAACTTTAGCAAGACTGAATGATATGAAAGAAAAACCTATATGTGTGGAACAAGGACAGAAACTAGCAAAAGAGGTAACAGAACATTTACAGAATTAAAAAATGAATGTAAAGAAAGCTAAGATAATAATAGAAGCTAACATTTATTGCGCATTTACTGTATGCCAGGCACTGTGCTAAGTGTTTTTCATGCATTAGCGTTTAATCCTCACTCTGACTGGGAAAGGTAGGTCCGGCTGTTCCCCCTGCTACACAGAAGAGACAACGGAGGCTTGGAGGTGTCAGTTTCCAGCAGAGACGTGTTTCATTCCAAAGCTTGACTCCAGGGTTCTTACACTGGTGATTCAACTGCCAATGGTATTTTCCAAAAAAGTCACATATAGAAAGAGGCATCAGAAACTTTGCAGATAACTTTCAGCCCTTCTCCATTAAACATTTACACTGTGCCAAATCAGGCTCTGTCTTTAGGTAAGACTTGTGTGAGAGAGTGAAGCAACATAGGGTAACAGTTGAAAGTTGTGGTTAAAACCAAACAGTTATGGCTAGGTTTAAAAAGAAATGTGTTGAATTTCTTCCAAGTTTTTATATGAAAGGAGGATAGAAAATATGAGCATTTTTAAAATACAGTAGAACCTCCATAATTGACTATCTCCTTAAGTTGACCTGATTTTCATAGACCAGTCATGTACCACATTTGTACCTATCAGTACAGGAGGCCTAGTTCCTTATGTTGATCACCTCTATATGTTGACCAGTTCATTATCGTCCCTTGGGTGGTCAACTTATAGAGGTATTTGTAACAGTAATACACATACCTTTTAACATGCATTTTTCCTGACCCCAAAGTCAGGTTTACTTTTTTTCTCTGTTTGGCCCTAATGTTATTGGATTCTGTTCTTTAAATGTGACTTTAATAGGACCTTTTAGAAACACAACCTAATAAGAACTTTTAAAATGTACTATTAGGAGGCAGAGAAAAGCATGAAAACTTTCTGGAGGACAGTTTTTCTTAAAGCAAAATGTAAATGGTTTCATTAACAAGTTACTTTAGAAATTCCATATATTCAATTTTGTAATCTTGGAGAGAGAAGGGACTTCTAGATGTCATAAAGGTAAAAGTCATAAATGAAAATATTGATGTTTTAACTACATAAAAGTCAAATACTACATCGACTGCTATAAAAAAAGGAAAAATCACATGACAAACTTGATATGTATGGCAGGAAATGGATTAACATCCATAATATACCAGAACCCCTTGCATATGAGTTAATCAAAAGATGTATATCCCAATAGAAAATGGGTTAAAAACATCAACGGAGAATTCACCTCCAAAACTGCAGATTGCCATTGAAAATAGGAAGTACATTCATACTTAATTTAGTAGTCAAATGTAAGTAGTCAAATGTGTTATCTGTTTCCACCAATAATACTGGCAAAAAATGAAAAATTAATTAATGATTCTAAGGGTACATGGAAATGGGCACTCTGTTGTACTATTTCAAAGCAATCTTGACAATATGCAAAAGCATTAAAATCATGGACACTTGCTCAAGCAATTCCATATGTAGGAATTTTTCTTAAGCAAATTATTAGGATGCTGATCAAAGGGTACAAAGTTTCAGTTAGTAGGAATAAGTTTTTTTAGACGAGATACAGTGTACAATATGGCGACTACAGTTAATAATAGAGCATTGCATATTTCAGAATTGTTCTCACCACAAATGAGTATCTGAAGTGATAGTTATATTAATTAGGTTGACACAATGAATTCTACTTTGTATATAGCAATATCACTTTGTACTCCATATATGTTTATACTTTGTCAATTTACAATAAAAAAGAAAATTATTAGGGTTGTGCTTAGACAGCTACAAAGATACTGCATTGTTTATAATGGCAAAAAAATCCTGCATCTATTAAAAATTCATACTAATGTATTAAGACATTTCTATTTATTATGTAGTTTAAGTAAAAGAGTAGTTGCGAAGCAAGGTGATCCCGCTTCTAGACTTGTCAGTGGCATTTGGCACAGGTGGTTCCTTGTTGAACCAGGTCTCTCCTCCATCTCTTCATCTCCCTGGTGTCTGAGTATTGAGGGCCCCAAGTCTGCACTCAGCTTCCTGGAAGTCTTTTCTTCCATGGCTACACCCAATCCCTACGCCTTGGTGAGTTTCTTTCATTCTTGTGGCTTAAACAATCTAAAAGTGAAGATTCCTAGATTTTTCTCTCCAGCCTGGACTTCTTTCTTCCCTAAACTCTAGTCTTGGTTACCCAGTTGTTCACTTAACAAGTCCATCTGGGTGACCAAGCATCTCAAAATTAACGTGTTCAAAATAGAATTCTTAATTTTACCGTCCAAGCCAGTCCTCTGCTTCTCTCATAACACACTTCCAACCCTTCAGCAAAATGGATTGCTCTTCCTTCAGAACACACCCAGAGTCCAGGCTCTTTTCTCATTCTCTCCTTCCACCTGGTCCGGGCCCCTCCATCTCTGGCCTGGATTACTGGGACAGCTTTCAACTCGCCTTTCTGCTTCTGTCTGTGCCCTGTTCTCAATGTAAGCCCAATCAGGTCCCCGCTCTGCCCAGAATTCTCCAGTGAGTCCCCAGCTCAGTCCGAGTAAAGGCTGATGCCCGTATCTTAGCCTACAGCAGTGGTTCCCAACCTTCCTAATGCCACGACCCTTTAATACAGTCCCTCAGTTGTGGTTGGGGGTCACCACAATATGAGGGACTGTATTAAAGGGTCGCAGCATTAGAAAGGTTGAGAACCACTGGCCTACAGGCACCTGTTATGCCCTGCCTCGGTCATGTACTCAAGTGCACTGGCCGTGTTGCTATTCCCCCAAAGTCCTACCTCAGGGCCTTTGTACTTTCGCTGCTGCCTCTGCCTGGAATGTTCTTCCCTATGTGGACATCATTTGTTCTTTCGCTCCTTTCGGTCTTGGCTCAGATACCACTTTGTCATTCCTCCAGGCATGCTCCTACAGCAGTCTTTGCATCTGTCACCCCACCTTCCTGGAGCTCTTGCTTTGGTATCACTCACTGCTGATACTTCTCCTGTGAGGAGCCTTTTCCGGCCACCACCACGGCCCTCAGCTCCCTCAGTTTTTGCCCATAGCATTTGCCATCATCTGCTCTATATTCCCTCCTCGTGTGCCTCTGCCCAGTATCACTTAAGCAAATCTAAGTGCCACACAGCAAGGATTTGGCTCTTTGGTTCAGTTCATTGATATATCCTCAGCACCCCAACAGTGCTTGACATAAATAGTAGATACCTAATAAATATGTGATGAATGAAAGATTTTTTCATGGGAAGTTTGGAAGGACATTGTTCGTATTTTAATAGTTGGCTATATCTAGGGGATCTGGCTAATCTCTGGGGGATTATGAATATGGATGATGATGTTATGCTTTTTTGCATAGCTGTATTTCATAATTTTCCTTATAATGAAATTGTACATGCTAATTGTATAAAAAAGATTTTATATATTTGTGATTTTTTCTTTCCCTCTCTCCCAGATAGGAGCATGCTGCTATGTGGAATGTTCAGCTTTAACCCAGAAGGGATTGAAGACTGTTTTTGATGAGGCTATCATAGCCATTTTAACTCCAAAGAAACACACAGTAAAAAAAAGAATAGGATCAAGATGTATAAACTGTTGTCTGATTACGTGAGAAACATCTTCGGTGGCCAAGAAAACTGTCTATTTCTCTCAGAAGGCATATGAAATGCTACAGCTATACCCAGACCTCTTATACATAATGAAGCAGTTTAAAACTTGAAAACAAAACAAAACAAAACAAAAAAAAAGTGTCCTCGGAATTCTATAAAGTTCATTAAGAATGTTTCTTAAAGGTCTAAGAAGCAGTAAACAGCATCTGAAGCCACAACCTATTATAAATACTTTATTTCAACTAGAAGGTACAATCTCTCAGGGGTTTCATAGTTTAAAAAGCTACAATCACATCACGTAACCACATAAAAAACAGTGCTGTAAATGGAACTGCTTGCCTTTGACCATATACATTTCTGCACAGCCCATATGGAATCTGCACAGAGAAATATCTTCTCCCTTTGCTCTGATTAATTGTTCTTGTACGTGAGTTGCTTTCTATTCCAGTATATCCACAGTGGTGAAATAAGAAGGCCAGCCACGTAGCCAAAGGTTGCTCCAAGTGTACAGGAGATGGGCCATACCTGAGGAGAGAATGTATGAGATCAAAAAAGAACAAATGTTTTATTATTACTTGAGCACAAGTTAAGTGTGTAACCTAAATATTTCTATATTAAAGCTTAATGTGCTTTCTTAAAGAATGCCAAAGTGTAATAAGATCATAACTGCATTTATCGTGAACACTAAAAAGTGTACACTTTTAGTTAATGTAAAATTAAATTGTAACAAGGCTTCTGGCGATTGTAGATTTAGTTTGATGCTCCCCAAAGTGCACGAGATACATGCTAAAGTTACAAATTAAAATTTTGGGTTAGATTTTGCCATAATCCTGGATTCAATTTAGCTTTCTGAACTAGCTCGTAATTCTTTTTTAATTCCTACTTTGGCTGTGTACATCAAATGAAATTAGAAGTGTGTATGCTGACCGAACCACAAGAAACCTTCTTTAAGTTGTGTTAAAGAGGAAAGACTTAGAATCCAAGCATGTTATGTGGAATTTAAAACAGAGCAGCTGCTTCCACCTTTCAAATACAGATGTTGGAACCATGGCAGAAGTTCTAGAACTACAACTTATGTACACACCTAGAGTGCAAGTTAAATAAAATACTGGCTTCCAGATAACCAATTTTTTCCTTACATTTCAAGATTTTACATCAAGCAAGAAATAATGATTTATTTCACCCATAAGCAATGTATGCTGGTCCCTAGTTGTAGGACTCAGCTTAAATAAAAAAAAAAAAAAAAAAACAGTTGGGTGACAAACTTTCACATTAATCTGTGGATCTTATCTGGTATTCTGGAGCCATTTCTAATCTTTGTCTGGGGGAATAGGCCAAAGAACTGTGTTAGAGGTGAACCACCTTAATTACTAGTTCTCTTACCTAATTCAGCTTCTTTGTTTGGTCTGCTGTGGATCTGCCATATTCCAAACACCATGCAACAGACAATAGTGTTAGACAAAACTTCAGTGTGAACAAACTAATGCAGTTGAGAAAAGGATAATCTAATCCATAATTTTTTTCCTAGCCTTCCCTACGTTTAAACTTGCTGTTGCCTAAATTATGATTACTCTGCGTCAGTGTTGGCCTCTGTTAATTTTCATGACTTGGGCTTATAGCTTTGTCTACTGCACAGACTGGGTAATGGAACACTAAACTTTTATACTTGAAAATGACAGCCTTAAATGCTCATATCAGTCACAAATCTAGGATTGTACTGTCTTGTTGTAAGCTTTGTAGAGATTTTTTAAAAATGTAAGCATTTTCAATCTTTTCCATTGAAGAGTGGAGTCAGTGGATAACTATTCAGAAGCTTTCTCTCTGAATCGGACATTGGATGTCTTTATCCCAAGAAATGGTGGTTCACATTAAGTATCATGGCCTTATGTATGCTCAAATAGAATCTTATGTAACTTATTTAATTTTGGTCTGTTATTTTTGGGTAGAATTTAAAGGAATTGTATAAATCAACTAACATGGTAAAAAGGAATTAAGACAGTAAAGTATTATACATTTCTAACTTGCCTGTGGGGATTTGATGGGGATTTTTTTTTCCCCAAATTCACATCTCTGAAACCCTTCACCCTTGGTTTACTAGCCAATGAAAGTTAAAATCTAGAATTTGTCCTGCCCTAAGAGAAATGGATTAGAATCTGGAACTACAAATTGGCGCCTCCTGTTTCTTGACTGGGCCTGTTTCCTCATCGTATTATAAACAGGGAGGTAGGATAGGTGATCTCCTTTGCCTCTCCCATTTACCAACTCCTGATTCTCTCTTGTTCACAACCACTGTTAGACATTTCCTTATCAGCTTCACATTCTCAAAGTGGTAAGAACCATGTACACAGACGACTAAAGCTCTAAGCAAAGATGATTGTCTCATCTGCACCTGAGGTGCCTTAGGTACTCTACTGACCTTGAGGGGGTTTGGAGTTTCCCATTGCTTAGTGAGAACTTTTTAATTGCTTTGGTTCTTTAGTGTTTCTTTTTGCAAAATCCTTCCTACCACTTTACAAAAAACCAAAGATTTGTTTTCTATTCATAAGCAGATTATAGAAAAATTGCCTTATTTTCAGAAATGCATCTTCATTAAAGGCTTAGGTTTCAATAGAAATTCAGACTACTCACTGGAATGACTATTTCAAATTAATGAAATGTCTGGGGGACAATGCTTCAGAAATATTTTATTGACATGCATTTTGCTGGTGAAATACAAAATACATTGCTTCAAAATGTCATGTGTGAATGAACATGAAAGAAATTTGTAGCTAATCAGTTTTTGCATATACAGAATGAGTTCTGAAGTTCTTAAACATAAGTTTAGGGGCTCCCTGAAAAAATCTTATTTACTATTTTGCTAATGTATGCCTTTATTCTATCTCTACAGGTACATTTTAAGTTACCCCATATTGAATTATCATATTTCCAATAATTAGAGCTTGAATTTGATGGGTTTTGTTATGACTTAAGTTACTTTAGAGGGTGTTTCATTTGATTTTTAATTATTGATTTAAAATACCAAGTTAAATACTGGTTTATTGGTTGTTACTTTTTAAAAGTGATTGTTACCTTAACAGTGCCCCTTAACATATGGGATTACAAATAAAATAATATGCATAGTTTATTATCTATGTAAAGCATTGAACTTTTTACCCTAGTAGTTTTTATTTAACACCCCTTATTAAATCACCCCTTGGGATAATATTATTATATTTCCCGTTTCCTCATGCTGTGAGTCTACTCATCACTGGCAAAGTGTGAGCATCTACATTTTGTTAAAAAGCTCACTGTCAATTTACAGGGAGAATAATAATCCCTCCTGAATCCCAGCCAAATTCTAGTTTGAATTACTAAACTGTACTTTATCACTTTATAATTTCGGCATGGGTCTTTGTTCTCAAACACATACATACATATTCACACATTCTTTAAACAACCATACTCATCTACGATAGAATGCCCCAAATGAAACATTGGCTAAAAAGTTTTGTCTAATGAGGTTGATTCGTCTAATAAATTCTGTCTAAATTTTGAGTAACAAGTGTTATTCAGTGTTACATAAATCTCAAGAAATCCATGTCATCAGCAAATTAAACTGTTGGACTGGCTTTGAAGACTGTTTGTTAGTTATGGATCAGGCTTTGTGTTTTCCTGAAATACCCAGTCCTTAACTGTGAAGAAATTGTAATTTCTTTGCTCAGGGACAATTTTTATGATTTTTGAATATCAACAGGGAATGCCAAAAGGGACAGTTTAAGGGAATTGAAGGAGGCTGCCCACTAATAACCACTTCTCAAGCAATTTCCTACTACCTTTCTTATAATTGCTTTAAAATTGTAAAGATTACACCATGACAGCCAAATTCATATTGACTTAAATTAATCATGTATGTTCATAATTAGATCCTAAAGTTTTCCACTGAAAAGTATTTCTTCATCTCACATTTAGAAATGTTTCTATTTAACATTCTTCATGCTACAAATAGGTTTTTTTAAATGGTATCATCTATTACACAGACAATTCAGCTACATCAGTATAAACATTTCTCTAAAAATTATGGTGATCAGACATGCTGATATATAATTATCTTGTTTAAGGAAAATAGAAAACTTAGAACAAAGACATTCATACAAAGGAAGTCATTCACATGTGTTTGCCACCAAAATGACAATATTTTAATCCATTTTTTAATAAATGTAAATAGTTTTTTAAAACAATCACTAAAAAGAATAATAATAATAGGTCATATCCTTAGCCTCTGTAACAAGAAGTTCTGCCTAAATCAGGAATCTACACAATCACTAGGAAAAAATAACCTGGTTGCATAACGAACTATAATACAACTCAAATGGGTAAAATTATTCAGGTTACCACGAAAAAGAAAAATCCATTTTAAAAACTGAGTGGCTATATCATATGAAAAAATGTATCCTACTTAGAACACTATAATTGTTCTTTCTATAAGTCAAATAACTCCTTATTACATATTTTTTATCACTTAACTGAAAAAGTCCAGTGTTTTCTTAAAGCAATAAATCAACATTGACAAAGGCCCAATATTACATAACATGGGGCCTGAGTATATGGTACCAATGAGTTATTTTTCTTTCAGAAATAGAAATTTCATCTTAATAAGCTAAAAAAATTATCATACTTTGTTTTCTCTATAATACAAATCAGTATTATTGCTGGTTGAAAGATAACTTCAAAATTATATAAGCTTGTTTCCACCTGAAGACCCTAATGCTCTCTTCTGATCAGACAGTGCTTGCTATAGAACTCTGTGCTTACATTTAGGAAAGAAAAGTGTACTAACATATCTATGTAGTGTTTGATATTTTTCAAAGCATGTTTTAAGTAGTACAGGATAGTGATTAAGAACACCAGATGTTGGTATTAAACTGACGGGATTTGAGTGTTGGCTCTGCCATTTACTAAATATGTGACCCCGGGCAAGTCATCTAACTTTTCTGTGCCTTGGTTTCCTCGTCTGCCAACAGGATTGTCATAAAACTCACTTCTCGAGACTGTAATGATTAAATGCACTATGTCATACTTAGAACCACACTTGTAACAGTGCCTGGCACATAGTACAACTGAACAGTACATGTTAACTTTATTGATAACGATCCTTTATATTTATCATAGGCATATATGAAATAAGTTGCTATGATACTCCAGACCAGCATCATTCCCCAAATACAAAACCTCGAACACTGCTCCTAATAAAAAAAAAAGTGCCCCAATTTTTTTTTTTTTGCAGTTTGAAAAACTGGGGCCAGGTTTGAACCTGCCACCTCTGGTATATGGGGCTGGTGCCCTACTCCTTTGAGCTACAGGCACCGCCCCAAAGTGCCCAATTTTTTAATAAGTACTTTAAAATATTTTTTAAAAGTACATCTAACATGGCTTAGCACCTGTACACAGTGGTTATGGCGCCAGCCACATGCACTGAGGGTGGAGGGTTTGAACCCGGCCAGGCCAGCTAAACAACAATGACAAGTGCAACAAAAAAATAAAAAATAGCTGGGCACTGTGGCAGGCGCCTGTAGTTCCAGCTACGTGGGAGGCTGAGGCAAGAGAATCGTTTAAGAGAATTGCCAGGAGTTTGAGGTTGCTGTGAGCTGTGACGCCACAGCACTCTACCTAGGGCAACATAGTGAGACTCTGTCTCAAAAAAAAAAAAAAAAAAAAAAGTTCATCTAACAATTCACATTTCCTTTTTATGAAAACATGATCCGTGTGTGTGTGTGTGCACATACATTTTCATGGTTCACAGATCTCTGAAGATCATCTGTGGACTTCTGGTTAAGAATCCGTGCACTGGGGTGGCACCTGTGGTTCAAAGGAGTAGGGCACCGGCCCCATATGCCAGAGGTCATGGGTTCAAACCCAGCTCCGCCCATAAACTGCAAAAAAAATAAAGAATCCCTGCACTGTGCATCCCTCTGCCCTAACAGGTATTTATTAACAAGTGACCCTTTACATTTGGTTTCTAAATTTTAAGGCTCAATTTCAATGATGAAGAGGTAATACATGATTTGAGTAAACAGTTCAAATATATTTTGCTTGATTATATTATACACATTACTATGTTCCTTTATATAGTAAGTACAGCTAGATTTTAAAATTTATAACGTCACTAAAGTTATATTCACAAGTTTTTTTCTTTTAGCCACAAGTTTTTGGTATTCTTCGTAACAGCTACTTTGGTGTATCGCTACTAATTATGGCAAGTTTATAAGCTGCAGCAGGTTTCCTGTAATAATGGTCATTCATTTAGAATTATGTAATATTCAACAAAAATCTTAAAAATAATTATACTAAGATAGTAAGCTATTTTCTAAAATATGTCATATTTTATTTGGGAGATTTACTTTGATTTTTTGGAAGCAGCATAGGGCAGTGGAGTGAAAATGATCTGAGTTTTGGGGCCAGTTATGCCATTTATTGGCCATATGACCTTGGCCAGGTCACCTAACATAATGAGCCTCAATTGTTCAATCTACAAAACAAGAACAGGAGTACCTACTGTAGTTAAAATGTGTGCTGTTGTATTAAACGTAGTAATATTTTGGAATCTCATGAAAGCTGTAAAGCACTATGTACCAGTATTATTCTGTATATTATATATTTTAACTTAAAAAATTAAATTTATATGAGCACAAAGTATTTCTTAGGTCACTGACACTACTAGGTAATAAGTAGAACCAGCAGTTTAGGTAGGAACTATCCCCTTACCCTTGGAATGCAATCATCTTTAATACATGCTGTTCCTCACATGAAATGTCTAGGGAGTATAAATCTTGCAAGAGAAAACTCTTGGTAGCTACACAAATAACTGGCATTATGTTAACCATTTATAGCCTCACTTCAGAAATAGAAGAGCAATTCCACACTGCTAGGTGTCATTTTTCATAAATTTTAAGAAGCAAAATAAGTATAGATACTAGTTTTAAATCACACTGGGCATGGTGGCTCACCCCTGTAATCCTAGGACTCTGGGAAGCTGAGCTGAGGGGATTGCTTGAGCTCAGGAGTTTGAGACCATACTGAGCAAGAGCAAGACCCTGTCTCTACTAAAAATAGGAAAATTAACCAGGCATGAAAGTACAGGCCTGTAGTCCCAGCTACTCCAGAGGGTGAAGCAGGAGGATCACTTGAGCCCAGGAGTTTGAGGTAGCACTGAGCTATAATGATGCCAATGCATTCTACCCAAGGTGATAGAACAAGACTCTGTCTTATTAAAATGAAAACAAAAAATGACACCCTGGCTCGGTGCCTGTAGCTCAGAGGCTAGCATTGGAGATGGCAGGTTCAAACCAGCCCAGGCCTGCCAAACAACAATGACAACTACAACCAAAAAATAGCTGGGCGTTGTGGTGGGCACCTGTAGTCGCAGCTACTTAGGAGGCTGAGGCAAGAGGATCGCTTAAGCCCAAAAGTTTGAGGTTGCTGTGAGCTATGATGCTACAGCACTCTGCTGGGGGTAACATAATGAGACTCTGTCTTAAAAACAAAACAAAACAAAACAAAAAAACACCGCAAGCATTGGTAGACATTTACATTAACAGTCTCATATGAATGATACCATTCATTCATTCAAAACTATGTATTGTTAAGATCATAAGAAATTTTATTTTAATAGCTACATTTAATATTCACATTGTGTCTCTTACCCTTAAGACTGGGTTTCTGACTTGAAAGGATTTCAGACTATTATGGTCTTAAAAACTCCAC